>NC_041404.2:71586353-72323853 GCF_900747795.2 Erpetoichthys calabaricus
GCATGTACCAGAAATTAAAAGACCCATTGTCCGCAGAAACCCGCGAAGCAGCGAAAAATCCGCGATATATATTTAAATATGCTTACATATAAAATCCGCGATGGAGTGAAGCCGCGAAAGGCGAAGCGCGATATAGCGAGGGATCACTGTATATATATATATATATATATATATATATATATATATATAGACATATATATATATATAGACATATATATATATATAGACAGATAGATAGACATATATATTATTATTATTATTATATATATATATATATATATATTGGTTGAAATAGTTTACTGTCAAATAAATGCAAAGAGTACGCGACACGTGTTTCGCCCTCATTATGGGCTCATCAGGCGTACACGCTCCACTGCACTCCCTCTCGGGAATCGAACCTCGGACGTCAGCGCCAGAGGCGATGCCCCTAACGTTGCGCCACGGCGTGTGGTTCGTTTATTTGACAGCATGTAGATCGGGGTAATTACATTCACGGCATTCGTAGTCTGTGTCACAATCTGATTGTATGGGTGGTTACTTCAACCATTCTATGATCTGCTCCTCACAAACGGAGGGCACCGTGGCGGATGTTAGCAGATTGCTGGCCAACCACAAGCGTTACCTGGAAGGTAACCACCCATACGATCAGATTGTGACACAGACTACGAATGCCGTGAATGTAATTACCCCGATCTACATGCTGTCAAATAAACGAACCACACGCCGTGGCGCAACGTTAGGGGCATCGCCTCTGGCGCTGACGTCCGAGGTTCGATTCCCGAGAGGGAGTGCAGTGGAGTGTGTACGCCTGATGAGCCCATAATGAGGGCGAAACACGTGTCGCATACTCTTTGCATTTATTTGACAGTAAACTATTTCAACCATTCTATGATCTGCTCCTCACAAACTGAGGGCACCGTGGCGGATGTTAGCAGATTGCTGGCCAACCACAAGCGTTACCTGGAAGGTAACCACCCATACAATCAGATTGTGACACAGACTACGAATGCCGTGAATATATATATAGATAGATAGATAGATAGATAGATAGATAGATATACTAGCAAAATACCCGCGCTTCACAGCGGAGAAGTAGTGTGTTAAAGAGGTTATGTAAACATATATATACATAAACATATATACTTATATACATATCTGCATATACACATATCTACATATATACATATATATATATATACATATAGACATCCACATATATATACATATATCAACATATATATACACATACATATACACACATACATACATACACACATATATATATATATATATAAATATATATATAAATATATATACAGTGATCCCTCGCTATATCGCGCTTCGCCTTTCGCGGCTTCACTCCATCGCGGATTTTATATGTAAGCATATTTAAATATATATCGCGGATTTTTCGCTGCTTCGCGGGGTTCTGCGGACAATAGGTCTTTTAATTTCTGGTACATGCTTCCTCAGTTGGTTTGCCCAGTTGATTTCATACAAGGGACGCTATTGGCAGATGGCTGAGAAGCTATCCAGCTTGCTTTCTCTCTCTCTCTCTCTCTTGCGCTGACGTAGGGGGGTGTGAGCAGGGGGGCTGTGTGCAGCTGCTTCCTGAAGGACATGCTGCACGAAGCTTCGCATACTTAAAAGCTCAAAGGGCACGTATTGATTTTTTTTATCTGTCTCTCTCTATCTCTCTCTATCTCTCTCTATCTCTCTTCCTGCTCCTGACAGAGGGGGTGTGAGCTGCCGCCTTCAACAGCTTTGTACCGGCGGTGCTTCGCATACTTAAAAGCCATATTGATTTTTTTTTTTGACTGCTTGCTTTGCACTCCTTTGAAAAGGAAGATATGTTTGCATTCTTTTAATTGTGAGACAGAACTGTCATCTCTGTCTTGTCATGGAGCACAGTTTAAACTTTTGAAAAAGAGACAAATGTTTGTTTGCAGTGTTTGAATAACGTTCCTGTCTCTCTACAACCTCCTGTGTTTCTGCGCAAATCTGTGACCCAAGCATGACATTCTAAAAATAACCATATAAACATATGGTTTCTACTTCGCGGATTTTCCTATTTCGCGGGTGGCTCTGGAACGCAACCCCCGCGATGGAGGAGGGATTACTGTACTGTATATACACATACAGACACATATATATATATATATATATATATATATAGCAAAATACCCACGATTTGCAGCGGAGAAGTAGTGTGTTAAAGAGGTTATGTAACCATATATATACATAAACATATATACATATATATACATATCTACATATACATATATATATATATACATACACACATCCACATATACATATATATATATATATATATATATATATATATATATATATATATATATATATACAGATATATATATATATATATATATATATAGATATATATATATATATATATACAGATATATATGTATATATATATATATATAGATATATATATATATATATATATACAGATATATATATATATATATATATATATATATATAGATATATAGATATATATATATATATAGATATATATATATATACAGATATATATATATATATATATATATATATATATATATATATATATATATATATATACAAATTTACATATCTACATATATATATATCTACATATATATATATATAGCAAAATACCCGCGCTTCGCAGCGGAGAAGTAGTGTGTTAAAGAGGTTATGAAAAAGTAAAGGAAACATTTTAAAAATAACGTAACATGATTGTCAATGTAATTGTGTTGTCATTGTTATGAGTGTTGCTGTCATATATATATACATATACACATATACACACACATATACACACATATACAGATATATTATATATACATATACACATATATTTTTTATATATATATTTTTTATATATATATATATATATATATATATATATATATATATATATATATATATACACATACATGCATACATATACACACATAGATGCACTTACAATAACATAGAAATCAATATAAACAACATTAACATCATTATCATATGAGAATATGAAGTAATATATAAGAAGCACATTTCATATAAATATAAATTATTAAACAGTAAAATCTTCTTCAATAATTTGCTACCGTGGCTTTTCGTTGGTCTGTCCAGGATTTTAAATCACATGTAGCTTGCAAACCGTTTCACGTATTGACTTGAAATGTGGTACACATATAATACGTCACGTCTGCTATCCGCTTTATGGGTGATGAATGTATTACTCTTTTTATTTTTATTTTATTTTAGAATCAACTCCTATCTGCGCACACCAGGGCGGCCGTGGGCAGATGCGTATGGTGTATTCACTCCATGTTATCGTGCATTGCGCTGTCACTGGTATTTTCATAAAAGAATTTGAACAATATATAAGAAGCGTATAAATTATTAAACAGTAAAACATTAACATTTAAGAAGTAAAGTTACATTGAGTACTACTGCAGTGCCTTCGGGTATACCTCATTTTTTTCTTTGCCCATTACATGCTTAAATGTATACATTTTTTGGTGTACCTACCCGAGAACACGCGACATATAACCGACCGTGGGAGAAGCATGGATTTTAAACACGCGCTGAGTTCATCTGCTGGTCTCCCTCGTGGAATAACTGGTAATGTTTGAGTAAAATCTACAGCGAGTAAAACGACATTACCTCCTTTTTTTTTTTTACGATCTCTGAGATCTTGCTTTTTTCGGTTCAAGGCTTCATAAGCTCTTTTATGTTCAATGTTGTACTTAATAAGTACTAATTATCCCAAACCATCATCTTTGAATGTTGCAAGACTTTCGCCTTGTATGTAGATCGGGGTAATTACATTCATTGCATTCCTAGTCTGAATCACAATCTGATTGTATGGGTGGTTACCTGGCACTGTAGGGTTGCCACCCGTCCTTTAAAATACGGAATCGTTTCGCGTTTGAGAATGAAATTGCGCGTCCCGTTTTGAATCAATACTGGACGGGATTTATCCCGTATTTTTTTTATCATTTTTTTTTTAAAGCAGCGTCCCATGCAAATCATCCCACACGCATTTTATGAAGATGCCTCCTTTCCTACTTTTGATTGGGTAATACTTGATGTCATCGTTAGTTTGATTGGTGTTTTTAACTGTCCAGTGAGGAGGGCGTGTCTTTTAAGTACAGTCTGCAAAGTGTTGGCACTGAGATGTTGCGTCAGCGCCATAGTTGAAGCCCCTAACGTTGCGGTCAGCAAGTCGGCTAACATCCACCATGTGCCGTCTTTCAGTTGCGAGAAGCAGATCATAGAATGGTTGAAACTGTTGCCCCTAACGTTGCGCCACGGCGTGTGCTTCGTTTATACCTCGTGTCTTCTCATTAAACTTTTATCTTGCGAATATGTTATTGCAATCCGCAGCGGGAGCGTTTTTATTAACTTAATTTAAACTTACGTTTTACACCGTGCTTTGTTTCCCTTATGAACACGCTTGTATGCTTAACTCGCTCCGTTCTCAATTGTTTAATTAATTTTTTGGTCTTCGCTGTTTGCGGCTGTTCCTCCATTTCCCCCTACTTCGTTCTTTTATCTCGCGAATATGTTATTGCCATCCTTAACGGGAGCGTTTCAATAAACTGATTGAAAATAGTTTTGCATTTACCTTTTTAGTAAAAGGCGAGCTTTTAAGCCTGAGAAATCACCCCGTAAATGCACACGTTTAATTGGACATGTGTTAATATGTATGCTCACACAGTATTAAAAGACAGTCAAAAATTAACGTAACTTACCTTCGTTCCCGCGTGTGACTCGTGCTGTAAATGTCTTCCTTGTTTTTAGTTCACGTGATTACGTAGGAGGCGTGATGACGCGATACGTGACTCCGCCTCCTCCATTACAGTGTATGGACAAAAAATATGTTCCAGTTATGACCATTACGCTTTGAATTTCGAAATGAAACCTGCCTAACTTTTGTAAGTAAGCTGTAAGGAATGAGCCTGCCAAATTTCAGCCTTCCACCTACACGGGAAGTTGGAGAATTAGTGATGAGTGAGTCAGTCAGTCAGTCAGTGAGTGAGTCTGTGAGGGCTTTGCCTTTTATTAGTGTATATATATATATATATATATATATATATATATATATATATATATATAGATAGATAGATAGATAGATAGATAGATAGATAGATAGATAGAGATATATGTGTATGTATGTAGATATGTATATATGTGTATATATATGTAGATATGTAAATTTGTGTATATATATATATATATATATATATATATATGTTGATATATATATATATATGTTGATATATGTATGTGTATATATATATGTTGATATATGTATATATATGTGGATGTGTATATGAATATATATATATGTAGATATGTATATATAAGTATATATGTTTACATAACCTCTTTAACACACTACTTCTCCGCTGCGAAGCGCGAGTATTTTGCTAGTTGTACTTATAAGTACAAACAGTTCTACAAGGAGCACTTGATTGAGTGCGTTTATAGTTCTTGGGATGAAACTGCTTCTGAACTGCGAGTTCCATACAGGAAAGGCTTTGAACCGTTTTGCCGTGGCTGAGGCAGCGTGCTTGAAACTGTATACTGATAATTTTCTTTCCGATCAGCTGCTGCTGTTATTCCCCACTCAGATACAGTGATATAAATACTCCGAGTGGTGCAGTGAGAGTAATATGGAAAAAGATGATCCGCTGTGGCAACCCTTAACAGGAGCAGCTGAAAGAAGAACATGCAGTGAGATTAACAACGCTAAAGCAGTTATGTATTTGGAATACTATGGCTATTCCCTGGACCATTATATTGCTACAGGTTAATTACAATCAGATGCATTACACTAATAAACAATATGCAGTTAATTTCAGTGTATTTTTAAAGCCACGTCGGGAATATGGCTCTAAGAAAGAAAGGGTAACCACACAAGAACAGTAGCACTGCTTTGACGCTGGGTGCCGCCAGTCTGCAAAACCGAGCAGAGAATTTGTGTACGCCAGGGTATGAGGTACCGTGGAAATGTGCATGGCTTTACGCCAAGTTTAGGTTTTATACATCGCGATTTGAGTGTGGAAACGTTCGTACTCAAGAATTCTGTGCGTACGCACCGTTTATACAGGAGGCCCCTGGTCCGTGGTGATTATTTTCCCTTTTTTGAGTAATAATTTCCGTTTGTTTGCGCTACTGCGGTCTTTACTTTCTTTTTTTCTTTTATACTTTCTAAAGTAACTTTCTCCACATGTGTATCTTTTTTTTTTTTTTTTTTTTTGAACCTTTCGAATTCCATTGCTTTCATAATCTCTAACCTGCTCTGCATGTGTATAGCGCCAACGTCCGCATTGAACGTGCTTTTTTTTTCAATTCCACTTGTTCCGGGCTGATAATTACTTTCCTTATTTTCTGAATTTGCACCTAGATTATTCTTTTTCTTTTTGTCTCTCCAACACTTTTGAGTCTCTTTTTCCGCACTGCTTTCTTCTTCACTTAGCCGTCTACATTTCATCTATAACGTATTGTCCTTATACGCTTTATATGTGCTGAGAGCCCTGGATCTGTATGTGCTCAAAGCCAAAACACGACTGAGAGTTTCGATGACCGTGGTCTTATTTGGTTGTAAGTAGGGCGTGTCTTGCAAGAATCTCATGTTCTACGTCATCACGAGACGGTCCTGGGTCAATCTCTTGGCACAAAGTCTCATGTTTAAGGTCCCTGCGAGACGCTCCATGGCCAATCTCTTTAGTCTTGCGGGTCTTTTAAGTGTCTTCAGTGATCTTAATGTGAAGATCACGTCTCGACGTCCTACTGTTTTTTTTTTATGATAGAGAGATTAAGTGAAAACTATTCTGTATTCATGGAGACCAGGTGTGCGTCATGGGTCCTCCCGGCGTGGAATTTGCATATTTTCCCCATGTCAGTGTGGGTTTCTTCCAGGTGCTCCAGTTTCCTCCCAAAGACATAAAGATTAGGCAGATTGGCGATGCTAAACTGGCCCTAGTCAGAGTGTGTTTTGTGTGTGTGTGTGTGTGTGATTGTGTTCCCCTGCAATGGACTGGTATATTGTCCTGGAGACCGTTTCTGCCTTAAACCCTGTTTGCTGGGAAAGAGCCCAGCCCCCCTCAACCCTTTTTAGGATTTAGTGGGCTTAGATAATGGTATGGTATGGTATTCCCAATTCACTGCAAATACCCCAAAGTATGTATTCCAAACCAAAATATTTTTAATACTCAGACGTTTGAGTTTTGTGGCCCTGACAAAATTTCTATAAACTACAGCTCACTTTGGCCTAACAAATACTCAGCACTTTCAGTAATGCTGTTTATTGTGTAAATAAAAATCCAATATTTTGTTTTTCTTCTGGCAGTTAGTAAATCACATATTAAAGGTACTTATACTAAATTCTTAATGTTCACATAGGCAAATATATTTTACCATTCATTCTGTAAAAATAGTATTTATTATCACATTTAAGTTGTGTGGTAACTAATTGAATAGTAGTATTTTTTGTTTTCATATTTGTAGTTATATTAAATGGTCACCATTGATTTATTGACTTTTGAAATTATGGAAGTGAAATTATCATTACTAACAATTAATTTCTTTTCTTGTTATTTTTTGGCCTATGCCCACATGTGCATATGCACAAATACAAACTTGCAGGAGGCTTTAGAAGATCATAAAACATTTTCAGATATCACTTTGTTATTCTGTATATTTACACATTCATTTTATTTAAGGAACTATATATGTAGTGTAGGTTTGTAAAGATGTGAATCTTATGTGAGAATTACCAGGCACAAGGCAGAAGCCTTATAACTAGTACAACAGGCACAGTTACACTTATTCCTGAAGAACAATTATGTCTAAAATTCAGTGGAACAATAAACAAACTTTAGATCATCTGCTGCAGTTGCATTTTTTATTTTACAGTCTTTGCCAATTAATTGCATATATGAGTTTACATGTATTTTTAATTCGCCAGCTTGCATTTCTACAATGAGGGGCTAGAGACTAATGTGTTAATCAAAGTGTTTTTCTTATGACATTGACCTGTGATATGTTTCTTTGTTGTCATGTGTACTGATCCTGGATCCTGGGGAACAAGTTCAGATGTTGATAGAACCGTAAAGCTCATGAATTAGTTAAAAAAGTGTTCACCATAAAATTACGTTCATTTTCCCTGTCCAAACTGTAATGGATTAAGTAGGTTTCTTATATAAAGTTTGTTAAATTATGATAAAACTGTAGTGTGACACCACATATTCTGGGAAAGGGAAAAAAAAAGTCATGCTAAAGAAGAGCAATTAACTTTATCCTAAAGTTACTTGCAGTACTTACTCAGAACATTTTGTGTGGAAGGAGCATTTTCTCAGGAAGGTTCTTGATAAAGGCTACCTGGCTATGCAGCAAGGATGTGAATAAAATATACTGCATGTATGTATTTCAAGAATGGGCGGCACGGTGGCGCAGTGGGTAGCGCTGCTGCCTCGCAGTTGGGAGATCTGGGGACCTGGGTTCGATTCCCGGGTCCTCCCTGCGTGGAGTTTGCATGTTCTCCCCGTGTCTGCGTGGGTTTCCTCCGGGCGCTCCGGTTTCCTCCCACAGTCCAAAGACATGCAGGTTAGGTGGATTGGCGTTTCTAAATTGGCCCTAGTGTGTGCTTGGTGTGTGGGTGTGTTTGTGTGTGTCCTGTGGTGGGTTGGCACCCTGCCCAGGATTGTTCCCTGCCTTGTGCCCTGTGTTGGCTGGGATTGGCTCCAGCAGACCCCCGTGACCCTATGTTCGGATTCAGCGGGTTGGAAAATGGATGGATGGATGTATTTCAAGTAGATGTTTCTGATCTTGGCAGACTGGTGGAAATGCTTGGATTTTACCACACCCACCTCAGTGTGTATTTACTTTAAACCAATAATACTGAAATATACACATAGTTCCTTGAATTTGTAAAAATGGTCTATGATCATATGATATCCTTACAGTTTGCAGTAAATTGAAAAAATCAACCTTTTAAAGTATACTTGACAAGGCAAGGTACTTATGATTTTTCCATGTTACAATTGATTTCTTTAAGGTAAATATAATTTTGATTACATTAAACCTCACGATAAATAATTGCAAGCTTTAGCACAATGTTGATGAGGAAAAAAACAACTGCATGCCAATTCTTTTTTTTTTATTCTTAGTAGTTTTTATTTTTCATTTGGTAATTTGTATGCCCTAACATCCACGTATGTCTTTATTTTTTAGTTTTATTTTCATTTTCACATATTGAAAATTCATTCACTGTTCCCTGTCATAACACCGTTTAATTTTTTTAAGGGAATTTCCATTTTATGTTCATTTCATTTATTTTTTCTATGCTGTTGATAGGCACGGTCAACTGGAAGTGCACAGACATGACATATCCAGGTCAAAGGTATAAAGGTCAGTGTTGTGTACTTCCTGGTTGTCCAAAATTGTGGATAATAACTAACCTTTTGCCTCATGCTTTCTATGTTGATTGAATCTTTGGGTTTCAACATTGTATTCTGAATATTTACTACAATTTAGTATTTTGTTTTGTTCTTGATGACTTGGTTATTTTGATTTTCTGGTAATGTACAGCATCTATTTTCTTGAATTTAAACTTTCTGAGAATCTACCCCCTTTTTAATCACATAAGTTGTTCAAATAATGTTCAAATATCAGTTACCTAAGAGATCTCATTCTTTTTAGACACCCTGTATCAAGAAGGAATATAGTATATTGAAGTACATCAAGTCCTTTCAAGCTGTATAAGTTAATGTTTTTGATATGTTCGCTTCCAGCAGTAATGTTATTTTTTTTCACCTTTGGCCAGAAGTATAATGCATACACTATCAGTCAAAAGTTTTAGAATTCCTCAGTTTTTTCAGTTGTTACAGAAATACACACAGTTTAATGTCTAGTTCTGACATAGCCCGGAGCTATGTTTTCGGTCATTGTCTTGCTATAGGACAGAGGTGGGCAGTGTCAGTCCTAAACGGCCACAGTGGCTGCATGTTTTTGTTCCATTTTGATGCTTCATTTTAGTTGTCTCGCTTGTTAAGGTCCCCCCCTTTATTTGCTTATTTCAGTCTTAAACAGCTGCATTCACACTATTTGCTTTAATAAAACACAGATGGTGTCACACACTGAGGAACCATCCTTTCATGAACTGGATGGTGTTCAAACACCTTGCGTGTTGAACTGAAGATTTAAATTTTGATTCATCAGTCCATAACTCTTTCTTCCAGTCTGCATTACCCCACAGCTGGTATTTCAAGGCCCTATCTTATCCTTTAATGAATGGCTTTTTTACTGCCTGTGACGATGCTGGTTCCACATCATGCTCCCATCTCTATTTTTGGGATCTTTTAAACCCGACACTGTCAGTAATGTCTCCGGATGAGCTGATCAGTGAAGACATCAACGAAGCAAGGGGATGGTGCATAAAGGTGCAAAAGTGCTTTAATTTAAAATGTCAAAACCAAAAACAAGTGTTCAAATAAATAGTGCAGTGCTTCAAACATTATTAAATAAATAAATAATCCATTGAAAAGGTAAAAATCCCAGGTGTTAAAACAAGGCTAAAACAAGATTAAAATCCTACTGACAACATTGGGGTCACACCAGCCAAGCTCTGCTCCTTCCCAGTTTCTCCAGCTCTTTCAAATTATGCTCAGCTAGCGAGACTTCAGCCACCACGGTCCTCATTCCACCGAGCCCCATCATGACTGCCTCCACCGGTGTCTGCCTGACCGCTCAGGGTTGGTTGTCCTCCCGTCTTCCTTCTCGCACTCTAAGTTGTTCCTCGGATCCCTAGGCCAGACTTTTTCCCGATCGTACCCACTCTATTAAAAGCCTCAGAGAGAGCAATCCTGTCCCATGAGCGCCGGTCACTCGCTGTATCTGGGACCCCTAACCGTGCTGACCTCTCTCTTTCACAGCAGGCTTGCTCATCCACTCTTTCCCTAATGCTGCTCTCTCGTTCTCCGCCTCTTCCTTTCTTTTACCGTTCTTTTTTTTTTTTCCTTCTGCCTCACGCTTCTCCTATGTATTACGGGGACGTGGCTCAGGTATGGCGATTAACAGCTCCCGACTTCAATTCTGGATCCAGACGATTCCTCACCTGTGCACATAAGCAATACCATGTGCCCTCTTTAAGCCGCGAGTGCAGCGATTATTTATTTATAAACTGGGCTGAGCCGTGGACCCGCTATATCACACTGCCACTCGCCCTGTCAAACCTGCAGCACAAAGTTTCCTCTTCACAGTAGAAACCGAGACTTGATTTTTTCGACCCCGTTAAGCTGTGCTTGAAGTGGTTGTTTTGTGAGGTACCTGTCACGCAAGCTGGTGACTCTCAGAAACTTGTCTTCTAATTGGGATGTGACTTCGGGTCTTCCAGATCTCTTACTATCATAGTTTCTTTCAGTTTGCAATTGCTTTTGGATTGTGTAGGACACCGTACTCATTGACACTTTTATTTTTGAAATTTCTCTAAATGAAAGGCCTACAATTCTAAGGGTAATTATGTTCTGTCTGATTTCATGTGTTAATTGCAGTTTTCTTGCCATTATCACTGGAATTTACTACTTTCTACAGAGTAATATTGTCCAAGTAGTACATCAGAGGGTGTTGTTACACCGTCTGTTCCAACTCTGCTTTAAGACAGACAGAGGGTTTTTTAAGTAATCAACAGAAGTTGGGACACCTATGCAAATTATTTGCTTCAACTTGCAAGGCTTAATTTGCTTTGATTGCTGCAGTACATCTGTAGGTTGTAACCTATTAGTTGTTCCCTGAAGAACCATTTGTAGTATTCTGATATGTCCTTTTTTCAGTTTTTGCTAACCTAAACTTTAAATTTACACCTGTGGCAGTTTACTGCTTATCTTTTCATTTTAGGTCATTCATTGTATTTCAGCTGATTAAATTTGAAGAAAAACTGGAAAATCTGAGGTGTTCTAAAACTTTTGACTGGTAGTGTAATTGAATCTATCTTGATAGCCTAAGTAGGCACAGAACAATAACAGAGCAAGATGATTTAAATTCTGATGAAAAATATTAAATAAAATTATGATCTGTAAAAAGGGAGCGATTACGGCTTCAATATTTTGAGTGTATGGAGTTACTCTGAAGTCATTTATCTATAATAATAATAATGTTCCCATCTGAACTAGAGGCCACAGCATTGCAGTGTTTTTGGAACAACCGTGTGACATTTATAAGGATTAAAGAAAAAGATATTTATTTAGAGAATGTGTGCTGGAAGTTGTTGATTACTTTGAATGTTGGGTGAAAGGAGATTAAAGAAAGTCAGATTTTTTTGAATTTTTTTACACAGCCTTCTCACATAACATCACTTTTTTTAATAAATTATTCTTCCAGGGTTTTATTAAAATGATTCAATTTGCTTAGACGAAAATGAAAGAATGAAGAAAAAAACCCACAGTATAGATTTGCTAGATACAGTATCTATAAAAAAGAATGAAAAGCAATTGACTGCTTCTTATGCTATAATGATAGAATCATTTGTAATTAATATATTGTTTAAATATTCCAGGTCAAGAGTGGCACTGAGATGTAATTGGCTTCAGGTGTTCCAATTAATAAGATTAATCCATGTGCAGGTTTGAGGTGTCCAGCCCAATGAAAAAATAATCCAGTTTTAGTTTCCTGCCCTTAATAACACGGTTCAATTGAAGTATAGCATGACCTGATGAAGACAAATTTCTGAAGACGTAAGAAAGGTAGCTGTTGAAGCTCATAAGACTGGAAAGGTCTGGAAAAAGAATGTCTGAAGACCATCACCTCCAGTAATTCACAGTTAAGAAAATAGAGCACAAACATAAGAGATTAAGTTCTGTTGTTCCCCAGGACTCACTGCAGTTCATGCACTGTACAGTGTTCAAGAAGGTGAAAAAGGCCCATAGAGTGATAGCTAAGGATCTACAGTCAACTTCTTTACAATATAAAGAGGTTGCCAGCAATATCTGTGAGTTTATATTAAGAAAAACAGTGAATAAGAGTGATGATTATAGGAGTAGAAGATGAATGCCTTACAAAGAATATTATTGTTATCTTTGTTTGCTCAAGACTACCTAAATGTTCATCATCATCATTACTTGAACAATGTTTTTTCTGTATACAGATAAAGATAAAGTTTACATTTTTTTTTTGTTTTTTTGTAAAGGTATGCAATATTATGTTTGGAAAATGGAAAAACACTGCATACCAGCTTGCAGAAACTGTTGACAGAATAAAGTGGTTTACTGTTCATAATTTTAAAAATAAAGAATCAATAAGATGTTAATTTTAAAATTAAATAAGGTTTTTAATTCTGGAACAATAGTAAATCAATATAAAAAATCTTTTTCATCCTCCACTCCAGGTTTAAACTATGTCTGTCATCTTTCCAGCCAACTAATTCCCAGTCTAATTCTGAGTGCCTCGATAATGTTAATTTTGAGAGATATGTACTGAATCTCTTTCCTTGGATTGCTTTTGGGTTTATCTAATATAGCTTTCACATAAGTATTCTGATACCTGGTACATGTTCATTTTGAGCTATTTTTTTATAATATACGGTAGTTTAGCTGTAAAACTAAAATTATAAAAAAACACACTTTGAAGAACTCTGTCTCAGAAAAAAGCATTTATGATGTGCTTCATAAATAAATGTACATTTGAGTTTAAAAGTAAAACTCTCTGAATGTTGTTAATGCATTTTAAATATTGCTTTTTTCCTGTGCTTCCAATTATTTTGCTACTGAAAACAAATTTGTACATAATAGGATTTTGTCTGCATATAACAACACTACTTTTTACTTCACCTGTACATATTGACCTTCTTGAGAAAACTAGTTGTCTCTAGCTTTGGTTAACTCGGTCCAATCTTTCAAGATACTTATTATGTAGATTTATATCCTGGATAAACAAACGCTGAAGTATATTCTGTATAAGCGGTTAGTATATAAGGGGCTCATATGTAATTTTATGAGTGAAATTACTGACGTGGAGCATAGCCTTGAGGCTAGCAAGCAATTAATGCATTACTTGATTCATCCCAGGTTCGTAATATATGAGTATTTTAGTTTTAGAAGGCCTTTAATCTTATCCCAGTGTATATAAATCTGTGGTTTGAATGTGTATAGAAGATTTATTGATGACAAATTAGAAAAACAGGAGAATGTTTGTTTTGTGGCATTTTTATTATTTTGTTTTAATTTGTTTTAGTCTAGCTACCGTAATGTCAAGAATCAGCAACAGGGTCAAACATGAATGTTAGATCATTTGATGGCTGCAAATTGTCCCAGTATGAGTGAGTGTACAGTACATATGTTCATGAGTGCTGCAGGGGTAGTCTGTGGTTTTTGGTGAGATAGTAATGGAATATGCAGGTTTGAAGAAATGAATGGATGGAAAAGACTTGCCAAGATTGATGAGAAATACTTAAAAATATTGTTATGGTATACAAATAGTAACTCACAAATTAAGATCATTAGGTTCTTATTTATAATATAGTGCTCTTAATATTGTTAACTAAATATTTAAAGGAAAGTGAAATTGATAGAAACAGTTGGGTATTTATTATCAGTCAAAATATTCTGCTAGATCCGTACAATCCGTCTCAGAATCTCCTTTTTTATTTGTACTGACTACATGTAACAACTTTATAGTTAAGTTACAGAAAATCAGTCATGGATAAAGTGCATCCTGCCAGGGAAAGATTAATTGCATGTAGACAAAATCTGGAATAAAAAGTACCATGTAGTTTTGGAACTTTTTAGAACTTAGAACCTTCTTATTTCATTCACTTTCTAGAACATCATCAAAAAAGTGAGTGGCCAAAAATTTGTCTACAAGTTTGTGACTTATCCTGAGCCTGTTGCCATGGAAAGCTTGAAAGAGGAAGCTAAGCGGCGGGAGAATTTGGTGGATGTATTGAACTTACCAAAGGGACTTGGTGATGGAAACTCTGCAGTGTCCAAGAGCTTGCAACAGCAGCGCAGTGGAGGAGGATCCTCTGCTGCCATTGGGTCCACAGCTAAGAACAGCCGCAATGACTATATGAGGTCTGGTCTTTACTCCACCTTCACCATTCAGTCTCTGCAGACTCCAAGCAAGCCAGCAAGAGCCATAAAAACTGAACCAATTCAGCCAATTGAACAATCCCCCCTGCAACCTATCAAGGCTCCTGTTGTGGATGCACCAGTCCCAGAGGTATATTCTTAAAGAGTAGAGTGTGATTAATTAGCTTCCAATTAAAGTCTTCAATAGAATTCTTTCTTCTCATCAAATATTCAGTTTATTGTTAAGTGATGTCAAGAGTGTAAACAAAGCCATAATTTGTGAATCAGTCTAATACTGTGTATAGTACATGAAGTATTCCCTCTTTAAGATATTAATGAGTATAGTAACTCAAAAATAGAATTTTGACAGAAGCACTGTTGTTGTTTTTGTTAAGGGTGCATCCAATTCAACCTTATTTGTAATGTGTTCTTACACAGGCCTGTTAATATCAAAAACTTGCAGTGTATTGATTTCTAATTCTTTTAAAAGACTTGGATGCTTTAAACTGTTCTTTTCTTGTTATATTCAGGTTCGAATTCAGTCTGCAGATGTCTCAAGTTGCCTGGACAACCGAATATTAGATGAAACTGTGACTCTGCAAGTGATCATGGCTCATCCATCACCTTCAACTTCACCTGTACATAGTCCACAGCTCATGCAGGCTGAAAGCAAAACGGTATGGTTTGTTTACTTTTACATGCTTGCGCCAATTACCGAACTAATCGTTAAATTAATACAATATGATCAGTTTATGTAAAATACTTGACATTCCAACAAACATGTTTATACTCACTAACAAGGTATACTACTACAGTTCTATCCTTTGAACATTCATTCACTAATTCATTTGTTTCCCAAATCCACTCATTTGTCTATTAATTTTTCAGACTTCTACCTTTTGGGTTATAAAAATAAAAATGTTAAAACATACTATCTTCCTTAGTTTGGTACATTCCTTAAAGTTTTGTTTAATTTTTGCAACTTTCTATAAATATAAATTGAAAATGCAACATGCTTTTGTTTTTAAGTTGCAAAACAAAAGAACCTGAATGTACTTTCCTCACGATAATCTAACATTTAATGTATTTAAAGTATATCAAATCCAGTCCACTGACATACAGTACATATACAGTGCGTCCGGAAAGTATAATCTAACATTTAATGTATTTAAAGTATATCAAATCCAGTCCACTGACATACAGTACATATACAGTGCATCCAGAAAGTATTCACAGTGCATCACTTTTTCCACATTTTGTTATGTTACAGCCTTATTCCAAAATGGATTAAATTCATTTTTTTCCTCAGAATTCTACACACAACACCCCATAATGACAACGTGAAAAAAAGTTTACTTGAGGTTTTTGCAAATTTATTAAAAATAAAAAAACTGAGAAATCACATGTACATACAGTAAGTATTCACAGCCTTTGCTCAATACTTTGTCGATGCCACAAGCTTGGCACACCTATCCTTGGCCAGTTTCGCCCATTCCTCTTTACAGCACCTCTCAAGCTCCATCAGGTTGGATGGGAAGTGTCGGTGCACAGCCATTTTAAGATCTCTCCAGAGATGTTCAATCAGATTCAAGTCTGGGCTCTGGCTGGGCCACTCAAGGACATTCACAGAGTTGTCCTGAAGCCACTCCTTTGATATCTTGGCTGTGTGCTTAGGGTCGTTGTCCTGCTGAAAGATGAACTGTCGCCCCAGTCTGAGGTCAAGAACGCTCTGGAGCAGGTTTTCATCCAGGATGTCTCTGTACATTGCTGCAGTCATCTTTCCCTTTATCCTGACTAGTCTCCCAGTCCCTGCTGCTGAAAAACATCCCCACAGCATCATGCTGCCACCACCATGCTTCACTGTAGAGATGCTATTGGACTGGTGATGAGTGGTGCCTGGTTTCCTCCAAACATGACATCTGGCATTCACACCAAAGAGTTCAATGTTTGTCTCATCAGACCGGAGAATTTTCTTTCTCATGGTCTGAGAGTCCTTTAGGTGCCTTTTGGCAAACTCCAGGTGGGCTGCCATGTGCCTTTTACTAAGGAGTGGCTTCCGTCTGGCCACTCTACCATACAGGCCTGATTGGTGGATTGCTGCAGAGATGGTTGTCCCTCTGGAAGTTTCTCCTCTCTCCACAGAGGACCTCTGGAGCTCTGACAGAGTGACCATTGGGTTCTTGGTCACCTCCCTGACTAAGGCCCTTCTCCCCCGATTGCTCAGTTTAGCTGGCAGGCCAGCTGTAGGAAGAGTCCTGGTGGTTTCAAACTTCTTCCACTTGCGGATGATGGATACCACTGTGCTCATTGGGACCTTCAAAGCAGCAGAAATTTTTCTGTAACCTTCCCCACATTTGTGCCTCGAGACAATCCTATCTCGGAGGTCTACAGACAATTCCTTTGACTTCATGCTTGGTTTGTGCTCTGACATGAACTGTCAACTGTGCGACCTTATATAGACAGGTGTGTGCCTTTCCAAATCATGTCCAATCAACTGAATTTACCACAGGTAGACTCCAGTTAAGCTGCAGAAACATCTCAAGGATAATCAGGGGAAACAGGATGCACCTGAGCTCAATTGTGAGCTTCATGGCAAAGGCTGTGAATACTTACGTACATGTGTTTTCTCAATTTTTTTATTTTTAATAAATTTGCAAAAATCTCAAGTAAACATTTTTCACGTTGTCATTATGGGGTGTTGTGTTTAGAATTCTGAGGAAAAAAATGAATTTAATCCATTTTGGAATAAGGCTGTAACATAACAAAATGCGGAAAAAGTGATGCACTGTGAATACTTTCCGGATGCACTGTACTAAGTTATACTTTGTTGTTAGAATGAATTGCTTCCATCTGCTGGGTATTTTGTAGCAAAAGTACAGTAATGCTTCTTTAATGTAGCTAATCATGTTAACAGAATTAAAAGAAAATTATATAACAACTAAACAAGTTAGTCACTCGAGGCTATATTAAATTAAAAAGTTTCTAGCACTATACACATATGAAGAGCCAGTACAGACACAAGTCAACCAGTTTCGTAGTTAGTAGTGATAAATTCACTGTAATGCTAATGAATATAAATTGTGCTTTAATATTCAGTGATTGACTACTAACTGCTGTTGAACAGACTGTATTACCACCTAAATAGGGCGGAGTGGTGGCTCTGAGGCTAGGGATCTGCACTGGCAATCGGAAGGTTGCCGGTTCAAATCCCGCAAATGCCAAAAGGGATTCTACTCTGTTGGGCCCTTCAGCAAGGCCCTTAACCTGCAATTGCTGAGCGCTTTGAGTAGTGAGAAAAGCGCTATATAAATGGAAACAATTATTATTATTAAATATAAATAGTAAAAAGAAATAATTTTGTCATCACCTTGTCCAAGAAAAATATTTGTTCTGTAAGTGGCATGCTCTAAAAGCAGATGGCCCAGCTCCACCATTTAAAAATTCAAACTGTCAATCACTACTTTATGTACATGTTCCATAACTTTAAGGCTGTTGAAATGTAGTACAGTGGAACCTCGGTTTGCGAGCATAATTCGTTCCGGAAACGTGCTTGTAGTCCAAAGCACTCGTTTATCAAAGTGAATTTCCCCATAAGAAATAATGGAAACTCAGATGATTTGTTCCACAACCCAAAACTATTCATATAAAAATGATTAATACAAAATATAAAGTAAAAATACATAAAACAAATTAACCTGCACTTTACCTTAGAAAAGAATCATGGCTGGTGTGAGTGAGTTTCTAAACTCTTGTGGGATTGCACCCAACGGGACAACATGCGGAAGAGCGCCCCAAAGCAATCGCAGTCTCCCAGCGCTGTAGCAGTTCGCCGTAAAAGCGAATCCGAAAAGATCGCGGACATGCTATAAGCGCCTGCCATCGATGGGTGATACATGGAACAAGGAATATTATAAATGCGCAGGGCCCTGCCTGACTACTGTGTCTGTGTATACAAGAGCGGCAGATCCTGCTACAATAAATAACCGCGCTGTTGCTGTTTCAAGCTGAATAAAGCTGGTGTTGCTAAAGTACTGAGACTCAGCTTCGTGTTTTAGGGTGCAAGACGGGGACTCGCACGTCACAGCACACACGCGCGCGTGAGCGCGCACACACACACACGAGCACGCACGTGCATGCATACACACACACGAGCGCGCGTGTGCACACACACATACACACACATGTGAGCGAGCAAGCGAGCACACACACATACACACAACAACAACAACAACGACATTTATTTATATAGCACATTTTCATACAAAAAGTAGCTCAAAGTGCTTTACATAAGAAAAGAAAAATAACAGACAAAATACAAAATTAAAATAAGACAACATTAGTTAACATAGAAAAGGAGTAAGGTCCGATGGCCAGGGTGGACAGAAAAAACAAAAAAAAACTCCAGAAGGCTGGAGAAAAAAAATAAAATCTGTAGGGGTTCCAGGCCACGAGACCACCCAGTCCCCTCTGGGCAATCTACCTAACATAAATGAAATAGTCCTCTTTGTAGCACACACACACATGCGCGCGCACACACAGTCACAATGCTAATGCTGCAGTAAACAGTATGCGCTCGTACGGATGTTGACTATATGAGTGAGGCACGCCGACTCAGACGGATAATAGGAGACAATTGCCCACAATCCCGCTGCGAGAGAGAGAGAGAAGAACCATCAGCTCAGTTGTGATCACATGACCCTCATCAGACAAAGCGTATACATACTACTCGTACTGCAAGACCTCGCTCGTTTATCAAGTCAAAATTTATTAAAAATTTTTGCTTGTCTTGCAAAACACTCGTAAACCAAGTTACTCCCAAACCGAGGTTCCACTGTATTCGTAATTTACCATACATTTTCATAGCTTTAAAGGCTTTGTTTATACAGTATTTTGCGCATCCTCGTAGATCCATGTAACATAAATTTTGTCAGCATTCATGTTGCACGATATGCACATCCGGGACCATGTACCTGCAGAGTATAAACAGAGTAAATGAATTATCCACACTATTGTTTTTAAATGTTTTTCTGACTGTGTTAAATCCTGTACAAATTATTCTCACATTGTTGCAAATCTCATCTTACTAATAACTTAGTAAGTTTTTTTATATGTATATATAAACTGAATGTTTATTACTCTTTCTGTTTTCACCTTAGCCACTTGTGCTTACAGTGTGTATGGTGTATGTGTTAAAGGTGTACTGTATTAGGTACACCTTGCTTGCTTACCATCTTGGACCCCTTTTTGCTTTCAGAACTTCTGTTATTGTTTGTAGCATAGATTCAACAAGGTGGTACAAACATTCCTCAGGGAATTTGGTCCATATTGACATGATAGCATCACGCAGTTGATGCAAATTTGTCAGCTACATATCCATGATGCGAATCTCACATTCCACCACATCCCAATGGTGCTGTAGTGGATTGAGATCTGGTGACTGTGGAGGCCATTTGAGTACAGTGAACTCATTATAATGTTCAAGAAACCAGTTTGAGACGATTTGAACTTTGTGACATGGCACGTTACCCTGCTGGAAGTAGCCATCATTAAGGGATGGACATGGTCAGCAAGAACATTCAGGTAGGCTCATGGCATTTAAATGACGCTCAGTTGGTACTAAGAGGCCTAAAGTGTGCCAAGAAATATCCCCCACACCATTACACCACCACCAGCAGCCTGAACAGTTGACAGAAGGCAGGATGGATCCAGGCTTTCATGTTGTTGACGCCAAATTCTGACTCTACCATCTGAATGTCAAAGCAGAAATTAAAAATAATCAGACAAGGCAGCGTTTATCCAATCTTCTTTTGTTCATTTTTAGTGAGCCTGTGCGAAATGCAGTCTCAGTTGTCTGTTCTTAGCTGGCAGGAGTTGCACCCGGTGTGGTCTCCTGCTGCTGTAGCCCATCTGCTTTAAGGTTTTGAGATGCTGTGAGTTCAGAGCGACTCTTCTACATAACTCAGCTGTAATGAGTGGTTATTTGCGTTACTGTTGCCTTTCTATCAGCTTGAACCAGTCTGGCCATTCTCCTCTGACCTCTAGCATAAACAAGACATTTTCACCCAGTCAACTGCCAGTCACTGAATATTTTCCCATTTTTGGACCATTTTCTATAATCCCTACAGATGGTTGCGTTTGAAAATCACAGTAGATCAGCAGTTTCTGAAATAATCAGACCAGCCAGTCTGGCACCAACGTTCAAAGTCACTTAAATCACCTTTCTTTCTCATTCTGATGTTGGTTTGAACTTCAGCAGTTCATCTTGATAATGTCTACATGCATAAATGCATTAAGTTGTGGCCATGGGATTGGCTGATTAAATATTTGAATCAACAAGCAGTCAAACAGGTGTACCTAATAAAGTGGCCACTAAGTATATATCTATGTATGTATGTTTGTTTATATACATATATAGTCACAGATGACTGGGGTCCTTGTCCAGCCAGAACACCTCTTCACTATATGGACCGAGGGAGCAGGCCTGGCCAGGACAGTACCTCCCCCAGAACACTAAATGGCAGCCCCCCTGGGTTGCAGCAGTGTTTAGGACTCCCTCAGGCCTTTATGGGAGTTGGAGTTTGGTGCAGCCCTTTTGGGATTCGTGGGCACCACCAGGGGGTGCTATAGCTGCTGCTGAGCCCTACAGAGCAGCTCTTCCACCACACCCAGAAGTGCTGCCAGAATTAGGTCTTCAAGCACCTGGAGCACTACCGGGAGCATTATAAAAGGAGCCAGAGTCGGGAGGAGGGAGACAAAGCTTGCCGAGGAGGAGTGGTGGAGAAAGAAAAAGCATAAGAGAAGGAAAGTATTGGGAATGCGCCTGTGTTTGGGACTGTGTTGTGTGCCTGTGGGAAACGGGGAAGATGTTGCCAACAGGTGAAGAAAAAAGAAAATAAAAAACATTTGTGTTTTTATAAGTGTGCCTCCTGCTTTTGTCTGTGTTGGTTTAAGCCCTGGTTTAGCGGCATTATCACAAAATATATATATATATATATATATATATATATATATATATATATATATATATAATTTGCAGCTAGAGATCCACAAAGGGAGAAGATGAATCACGTATCATAAAGTTTTTTTTTTTTTTTGTTTTTTTTTTATTCCTGAGCTTTCAGCCCCTGCCAGGAGCCGTCATCAGAGGATAATGCTTAGACATACAACAATCAAAGGCAATATATAGCAAAATTAAGTGGTCGGTCTTAGGTCAGTGTGTGCGTGGGGGGGGAGTAATGAGGTGGGTGTTGGGAGGAGTATTGGTCGTAAATTTTTTTTTTATTTATTATGAACATGTTCTTCTTAAATTTGTATATGCTGGGTTTATGTCCAAATGTCTGTTAATGGCATTTTCATTTAATAGCCAAGATTCAGCCAGCTCTCTGACACTTTTAGTACTAGCCTTAGATCTTACTTGTACATTGTCCCAGTTAAATGTGTGTCCGGTTGATTTTGTATGCGTATAGATCAGTGATCATGAGTCCTTCCTTCTGACGGCGTTGCGATGTTCCTGTATACGTGTTGCGATTCTTTTTGATGTTAGTCCTATGTATACTGCTGGGCAAGAACTGCATGGAATGCTATTAACTGCGTTTCATGTTTCTGCTGTCGATTTCTTGTTTTTGGCATTGAAAAGGGCTGTGCGCAGATTGTTCGAAGGCTTATGTACTACTCTGATACCTGATTTGGATAGGATGTGTGCCGTGGCTTCTTACACTCCGTGATGATAAAGTGTGAGATGGGGGGTCTGATTCAAGTCGATTGTTTGTTGGGTTCTCTGGCGTCTCCTGTGTAGGCATTGTTTAATGAATGGCTTTGAGTATCCGTTTGAAGTGAAAAGACAGAAAAGATAGCGTCTCTCGTTTGTTTTTGTGTTTTGTATTTCGTATTACAATGGGTGTGGAAAAAGAAATAAACCGACGTATCAGCTTCCTGGACATCTCCATTGAAAGAAGTAACGATGCCACCCTGATCACAAGTGTTTACCGTAAGGAATGCTATGCAGACAAGATATTACACTTCGCCAGCAATCACCCGGCATCTCTTAAACGGACCTATATTAAAACTTTATTCAGAAGAGTCCACACCCATTGTAATACGAAGGAGACAAAAACGAATGAGAGACGCTATCTTTTCCGTTTTTTCACTTCAAACGGATACTCAAAGACATTCATTAAACAATACCTACACAGGAGACACCAGAGAACCCAGCAAACAATCGACTCGAATCAGACCCCCCATCTCACCTGGCACACACTTCCGTCAGAAGCCACGGCAATAGTAGAAGAGTGGACAGTGTCAATTTTTGGTATAAATCATCATAAGGAGGTTTTAAAATGTGAAATATTCACTTAAGTATAATAAAAAGTGGGAATTAAGCAGCATTTTTGATGTAGGTGGAAAATATTTGATTTGATCTTCCTTCACTTTTGTACTGATATTATTTTCAGTTAGGCTTGCATTTCATCCATCAAATGTAAGTTGCCAAGTATACTAAACTTGTGTTATATAGTTTTAAATATTAGTCAGGACAAATCAAAAAAAATATAAGAACATTTAATAAGCACAGTCTGCTGGAAAGAACAGGAGGTTTAATTATAACAACTAGCTTTTTAAAAGATCAATTACTGTTTTAACAAAATAGTAATTCAAAGGTATATTTGGAATATCATTGTTTAAAGGCTAAAAAGAAAATAACACCTTTTAGTTTACTTTTCGGTGCAATGCCTGATGGATGTAATCAGATTGTAAAAGTCTCTTTGGTTAGTCACTTTGCATACACAGTAAGTGTTTGTTAAGCAAATACATGTAAATGAGTATTCAAAAGAATGAGCATCCCAAAGCTGAAATAACTCTAACAAAGACTAAACCGATTTATTCAGAGTATTAAATAAGTTCAAGTAAAAATAATAAGTAAAAATCTTAATATATTTACAGTGCAGATTTATTTCAGTGTCTTTGATTTCCTAGTTTTTTATATAGAGCATTGCATTTAAGATTATTTAGAAGAAAGACGTAACTTGTGTATTTTATGGTGCATACTTTATTTTAAGAATTTCCTTGGCAGCATTTTGTACTACATATCTGTAAATGATTCAGGAATGAGGCTCATTTTAAAGGGATTATTAGTGAGAAGGGTAACTTTCATGTATACAGTAATATTCATTCTAATCAAGCAAAAATATTATCAACTTATTAATGTTTCAGTTGAGATTAAGACAGAAAACAATTTAGCCATTAGCATTTCAACATTTCTGCCACTTAAATTCTATCTTCTCTTGCCCTTATGAAGGTCACAGAGAGCCAAACCTTACTCCCTCAGACTAGGGCATTTTAGAAATACTGTGTGACCTGAAAGTAATGCTGTGCAAATTCTACAATGAAAGTACCTTGCCTGGAAAAAATGATAACCATGCCATCTGTTTTAGCTCTATGCCACATGGATAGCATAAACATTGATCTTCTTGCAGTTCAAAACCTTAGACTAGTTGGAATCCTTGCCCTGTCAGTCTTCCTGGAGTGTACATGTCTGTGTGGGTTTTTTCTTTGGGTCCTCTAATTTCTTCCAGCATTTTGAAGACATGGAGAAAGCATATAAAGAAAACAGATGGGTATATGGATTGACAGCAAGCCTTGGGTTATGTAATTTTTTTATTAGCCACCAAGTATAAGAGACAGTCAAACTGGAAATGGCTTCATCGGCCCTGAATTGGGCAGAATTTCCTGTGTCCAGTCTGCAGAGATAAAAGAGAAAGGTTTAGTGCACCCCACCACCCCCTGGCCTGGTGTGGAATTGCCTTCTTTTGGTCCATTTAGCTGCCTCCCATGCATATTTGTGTGACACGTGTCAGGGGTAACATGAATTTGAAATTAGTGCAAAGTGGGGGAAAAAATGACAGTAATTTTACAATCGAATGTCAGCATTTGCCTTTAGAATAACACTTTTTAAAAGTAAATTCTAATTATATTTAAATAGTGATGTTCATTCTGATAGCTCTATAGGAAAGAATTTTTCAGGGAACATGGGTCCTTGCTTTAAATACTGACCTTGTAATAGACTTAGCGGATTCTGCACACACTCCCAGTGATATTTAATATCATCTCTTTGAATACTTTAGGTTTCTTCTGCAACACAAAGGCATATGTTTTAGATTAGTTGGTGTCCTTATATTGGGTCAGTGTGAATTAATATGGGTATATGCATGATTGTGCCCTATGATGGACTGGCAGCCCATCCAGAGTGGGTTCCAGTGTTTTACTTTGTGGTGCCAGAATATGTTTTAGCTCCATGGAACGCTGTATTGAACTAAGCTGGTTAAGAAATTGAATGGGAAGAAATAATGTTCTTGAAATTATAAAGAGTACTAACAATGTTGTTTAAATATTCATACCATTTACATTCCGGTTGACCACCTATTACACTTAAGCACCATCTTTTTAAGAAAAGGTGTCAAAAAAAAAAAAAAAACTAATAAGGTTTCTGTTATTTAAAACTAAATGCCACCAGTGTGTATTAGTTGAACCTTGCTCCTATATACTCCTGGTGTACAGTATGTACCAGAGTTCCACTGCATTTAATTATTGGCCTTTTTCCAGGGCAAAGAAATTTTGATTATGAATGTCTAGTGATCCAATGACATGCAATGGAACTTTTAAAGTTATTTGTCTGTCATTAGGAAAGGTTACATTATTTCAAACAATGTTACAGTATTTATTACTACATATCTAAAAATGTATCAGATTTGATCAGAAATAATTATTTTGAGCTTTTAACAATGCATTGGTGGTAAAACACGTTTTTGACTTAATTTTTCATAATTCCTTACTGTATTTAATCTTGGATTAGATGTAATACTGCTATTCATTGTTTTTTAGAGGCCTTTACCATGTGTATTTTATTGGCCTTTTTTGATTTTGTGTTTTGTTTCAAAAGGATAAAGGCATTGATGATCCTCCCCAGATGTACATGACAGGCGTTTCTGATCCAAAAATTAAGATTGGTGGAGATAACCCTAAAGATCAGGCTCTGGGTCATCAGGTCATAGTGGTCATTGAGCCATCTCCTTCTGTTGCTAGAGAAAATAACCTGCCATTGGAGGAAGACATCCTAAAGATAGTAGCTTTGGAGGAGGCCAATGTAGAGGTGAGACCTACTGTAAGAAAATAAATAACAGGTTCACTGTATATGAAAAAAATCTGGACTGCAGTATTATCATAATCTTTGTAAATAAAATTATTGTTTTCATATGAAATTAGCAGATGCAAAATTGTCAAAAATTTAGCTGCTTTTGTAAATATGAACCAAAAACAGCATATCTATTGCATAGAAGAATGTATAGAGATCACACTTGTACAGCAGCATTTTAAAAATCAGAATGAGGTATATCTAATTGCAGTATCTTTATTCTTAGGTTCTTTTTTTTTTTTTTTTTTTTTTTTACTTTTTATTGATTTTATAAATCACATTACATTGATGAGACACAGATCAATCAAGGATATTGTCAATACCTCATTCCATACATTTTTGTTTCCAATCACTCTCACTACCCCTTCCCTACCTAGTTCTAAGAGCCACATGATCAGAAAACCCAATGCGATGGTGTCCCTTCATATTTATTGAGGAAGCTAAAAGGTTAACAGTGGCACAGCCTGCTTATTTCAGAATACCTTTAATATATTCCTGGCAAATTCTGAAAACCTGTTGGACCGTTCCTCTAGAAAAATATTTTTTTCTAGCTTTAAATAACATAAGACCTGTTTTCCCAGATAGATAGATAGATAGATAGATAGATAGATAGATAGATAGATAGATAGATAGATAGATAGATAGATAGATAGATAGATACTTTATTAATCCCAAGGGGAAATTCACATACTCCAGCAACAGCATACTGATACAAAAAAAAAAAAAATATTAAATTAAAGAGTAATAAAAATGCAGGTAAAAACAGACTATAACTTTGAATAATATTAATGTTTACCCCCTGGGTGGAATTGAAGAGTCGCATAGTTTGGGGGAGGAGCGATCTCCTCAGTCTCTCAGTGGAGCAGGACAGTGACAGCAGTCTGTCGCTGAAGCTGCTCCTCTGTCTGGAGAGGACACTGTTTAGCGGATGCAGTGGATTCCCCATAATTGATAGGAGCCTGCTGAGCGTCCGTCGCTCTGCCACGTATGTCAAACTGTCCAACTTCATGCCTACAATCGAGCCTGCTTTCCTCACCAGTTTGTCCAGGTGTGAGGCGTCCTTCTTCTTAATGCTGCCTCCCCAGCACACCACCGTGTAGAAGAGGGCACTCGCCACAACCATCTGATAGAACATCTGCAGCATCTTATTGCAGATGTTGAAGGACTCCACTCTTCTAAGGAAGTATAGCCGGCTCTGTCTTCTCTTGCACAGAGAATCAGTATTGGCAGTCCAGTTCAATTTATCATCCAGCTGCACTCCCAGGTATTTGTAGGTCTGTACCCTCTGCACACAGTCACCTCTAACGATCACAGGGTCCATGAGGGGCCTGGGCCTCCTAAAATCCACCACCACCTCCTTGGTTTTGCTGGTGTTCAGGTGTAGGTGGCTTGAGTCGCACCATTTAACAAAGTCCTTGATGAGGTTCCTATACTCCTCCTGCCCACTGCTGATGCAGCCCATGAAGTGTCATCAGCGAACTTTTGCACGTGGCAGGACTCCGAGTTGCATTGGAAGTCCGATGTATATAGGCTGAACAGGACCAGAGAAAGTACAGTCCCCTGTGGCGCTCATATGTTGCTGGCCAAAATGTCAGACCTGCAGTTCCCGAGACGCGCATACTGAGGTCTGATAGTCCACGATCCATGCCACTAGCTATGAATCTACTCCCATCTCTGTCAGCTTGTCCCTAAGGAGCAGAGTTTGGATGGTGTTGAAGGCGCTAGAGAAGTCTAGAAACATAATTCTTACAGCACCACTGCCTCTGTCCAAGTGGGAGAGTGATCGGTGTAGCATATAGATGATGGCATCCTCCGCTCCCACCTTCTCCTGGTATGCGAACTGCAGAGGGTCGAGGGCGTGGCGTACCTGTGGCCTCAGGTGGTGAAGCAGCAGCCGCTCCATGGTCTTCATCACATGTGACGTCAGAGCGACAGGCCGGAAGTCGTTCAGCTCACTAGGACGTGATACCTTTGGGACTGGGGTGAAACCAGATGTTTTCCAAAGCCTTGGGACTCTCCCCTGTTCCAGGCTCAGGTTGAAGATGCGCTGTAGAGGACTCCCCAGCTCCAGTGCACAGGCCTTCAGCAGTCATGGCGATACTCCATCTGGACCCGCTGCTTTGCTGGCACGAAGTCTCCTCAGCTCTCTTCTCACCTGCACTGTTGTAATTGTGGGTGGGGATGTCTCTCCTATGCTGGTATCAGCAGAAGGATGTGTTGAGGATGCAGTACTCCAAGGTGAGAGTGGGTTAGGGTGGTCAAACCTGTTAAAGAAGTTGTTCATTTGGTTTGCTCTCTTCAAATCTCTCTCGATGGTGGCACCCCGCTTCGAGCTGCAGCGAGTGATGATCTTCATCCCATCCCACACTTCCTTCATGCTGTTATTCTGCAACTTCTGCTCCAGCTTTCTCCTGTACTGCTCCTTCGCTTCCCTGAGCTGGACTCGGAGTTCCTTCTGCACGTGCTTGAGCTCATGCTGATCACCGCCTTTAAAAGCCTTTTTGTTCTGGTTCAAAAGGCCCTTGATGTCACTTGTAATCCATGGCTTGTTGTTAGCATAGCAGTGTACTGTTCTTACTGGAACTACAATGTCCATACAGAAGTTGATGTAGTCAGTAGTGCAGTCAACAACCTCCTCAATGTTCTCACTATGTGTTCCCTGCAATATATCCCAGTCTGTAGTTCCAAAGCAGTCTCTCAGAGCCTGCTCTGCCTCAGGGGACCACTTCCTGAATGAGTGTGTGGTTATAGGTAGCTCCCTCACTCTTGGTTTATAGTGAGGCTGAAGCAGAACCAGGTTATGATTTCCCAAGCGCAGGCAGCTGGGTGGAGCTGTATGCGTCTTTAACGTTTGCATACAGTAGGTCAATAGTCTTATTTCCCCAGGTGTTACAGTCAACATACTGGGAGAAGGCAGGTAATGTTTTGTCCAGCGTCACATGATTAAAGTCTCCAGCGATTAGCACAAGCGCCTCAGAGTGCTGCGTTTATAACTTAGCAACAGCATAATGGATGATGTCACTCGCTGTCTCCACGTCCGCCCGAGGAGGGATGTATACAATAAAAACAATAACGTGTCCAAACTCTCTGGGTAAGTAATAGGGACACAGACTTACGGCCAACAGTTCGATGTCCCTGCAGCAAGTGGAGATTTTGACGTTTATATGTCCAGAGTTACACCACCTTGTATAGACATAGAGAGCTAGACCTCCTCCTTTGTGCTTCCCGCAGATACTTGCGTCTCTGTCCACTCTAACTGTGCTAAACCCGGGTAGCTTCACGTTAGCATCTGGGATGGTGGTAGTTAGCCACGTTTCGCAAAAGCACAACAAACTGCATTCTCTGTAGGTTCTGACATTTTTCACCAGTGCAGCCAGTTCGTCAATCTTATTTGATATTGAGTTCACATTTCCCAGGATCACCGAAGGCTTAAAACGGCACTTTCTCGCAAGCCGCTTCATTTTTAGCTTAGTGCCGGCTCTGCTGCCACAATACCGCCTTCTTACCTCGTCGGGTAAATAGGGAACCACACCGACACTGTCATTTGTTCTCAGCACTTGAAGTTGACTACTTGAATAGACTAGTCTCGGCGTGTAAAAATCCATGTCCACGTTGTAAAAGTAAAAGTGTCCTATAGAGGGTGAGTTAGGATTCTTTCAATCAAGATCAGTTTAAATACCTAGGGGTAAACATCACAAGAAAATATAAAGGTCTTTTTCAACAAAAGCTTGCTGTCTGCATGGAAAAACTTAAAGATGTGCATAGATATTCTACTCTTCATCTTACATTAGCAGGAAGAATTAACACTGTCAAGAAGAATATCCTTTCTAAGCTTCTTTTTCTATTTCAAAGAATCCCCATATACATGAACAAGTCATTTTTTAAGAAATTAGATTAAATCATAACCTCATTTATTTGGAATTCAAAATATCCACGCATCCAAAGGGCAACCCTACAATGACCTAAAGCAGAAGGTTGTGTGGCTCTACCCAACTTTCACTTGGGTTATTGGGGAGCAAATATACAAACTATGAAAACCTGGACATTGAAACAAAAAGATGAACACAGACAAGCTTGGTCCGCATTAGAAGTAAAATCCTGCAGTACTTCTTTATATTCCTTGCTTTCTACCCCAAGTACTAGGGGGTTGTACCGTGTTAGCCATTATGAATGTAGAGAAAAGCCAAGCAAAATGACACCTTTTATTGGCTAACTAAAAAGATTACAATATGCAAGCTTTTGAGGCAACTCAGGCCCCTTCAACATCTTTCCTGAATAAGGGGCCTGAGTTGCCTCAAAAGCTTGCATATTGTAATGTTTACTTGAGATTTTTGCAAATTTATTAAAAATAAAAAAATTGAGAAAGCACATGTACATAAGCATTCACAGCCTTTGCCATGAAGCTCAAAATTGAGCTCAGGTGCATCCTGTTTCCCCTGATCATCCTTGAGATGTTTCTATAGCTTAATTGGAGTCCACCTGTGGTAACTTCAGTTGATTGGACATAATTTAGAAAGGCACACACCTGCCTATATAAGGTCCCACAGTTGACATTTCATGTCAGAGCACAAACCAAGCATGAAGTCAAAGGAATTGTCTGTAGACCTCCGAGACAGGATTGTCTCAAGGCACAAATCTGGGGAAGGTTACAGAAAAATTTCTGCTGCTTTGAAGGTCCCAATGAGCACAGTGGCCTCCATCATCCGTAAGTGGAAGAATTTCAAAACCACCAGGACTCTTCCTAGAGCTGGCTGGCCATCTAAACTGAGCAATCGAGGGAGAAGGGCCTTAGTCAGGGAGGTGACCAAGAACCCAATGGTCACTCTGTCAGAGCTCCAGAGGTCCTCTGTGGAGAGAGGAGAACCTTCCAGAAGGACAACCATCTCTGCAGCAATCCACCAATCAGGCCTGTGTGGTAGAGTGGCCAGACGGAAGCTACTCCTTAGTAAAAGGCACATGGCAGCCCGCCTAGAGTTTGCCAAAAGGCACCTGAAGAAAATTCTCTGGTCTGATGAGACAAAGATTGAACTCTTTGCTGTGAATGCCAGGTGTCACGTTTGGAGGAAACCAGGCATCGCTCATCACCAGGCCAATACCATCCCTACAGTGAAGAATGGTGGTGGCAGCATCATGCTGTGGGGATGTTTTTCAGCGGCAGGAACTGGGAGACTAGTCAGGATAAAGGGAAAGATGACTGCAGCAATGTACAGAGACATCCTGGATGAAAACCCGCTCCAGAGCGCTCTTGACCTCAGACTGGGGCGACGGTTCATCTTTCAGCAGGACAACGACCCTAAGAAGACAGCCAAGATATCAAAGGAGTGGCTTCAGGGCAACTCTGTGAATGTCCTTGAGTGGCCCAGCCAGAGCCCAGACTTGAATCCGATTGAACATCTCTGGAGAGATCTTAAAATGGCTGTGCACCGACGCTTCCCATCCAACCTGATGGAGCTTTAGAGGTGCTGCAAAGAGGAATGGACGAAACTGGCCAAGGATAGGTGTGCCAAGCTTGTGGCATCATATTCAAAAAGACTTGAGGCTGTAATTGCTGCCAAAGGTGCATCGACAAAGTATTGAGCAAAGGCTGTGAATACTTATGTACATGGGATTTCTCGTTTTTTTTTATTTTTAATAAATTTGCAAAAACCTCAAGTAAACTTTTTTCACGTTGTCATTATGGGGTGTTGTGTGTAGAATTCTGAGGAAAAAAATGAATTTAATCCATTCTGGAATAAGGCTGTAACATAAGAAAATGTGGAAACAGAAATGCGCTGTGAATACTTTCCGGATGCACTGTATGTACCATATTCCGAGCTAGTGATAACCACCAGTTTACTGGTTGAATGGTGATAATTAATCAGACTCTCCAGGGCTCTGTGACAGTTTTCTCTTGACCAAAAATGCTTGATTCTATTGCAGAATTCTTGACATTATGAGTTGAATTTTTGCATCTTTAGGTTTCACATTTTTTTTACATTTAGATTAATAAAAATACTTGTTAGCATAATTTGTGGCACGTTTAATATTTTTACCAAGACCTTTTTTATAGCTGTAGGCAAATCAAGATCCGTGATCAAGGAGGCAAAATGTTTTCCGTCCTTTAGAAAAAGAACAGCAAATGTTTCCGAGTAATATAAAAAAGCCATTCAAGGAGTTTGCATGTTCTCCCTGTGTCTCTGTGGTTTTCTTATGGGTACTCCAGTTTTCTTTCCACATTCTCAAAGCCTTATAGGTTTGTTGAAATGGTACCAGTGTGGGTGTGTGCGTGAGTGGACCCTGCAATAAAACGGTACCCAGTCCAGGCCTTTTTCCTGCATTATGCACAGACAGTAGTCTGTTTTTCTCTCCTCCTCTGAATTGGATAAAGCAAGTTTGAGAATGACCATGATTGTTATTAGTTTGCAAGTAAAAATAACAGAGATCACCATAAACTGTTGTCAAAACCAATGACATACTGTATCTAAAAGGCCATAAGAGAACATAAAGGTGGATTGTGGTATCAAAAGTAAAGGTGTCCTGTATGGTCCACATTTTTCTGTTGAAATGCTTTTCTTTTTAGAGTTGGAGAGTTAGCAGCCACGCCAAGGTATATCTACAGGTGATTTTCCTTGCTAGTTATCATTGAGCATTGTTTCTTACTTTTCTGGGTGTGTCACTGATTTTATTTTTTAGATTCAGGTTTAAAAGCAGTCAGTCCACTATGAAAATTTTAAGAAAATGATGATTAAGAATGTCTTTAAAGGTCACAATGCAGTGACAAATTGTTAGAGGTCAGTTCATCAAATAAAATGGAGTGAAACTGGTTACAAATTCAGTTAACAATCCAAAGCACTTCCATGAATTTTTGTATTGATTTGAGGGCAAGTATATACTTAAGCCCGTCTTCAGCCTTCAATTCGAAAAGTTTAGTCAGGTTTATGAAGTTTAAACACAGGGCATTGAGAGCCGTCCATGCCTTCGACTCCTGCTGCACACGTTTGCAGCTCCACTGAACAACCATTCAGTTTGTCAGATTTTTTCAGCTTCATGTTCTGGTCAACAACAACTGCAGGTAGGTGACATCCATTGCATATTAGCTTAACAAAGCATAAGAAATAAAAAAATTCTATGTAAAAAAAATAAGGCACAGTTATAAATTAGTAATTTTAAAGACATTAAATATTTTTGCAACATGCAAGAGAGATTGCTTACCAACTAAATATATAAGAGATATTTGTGCACTGCAAATTAGAATTTGCAGGAATTACTAAATTTGCATTGTATGTCCTCAATCTCATGCCAGATTTCAAGCACTATATAAAGTAGGCCTACACAAAGTTACATATACATTTTGTACTTTGTTCTTCATTTGCCACTGATTTACCAGCAACTGCTTCAGGCATGATGACCTGACAAAGTGGTTTTTTTCTGTTGACATTCATACAGGCTTTGCAGATAGGAGGTGGGTTTCAATTGTGGGCTTTCTTTTGGGCTCTAATATTAAAGTTATGCAAAGTGCAAAACATTATACCTGCACTTTCATGCAAAATACCAGGATTTTGTTTTACCCAATCTTTTGCTAAAACATTAGGTGCCAATGCAAAGCAGTTCTTTTTGACATGTTTGAACTGACAGAACTCTTGTCAATACATGTTATTCATTGTTTTGTCTGGCTGTTGGTTTGATGATACAGTGCATAAACAGTTATTAGCTAAAAATGAAAAACCTTTGACGCTCAATCTACAGAGTCCAAAAAAACTTTAATAATAATCTGTTTTATACAGGAAAACATGCAGCATTTTATTATATTTTGTTATTAAATGAATAATTTATTTTCAAATTTCATTATAAGGTACCCACAAATCCTGGGGCAGAGGATATAGGGCTCCCCAGTCCTTCAGTGGAGGGAACTTTGCCAAGTTTAGAAGTTGGATCTACAGAGGGCTGTAAAGGTGAGTTTTTAAAAGAATTATGTAATTTTTACTTAGATACTTGCTGTAATATGTAAGGAATAGCCCATGAGCTTTCACTGCTGATTAAATGTGCCTTTCTCCTCATATTTGTTTTTATTACTAAATTTTGCTGACTCACATTATTGCCACCTTAAATATGTAGAAGATGACTGTGAGGCATGATGGTAGTGGTTGTCATGCTTGCCAAGTCATGCATGGCATAAAGTAGGCATTTACCTAGTTGTGAAACTATATAGTGAACATTTTCCTGGAAAAGGAACAGAAGTGATTCAAGCTATCTGTCAGCTCTTTTCATCTTAATTAGATAAGTATATAACATTTTAGCGACTTTCATATTTCTTATTTTGAATGTCTTATTTGTCTGAGCAAAAGCCCATGTGCTGATTTTTGAATCTGTTATTTTTTAGCAACATGATGTTTTTTTGTGGGTTATAAGTATTGTAATAGTAGTCCCAAAATACCAAAAAATGGTGCCCTTGCCTTCCAAATATAGGCCAGGGCTGAATAAAGGCTAGAGTTCAGAATAGACTTTGCCCTAAACTTTAAGTAGACTTCAGCCAACACAAGTACAAAAAGGGAAAGGCCTAGCATCAAAACAATGCTTATAATCTTTAGTATTAGAATGAGAGAAACCATGTAAGACATTAACTCTTTAAAAAATTGTAAAGATTTATTATAAAGTATAAATAAATACAAAATACCAAAAAGGAAAGCATCAATGGTGTTCCTAAAAGGAAGCCCAGAAACAAAACAAAATTAATCCACAATGCAGAAATCAGTAGTCATAGAACAAAGCAAGAATATGACAAAAAACAAAACTATTTTCGAAACAACTCTAACCCTAACCCCTTACCTCCAAATAAATAGGTAGAGGTCTGTCCTCCAGCTGTACAACATGGTGTCTCCATCCCTGATGGGGCATGTAACTAAACACATTAACACAACAAATAAGCAAAACAATATTCAAAACATAAATACAAATCATGATTAATAACATTATATAGAAAATTATATATAACAAAACATAAAAATATCACATCAAATAAAGCCCTGTCTAAACTGTAACAACTAGGAGGAAGGTATTTAGGTATTTACAAAGGAACTAAAATGCTGTTATACTCCAATTTTGCAAGCTAGTATGAAGGTTCTCTTTAGGACTATACCACTTGTTGACTTGTAGTCTCACTATAACAGAAACAATCAAAGTGACTTACTGTCATGTGTTTTTGTTCATATTCTTCCAGGAAGAACCTAAAAGCAAGTATACCTAATAAACACAAGTCAGAAACAGTGCCTTTTATTTAAAGGAGGGGTCCTACCCAGAAAATCCAAAAATCTGAAAAATGTGCAAATAGAAAAACAGGGATCAAGAAACAATACTAAAGCTGGAGTGTAGACTTTATTGTGTTGTGAATTTAATTTAAATGGATAAATTTGTCATTTCTGCCAATTTATCTACACTCAACAACCCATAATGACAAAGTCCAAAAATGTTTTCAGAAAGGTTCAGAAATTTATTGAAAATCAAAAATAGGGTCTGAATACTTTCTAAATCCATTGGATATTAACATAATATAAAATTGCAGAAATAATAAACTACTATATTAAATAAATAAAACGCAGAAATAACATAACCAAAAACATAATTAATACAACAAAATGCAAAATACAGTATCTCAAACACAACAAAACCATTAAATAAACTTGAGTTAGGGATAAAACTGTAGCTGAACCATGAAATCCTCCTATTGCAGCAGCAGCTGAACCTAAAATTGTCTGCCCCCTTTGATTTATTAGTAATCCAACATAGTTCAAGAACCTAATAATCTAATTGAACAGAGTGAAACAAATTAATATATTACTGACAGAGCACATTTTTTGCTGTATCTTTATTTATTAGCAAATCTATTGCATGCGCAATAGATTTCCTAAACTGTTAACTGTGTGAGAACCATCCTCGCTAGAAGATGAAAATACCTAATTTTGTTCTTGAAATATCAGATCAGTTTAATAAAGTCTCTCTGAATGCTGGTACAGCTGGCAAATTGAAAATAATGTCATTAAGAAAGTAAACAAAGTGTTAAGCTTAAAGTGAAAATGTATTCCTTTTCTAATTTGTTTTTCCTGTTCTAAATAAACTTTTGTTTGTAATTGTTTTGATTTGTGTGTCAGAGATCATTTCTGTATGTTTATTTTTAAAGTGTTCTGTGTTTGGACCCAAGTTTACAATTTTTGTCATGTTTTTGGTTACAATACTGTTTTGATTTTATTGTGGTCATAGCCAGCCCAGCCACAGGGGATGCACAAACCAGTGTGTTTCTTCGTGCCAGTCCCAAGTCCAGATAAATGGGGAGGGTTCCGTCAGGAAGGGCATCTGGTGTAAAATTTTGCCAAATCAATATGTGGACAACAATACAAATTTCCATACCAGATCGGTCAAGCCCCGGGTTAACAATGACTGCCACCAGTACTGTTAGCCAACAGGGTGCTGGCAGGAATTGGGGTACTGTTGGCCAAAGAAGGAGAAGAGGGGAGAGACGTGTCCGGAGGCAGGAGGAGAGGAGGAAGGTAAAGAGAGTGGAACTGAGGGTAGGAACTTTGAATGTTGGCAGTATGACTGGTAAGGGGAGAGAGTTAGCAGAAATGATGGAGAGAAAGAAGGTTGATATATTGTGCGTGCAAGAGACTAAATGGAAGGGGAGTAAGGCCAGGTGGATCGGAGGTGGATTCATATTGTTCTATCATAGTGTGGATGGGCGGAGAAATGGGGAAGGAGTTATTCTGAAGGAACAGTATGTCAAGGGTATTTTGGAAGTTAAAAGAGTGTTAGACAGAGTAATGATTATGAAGCTGGAAATTGGAGGTGTGATAATGAATGTTGTTAGTGCATATGCCCCACAAGTTGGGTGTGAGATGCAAGAGAAAGATGATTTCTGGAGTGAGTTGGATGAAGTGATAAACAGTGTACTAGAAATTAAAAGACCCATTGTCAGCAGAAATCCGCAAACCAGCAAAAAATCCGCGATATATATTTAAATATGCTTACATATAAAATCCGCGATAGAGTGAAGCTGCGAAAGTCGAAGCGCAATATAGCGAGGGATTACTATATTTTAAGAAGAGGGAGGAACATAGGGTGATGTACAAGAGTGGAGGAAGATGCACACAGGTAGATTACATCCTATGCAGAAGAGTCAATCCGAAGGAGATTGAAGACTGCAAAGTGGTGGCAGGGGAAAGTGTAGTTAAGCAGCATAGGAAAGTGTAGTTAAGAAGCATAGGATTGTGGTTTGTAGGATGACATTGGAGATCAAGAAGATGAAGCGAGTGAGGGCAGAGCCAAGGATCAATTGGTGGAAGTTGAAAAAGGAAGACTGGAAGGTTGAGTTTAGGGAGGAGGTGATACAGGCACTGGGTGGCAGTGAAGAGTTACTAGACAGTTGGGCAACTACAGAAGACGTAGTAAGTGTGACAGCAAGAAGGGTGCTTGGCGTGACATCTGGACAGAGGAAGGAAGAAAAGGAAACCTGGTGGTGGAATGGAGAAGTACAGGAGAGTATACAGAGGAAGAGGATGGCGAAGAAGAAGTGGGATAGTCAGAAAGATGCAGAAAGTAGACAAGAGTACAAGGAGATAAGGCGCAAGGTGAAGAGAGAGGTGGCGAAGGCTAGACAGAGGGACTGAGCTGGGAAAGATGTGCAGCAGGTTAGGGTGATAGAGGATAAAGATGGAAACATACAAGCAAGAATAGTGTGTTAAGCAGATGGAAAGGGTACTTTGAGAGGAAGATGAATAAAGAAATTGAAAGAGAGAGAAGGTTGGATTGTCCTGCGGTGGGTTGGCACCCTGCCCAGGATTGGTTCCCTGCCTTGTGCCCTGTGTTGGCTGGGATTGGCTCCAGCAGACCCCCATGACCCTGTGTTTGGATTCAGCGGGTTGGAAAATGGATGGATGGATGGAAGGTTGGATGATGTGGAGATAGTGAATCAGGAATTGCATAGGATTAGCAAGGAGGAAGTAAGAACAGCTATGAAGAGGATGAAAAATGGAAACACTGTTGGTCTAGATAACATACCTGTGGAAGCATGGAAGTGTTTAGGAGAGTTGGCAGTGGAGTTTTTAAACCAGATTGTTTAACAGAATCTTGGAAAGTGAGAGGATGCCTGAGGAGAGAAGAAGAAGTGTACTGGTGTCGATATTTAAGAATAAGGGAGATGTGTAGGAACTACAGGGGGATAAAATTGATGAGCCACAGCATGAAGTTATGGGAGTAGTGGAAGCTAGATTAAGAAGTGAGGTGATGATTAGTGAGCAGCAGTATGGTTTCATGCCAAGAAAGAGCACCACAGATGCGATGTTTCCTCTGAGGATGTTGATGGAGAAGTATAGAGAAGGCCAGACGGAGTTGCATTGCGTCTTTTTGGATCTGGAGAAAGCATATGACAGGGTGCCTCGAGAGGAACTGCGGTATTGTATGAGGAAGTCAGGAATGGCAGGAAGTAGGTAAGAGCTGTACAGGATATATACGAGGGAAGTGTGACAGTGGTGAGGTCTGCGGCAGGAGTGACAGATGCATTTGAGGTGGAGGTGGGATAACATCAGGGATCAGCTCTGAGATCTTTCTTATTTGCAATGGTGATGGACAGGTTGACAGACAAGATTAGACAGGAGTCCCCGTGGAGTATGATGTTTGCTGATGACATTGTAATCTGTAGCGATAGTAAGGAGCAGGTTGAGGAGACCCTGGAGAGGTGGAGATATGCTCTGGAGAAGAGAGGAATGAAGGTCAGTAGGAACAAGACAGAATACATGTGTGTAAATGAGAGGGATGTCAGTGGAATGGTGAGAATGCAAGGAGTAGAGTTAACAAAGGTAGATGAGTTTAAATATTTGGGAACAACAGTACAGAGTAATGGGGATTGTGGAAGAGAGGTGAAAAAGAGAGTGCAGGCAGAGTGGAATGGGTGGAGAAGAGTGTTAGGAGTAATTTGTGACAGATGGATATCAGCAAGAGTGAAAGGGAAGGTCTACAGGACGGTAGTGAGACCAGCTATGTTATATGGGTTGGAGACAGTGGCACTGACCAGAAAACAGGAGACAGAGCTGGAGGTGGCAGAGTTAAAGATACTAAGATTTGCACTTGGTGTTTGACGAGGGTGGATAGCATTAGAAACGAGTACATTAGAGGGTCAGCTCAAGTTGGACGGTTGGGAGACAAAGTCAGAGATGCGAGATTAGGTTGGTTTGGACGTGTGCAGAGGAGAGATGTTAAGTATATTGGGAGAACGATATTAAGGATAGAGCTGCCAGGAAAGATGAAAAGAGGAAGGCCTAATAGGAGGTTTATGGATGTGGTAAGAGAGGACAGGCAGGTGATGGGTGTAACAGGACAAGATGCAGTGGACAGAAAGATATGGAAAAAGATGTGGCAACCCCTAACGGGAGGAGCCTAAAGAAGAAGAAGTAGAAGTGGTCATAGCCATTTTGTTGTCCCATCACCATGATGTTTTGAGCAAGGTGATTGGAATGGCTCAGTAAAAGCCAACACCACTTGCATCAGAGCATTTAATATTAAAGATATGTACTGAAAAGTGTATTGGTGTTGCTGTCAGTTAAATGTTACAAAAATATACAGTATAACTACAAGTTTTATTTTGGTTTCTTACAGCGATCTATTTTGACTTAGAGTCCCTAGTGTTTTGGCTTAATTTCCAATTTCCCAGTATTGACTTTAATTATGTCTATGGTTCACATTCTATCTCCTGATCCCCTTTTTGAAAATGTATCTGTCTTGTCTTTTGTACAGGCAGAGCACAGTATATAATAATTTATATTCAGAAACACATGATAGATTATGTGTTGAAAGATATATAAAGCTTACCACAGGAACCAGGCCTAGCAATGTTACACAAAATGTGATCATACATGCAGTTGCTTTGATGAATAGATCTACTGTTATACAAAATCATGATGTGTGACAACTATTGGCAGTAACCAAGTTCCAACATCATGTTTGACTTTGCAGTATTAAGTTTGTGTTAGTGGGGTACCCTGACCAGATGGCACAACATTTTGAGGGGCCTTGGCTTAAAGTTTGAGAATCCTTATAGTAGTCCACTGAAGTGAACTAGACACTACCATTCCACAATATAGTTTGTTCTTTGCCTATCTGCAGTCCATGGGTTCATCTAAGTACAGACAATTGGAGATGATGTGTTCTGGGTCCCTGCACTTTTAACACTGTACAACAGGAGGAGTTTTCCTTTTTGGATATGCTGTCACATTACCTTCTCAGCTTTCAGCCTATATTGTCTCGGGAGTCTTTGTTTTTTCTTCTATTCATCTGTCTCACTTTTGACCATGTTACAGTTGCTCTCAGTAATACCCATCAGTTCTTCCATGATTGGCATCTAATGAGCTTGGTGGAAGACTTGGGAAGTGGATTAGTGAGAAAGTCATAGACAACTATTTCTACTATTCCTTCAATTGAGTTTTTATCTAGATGGGAGCCATTTAGACATTTTTACCCAGAGATCGAAGGCCTAGACTAAGGTGGGTGAGTGCCAACAAACCACCAGTGACAGTATTTCCTCACTTGACTATACAGTGTCACCCCAGATCAGGTCAAGATTTTTTTCTTAACTATATCATGTATTGGCAGAAATGGTATCTAAGTCATAATAGGCACACTGTTCCTCATTCATGAAAAGGGTATAATGATATGCACCTACTCAGTCTTGGGCCAGCTCTGACAGACTGCTATTTATTCAAAGATTGAGATGTAAGCCTCAATATGGCCAGTTTTATGCAGATGCATAAGTACCTATAATGGACTTGAGATTCGTTCTCTCCACATTGCCTTCTCTGTTTTTCTCTGTGCCTCCACATCTGCCAGGTTTGTTTGCTGGCTAGTGACTTGTACCTGGAGCTGTGCCTTTATCAGCAAGCTGTTGTAAGATCCACCTGGTCCATTATTTCCCCAGGAGAAATCCTGCGGACAATGCTACAGTGAAAAAAATGGCAGAAACAGAAAGAAGGATTGGAGCACCTTGGGAGACCCTGTTTAATGCTAAATTAATATGTTTCCCAAAAAATATACTGTAGGTCAGGGATGACTTTTTCCTGGTTCTTTCAATAGCCAAAATTTAGCCTGTTCATGGTTGTCTGTCCCTGTCAGAAACTAGGTCCTGACTGATAAGGACTTAATGGATTACATGGCTTTTAAATTGGAGAAAGCGGAAGTGATGTCAGCAGTTTTCTGGATAGGTTATTGGTAGTGACTACCTGTACTTACACACACAAAACATGCATGTATGCAACCACTTACATGGCTTGAGAGAATTACACGGCCATTGCATCACTTACTAAAACGCTGCAGTACAACATTGTCACACTATGACCTGCATCCCAGAAATATTTGCATGTAATCCTTTTTTAATTGATTATGATGAAATTTGTATTTTGCACATAGCCAATCAGTTTTATTTTGTAACAAGTAAACCCCGCGATTCGCTAGCGAATCGGAAATCCTAGAATGGCAATCAGTTTCTGTTCCGTCCGATATGTGGAAGGATGACATATCATGGAGGGCGGGTGCGTCTGGGGAAATGTCATTTAATCCAATAGGCATATCTGTACTAAAGCGGTTTCGTTTTGTGGAGACGTGAGTTTGTTGCCTTTGCTGACACCGACCGCTTGAACAGGTTGTGTTTGGGGGCTACCTACTGACTCTGGAAGGCTGCTGCGTCTGACTGTGGGGCGAGCGCCACAGCGCAATATGCGCCTCGGTGGGAAGCCGCTGCATGAAGACATATCATGGAGGGTATATGCGGTGGTGTGGGCGGTCGTGTCGGGGCGGCCGTACAACCTGGCGTGCACGCTTTACCTGAAGTGTAGTTCACAGGTCGTAGTGTCGTTTCTGTGTTTTCTTTGGTTTGAGCCGCGACTCCTTTCGCAAGCGCGTTGTAGGCGTGCGCGTTGTCACAGTTGGTTTGAGCCGTGACTCCTTTCGCAAGCACGTTGTAGGCGCGCGCGTTGTCACAGCATGGACCTTTGGTCTGAGCCGTGACTCCTTTCGCAAGCACGTTGTAGGCATGCGCGTTGTCACAGTTGGTTTGAGCCGTGACGCCTTTCGCAAGCGCGTTGTCACAGCATGGAGTTTTCTGTGCAGTGCAGCAGTGCGCGTGCGCCTCGATGTGCCCAGCGCCCTGCGTCCATATCCGGTTTACAACCTTCAGTTAGTAGGATGGATGATCCATATCGTAATAGAATTGTAACCACATAATATACTTTTTATAGAGTTAAAGTATTTGCATTTAAAAATACTTTAAAAAGTAAAATACCATAAATTATCTACTTAAGTACAATAACGAAAGTAAGTGCTCATGATTTGTTATTTTACATCAATGAGAATGAATTTAGGAGTAGCTATATTGAAAATGCACCTCTACTGTCTCCATAAATTGTTGGGTAGCATCAGACTTTCAACTCAGTCATGCTGCCCTGTCATAGTTACTATGATATAGATATGTAGAGATACACAATATTGTTGTTAGAGGAGACATATTGCTGCCTAATGAAGAAGAAGAAGAAGAAAATGGAGGGGGATAGTGGTTGGATATATCAAAATTCCTGATCTTACAGAAGAGGGAGTATACCAAACTGGTGTGAAAGCGAGGTCATTGTCACTACCATTTTGACATAGTCATTATGTTTGTTCACCAGTTTCTAATTAAAAGATTTCCTTTGCATTTCATTATGCTTAAGTTTTTTCCACTATATTTAGTATAGCTTACTGAAGGGGTCAGAATGTAGTTTGAATAAAGGGCAATTTTTGATTCAAGACTAGGGAGAGATCATTCCTAGTGTCAGAGGAAGGGTAGTGAAAGGCTTGGTGAAGTGGTACAGGGCCATGTTTAATGATAATAGGAGACTGAGTGACATAATCAAAAAAGTGCTCACCTGGATGAGGACAATGAAGAAGAGTTGTGTCTATCAGTGTGGCATACTTGACAGATGTCTGTGGTCGCAGTTAGTTTATGAGGTACACCTTACCAGAGAAGAAGTGCTGCAGATGAAAATTAATGGCTTCTCAGGGGATGGTGTGGCCAATCCCAAAACTATGTATTCTGTACAGCAAGGGGACCAAACTGCAGCTTCAATTAACATCAGTAATGGAAGAATTAATTGCAGCTAAGTATACATTCTCTTTAGTGTCATGTTTTAGAATTAGTTGTTTTTTTTTTTAATTTTTCCATAGCAATGAGTACCCATAATTATCATCTAAAGTACTAAAGCACCTAGCTGTAATGCATTACTGAAGGGATGGTCTTCAAATTCCCATAATACACTCTTCATTGCCATTAGTAAAAAGGACTTAAAAGTTAAATAGGTCTGAATTTTTAATCTATTGTAGTTTGTTCTAAGAGTGTTATGTGTTATAAAACTAATGGTTGTTCATGAAACCTTTTGAACTTTCTGTAAATAAACAAAAATATCTTGTTATCCTTCCTTACTGGCATTCAGTTAATCAACTAATAATGTGGTGTAATGCACAAAAGTATGAGGGATGAACGTTGGAAGCTTCTGCTTTAACTAAACATTATGCTTTATGCAATGTTTCTATGTAACCTATTACCACTTATCTTGTCCTTTAGATCCACCAGAAAGTGCCATCATCTCTGTGCCTGCCAGCAACTCAAATGCTGAAGTTCAGCCACCCAAAGCCAAGAAACCCAAAGGTTTGGAGCTGCCATCTTCGCCCACACTGTTGCCATGTGGTGCATCTCTAGACAAGGCCAATACTTCTACCAGCAGCTTACTAACTTTAAGCAGCAATACAACCTCACTAACACCGAACATCCTTACCACACATGCACTGGTATGTTGTATATTTTCTTTTTTGTCATTTGAAAAAACGAATCCGTATTGTTCTTTAGTTTCCAATATTGTTATCTAGTACACATGTTTAATAACTTCTTCTCTGTTAAATAAATTGTTACTATATAGTGATGTTAAAAACATTATGCCATCATTTCTATTTAGGGAGGAATATAAAAATGAGAGCACTGTACTTTCTATATAAATGTAATTATTTGTAGAAAAATATGTAAATAGATGGTGACTTACTTTCTGTTCTCCTGTGAGTAAAGAAATACCAATTCACAGATCTAACAGATTGTTTTCTGTGTCTGTTTCTTTTTGCCTATATTTTCTTCAATGTCAGACACCCGTGTTATTGACACCCAGTCCTCTTCCACCAACAATTCACTTCTGGAGCACTTTGAGCCCTATTGCCCCACGCAGCCCTGCAAAACTTTCATTTCAGGTACATGTGTTTTGTTTTTTTGTTTTGTATAAACAGGAAGTTGTACTTTTTCCTTATGTCTGTTGTTGCAGAAAAATAACAAAAACATTTAAAAAAGTATTCCAACAGTATTTGCAGTTGGAAATGTTTAGTACAGCGTGGAGAATATAACTGAGTTACAATTAACCAATAGACAAGTTAACTGAAAATGGTCAGCAAACTTAACACTCACTATTTCAATGCTCTGTTTTTTCTCTGTGAAGTGTTAATTTCTCCTAGTGATTTAAATAAATTAATTCACCTTCCTTTTTATGTAGCATCATTTATGTTGTGGGGCTTTATGAATAACTTATGGTACAATAGTGTACAATAGTAAATGTTAAAGCAATTTCAGTAAAAAGAATACAGGATTTTTTTTTCCAAAAAGCAAAAATACATTTGCTGTTCTTTATTTAAGCTATTGCTGTGCAGCTTGTTTGAGTAATCCAAGAACAGACTGACCCAGCTCCTTTTCTCCCGTTATTTTATAGCAAAAATGCTGTTAGTTATTACACGCCCTTATTGATTCAGTAAAAATTTACACACATGCAGGAGCAAAGAAAATGTGACTGAGGCTGCAGTACAGTTTTACATATTAGATCAAAGCAACTGTCTTGAAATTGAAAGTGTCAGTCTCCATCACATTTCTCACCATATTCCCCTGGAGAACACCCATTTTGACAACTTTGCCCAATTGTAAATAACATTTCATTTCTATACACCTGCTTATTCTAAGCAACTATGCACAAATTCCTAGCAGAATATTAGCAATAAGAGATAGAACATACAGTGCAAATGTACAGTATATGCAAAATCCTAAATATTTAAGCTATATCTGAATATGTACTTTGTTATAAAATGAGACCTCAGGAAATAACAGAAAGATTTGGGGAACCACTGGCCCTCCATTTAGCCAGGTCAGCCATGTAAAAAAATTAGAAATTAACTAGCACATAAGGGTGCTAAAACAATGAGAAAGAAAGAAGAGCTTCTTCATACCCTTCAAATGACTACCCCCTTCCAGTGTTGGTTGAAATTAGTGTACTAATTCCTATAATGCACATGGCTTTGCAGCAGAGAACCCGAATTGCTGTTACTTGTCTTCCAGCCAACATTCCTTTGAACTACAGATGGAAAAGAATGCTGCATTAGCAAACGGCCCCATTGTCATTTTACAGTGGTTTTGCTTACCTATCCAGAGCCCTGAAGATTTTTTGTACTTGCGTGTGCTTGATATGGCTCCCCACTTAGAGCAGGCAGGCAGACCTAACAGAGAGGTTGTGAACATGGGAGAAGGTATCGGCATTAGAACAGAGAAGACTCTTACAATACAGAACCTTGAACCTATATGGTTGTAAATCTAGGAACTACCTCATTGGTCTAATTGTGATTTGCCAACCATTGTAAAGGAGCTTGATCAGTGACCAGGGAGGTAATACCTCATTTGGGTAATAGTTCACTTTATGTCGAGTGCCTCATTTTCCAAGGCTTCATACTTCCTCTCTCGGTTCAGCAGTTTCTGACTTAGATACATCATAGGATGTTCAGTATCGTCAAACTTCTGACTTACCACCATCCCCAGGACAGTGTCAGACACATTGATTTGGAGACAGTAAGGGAGAGAAAAACCAGGAGAAATAAGTATAGGCTCTGACATTACAGCCTCCTTACATGCTGCTTCAGATTTAGATTGCTTGGTGAATGGCACAGGGCACAGTCAAAACGTACATTTGGTGTTCCTCCCAGGTGCTGGATTTAATGACTACATCATCCAGGTAGGCTACACTACAGGCATTAGGGGGGTGTAACAGTTTATCCAGCAGACGTGGAAGGTCGCTGGTGCCTTGTGTAGTCAGAATGAAAGGACCCTATAATCCCAATGTCCACACATTTTTTTCCTTCACTAAATCTGTCAAGGAAATTTGCCAGTAGCCCTTTACTGTCTATTTTTGTTTCTAATACAAAAGGAATCAAAGAAAGGCTACAACATTCTTTTATAACACCTAGTTCAAAGATGTGCTTGATCTGTAGCTTGACTTCAGCTTTCTTTGCCTCCATAAGGCGATACAGTTGTTTGTAAATGACAACCCTTAACTCAGTATCTATGTCATGCACAACTAGTGAAGTCAGGACTGGCTCGGTGTCTGCTACTTCTCAAACTGAAAGGACAGTAGCCTCCAATTGTGTCTTCCCCGAAATTTAGAGGAATCAAATTTGCAAAGGCCGATCTTTTTATCCTGGTAGGGAATGCAGCATCATTTTTTTTCTTTCACTGTTTTAATAGATTGACATGGTAAATGAGCTGTTTAGTGCGTCAGTTAGGTTGAGAAACTAAGTTACCCACCAAACCTTGTTGCTCTTTAATTTTGTTGGGTCCCTGCCAATGTGCTAATAACATTGAATAAGTAGTAGGGATCAGCACAATTATTCGTTTTCCGAGTTGAAACTCCCGTAAAGTTACTCACCGGTTATACAATTTCCTTTCATAAGAAGTCATACCTTGTGAACCTCACATGTAACTGTGCAATATATTCAATAAAATTAACTGAGGGCAAGCTTTCCGACTCTACTTGAGAATGTCAAGGAGTCCACAAGGATCTCCCCAATAAAGCAATTCAATAGGAAAAAATCCCATGGAAGCTTGAGGTAATTTCCGATATGCAAACAAAACCAAGGGAATAAGCTGGTCTCTGTCTCTTACATATTTTTATAAGCCTTTCTCAACATCTGCATTAGTGTTAGATTGAAACGCTCCACCAACTCATCTGTTTGAGAGTGATATACTGACATTTTTAGACGTTTAACTTGCAGGTATAAAACATGTAAAACTTAAAATGATCCCTTGGTCAGTTAAGACTTCTTTCAGGATCCCTGCCTGTGCAAAGAGTAGTTCCTGGGCAGTATTCTTAGAATTAGCCTGTTGCATGAGAATGGCCTCTGGATAACGGGTGGCATAGTTTACGAACACCAAGATATACTTCTGTACCTGAGCAGCAGGCTGTAGAGTACCCATGATATCCTCCCCTATTCTCAAAAAAAAAAAAAAAGTATCAATAATTGGCATAGTTATTAATGGAACTTGCCCATTTCGTGGAATTAGGCTTATTTGACATTCAAGACATGACACACAGAAATACCAGATCTCTTTGTTTATCCTAAGCCAATAAAATCACATTTTGATTCTTTCAAGGGCCTTGTTGGACCTCACATGGACCAGTAGTAAATGAGCATGGGCTAGGTCACAGATCTCTCGTCAATATGGCCTTAGGATAAGGAGCTGGTGGCGTAGCTCCCCTTGATTCTCAGACACCCAATATAACAGATTGTTCTCAATCTTGAAATATAGGCTACTGATGGTGGAGTTATTTGCTAGTTGTCAATCAACTGTAACTACGACATTCCGAGCAAATTTCAGTTAATCATTCCACTGCACTTGCTTGAATAAAGTGAGCAGTAGCCTATATTGAAGCTGCAGGGTTTGCAAAGGATCAGGAAGAGCCTCCAGTCAAGTTGTCTCCTCCTCCACAGGGGATTCCGATATGGGGCTGGGTGATGTCACACCATTGGCCTTCTGGAAGTCAGCCTCACTGCGCTGGATGGCAGTGCCATTACCTGCGGTCTTGCACTGCATGGAGACATCCAGGGATGAGTTATCATCTTACACCTTGTGATAATCAAGAGTCAAAAATATCATAAAGGTTTGGGGCAGCCACCCGTATATTGTTTTTTCCCAGCTGCAAAAGGGTTGAAATAAGTAGCACAATGTGCATATTACAGAGCCCAAAACAGAACTGACTATAGTAGCCCAAGATGAAGGCTTTAAAGGTCTGTAGAGGAACTGATGTCATCAAAATGGCCGGAACCAGAAGTGACATCAGCAAAGGGGCCGGCTTCGGAAGTGACGTCAGCTGAGGCGCCAGAACCTTGAAGGATTTCCCAGGAAAGGTCTGTAGGGAACTGAGAAAGACAGTCAGTACACTCCGCTGCCCCCTGGTCGGATGTTTTATTACACTTACTCAGACCCTTTAGCTGCCTCCTACTTGCACGTATGTGACAAGGCACCCGCCCCCCCCAACCCAGGCGTCCTGCACCAAGAGGTTGTGGGCCCGAGAAAGAGCATCAGCGTTGGCATGGAGAGAATCCTTACGATGAATTAGCGAAAACTTGTAAGGTTGAAGGTCAAGAAACCACTTAGTGACCCGTGGATTCGACTCCTTGTGAAGGGCCATCCATTGTAAGGGAGCATGATCCGTCACCAGAGTGAACTCCCGGCCTAAGAGGTAGTACCTCAACTGCGTAATTGCCCATTTAATTGCAAGGTCTTCCCTTTCCACCGCTGCATACCTGGTCTCCCGATTCAACAGTTTCCGGCTCAGGTACATGACGGGGTGTTCAAAACTATTAACGCTCTGGTAGTACCCGGCCAATCCGAGAAAAGGCTTGGACTTGTCTCTTGGTTCACGGACAGGACTATTTCACAATGGCGTCTATTTTTGAACACTGTGGTTTCATGGTACCCCGACCCACCAGGTAGCCCAAATATTTAGCCTCTTTCAATCCAAAGAAACATTTCTTGGGATTGATACGAAGCCTGGCTTCTCCTAGTGTCCACAATACCGCAGTGACCTGCTGTATGTGTTCCTTCCATGTGCTGGAATAGATGACGACGTCATCCAGATAGGCAGCACTATACGCATTTTGGGGTTGGAGCACTTTGTCCACCAGACGCTGGAAAGTCGCAGGAGCCCCGTGTAACCCGAATGGAAGAACACGATACTGCCAGTGTCCAATAGGAGTGCTAAATGCTGTCTTGACCTTCGCAGAGTCCGTTAAAAAAATCTACCAGTACCCCTTTGTCATGTCAAGCGTGGTCAAAAATTCTTCTTGTCCATGCCTCTCGAGGAGGTCATCCACTCGAGGCATGGGATAAGCATCAAAAAGGGAGACCTGGTTAAGCCGACAGAAGTCATTGCAAAACCTCCAACTGCTGTCAGGCTTACTAACCAAGACAATTGACTGGACCAGGGACTATAACTTTCCTCAATCACTCCTAGTTCCAGCATCCGTTTGATTTCCAGTTCCACTTCTGCTTTCTTTGCCTCAGGAAGTCTATAGGGGTGCTTTCGGACTATAACCCCTGGTTCAGTCACTATGTCGTGTGCAATCAGAGAGGCTCTCCCGGGTTTTTCACTCACCACCTCAGAGACGGACAGGATAGCTGATTCCAGCTCCCATCTTTGTCTATAAGTTAATTCCTCGCCGAAATTAAGGGTGTCTATGTGAGCAAAGAATGAGCAGGGCTCCCTCTCCTTCCATGGCTTCAGCAGTTCACATGATAAACCCGCTCGCTTGGTCTACGATTGGGTTGTTTCACCAAATAGTCGACCAATCCTTTTCTCTCGATTTCATAAGGGCCTTGCCAATGGGCGAGCAATTTAGAATGGGAGGTGGGAACTAATACCATGACACAATCCCCCGGATGGAATTCTCGGAGTGTCGTGCCACGGTCATAATAATGGGCCTATGCTGCTGCGCCTCTTCCATATGACTTTTTAGAATAGGTCGGATTTTCCCGAATCTGTCGCGTAATTGTGCGATATATTCCAAAATATTTGTAGAGGGAAGAGCCTCTCCTTCCCAACCTTCTTTCAAAATATCCAATATACCTCGGGGTTGTCATCCGTGTAATAAGTCAAAAGGTGAGACCCCGTAGAGGCTTGTGGGACTTCCCGACAGGCAAAGAGAACGAGGGGGAGGAGTTGATCCCAATTCCTCCCATCCCCGCTGACCACCTTGTGAAGCATCTGTTTGAGAGTCTGATTAAACCTCTCCACTAGACTGTCGGTTTGAGGATGATACACCGCGGTCTTTAAGTGCTTTATTTTCAGTAACTTGGCCGTTTCCCTGAACGTCTTCGAGGTAAAAGGCGTTCCTTGGTCCGTTAGGACTTCTTTAGGAATGTCGACACATGCAAATACTCCTACTAGTTCCCGAGCGATTGCCTTAGATGTAGCTGAGCACAAGGGAACAGCTTCCGGATATCGTAATATATATTTATGTCTAGGGATGGGAATTGATAAGATTTTCACGATTCCGATTCCATTTTCGATTCTGTTTAACAATTCGATTCTTTATCGATTCTCCTATCGATTCTTATTTTTAAAAAAGGAGAACACACAGGTCGATTATCTTAGAACTTTGTTTATATCTTATCTTTGAACAAGATAGAAATTTAGGAGTAGCATGACCTTACAAACCCAACAGTGAGATCTTAAGAGATCCACAGCCTACGGCTCCTCGATGGGATGCCACGGGGTCCACAGAAAAAAATTTGTAAATGTAAAATAATAATAAAATAAATATTCTTCTGTAGCAATAACAAAGTATAACATAAATTATTCTGTGGCAATTACACAAGAATGTCCAGTAACATTTACACTCTCCTTTTTAAAAGTATATATGAGCTGAGCACTCAAAAATAAAACTACATCAGCCAGCAACAAATACAATCAACTCAAGTCCAATGGAACTGTGCACTGTGCAATTCTGCAACCATCAACTATTTTGACAGCTACATCCATGTTGGCCGCATTATCAACAGTGGCTGCCACAACCTTGTCTTTGATACCATACTCCTCCAAGATCTCATCAATCTCCTCTGCTACAGCTGTCCCTGTCTGTGCCTGGTACACTGGTTTGGTTTTGAGGACTTTTTCTTGAGCCTGGCCATTCCTGACATAATGCAGCGTTACTGTGAGGTAATGATCTTGACTAAAACTTGTCCATCCATCTGCAGTGACGGCTGCCTTCAACACATGTTTCAGCTCAGAAATGGAAACGGATGAAACATCTGGTAAGAGGAGAACATGCAACTTTGACATTCCCTGACTTAGCCTACAATTAAACACATTCACTTACCGAAAATCGGGGGCATGTACTGTGGCAAATGGGTGCAAGCCTTTTACCACAAACTTAGTCACTGCTCGGTGACATTCGTCTATCCTGGCCTGTGTCATTTTACTTTTCCCCGCCTCTGTGAAAGGAGAAGCTACCGGTAGACTGCAGCGAGAACTGCCAGCATCTGAGGCAGCCAGACTCTGTCTGTCTCTCTCGTCATGGTCATCTAAATGCAATGCACAGTAATAGCAGGTTTTGCAATAAGGCAAATCGCGCTAACATAATATGCAATGTTAGTTGATTAGTTACCTGCCGTATTAACGGGAGAGGACGTGCAAACGTTACCGCTGCTGCTGGGTTGAGATTCACTAGTCCGCAGCGGATCAAAAACACGACATTCATTTAAGGTTATCGCATGTTTTGTGAGCAAATGCTTTTGCATATTCGTAGTGTTTCCTCCCTTTGATGAAATATCTACTTTGCAAGTATTGCAAGTTGCCCTGTTGTCATCCTTTCTCGTAAAGTATAACCAAACTTTTGAGCATTTGTACAGCTTAGGCGCCATGTTTCCTGCTGGGTAAATGATGCTACGCAACGTGGTGACGTCATTCGAGGCGACTGGAATCGATAGGGGAATCGTTTGCAAAAATGGCAAACAATTCCAAGGAATTGAAACAGTGGGAACCGGTTCTCAACAAGAACCAGTTTTCGATTCCCATCCCTATTTATGTCATCGGGCTGAGGGCTCTAAGGGTCCTACAATATCAACCCCGATTCGTTCAAAGGGGACATCAACTAAGGGGAGGGGAACAAGAGGAGCACAGTCCCTCCTAGGAATTTGCCGTATTGACATTCTGGACAAGAAATACAAAAATGGCGAACCTCCTTGTTAATTCCCGTCCAATAAAATCTGAGCTTAATCCGCTCTAAAGTTTTTTTCAGAGCCTAAATGGCCTCCAAGGAGGTGGGTATGAGGTAATTCACAAACCTGCCGCCGGTAGGTTCGTGGAATTAACAACAGTTTCCGGACCTCCACCCCATGTTCCGCAACCCGATATAATAGATCATTTTCTATTACAAAGTGAGGTCCTTGTGGCATGGGCTGGTGTGTGCGTTGGACATTGACGAGGACTACTGCATTTTTTGCAAATTTTAGGGAGTCATCATTCCACTGCTCCCTCTTAAAAGAAGCCGGTGTTTTGTCTAAATTGAAAGTGTATGTCGGAGAGAGGATCCGGTCTGACCTCAAGGGGAGGGGATTCTTCCCAACTTGTCGAGGTGCGGGTGGATGACGTATTTGCCTGCGACGGTCCAGGAATCTCCCTGTCCTCCTCGTGGGCTTCTGTATCTCTCTCCGCCAGCTGTGTGTACGGCGTGGAGACAGCTTGAGACGAGTTATCCCAGTCTATAACGAGGCCTAAGTTTTTAATCAGGAGTAGTCAATAGTTTACCACATTTATTTTCCAAGCAATCCCGCCCCAGAACGCTGGAAAGGGAGGATTAGGGTGGACTGCCATTAGAAATTGTTTTAGCAATCCTCCCTGACTCTCAAAACATAGGGTGATATTGTACATACGGGTGTCTCCATGAATACATTTAATACTGGTCTTCTCTTTAATTCTTTGTCGTGGTTAAACATATCGGCAATCAACAATGGAAATGTTGCTACCTGAATCAAACAGGGCATTGAGTTTATAACCATTAATGACTATTGATCCCGTATTTGAAAATGTCAGGGGGTTGGCAGGAGCGCACAAACCGTCCTCCTCCCTCCACTTACATCCCGCCTCATTCCCAGGTAGGTCGCACACCCGGCGGCCCGGGAACTCAGAAACAGCCTCCGATTTATGTGGAAGAGACTTATTCTGTAGGACGTAATCTCTAGGAAATCCACTAGAGGACTGTTCTGCTCTCCCAGATTTTGAGACTGTCATGGGTGATTTTACGAGCTTTATAAAAGCTCTTCCATAGAATGAAAATCTCCCCAGTCTGGCTGGGCAAAATTTTTAGGGAGGCTTTTTAAAAATATAAAGCAGGCTACCTGCTGCACTATTTGGCAGGTGGTTAGTTCAAATGGCCTTAGCCATGCTGCCACCTGCTCCCAGAGGGTCATAGCCTGCCCCTGGATTGATCTCTCTGGATCAAATTCCCACTTTTTTATTAGTTTTGCCTGCTGGACTGGGGATAGCCCATATTTATCTGGGACCTCAGCCCTAATGGGCGGCTCAACTCCTCCAAGAGAGCATAATAAGCCCTTTTTATTTCATCCCCAGAAACCAGCCTACGCCTGTGTGTCCCTCTCACACTCTCCATTTGGTAAGTTACAAGCCCGGTGTTGTATTTGGGGAGTGGAGCCTGTACTGAGTCCTTCCTGACCCCCAAATGCACTCCCCCCAAACCCCCAATACCCCCCCCACCCCCCGAAACTCGGCCCCAGTACTTTCCTACCTGCTTATTTTCATGTCCGAGTCACGGTTACTTCTGGGACTTCATTCTGCCGGCTACGCCACTGTGATAATAAAGAGTCCCAAGACATCATAAAGGTTTGGGGCAGCCACCCATATATTGTTTTTCCCAGCTGCAAAAGGGTTGAAATAAGTAGCACAGTGTGCATATTACAGAGTCCAAAACAGAACTGACTATAGTAGCCCAAGATGGAGGCTTTAAAGGCTTGTAGAGGAACTGATGTCATCAAAATGGCCGGAACCAGAAGTGACGTCAGCAAAGGGGCCGGCTTCGGAAGGGGCAGGCTTCTGAAATGACATTAGCAAAGGGGCCGGCTTCAGAAGTGATGTCAGCTGAGGTGCCGGAACCTTGAAGGATTTCAAAGGGAAAGGTCTGTAGGGACCTGAGAAAGACAGTCAGTACACTCCGCCGCTCCCTGGTCGGATGTTTTATTACACTTACTCAGACCCTTTAGCTGCCTCCTACTCGCACGTGTGTGACAACCTCCAGGCACCGGTTTAGTGCAGGTTGCAGATCCGCTTTTAATCTGAGTTGCAACAGTATGTAGCAGTGAGCACCAATAGTGAACTTTCTGCCAGAACATTAACACCCATTGACCATTGCATAGTCTATAAAAGGAAGCGAGAGAGGGTGAATCACAAATGCAACACAGTACCAGCAGCTTTGGGCCAATCCACAGTTTGTCAGTTCATCGAGGACAGTTGCGAATGATGCGTCCAAAAGCAGCAAATGTGGGGTGGAGAGGTTTCCCATCTACAGGGACTACCTTCATTTTCATGATCAGCTTATGCCTTTAGGAAGTGAGTGGGTTTTGGTTTATATTTCTCTTCTGGTTTCTCCTTCTGAAGGGCTGTTCTTTGTGTGTGTGTGTGATATCAAATATCCCATCCATCTCCTTCTACAAGTGCATTCAAACTGGCTTCGCAAGATGTTTGAGAAGGACATAGATGAAGCAGTCGCACGATAACAGCTCCATGACATTCTCCCCCAAATTTTTGTCTGGTTGTAACTACTTTGCCTAGCTTGCCCCACAGATCAAATACTTGGGAGACTGAGGGATGGTCGGGATCAAACTTCCAATCCCTACGCTTCAGGACTTGACAGTCTATTGATCAGACTATAACAGACAAGGATTCCCTGCTGTATAGTATCATAGTTATCTGTGGTCTTTTCTTCCATATCAAAATATGCCCTCTGGGCTTCACCCGTGAGAAATGGAGCCATCATTTGTGGCCACGGCTTATTTGTGATGCTGTGCCAAGACCTTGATCTTCAGCTGCCTTACTTGTGTTATGATGATTATTTTTGTTTACTGCAATTCTGTCTTGGTTCATGACAAGCATTGCTGTTTTGTGTTCATCACATCTTCTGTATCCATGAGAACATCCCAGCATTCAGCATGAGACATGGAACTGATGGGCATCTAAATTGGCAATGGGTTTAAAGTTTGACCAAAACAATGTCATGACATGTGACTTTAGGATCCTAAAACTCTTTCTCTACTTTTGTCCTTAAGATGTATTTATTTTTGATTTTCCAGTGTTTGGTTTCATGCTTTCATTTCTTGATTTCTGATTCGCATCTTGTGCTCTGTGTTTTGAAGATTTGGTTGGCTCAATCTCCCAGTTTTGACTTCTGACTACACACTTTACCCAGTTATATTCCTTCTCTGTGCCCTCGCCAACAGGATAAAATAACTAGCACACAAGGGTGCTAAAACAACAAAAAAGAAAGAAGAGCTACTGAGACTTCTGCTCAGTCACAATGAGTCTTTCAACTGAATGCCTTCTTCTGGTGTTAGTTGGAATTAAAGTGGTGATTCCCGGAAGGGACATCACCCTGGCTGCAGAGATCTGGAAGTGTTGTCACTTGTCCTTTGGCCAGTTTCCCTTTGAACTGCAGATGGAAAACAGTGCTGCCTTGGCAAAGCACATCATCCCCAACATTTTTTTTTGAGAAAAGTTGATCTCAACAGGTGGAAAGAGCACTTTAAGGAACTCCTAAACCTGGTGAATTCACCCTTCTCAATGAAGACAGTGCAGTAGCATTATCTGAGGTTGTGTCTTTGACAGAGATTACTGTGGTGATTCAAAGTTTTATAGCTGAAAGGATGCAGGAAAGGATGAGATTAAATACAGTTATTGGATATAGTGGAGGTATTTAAGCTAATGCGCCTCTTCAGTTGTTGGTGGGGACAATGCTCAGGACTGGCAGCATAGAGGGGTGGTTCACTTTTTCAAAAAAAAGGGACAAAGAGAGGATAACATATCTCAGGCTTCCTGGAAAAGTGTGTGCTGGGGTACTGAAATGGAGACTCCATCCAATTGTTGAACCTTAGATCTAACAGGAGTAATGAGGATTTGTTTCAGGTTATGAAACAGATAGCCACTTTATCCTAGCACCTACAAGTTGCAATAAATTTGGGAGCCCAGGCACTCTATTTCCTGTTTACAGATTATAATATTAGAACAATTTTGATAAAAATATCCCATTCAGCCCAAAAGCTTACCAATCCTATTCATCTAGATTCTCCAAAATTGCATTAGGTCAAGATTTGATAATTTATTGCATCTGTGTGGTTTTTTGTTTGATAAAAATTTTCTTAAACTTGCGTGAAATATATCTTTAGGTTTCTAATTGTGTCCCTGTTTTTTTCTTGAAGCATGTATACTAAAGTAACAACAGGGATCCACTATACTACCTCCCTTCATAGTTTTAAATACTTCAATCATGTCACCATTTAATCTCCCTTTGACCAAACTGAAAAGGCCTAACTAATTCAATCTTTCCTCAGCTCATTATACCTTACTCCCCAAATCAGCCTAGTCGTTCCCCACTGGATTTTGTGTTGCACTGCTGTCTTTTTTATAATATGAAGACAGAAAGCTAATGATATGACATGTAATGTACAAACAGAAGCTCATAATCACAGAGATACACAGTTATAGTGAAGCTGCTTAAACAGCATAATTTATTGTTAAAAAAATATACAAAAAGCACTAAATATGTGTCATTAGTTGTGTTTTTAAAGCCAAAGTAGAGTTCATTTAGTATAACAACTAAAATATGACGGACCTAGTAAGGTTATGCATAATGGATCTTAAACTAATCTTAATGTCATATCTTTAATTTCAGTCACTTTAGGAATAACACTTTTAACGTACCTGTTTGGTAAACTTGGGTGCCATGTGGGATTCTGAACTGCAGTTCTAAGCTGTTTTCACCTCTGCTTTTTTCATTTTTGGAACATTTCATGTATTTGATCATATCTTGACTATGCTTATTTTCTGCTTTTATTTCCCTTTTTCACTTAGGGACTACTGTAATGCCTTTTATAGTGGTCTTCATAAGTGTTTGTTACACAGACTTCAGGTGGTTCAAAATTGAGAAGCTTGCTTCTTGATAGTTGTGCACAACTGTGAAAGTATTACACCAGCACTGTCTCATTTGCATGAGCTCCCTACTGAACATTGAGTGCAATTCAAAATCTTAAAGTTAACTTTTAAGTTTAAAGCTATACATGGTAGCCCACTGACGTATTTAGCAGATTTTTATTAATCCTTAGGGTCCAAGCAGAACTTTTAACCCTGTAGATATGCATCTTTTGTCCATCTCAACTTCCAGGTATGAAACTATCAATGCCAATGGTGCATTTAATTATTTCGTTACAAAACTCCTGAATTTCGTAATTGTTTCAATCAGGCAAAATCAATCATTTTATTTATTTAAATCTAAATTAAAGATTTGTTTGTTTTACTCTTATTTGTTTTTTGGATATATTGACATATTTATCTTAATATACTGTATTTATTATGGGCTTATTGATTTAGTAGGTCTCTCTTGGATTGATGTTACCAGGTCAACACACCACAGTGCAGAAAATTGCACTTGCCATCATAAAGTTGTAGAATATGTAAAAAAAAAATGCCACTACCCATATTAAAAGAGTACAATCTAATAAGAAAAAAAGGGTCTGCTCTGCCCTTTAAAATATAAAAGAATGAAATCACAAGTAGTACCTGCTCAGGGTGGGGGTCTGACTGCCCATTCCTTAGTATGGAGTTTAGCAATATAAGTGGATCTTAGACTAGAACTGCTGTTTCTCTGAATCCATAGAAGCCAGTTAAGATGGTTTGGGGAGGATAGGGTAAGGGTAGGGTAGCCTGGCCTGGGCAGCTCAACGCGTTGTTCTGTGATCTTTATCAGAACAAGTGGAGTGGAAATAAAGTGACATCTGTGTTCTTTGCTAATTTGTAGCACAAGATTTCAGGAATTGATAAATATTTAATTGATCTATTAATTCATTTTTTAGGGTCACAGGTCCCTACAGTCTGCTATCCTAAATTGGTAAATGCATATTTCTTAGATAGAATGGCAACACAAAAATTCGTAATAGTTTTTCTAAGTATGTAATGGGTAGAATAATGCATTTTCATATTAAGCTATTTATACATACAGTACAGATGCAGTGTTGTTCATACACACTTATTCATTAAAACCTGATATTAATATTAATGATTGAGGTGAGCAAGTTTTTACAAATATATTTCTGCTATATTCGGTGCCTTAAACTTCATTTTTTTAAGTTCAGAAATGTTGTCTTCCATAGCAGTAAAAGTCTATTTTCATAGCATCTATTGCATAAGGCTATATGGTATGTATATTTACAGGTATTTATACTGCAGAGTTGCTTGCAGCTTCTAGATCTGTTTAAATGTATACTTTTAAGTATTTTAAGAATTACTCTATATGCTGAATTCTTTTACTTAAATATTATGTTTTTTATTGTCATAGTTCTGTGTATTTAATCACAAGAATAATTTTAAATGAACTCATGTCATGTTTAATGAAACTTTGCACATAAATGTAAATGGTTTATTTTCTTCCTTATCCTTAGTTTCCATCTAATGGAAGTAACCAGATTCACGTTCCTGCCTTAAGCATGGATGGACTTTCCACTCCTGTGGTTCTGTCCCCTGGTCCCCAGAAGCCCTGATCATTTAAATTACCTGCAGAGTTAAGCATCTGGACTTGCAGAATCCTGCCCTAGAGCTGAGTACCTGTCTCTGACATCCAAAGATTGCATAGGATGTAACAAGAGAAAGAAGATTCACGCAACACCTGTTGCAAAGGCATGGGTTTAATGTGTTCATGTCATACTATCCTGCACCAAGAGAATTAAGTTAGCAGAGGATTTCTTATGAGGTAGAAGTGTGCTGCTAATCGACTAGCAGAAGAAATGATTTCCTGGGAGTCTGAAGGTATCCTCCATTTTAGAAGAATGGAATTACTTCTCTTTTTTGCTTTAGAAGAAGAATAATATTTTGCCTGGTCATTAAGACTTTCAGACCACTGTTTTTAGATTTACTGTATACTTTGGATGATGTGGTCTTAATTGTTAATTATATGAGAAGCAGTACACAGGCTTTGATTGGAGAACCAGAAAAAATGTAGGTTTAATTTTAATCTTAACCAGTTTACAAGTCACTTTTTGAAATTCAAATTTTTCAGATTTTCTTTTATTCTGAAGAAAAGATGCACTTGGAAAGACATTTAATTGCAAAACAAGTGCAAGTTTGAAGGGTCAGGGATATAAGCATTTTAATTGAGTAATCTGAGATCTGAAGTGCTCAGTTTTACATATTCTTTTTTGAAGTTTAAAGACAAAATGAGAAACACAAATTTGCAGAAAGCATCTCCAGTACTTCAGTACAAAATTAACAAGATATACTTTTTAGGGTACTGTTGAGCTGAGAGCAAGTTTTTCTTGTTTTTGGACAGATGAGTGCAAAACCTGACTTTAATAGATGTCATTGCTTTTTATTTTTATGATGTGGGTTTTACTTGGGAAAAGAAGTGTGTTCGTTTTGTATTTTCCATAGACTGTTCTTTAAGTGGTGACTGCTACAAATCTCAGAGGATTGAAAACTACCACAAATGTGGAGGTTGGTGGTGTTTTGGGAACAGGGCAAAATTAAAAGTGATGTGCATTTTCACATCCATTTGTATACATTTTGACCAAAGCGGACTTCTTTGATGAAAATTCAATAGCATTTATTTTTGAGAATTGTTAATTTTACTTCAATTAAGCATTTACAAAGGGCTACTTTATAAACTTGAGTACGTGGAAGTGCTCTGATGTTTTTGTCGCACTACTTATCGCATTTACTGTACAATGTTTAAACCTGTACTTTTGAAAGATTTTTGTGCGTTTTGTGTGCAAAACTTGTTCAGGTGTTTACAAATTCATAGTGGTGGGAACAAAATATATTTGATCCTGATGTATCAGCTTTTATTAGCTTTTCAAATAAGTTTCGCTTGAATTTGAGAAACAAATCCAAGCAAAATGGGCACAGTTTTACATGTAGGTCTTTTCTTGATTTAGTGGAATGGGATATAGTATAAAATCCAGTTTCTATTTGCAAAGGGATGCAACCATTCAGCAGATCAGTTTTCTTTCTACTGATATAAATGTTTTTAGGTTTGCTGTACTGTTGCTTTAATAACTAAATTAGTTCAGTACTCAAACCAAGGAAGGCTTTGACCTTTATGAATAAATGTTAAAATAAGATATATTTTTCAAACTCTGCGTGAATTAAAGGATTCATATTACATATTTTTAAACGATATCTAGAGTTGAGTTAATAACTACTATATTTTACATGTGGAGAAGGGGCTCAGCTTTCATTTGAATGTATAGTTTCCATGTTTGCTTCACCATCACTATTAACAGTGAGCCGACAGTTATTGTAGTTTAATAAATTAAAAAAATCAAAAATATGTTGCATGGAAAAAGGTTAATTAAGTATATTTCTAACATAAGTAATTCATTTGCCATGAATATCAAACAATTTAACTGATTTGCTAGGGGTAATAAGAAAAAAGGAAAAAGAGCATACAGTACTAGATGAAGGCTGAAAAAAATGGAATTTTGTCCGTCTCTCCTAAAGATATTTTGTAAACTCACTCTAACTAAATCAACATGAACTTTGTACAAAATACATCTTTAAATAGTCATTAATTAATTAAAAAGTAAATAGTTGGAGATGTCAAAGTGGGAAAAAAAACAAATTTTACTAAATGTTTCAGCAATGTATATTATAGTTTGGTAAGTCTTGATTATTTCCAAAGTAGCTAGAAATGAACTCAGCACGTTCCTTTTCACTGTTATTCTCTGTACAAACATATTTTGGTAAAATTAAATCTCTTTTAATCTAGGCTTCATGGCACAAAGTCATGAAACTTAAGACATGTGGTTCTAGATACATAGCACATGGTAAAGCACTTACTGATTAATACTGATTTTTTACATACTTGATAATCTGAATATGAATCATGACCAGATCAGTTTTTTGCAAGATCTTGGTACTGCTCCAGTTTCTTTCTGTATCCCAAAGACATGAATATTAGGTTATTGACTTATCCAAATTACCCCAGTGTGAATGATTGTGGGTGTGTCCAGGGTTGATAACAGCTAACTGCCCAGTGCTGCCGAGATTTCTGGAGTCTTGGCTTACATGTCAGAAATATTTACAGTCTGGGTTTGTTTTTAAGTCAGTCATGGACACAGCTGTTCTACTTTCATATGTTTGCACTTTTATAGTACAGATTCATGTTTTACAGTGCAGTACTTTTCCAAACAATTTCAGTATTTCCTTTAAAATTAAATTGTGTTTAAATAGCAAGGGCATAAGGATGAGATGATTTTTATTTAGATATATTTGTGTATTGTATAATATTTAAATAAAGGAGGCAAGATGTGATTGTCTTAAAATATTTGCACTACAATATACTCTGCAGATACCTGCCATGTTGTGCAACTAATTAATTAACTAAAATAAAATAATTAATTTCTATCACTGCAGTCAGGGATAAAGAGGTCAGATGGCTTATGTTATTTTTCAGGATTCGATTTGACAATGGAGTAAGTGATAAAGAAGCAGACGTTGATAATGCATATAATTACTGTATTTTTAAACATGTTTATCAATGAGCCTCTCTAGAGATAATTCCTGTCTTACGCCCAGTATTTTCAGGCTGGGCTCCTTCCACCTGCAATCTTAAACTTGATTATGTAGGTTCAAAAATGTTGTATTTCATTGTGCTCTTTAGCTATCAGAACGGTTTTAAACAATAACATGAATATTGTCAGTTACTATCAATTATTATGAATAGGCCAGTAAGCACAACCAGATACTACTTGCAGGTTTATTGTCAGAGATTTCGCAGTTACACATGTAACAGTAATAGTACACATTCATCAGGATTCAGAAAAATGTACAAATACAGTATATATAGTACTGTATTTTTAGTTAATGTAGTACGAGTGATGATCAGTAATATCAGATGTAATCTGAGTATTAATGCGCCTTTAAGCAGACTATATATACAGTATATCCAAATATATACAGCTACAGCGTACTTTAAAAATAAGAATTAAAAGATACTCTACATATTGCATGATATACTATTAAAAATGAAACAGTAGTCATTTACAAAGGATAATTCATACCAATTTAAACATTCAGTGAATAGTGTGTCCATATATGCACATTGTTTCAATGAAAGTTCTTCATACACCTGGTCATTTTTGCTACTCATTAAAGCACTGATGTTAAACCTACTAGTAGACTCTATTTGTAATAAAAGTGTGAATTAACATAACCCGCCCTAATTCATGGTGTTCATGAAAAATTTTATTATTTATTTCATGAGGTAGAAGTACATAATAAACCAGATTAGTTGTGTCAGATATATGAAATTAAAATGTGTACTTCAAAGGTAAAGAATCAAGTATCACAAATATTATCATAGTCTTGATTAGCAACCTTAAAATAGCATAAAACGACCCTCCATGTGCATATATTAACCACTGCCATATTTTTGAAGTTCTGTGATAAAGTGTATCCCATTAGGGGGTGAACCCTTGGGGTCGGCTGATTTGGCATACACAACTTCAAGTCCTTGTGATTTTTGTTGAAAACACTTATAGGTTTAATCTTTGTCATAACTGTAATTTTCTGCGCAAAATATGGTCCAGAAATGGCCTAAAGATGAGGCTCTGCGCCAAAAATAGGGTGAATTCCAAAAAGCTCAATCAATATCTTGTGTAACTTACTATAATTAGGGTTTTCTCATACTAATGAGTTGGAAGACGCTGGATAAAAAAACCTGAAGTGACATCTAAGCTTTCATAAGTAATTCTTAAGATTTACTGGCCCATTCACATGGGGCTGGTAAACATTAGCCTTCTTCATACATGGAGGCCATCCCAGAAATGTACAGTAATGTATGCCAGAATAAACTGTCCAAGAAAACTCAATATAGCAGTTCTCCAGAAGTAATTTACATAAGGTTGTTTAACTGGACATTTCCACATCCAGCTCTGTTTATAAACAATATTAAAATTACTGGTTCAAAAATGCAAAACATCAAGACAGCAACATATAAGATATGCTGATGTTGAATCAGTCATTAGTGATTTTAATGGTGATGTACATGTTTGTTTGTTTTGTTTTTAAGTTAGATATTTGAAAAAGTGTCTTAAAATTGAATCATTAATTAAGTAAGGGCATCTCTCTCCATCCAAGAAGAAAGTGGCATGAAGTAGACAGTCGTATGCTGACAGGCATTAAATTCCACCAGAGAAGTTAGTGGTGGACTCTGTTGGCAATAAGTCAGCAGTGAAACAGAGTACATGCTGCTTATTTGGTGGAATATGATCTTTGTGTAACTTTTGGGTAAAGTAAAAATGTAGCAGCATACTTCTTTATATTCTAGCTGCTTTTTATTTGGCTGTTCTGTTCTGCAGTTTCCTATCCATGTTTTGTCTAGTATGTTGTATGTATTTTAGTGGTTTGACTGCACTGTGCAAAAAATAAGCACTGAATGTTTGCTGCATAATTGGCCATTTTCTATTGAGATGCTGTTGGTCATGTAGTTTTTCCACACCATTCAAAATCTCTTCAGTCTCATCTTGGGACTTTCATGTAATTTAATAATTCAATAATCTTTACACATGGACCTCCATGCGTAAATATGCACATACCAGTCAAAAGGCTACTTACTGTCTGGTTAGTAATGATGAAAAGATCAGATGAAGCTTCATGCAAGTAACCTTATGTTTGCAATTCCAATAATTTGCTAAGGCCAGAGAAACTTACATCTTAGTGTAAAATGGTTTTGCATGTCAGTAGATACAGAATACTTACACAGCTTTAACAAAAACAGAAATTAACATTCAGATAAATATAGCAAGTACACTGTCTATCAGTGTAGCCTGTTGTTTCCAATTTTGTCACCATTTTTGAATTACTATAGAGATATATACATTACTTAAAGTTAATATAATCATTTAAAGTTAATTAATTTTAATAAAATGCTATTCGTACAAACCAAATCTTGAACGTTTATATTATTATGTGCTTAATTGCAATTAGCCTCTTCATTAAAGAGTACTTTCTTAGCACATTCCCATACATGCAGCCTCTGTGCTATGATGGGCGTGTTTGAACATTACAGTATATCCTGTTATCATTATGCAACTTTTATATCTCATTGAGAATTGCCATAGATGTCAGAATAGAAGTGACTTGCCAGAATGCTTTAGTTTTGTCATATCTGTCTAAAGGGCATTCTCCCAGAAGCATTTTGACTTCTCTAGCAAATTCCAGTCTGTTTTTTTTATTTTTCTTTCAGCAGGGAAGTCCTCCTGGGTCTTCTTCTGTTGAGCCCACTGTCACTCTGAAAGCGGTGAATGGTGCAGTCAGACACTGATTTACCTTTTACTTGGAGTTCAGCTTATATCTCTTTGGATGTTGTCCTTGGCTTTTTGTCTAACATTCTCACTATCCTTTTGCCCATTCTGGGGTTTATTTTTCTCCTGTGGCTGCATCCAGGGAGGCTGGCTACACTCCCATGGACCTTAAACTTCTTAAAAATATTTGCAATTTTTGTCACATGAACATCAAGCTGCTTGGAGATGGTCTTATAGAATTTGCCTTTAACATGCTTGTCTGTAATTTTCTTTCTAATATCCTCAGACAGCTCTCTCCTTTGGTATCTTGTTTCATGTTCTGTGTTGGACACACAATGATACCAAACAGCAGAGTGACCACTTTTCTCCATTTAAATAGGGTGAATGACTGATTGCACAATTGGAGACATGTGTGATACTAATTAAAGAAAACAGTTAGTTTGAAAAATCACTCTAATCCAGTTATTTATGGTCTTTTCTAGGGGTGCAAGGCCATTTTAGAATATCTTTGTAGAATAAGCAATTTTTTATGTCTTTGCTTTGCTTTACTCAGCTACATATCAAAGGAATGCAGGTATACATGGGACAGTTGCTTTTCATATAATCATCTTTCAGGAGGCCTACAGCACTTTTTTAATCAGGTGTAAGGGTACCAACAAATTTGTCCAAGTCTGTTAAAATTTAAATTTGTGTTGTCTTATGTTTTTTCTCTGAGTTGATTTGAAGGCTTCTTGTTGTACATTGTAACTTGAAATTCACCATCTGGCTGACCATGGAAAAATGTCAGTACGTTGTTATTTCTATTTGAGTTCAGTTCTCGCTACTGTGAATCAATATAAGTTAATCTGTTAATACTTGCATTGTAATCATATCCACAAAAATGAATTGGTGATTTGTAACTGACTAAATTAATGAAAAATTATGTATTGAAAAGAGAAAATTACTATTACTGCTATTGTCACAAATAGACATAAGCCACTGAGCCATTTAAGGTTACTTCATGTACTCAAAATGATTTAGCAAGTTAAATATTATTCTGTCCAACTTAGGCAAAATTCTATGTGAATTTTTGCTGAGTTTTAATTTTCAACTGCAACACTATTCTGTTATGACTAAAGATTGAAAAAAATGAAAGAACTTGTGTTTTCACAAACTATTATTTAATTGTAAAAATTAAGTATGATATCAATCCTAGTGTCTAAAATAAAGTATTATAAGTTGTCAGAGTTAGATCAGAGGAAGAATAGTGATATGTAATCTGCTTCATCCACTTTCTTCTCATTTACTCTGCCATCTACACCTACCTCTCACTTTAGGTCAGAAGTAACACCATCTGCACTCATTTTCCATAAATCCATAAGCCAAGCCAAGATACTTAATAAGATGTACCAGTGGCCCCACACCCAGGCCAATAGATTTTAGTAAAGAGTGCTCACCTACTGCTTGCAGGTGAGTGCTCTCTATCCATAACCCCTATTTTGTGCTCTGCATTAGCTCCTTTCATGGCCTGATACTAACCCAGATAGATAGATAGATAGATAGATAGATAGATAGATAGATAGATAGATAGATAGATAGATAGATAGATAGATAGATAGATAGATAGATAGATAGATAGATAGATAGATAGATAGATAGATAGATAGATAGATAGATAGATAGATAGATAGATACTTTATTAATCCCAAGGGGAAATTCACATACTCCAGAAACAGCATACTGATAAAGAACAATATTAAATTAAAGAGTGATGATAATGCAGGTATAACAGACAGACAATATCTTTGTATAATGTTAACATTTACCCCCATATACAAAGTTGGTATTGAAGAGTCGCATAATGTGTGGGGGAGGAATGATCTCCTCAGTCTGTCAGTGGAGCAGGACAGTGACAGCAGTCTGTCGCTGAAGCTGCTCCTCTGTCTGGAGATGATACTGTTTAGTGGATGCAATGGATTCTCCATGATTGACAGGAGCCTGCTCAGTGCCGGTCGCTCTGCCACGGATGTCAAACTGTCCAGCTCCATGCCTACAATAGAGCCTGCCTTCCTCACCAGTTTGTCCAGGCGTGAGGCGTCCTTCTTCTGTATGCTGCCTCCCCAGCACACCACCGCATAGAAGAGGGCGCTCGCCACAACCGCCTGATAGAACATCTGCAGCATCTTATTGCAGATGTTTAAGGACACCAGCCTTCTAAGGAAGTATAGTCGGCTATAATATTCTGCTACATGACATTGCCTTTCTTCAGTTTTGATTTTCATGACATACTGTACAAATTATATATAGTATGCATGATATTAATGACAGGCATCACCTATTGAGGGTAGGGAGGATGCACAAAGACTACCACATTACTCTAGCAAACAAGCACTTGTGCATGTGTCACAGCACATTTTATGCCGATTTTGTTATAAAGGAACTTTGTTCTCTCAGGATTCATTAACTGAGGTATTACTTCTATCCACATTACTAACCGAGAATGGTAAACCGGATGGACGCAGGGACATCCGGAAACGGGCCGTGGCCGCAAAAGACGTACTGCGCAGGCGCCCCACAAATCTCCCCCCCCCCTCCCCCCCGCAAGCAACGGGAACTGGATGGAATGCAACGTAAAATAAGAAATGAGGCATCGCGCACACAAAAAAGGAGTCAGACCACAGAAAAAAGGAGTCAGACGCCGTTGCACACGAAACGGGACACACAAAGAGGAGGATTCAACAAGCCCCTAGCACACAAAAAAAAAAGAAGCCGCGAGCACCACACACAGCCCATTGGACATGAAACGGGACAGACTACGGCCATAGCACACGAAACGTACACAAAAAACAACGATTCAGACCCTCGACCACAGTAGCATAAATAACAAATGACACACAAAGCCCCATTTCGAAATGAACCGTCCGTATTAAACATACGTCATCTCAACACGTTCACACTATGCAGCATAGGTGGATCTCATTACAATAAGGCACTATTAACCGTTCAACCGCAGAAAAGGCTCCATATTAACAGTGAGTGCGATCCTCCTTATTACTTATCCATATTTATCACGCTCAAGAACAAACAAGTCATAAATTCACGATCACGGGTACAAAACGATACGGCTCGGATAACGGGACCAAACACAATTCACACTATGCAGCATAGGTAGATCTCATTACAATGAGGCACTATTAACCGTTCAACCGCAGAAAAGGCTCCATATTAACAGTGAGTGCGATCCTCCTTATTACTTATCCATATTTCTAACGCTGAAGAACAAACAATTCATGAATTCACGATCACGGGTACAAAACGATACGGCTCGAGTAACGGGACCAAACACACGAACCCGCATGAAAAAAAACAATACACGTCGGCTCCAACGCGCTTCTGAAACTCTGGAATAAAAAATGTCTCGGCTCCAAAAACGCAAAGCTCAACTAACACAGTTACAGAAACGAACCCAAATGGACAGACACACTGAACGTGGACGCATGCAGCGCGCGTCTCACAGTACTGCATCGAAACAGGCACGGGTTCAAAACGAAACACCTCCCGTCTCAGACATACAGAAACGGCAGCGATGAGACAAAATAAATAAATGCAGACGTCTACACCGCGCATCTGGACTGCCGGAAAACAAGCACGCAAGGCTCCAAAAAGAGAAAGCTCAACTGACCGACATACAAAAACGGGCAAGGCTCAATACAAACGATGCACGCCGTAAACTACAACGGGCTTCTCACACAGCACAGGCAAATCGATTACACCTCCAAAACAACACGTCCCAAATAATGGACATACAATGACGCGACTCTCAAATGGCACAAGCAAAAGATACACGTCACGGACATCAACGACAGACACCTGCTAAACGCTTCCGCCAGTTAGCTGACAACGCGTTCAATAATGAGTCCACTATTCAGGAAAATTCATTGGGATTAATGAATGTCATTTGCAATCATTGTCATTCACTTAACTTCCTGAAGAAACAACTGGCAATACAAGTAATGAATTTACACGTTGTTATCAAAAAGGGTCAAATTAGACTGCCTTCTTTACATTCATATCCTGAATATCTACAGAAGCTTCTAACTAACGATGTACCTGAAAGTGAAATCTTTATGAACTGCATTAGATCCTACAAATCGGTATCCACTATGAACATTAACAGTGGCACTGCACATGACATCCGTCTTGCAAAACTGTTAATTATTGATGAATGTACAATGGCATCCACTCACTTACTCAACACCATTCATAAACTTCTACAAACGTTTATGAATAATAATATTCCCTTTGGAGGAAAGGTACTTTTATTAGAAGGAGATTTTAGACAGTGCTTAGCTATTGTTCCACATTCCATGCGCTCAGCTATTCTTCAGTGCACCTTAAAATACGCAGACAATTGGCATTGCTTTCAAAAGATACAGTTGGTACAAAACATGCGATGTCCAGATCCAGATCATAACAATTGGTTATTACAACTGGGAGATGGTACACTCACCAATACAGATAGACTTCACCCAGATATTATTACAATTCCTCAAGCCTTTATCTGCGACGACTTAGTTACAGACAGATTTAGAACAGCAATCTCATTAGACCAAATGCCCCTTTTAACACAACGCACTATATTATGTCCAAAAAATATTAATGTGGAAAACATAAATACCCAAGTCATTGCATTACTTCCTGGAGAGACACAACTCTTTCTAAGCTCTGACAAAGTTGACTCTGATCACGACAATAACCATCTTCATTGACCTTACAAGTTCTGACCTGGAATTACCTTTTACACTTAAACGGCGTGTACAAAGAAATTTTCCAATAAACCTTTGCACTGTGCCACACACTTTATTGTTTGCTTTCTATTTGCATAATCTACACCTTCACACTATTCTATATCTCATTCATACATCACGCTCCATCATCTACACCTTCACACTATTCTATATCTCATTCATACATCACGCTCTTTGTCATTCCCAACACCAGGGGTTGGCGAGCGAAGCGAGCAGGGGGCGGAGCCCCCTAGTAAATTATATATCCTATATACAGTTATTGATGATTAATATGTATTATTATATATAGTGATCTGTGAGTCCTTAACTGTTCATATATATTAACATCTATAGCAATATTAAATTTAAAAGAGGTGCATCCACAATATTGATAAAAAAAAGATATTCTTCATTTTATCCTACAGTTGCTCATTGTAGTTTAATTAATTTGCTAGTAAAACTCATGTGATGCAAAGTATATTTGATGGCAACATGAACTTTGACTAATTAGTGATTTATCCAGAAAGACATACTTAATCAGTTAAATTGCTTGAGGCTCTGAAGTATTTTTGTATTCTTCACTTTTAAAAAATGTAATTCTTCATCAAGACCAGTATTTTTCCTTCAAATAATATATATTTTTGTAAAACAGTTTTAGGCCTTTAAATAATTTTTTTACAATTTTATTTAGTTACATAGTGCCTAATTGTCTGACATGTGACTATTAGGCAGTGTGGCCTATTGGATAAGGCACTGAAATTTGAAAATATACTGATTTAGAACCCACTAGTGCCTCACACACTGACCCGTAACAAGTTTCTTATCCTGCAAGTGAACCAATTGTAATAATAGGTAAAGAACTGTTGTAGATGCTCTACAGGATGCCCATCCACCCTCTGGGGCATCTACACTGTACTAAAAGTTTTGTAATTCTACAGTGCCTTATGGTCGTGTTCGTGGTTATGAGGCACTATTTAAAGTGAAGTGTGTTTGTTTGATTACTTTACTGTGAAAGGCTAATCTCATTTTAGAATATGATCTTTTAAAAGAATGACAATTTCTGTCACTCATTACTTTAAAATGACTACAGTATAGAGATTTATAATACAAATTTTGAGTCATGATCCTCTTCATTTTGTCCACAGGTAATAATCTACACTTAATAAATTGATTGTTATTGAGATTATTGTGATAAAAACAAGAAGTAATTTAGTATATTTATTTGTAACTGTAATGTTAATTCTCTTACAGCACACATTGTGTAAAATACTACAGAATTTGATCATCAAATGATTGCCTAATATAAATTAAGCTCTAAAACTGAACATTTCTGTGTTCCACCAGTTATCTAACATTTGGTTCAGCCTCCTGCATAGTACAGAAATTCAGTTCCTTACCATGTTACATTTTGTGTGAAATTAAACTATAGCCTATTGTAAAACTCACCAGCTCTCAAAATGCATAATTGCGAGGTACAACCAGTTAAACATTTTACAACAGTTCTAATGGCAATGTATTTAAGAAGAACAAGGTTGAAGTCCCAAAATGGAACATGCATACTTTATTGGAGAAAGTTCTGAGTATGTAGTCAGCCAAGTAGGTATCTATGTTACATAGATATTGCTAAGAATGTTAGTCATGTGTGGTCAGGCATTGCTCTATTGGAAAATGCCCCCAGGCAACCTATTTTGACAAGATTTCCTCTGCAAAGATGACCAGCTGTTGTAAGCTGTTCTTGCCCATACCTTTATTAACACCAACGCCTCAGATTATGTGTCTTTCAAGAGTGTTCTATGATTGTGCCAGTGAGTCTCACAATCATCAAACCAAAAAAGAAGTAGGGCTTATCACAGAAGATAATCTGATGCCAGTTGCTGACACTACTTGCCGAAAGGAGTTTGATATCAGTTGTCCAAGGTGTTGCCGAGACATTTTTGGAGGACATGACATATCTTATAGATTTTATACCAAGCTCATTATTAACTAGCATTCTTCAGTTATTCCTCTGACCTGATACACTGCCCTTTACAGCCAGTCGTAAGCATATTGAACGTTTAATCAGTTATTTACCGGGCCATATGAACTACAATGCTAGTTTTCATAGAAGTTGAACCACCTGATGCAGCTGTTTTTTTGGCAGTTTATTTTCATGAAGAGAAGGTAAATTTTGGTAGAAATGGCAGATGGATAAAGTAATGTATAAATAAAACCGGTATGCAAAAAAAAAATTGATGATGTTTATAGATTTCAGGGTGCTGGATCCAAATCTGGCAGCAGAATTGCACTATCGCATCCAGTTCTTAGAGATGAATGTTTAAAATAAATAAACACTATTTTTGAGAAAAAAAATGTTTTTAAAATCAATTATTTACAGTTTGTTTTAGACATATTCCAATTTCAGAAATGTACTCAGTACACGTAAATCTATAAAGTACACAGATTTTCTTGCATGGGAGGATTTTGGTACAGACCAGTCTAAGTTCTCCTTCCTCAACTTTGGTATATATTGCTTTATATCAGTGGATATTTTGTAATATCAACTTTTTTTGTAATTTCTTTTGTGGATATAAAGTTATTTTTTGAAAAACCCAGATATGAATATATTCCATACATCCATCCATTTTCTAGACCTTCTAGAGCCTATCTCAGCAAGCATCATCAAGTGCAAGGCGGCAACAATCCCTGGATAGGGCTCCAGCATTTTGCTCAGTGACATGAGTATACAGTATGTTAAAACTTTAAACTTAACGATTGTACTTGTTACAGGCTTGCCACTCTTTTAGGTAGTTTACAGATATTGTCCAGTGGCAGTTAAACATTTTAAGTCACAGTTTATGATTTGATGAACAATTTTTTCTACCACAACTTAATGGTTTGACCAGTGTTAAAGATTAGTTGTTTCCTCCAAGGAGTTTGTTTTTTTTTCCCTTTGTTGTAGAGGCTTGGATGAAGTAGGATGTAATGGTTAATTGTATGCCACCCCTTCATCATACACATTTGCTGGAATATTTTCACTAGCAGATAGTGCCTGTGCTCACTGAGGTGTTGCTGCTCTTAATCCATGCATCAGTTAACAATGTAAATCAAAGCTATCATTCTGTTCAGTGCTAAATGTAGTATGTAGTGTTTTTATTTTCTATTATTCATGCCAGCCACCTTTGTTTATAATATTAAATAAAGCAGAACTCACAACAGTCTTTATTTCACAACTACTTTGGTTTTCTATGTAACAAAATAATGTAAAATTATATGAGTGTCAAGTGGAGCTGAACATTATGACAAAATATCTTTTGCATTCTGTGGAATGTGATATATAAACTGACGTGGAATGTGTGCATTGTAATAAGGATAAGGACCAGATAATCAGTCTGCCTGTTTTGGTCAGATACTCTTGCCATTTTAATTTGCCCAGTCACAAATGTCTTGGTTTGCTAGTCTTTTCCTTTCTTTCAACTGAACTATATTTTACAAATATATACATAAAAAAGATAATACCTAAAAAAGACAAAGCTTAACTTTGACATGTTGACACAGTCTTGATCAAAGTGTGTCCAATTTCTAAGAAGATTCAGCAAGAGGTTGTGAATTATAATTTACTAATTGTGTATGCTGTTTAAAAGTGTAGCCTCATGTACAGTAAATACTGTAAGTGCAGCTCTTAAAAGTTTTGATTGGATTCTCTAATTTTTTTTTTGTCAGACAAGGTAGTTAAAAAATGGATGCCAAAAGAGAAACTTTTAACCAGCAGATACCTGAAAATACTTGGACAGTTTCATAACGGTGAGGTGCTGTTTTTTTTGCTAATAAAGCTATAGGATTAGGTATGAGAGTCTGCGTATACAAGTCACAAGGATTTAGAGTAGTTTTGTTATAAGCTCTGTGATTGGAGTTTATAATTTTCAGAATTACCTTTAATGAAACAGGCTTGGTGTGTTGAGTGATACTGGTTAGTTGTAGAGTTTATGTGAAATGTGGATGTAAGGCTTGGGGACTGGTGATTTTTGATTTCAGTATTTGACAACCCAGATTATTTCAGGTGGTATCGATTTTAGATGAGAATGCTTTAAGAATAAAACAGGGAAATTGTAACTTCTTTATTATAAACTCCTTAAACAAGGAATAGACAATATGACAAGATGAGTGATGAGAAAGTATGACATTTTTGTTTTTTAACTCACTAGAATCATTAGAAAATGCCAGGTAAAGAATAAAGCAATCCATATGTGAAATATTCAGGAAGAACGACCATCTGCTTGGTACCTTTAAAAGATTTTTAAACTAATCTCTCTGTTATGGGATTAATGTCATCTCCTGATTGATGGTAAGCAATTGCTAAAATAACCTTATCCAAACATTTGTGAAAAAGAAGGGCTGCAGTGTGATTGCTGCCATTATAGAAAAAAAATTTTAAGAGAAAATTTCAAAAATAGCACTGAAGTGGGAAGCTGTAAATTGGGTTGTTTGAGGTTAATCTGGCAAAGTGTATTCTACATAAAACTGCATTTTATACTGCAAACATGGAGAGAATACAGCATGTTATGACTCCTGAAAAAAGTTATGCTTTAAGATGCAAACATTAGAAAAGTTTGACTGACTGATTTTGTTGTCATTTCTTCTTTAATTATAAAGGAGACAATCTATTGACATTTTTAGTATTTGTTTTATTCTTTTTATAATTAGTGTAATCTTTGCTGTTGTGCATTGTTGCCTGACTACATGAGGATCTGCTACTGGTGCCAGTTTATTTAACCTGACACTGTTTATTTTGAATAGTGGATCCCATGAAAGTTCAAGTGTGAAAAAGGTAAAATCAGTTTATTTCATTACAATATCTCCTGTATTTGCTTTTTGAACAAAGGAGAGTTTGTTTGTTTGTTTGTTTTTTTACTTTTAGTTGACTTAAGTGCATTCAATGCACTTTGCTCCAAAAATGTGAATTATCTTATCATTTTATCAGTCTCTGTGTTACTGAAATGGCAGATGACTTAAAAGGACTGGGAGGTTATGTGTCACTGTACAGGAACAACAAATTGTCAATCACCAGACAAAGTATGAAGTAAGTTAGATGTCAGTAGTTTTAAAAAGTTGAGATTTCCCTTATCCCATTAAATCAGTGGTCTTTAGGTTTGGGCCCAGAGCCCACTATGGTTGCAATATTTGTTCCAACTAGATTCCCATTCAGTGTGTTATTTTACTTGTAATGGTTCTTATTTGTTTATTTTGCTACCACGTTTTTCTTATTCCACATTTTTATACTTACTCTACATTCATAAAAGCAGAACAGTATGAGGTTTGAACTATTCATATTTTGACATAGCTATAAATTCTTAACTTTTGTCATTTTTTGTCTTTTTTTCTGTGGAGTTTGCTCCCTGAATGATCATAATGAAGAAAATCCTAAATCCAAGATAAAGACGCACTACATTATCACTTACATACTGTATGCTTCATATATTCCAAAAACATTTAGAAAGCACAGTTTTGTAATTTTTGTTTTGACACTAAAACTTTGAAAGTAGAAAACAGTTGATTTCTTAACTAAGGTTGGAGTGTAATTAAAATCATAGCTTGGCTAACAGAAAAACCAGAATCTCACATGTCTAAACATGACAACCACTCATGAAATCAATTTATTTTGTTTTATAGTTCACTTGTTTTTGTATGGATTTGTGGTGGATTGAGGTTGTAGTTATGTTGGGTGATATTTAGCATCTCTTACACTGCTGTTTGAGTGGGGATAATTTGCTTAGAATTTCAAATAAATAGTTTTAGGATTACCAACGGGCCTCTAAATGAATAGATAAGAAATTTGGCTAAAATGGAATATGTTCTCAAAGACTAGTTGTTAAAGCAGTCCATACAAAAATAAGGAAGTAAGTAAAAACATGTATGAATTTGGCATTTATATGATGCTGTGTAATGTATTTTTTTTAATGCAGCATAGTTTTAGGAAATTATTTGGCAGATTTAAAGTTAATTATTTAATCACTCTGGAAAGAGCTAAACTGAAGTGATCCTTTAACACTGCTTTTGGAATATATGATTTAAAAATTGGCTGTTATGCATTTGTGTACTCTTGAATCCATCTTGACTTTACAAGACATGCATTTTTAAATGTGTGGCAATATTTTTATGCACTTCCTTACATTACCTTTTTTATGATCAGCAACCATTTATGTTATTTGTAGAAAAAGTACTAGCTTCCTTTGTGTATTCATGGTTTAATGGCTTTGCAGGAAGCAAATGGCACCTAGTAGTGCCTTACTCATTTGGAGAGCCTCAAGTAAATTTAGGTGAGGGTTGACATACTGTTCTCCTGGGCTGAATGGATAACCTGGATATGTTGATCCTCCACTCCTTACACCCTTTTTTTTTAAAGAAGATTCACAATTGACATTAGGTAATAAAGATTCAAAGCATGAAGACGAGAGGACAGAAAGAATGTTAGGCCCCACATGAGCTGATTCAAAGAACACAGAATCTTTTTTGTAGATTCCAGCTAACACTGCAATTTTGGGCAAAAAAACAAGTTTGTAAGTGTAAAATGTTATTTTGACTGACTTAATCAAAATGTGGATACCAGGGTAGGGGACTAGTGTGCTATTTGTGCATATTTAGTTCCCTTGGGTTCTCAGGAAAAAGTAAAATAAAAAGGGTCTTTTATGGATAAGGGAAAATGTCTACAAACTGTTGTACCTCTTTGAAGTTGTTTTCTATTGCAGCACACATCTCTTGGTTGTACATGAAATTTGAAAATCGATAGACTTACCTGTCCAGCGTGTTCACTGCTGCTAATTTCTGCTCTGGATGGATGTTTGTCACTGCTTTAGCTAAGCCATTTAAGTATTGTGTAATACAAGTTATCCAGCTATGCTGTTTTCTGGCCTACAGATTTCAGGCCAAAGAATAGACTTTTATATTTATAGTTTTGTTGCAAATTATTTTTAAATTAATGACAAAAAATTTACTGAAACATCAGAGAATATGGTGTGTGTGTTTAATTAAAGGGGATATGCTTTCATATAATTAATAACTGATTTAAAGATATTTTCAAATTGCAGGGACAAGACTGCTTTTTTGTAAAACAAGAGGGACTCTAAACAAAAACAAAAAAAAAAAAAACTCAAAAGAACTAAGTACATAAGATAAGGTAATGTTACCAGTGTCTATATTTTTTAAGCTCTGGTACTTTGTTTATACTTCCACCCAGTGGCTTTCACAAATAATGCAACCTTTTGTTTCTCTAATAGAATTTGTCTTTTCTATTGGTTTAGACCATTTTCAATACAGGCTGTAAAGCATGTAATCATTATTATGAAATGGTCTTTACTTCATGAAAAGAATCTAAGTCATTTAGAATTTTTGTCATTGAACTCTGTACTGTATAATATATATTTTGCAACAATGTTGCTACAGACAATAAACCCTTTTTTCTCACTACTTAACATAATTATTCTCAATATTTGTTACATACAAGCCTGTTCATTTACAGTGGTGAGAAAAACTATTTGCCCCCTTCCTGATTTCTTATTCTTTTGCATGTTTGTCACACAAAATGTTTCTGATCATCAAACACATTTAACCATTAGTCAAATATAACACAAGTAAACACAAAATGCAGTTTTTAAATGATGGTTTTTATTATTTAGGGAGAAAAAAAAATCCAAACCTACATGACCCTGTGTGAAAAAGTAATTGCCCCCTTGTTAAAAAATAACCTAACTGTGGTGTATCACACCTGAGTTCAATTTCCGTAGCCACCCCCAGGCCTGATTACTGCCACACCTGTTTCAATCAAGAAATCACTTAAATAGGAGCTGCCTGACACAGAGAAGTAGACCAAAAGCACCTCAAAAGCTAGACATCATGCCAAGATCCAAAGAAATTCGGGAACAAATGAGAACAGAAGTAATTGAGATCTATCAGTCTGGTAAAGGTTATAAAGCCATTTCTAAAGCTTTGGGACTCCAGCGAACCACAGTGAGAGCCATTATCCACAAATGGCAAAAACATGGAACAGTGGTGAACCTTCCCAGGAGTGGCCGGCCGACCAAAATTACCCCAAGAGCGCAGAGACGACTCATCCGAGAGGTCACAAAAGACCCCAGGACAACGTCTAAAGAACTGCAGGCCTCACTTGCCTCAATTAAGGTCAGTGTTCACGACTCCACCATAAGAAAGAGACTGGGCAAAAACGGCCTGCATGGCAGATGTCCAAGATGCAAACCACTGTTAAGCAAAAAGAACATTAGGGCTCGTCTCAATTTTGCTAAGAAACATCTCAATGATTGCCAAGACTTTTGGGAAAATACCTTGTGGACTGATGAGACAAAAGTTGAACTTTTTGGAAGGCAAATGTCCCGTTACATCTGGCATAAAAGGAACACAGCATTTCAGAAAAAGAACATCATACCAACAGTAAAATATGGTGGTGGTAGTGTGATGGTCTGGGGTTGTTTTGCTGCTTCAGGACCTGGAAGGCTTGCTGTGATAGATGGAACCATGAATTCTACTGTCTACCAAAAAATCCTGAAGGAGAATGTCCGGCCATCTGTTCGTCAACTCAAGCTGAAGCGATCTTGGGTGCTGCAACAGGACAATGACCCAAAACACACCAGCAAATCCACCTCTGAATGGCTGAAGAAAAACAAAATGAAGACTTTGGAGTGGCCTAGTCAAAGTCCTGACCTGAATCCAATTGAGATGCTATGGCATGACCTTAAAAAGGCGGTTCATGCTAGAAAACCCTCAAATAAAGCTGAATTACAACAATTTTGCAAAGATGAGTGGGCCAAAATTCCTCCAGAGCGCTGTAAAAGACTCATTGCAAGTTATCGCAAACGCTTGATTGCAGTTATTGCTGCTAAGGGTGGCCCAACCAGTTATTAGGTTCAGGGGGCAATTACTTTTTCACACAGGGCCATGTAGGTTTGGATTTTTTTTTCTCCCTAAATAATAAAAACCACCATTTACAAACTGCATTTTGTGTTTACTTGTGTTATATTTGACTAATGGTTAAATGTGTTTGATGATCAGAAACATTTTGTGTGACAAACATGCAAAAGAATAAGAAATCAGGAAGGGGGCAAATAGTTTTTCACACCACTGTATATGCTGTTTTAATTAATAATTAATATTATTAATGATAAAGTATTGCAAACATGCAGACATTTGATGCATTTCATTTACATGCTCTTAATATAAAGTGTTATTTTTTGGAAGGTTGACAATGACCAGCTAAATAGACAGATTTGGTTTTGAAGCTAATAAATACAATATCATGACACTTTTTACTACCAGCAATTTCGATGTCTATCTCTTTGAATTCTTCTGATTCAGCTCTCTTGTGTTTAATTTGAAAAGAGGTAAATTAATACATATTCTTCTCTCTCTCTATGTGTATATATATATAATGTTGTATTTACTGAAAACAAATGTTTTAAAATGTATTTTTATCTTTGAAAGAGTACTTTGTATGTATATATGGTATATATTGTTTGAGAGTCTTGCTTATGTAAAGCCAGTGCAGAAATGTTCAGAAAAAATGGAAAATAAAACAACCTATTTTGATCTTTTAACAGAGTTTCTTTTTTAGCTATGTGGAAGTTTAGTGTAAATAAAAATGCATATACTGTACATATATATATATATATTTATTTTTTTTTTTTAAGTTTTAATTGTAAACAATTTCATTTGTGTCATGTAAGGATGTGCAGTTTTCAATTGAAACTCCATTTACTCTAAAGCATATACAGACAGCTTTATGACAATTTCTAAATATATTTCCTTAGTTCAGCAGATTTTTAGCAGCCCTGTGCATTAATTGGCCTTAATTTCGAGATTTACTTTGGACCCCCTAATTTAAAAGATGTTAGTATGTAATATGTATTCATGTAACTTTTCAAATGGAAATAATGTTAGAGTTCTTTGCTTCATCTTCTGTTGTGTTGTTATCATATCTCTTAAGAAAGTTAATGTATTTGAGTTTCAATACAAAAAGGAAATTTTTGGGCAGTTTTGTCAAATCACTGTGCATTGCAGCACATACCATGTTTTCACATAAAAGGAGAGGATCAATACACACATCTTCAAATCTTAATTGTTACTTATTGTTTCCATTCTGTTTCTGAGTTGGGTACACATAAACATGCAGTATATGTTTAACTCCTTATAAAATTTAAAGCTGATTATTCTCTTTATAATGTAAGCAGAAAGCAGGTTTACATACAGTTTAAAACTACAGTTTTTGTAACTAGCTGTTCTACCCAAAAAGGGTTTTGTAATCTTTAGTATTCAATGTAGACCTCATGTTTTTTTTTCACAACTTCTCCTTGACATCACTCTGATAGGGGTGGAAGATAAAACGGTAAAGATATTTATCAAGAAATAACTTTTCCTCAAAAGAAATTTAAGGTATGGTTGATACAACATCAGTAGAACTCATTCCATCCATGTTTTGACAGACAACATGAAAAGCCAATGATAATGAGAATTGCACTGCGCCAAACCAATCATGTTGCTAGAGTACAGTTACAGCAGTGTCAGGTTAGGTTGATGCAAAGCTCTGAGTGTTAGAGATAGAATTGTGGACATGGGCTATATAGCAGCCGTGCACACCAGTACGTCAGAAGTGGAAGTAAGATAAAAGAGAAAATGACAACAGAAAATGTTAATGAAAACAAAAAATCATCATTACAGGAGAAGACACCCCCAATGGACACAGCCCAAGACTCAAAAGACTTGGACACTGCTGAAAAGAAGGATCCGTGGAATTCGGTAGTGGAGAGATATTTTGGCTGTTTCAAGTCCGACAAGAAGCAGAGTAGCATGCACTACAAAATCTGTCGAAAGCATATTCCCACAAAGACAAGTAATACCACTAATCTTTTGTACCAGCTGAAACAGTGCCATTTTTTAGAGCATGCACAATGTAACACTTTACAGTCCCAGCACCAAGCAAGTGCTAATGGGTATTTTTTTGTGCCTTTTGTCCCACTCCTGCCTACAGAAACACATTGCTTTCATTAAGGAAACAATACAAATGGTTAATAATCCTGTTCAACTTGATCTTGTACAAAGAGGTGGCTAAAGGTTTCTGCTCTTTGGCCCAGTTGGCCTTTTTACCTTTTTTGCAACCATTCTGCTTCATTAGAATTTAATACAGATCTTCTGATGGGATTTAAATAATAATTCCTGAGCAGAAGTTCACAGAAAGGATGAAAATAAAGCAGTGTAAGCAACATGTCTTTTTAAACTAAAGCATTGTAAGTAGGCAACCAATTGCTATTCTATATTGAAATAAAGTACAATCTATATTAATAATTGCTATTCATTCTACAAAAATGTAGAACGGACACGGTCAGCATATTACTGGTAGCTTAACAAACACTCCCCATTTTCTCATAGTACTTTTTACTTATCTATACAAGCACACTGTAACCAAGCAAAGCACTGTGAATGTACTGGCATCTCCTTGTCTGCTCGCAAGTTCTGTGAGGAAAGAGGGTGTTACTGACAGCTGACCAGTGAACTTCCCTACACTCTTTGATTTAGTGCAATTGCATTAAATTGTGATTATTACAAATTATTACAAATCTTTTCTTGTTCCTGTGCCTTGTGATCCTCTTAAAATAAAAGATATAGAAACAGAAGCTTTGGGCTGAGAAATCTTGCTACTTTGTTGAGCACGTGGATAGCAGTTGGTACTTAAGAGTTTATTGACAAGTTCTTTCAGTAATATCTGATTCTAAATCAGTCATTGTGTCTCTGAATGGTTTCCCAAATAGAGACCACAGTTGTATATTTTTGTTGATGCAGCAGATTGAAAAATTGTTGCAGCACTGAATTCAGCACTATAGCTTATCTACACAGACCTGGTTGAGTAACCTCGTAAGCTTGCCTTGTTGTCTAGACCAGTACATTTAAAATACCTAACTTTTTTACACTAACCAGAAGCTGTGCAACTTCAGATGCTTTCTCCATCACTGCTGGTGTAAAAGCACTTGAGAGAATCATGTTAAGAATGTGGGCACTACAGATTAATCGTGTTTCACAGTGATTGTGTTTACTCCTCGGTCAGAAGCACTCAATTCCAAAAAGTTCAAACAGTAAAGTATGAATTTATTCATTCGTTTTAATCATGCTTGCTTCAAATGAGCTCACATAAAGCACACTTGACACAAGATTGTAGTTCTCATTAATATAACGGATGGTAGCAGATATGAGAAAGGTTTTCTCAAAAATCAATTTCCCAAAGGTTTTTCTCAGTCCAAAAATCAGTTGTGTCAGCACACCCATAATTATTAACAGTCTCTAGCATGTCATATACAATATACTATTCTCAGTTTTTGGCTTTTTCTACCACGTGCCATGATACAGTCGTCGGATGGGAAGATTCTCTTTAAGGTAACACTTTCCAATTTTGGCTGTGTGTCAAGGTACTGCTCAAGATGAATAAAGATAGCCCTTGCACTTGGTTGCCATCGCCATTGATAACAATTGAAAATGACTGCCAAATGTCAGACTTCCCTTTACTGAGTTTTGCAGTCTTGTACCTTCCTTTTTTTAATGTTGTTCCCACCGCCACCACCATAAGGCTATCTCCGGGCTCTGCAATCTTGAGAAAGCTGTATGAGAGACATTATATGCAGGCATCCTAACTGCTTAGGCAAATGAATTATGTGAATTCATGAATTATATATATACATAATTCACCAGCACACAGGTGTCGACCATCCACTCCCACCCGCAATACTGAAAATCAGTCCTGTGTCGCAAGTAATTGCAATGTGTCCTGCAAGTCCCGCAGTGTCCTTTACCTTGGAGTATAAGCTGACCACAATTAAATGAATATGTCAATGTTCTTCTTCATTTACATTTGAAAGCTGTTTGAATTTGTACTGTGAATATACTGTATATAGAATGTTTTTGTCTATTTATTTGTGGGTTTGTTTCCCAACCATTTAAAACAGTTTGAATCTATACAAATGAAAGGATGCAGTATAGAGGTAGTTTTTGAGATTTTATTTTGTATTAATACCTACTTTATTTATTTGGAACTGACCAAATAATTTACTTTGTATTCTCCTGTAAAACTTGAAAGCTCTACGATTTTAGTTTTAGATTTAAGATTTTAGAATTAAGATTTTATTTTATTTATTTTATGCTGACCAACAAATCTAGTGTGTTCTCCTGTTAAACTTGAAAGCTTTTGACTGGTCAGAATTGATACTTTTTTATTTTGCATTACATTTTTTATTTATTTGGAATTAACCAAAGAATTTAGTGCTTTTTGTTTTGTGTTCTCCTGCAACACTTGGAGCTTTTGACTGGTCAGAATTAAGATTTTAGTTTATTATATATACCTATTTTATTTATTTGAAATACAGTTGTATAATGTTTTGCAGTACATTTGTCATGTTAAGCTTCTGACAGAAAATAAATATTTAAACCAAAGCTAACCTTATCTTCACATTTCAATTAAGAGTAAAAAGGTACCTTTAAGCTTGATAGATGGTGATTTGATTTATATTGTGTGTGGCCTTCACGGGGCATTCCATCTCCCCAAACCCAACACAGACAGATACGGGCACAAGTCTGTGCAACACACAAGGCTTTTATTTGGGTGTGGGAAACTCTTCCCAATTATTTCCCACAGAAGAACACAGCACAATAAGCACAAAGCAAACTCCCTGTCTTTGTCTTTGACTTCTCTCTTTCCGCCCCCACTTCTCCTCCAGCAAGCTTTGTCTTCTTCCTCCCAAATTTGGCTCCTGGAATGAAGGCAGCAGGCTTCTTTTATGCTGCACCCAGGTGTACTTCCTGTGGTCCGTTGGTGTGGTTTGGAAGCACTTTCAGGTGAGGTGGAAGCCCAGTGAAATAAGGCTCTGCGGTGCCTCAAGCACCCTCTAGTGGCACCAAGCAGGGCTGTGCTAAACTCCAGTTCCCATGAAGACCTGTGGTAATCCATGGTTCTTCAGTACTCCAGGGGGGCTGTTGTCTAGCAATCCTGGGAAGATAATGCCCTGAGCTTCTGCCGGCCACCACGTTACATATATACAGATATCGACTGATACAAAAAAAATGATCATGATAAGATTTTTTTCCACATTGTCCAGCCCTAGCCGCTAATCAAATTGGCCACTCTTATAGATGAAGTTGTTTTGCTGGGAAAATGCAATGGTGGTTGCTACTGGATTAGCTTTTTTTTTTTTTTTACATTTTTATTGAATTTATTAAAAGCATATAACATTCCAAGTCAAACTTAACAAAACTAAAATCAAATCAACCCCCACCCATGAGAAAGACAAGATGACCAACAACCAGAGTAGTAAATAGAGAAAGGAGTCTTTTTCTCGAGGCATTTGCCTGGTTTAATAACACTAGTCAGTGCTTTCGCTTCCCGTTGTGTGCATTGATTTATCGTTATTTTCAGACATCTGTGTGAAATTATCAGTCATTAGCTTTAAAATTATAAATTGTGGACCCAGGTGGGTGGGGGTGGGGGTGGGCAAAAAGTCACTACAATGCCGCTATTCCCAGAGTATAATGTCGGACAACAGAATAGTTTGATAAGATAGATAGATAGATACTTTATTAATCCCAAGGGAAATTCACAAGAAAATTCACAATAAGACCAATTTTCTAATTTTTAGACCCTTATTTTGGTATTGATATCATTTTTTTTATCCTTCTTCGACATATTTGGCCTGTTTTAAAATTTTCTTCCCAACCCTAGAAAAGAGATGGACATATGTGAAAGTTTGCAGTGCCCAATCTATTGGAATGTATTTCCTAATGCATACCAAATGGCATATAACAAAGACCTACACTAGAAACCAAACGGAGACACAGATACACACACAGAAACTTGTCATTTTATTAAGGTAGATATGAGCAAAACTTGAAAAATTTCTCATCGTGGAAGATTTTCAACAGTATGCTAGAAAGATTACATGTTGTACTTTGGTCATTGCAGACATTTGCACTTTTTTGTATAAATTTGTGTTAGTTTTGCTGTTTTTCCACAGTTACTATCAAGACAAACATTGGAAACAGTATTCAGGATTTCAGTTGTATCCTTTTAAATATAAACCTGGTGTCCTCAGTTGGAATAGGCAGGAATAACTGGACAAAGAGAGCAACTGTAAGAAATGAGGATAAAGGGGAGGACAAAAAACCACTGACCACTTCTTCTTAGAATTTTTCTGGCTAACGCTGAGTTACAGAATAACAAACTATATGATATCCAAGGAAGGTTTTAAGTGTGTTTTATATTAAACAATACATTACCTAATCCGGATTATTAAATAATCAAGTATCATCAATTTTAACTCTAAAAAGAAGTCAGGTGTGTGTTTCTGAATGCTGTCTACATCCCAACACAAACCAGCACCAAGATTACAATAAGCATGCTAAACAACTTCATTTCAAAATATAAACATTTATATCCAAAAGGTAACGTGCTATTGCTGAATACTTCAATTCATCATATTTAAGGAATGTTTATTGCAAATAACCCCCCAGGGATGTCATCATTTTGATTATTATTAACCTCTTAACAAAGAAGCTTACCACTCATCACCCTGCCCTCTTCTTGGAAATGCAGATCACCTCTCAATACTTCTGTTGTTTGCTTACTGGCAGAGATTGAAGCATTAGGAGCAAGTAAGAAAGGCAGTACAATTGATGGATAATAGGAAAAGTTATGGAATTGTTTTAAATCTGTAGACTGGGAAATGTTTAGAGATTCAACATTATATTTGGATGGCCATGCAAGAATCATCACTGGATTAATGAGCAAATGTATGGACAACTGTGTGTTTACACAAAAAAGGGTCTTATATGGTGGTTAAGAAACCATGGATCACCAGTGACATCAGTAATTTACTGAAGCTTCACACTAATGTATTTTTGGTCCCAGATATGGAAGCACAGAAGAAATGCAAATAGGAGCTGAAGAAGGCAATTAAATTTGTTAAACATGAAAACCAGAAAGAGCAGCATTTATAATCTGTGTAAAATGTGGCAAGGCGTAAAGGTGCTTATGAACTACAAACCAAAGTCTCTGACCATTGCATCCACATTTTCTGTTCCAGAAGAACTTATTGTTTTATACACTCTGACTGCAAAGTAAAGTTCAACAGTAAGATGCGTCCTTCTCTGTTTCTCTGGATGACATAAAACAGTCAGTCTCAATGGAGCTTAATGTTGTGTTTTAAATAACTATCATTTTTACAGTCATTTTAAATGGTTCCCTAAAAACAGAAGGTTCTCATTCACTTGAAAAGCGTAATAATTATCCCAGTACCCTGAAAAACAAAAATTAACTTTCTTGATAACTACAGTCCTTGTAGTACTCACTCACATTATGATTTGCATTAAATGTAGTGACAACAACATTTATTTATATAGCACGTTTTCATGCAAACAATGTATTTCAAAGTGCTTTACAAGATGAAATAAAAAGGAAGTTAATCTAAAACATAAACAAGATTAGGCAAAAAATACTCCAGTCAGGCTGGAGAAAAAAACAAACTCTGCAGGTGTTCCAAGGCCAAAACCCTGCCCAGCCCCCAGTGGGCATTCTACCTAACGTGGATGGTCTAAATCATTCGTTATGGTTTACAGGCTTCACGTGGAAGAAATTGAAGATGATGGTGGTTGTGATGATGTGAACATCTGGGACACCCACTATTCAAACAATAAACACGGGGCAGCATGGTACTTTGATCAAGTGGTGGTGGTTCAGATCACCACCACAGAAGAACCATAAAAGCCAGCAGAGAATAATACAAATTAGTAGGGAATTGCAGAACCCAGTGGAAAATGATAATTAAATGCCCGAGTAGACTAACAGGGTGTAAAAGGCACTATATAGGCACCTGACCCAACACAGGCTCACACCAGAGGCACGTATGAAAACAAGGACGCTTTTATTTTTCTTCACCTGTAGGGCACGTCTTCCCCATGATCCCCACAGGCACAACACAGTCCCACAAGTAACACACAAGCACACTCTTCTTTGGCACCACCACTCCTCCTCCTCCTCCCGACTCTGGCCATTGAGTGGTGGCTGCTGGCCCCTTTTATAGTCCACCCAGAAGTGCTCCAGGTGGTTGACGGCCGAGTTCCAGCTGCACTTCCAGGTGTGGCGAATACACTGCCCATACAGGTTCAGGAGTCCCAGCTGCAGCACCCCTGGCAGTGCCTGCGTGACCCAACAGGGCTGCACCCAACTCCAGTTCCCATGGAGCCCTGCGGGAAACTGAGGCACCGCTCCAACCCAGGGGGGGCGGCCATCTAGCGTCCAAAGGGAGGTATTGCACAGTCCATGGTTGCTCACCATGAACATATAACAAAGGGGCGCCCGGCCGGCATGGCCACAAAGGATACAACTAAAATGTAGCTATGAAAAATCCATTTTAAATTAATGAGTTTTAGCAGTTTTTCAAATTGTTCTACAGTATTACCCTGGCAAATTTCTATTGGTAAAATATTCTAAATTTTAGATGCATAACAGCAAAAAGCCACCTAACCACTTCTTTTCAGGTGGGCTCTTGGAATAATAAGCAGACCTTCATTTGAAGATCTGAGGTTACTGTTTGGAGTATAAGGAGGTAGACATTCCAAGATATAGGACAGTGCGAGATTATTTTTATAAATCATAGGTAGTATTTTAAAGTCAATTCTAAATGACATGGGTAACATATGTAATGCTGCTAAAACTGGTGTGATGTGCTCAAATTTTCTTTTTCTAGTTAAGATTTGGGCTGCTGCATTCTGCACTAACTGTGACCAATTGATGTCTTTCTTAGGTGGTCCTGTAAGGAGTGCATTACAGTAATCTATTCGACTGAAAACAAAAGTGTGAACTAATTTTTCATCATCTTGTAAAGTTATAAGAGGTCTAACTTTAGCTATATTCCTTAAGTCAAAAAATGCAATCCTAGTAATCTGATTAATATGTGATTTAAAATTTTGGTCAGAGTCAATAGTTACCCCTAAATTCTTTACCACTGGCTTGACTTTTAAACCTAAGAGATCAAGTTTCTTTCTAATACCCTCACTATATCGATTTTTGCCAATCACTAAGACTCCTGTTTTCTCCTTATTTAGTTTGAGAAAGTTGCTGTGGTATACCTGTGGTAACAGCCTTGTGCTTTGTGATAATCTGACCCATATAGATTGAAAAGAGCAGTGGAGCCAGTATAGATCCTTGTGGTACACCATATAAAACATCCTGGGTCTCTGAGGTATAATTAACACAACTAACAAAGATTTTTCTACCTGCTTAGTAAGACTGAAACCAATTTAAGACATTTCCGGAAAGGCCCACCAATTGACAAAGGTAATTTATAAGAAAACTGTGATCAGTGATGTCATAGGCTGCACTCAGGTAGTAATCAAATAGTCCACAGCGAATGTCATATCCCTTGCCCTTTGTATGATCTGTACATGTCTGTGTATTCTATACTAATAGTACTAATTATAGACAGGTCAGCATTTAACCCAGTTGTTCCGTCAATGTTAATCACTAGGCTCCTGGACATTGGATTTAGTGCCATCCTGTACAGCTGGCTGTTGGTCTTCTTCACTAGCAGACCCCAGCTTGTGTGGATTGGCGGCATCACATCTTTCACAGTGTTGTGAGCTAGACCAAACTCCCATCTCTGCTGGACAGAATGCTTTGGAGATGATCATCATCTTACAGTTTCCTGGAGTCCCAATAACTGATGACCTGAAATTTGTACAGCATATCTTGACTAGTATCAAGGAGGTTCACCAATGCCTTAGACAACTGAAGAAAGTCTAGATTAATACATCTGTGTTCACCAATTTATGCAGTTTCACAGTGGACTCTGTGATCACTTGCTGTACCTGTAACTACCTAGCACATAATCTGCTCAGTTCAGGACCACAAAGCACTGCAGAGGGTGATGAAATTGTGAGAGAACATTACTACTTTTTGTTTAGGATATACTGTGCATTATACATGTCTTTGAAAGAAAAGCAGTAGTATTAAGGACCTCAGCCATCTATAGAGTCAATTTTCTCATTCCTCAGTCCTGGCAAAAAGGTACAACCCCATTACCAATGACACCATTTAATTCAGCAACCATTTTTATCCTCACGTCAAAACACTTACCAAATGTTGTTCAAACTGTCAATTGCATGCGTCTGCCTTATTCATATTTTATTTGTATGTATTGTCTTGATTTGGTATTCAGTGTCAAGTGTTGTTTTCATTGTCTGTTTGTATTAAAAAAGAACTATATTCACTAGTCTGTGAGAGACGTGCAAATAAGAATCTCTGTATACTATGTACACATGACAGTAAATTTCAACTAAATTATAACTCCTGAGAGTAAAACTTTTTGATATGTTGTTCTGTGTCAAATGGCATGTGTTGCTTTTTCTCAGGATAAAAACACCAGAAGACACTAGAATTCTCTTGGTTAAAGTTTAATTTAAGTTTCCCTCATGTTTCTTGCTAAAGTATTTTTAAATTTGTAAAATGTCTGAATTAGTGTAAGCTGCTAATGTATTGATTTACTTCAGAATGAAGAAGTACTTAATAAACGAGTAGTTTTGTCAAATGTTTGAATATTTAAATGTCTGCTTCAATTTAAACATTTAAAGTATAAATATTTAATTTGTTATTTTTCACCCTCTGATAGAGGTCCATCGAGAGCTAGATCCCTAGCAAAATCAAAAATATCACCATATTCATTATCACTGACCTTGAAATAGTCTAAAACTATACCCTACATGTTTATGTTTGAAATTTGTCATTTTCAGTCTTCTGGGAGAGAGAGACTCAGACCACCAGTAAAGAATTAAATATCAAAAATATTACGTTTGTGAATAGCAACCTCAAAATACAATAAAACAACACTCCTAATATGTATAAAACTGATCCCGTGTTTTTTTTTAAGTTTTGTGAAAAGGAGTAACTTTGATCCTTTGTATCCTAGAAGGTGAACCCCTGGGGTCAGCTGATGCAGCATGCACAAATCAAGTCCTTCTGATAATTGTTGCTGAATAAATCTGATTGCAATTAACCTGTAACAATATAATGAATGTGTTCTATGATGGACTGGCACCTTGTTAAGTATTGTTATCTGCTGCCAAGATGGCATTGCCTTGGAATTGGTGGGTTTAAAAATGGAAGGGTGAAAGGGAATATGATTTACCGTCCAGTTAGTAAAACAAGATATTTCTACCCCTTTCCTCACAGAGTATGTGAGACCACCGTGTGTCTTTTATCTAACCTTAGCAGCTGCAGTGTTTTGATTTAGCAGGCTGCCTTGTAGTTAGTGGTGATCAGGAGCTGGTGTTTTGTCTGTGATTCCTATGTAAACGTGCTGCTCCTCATGACTCTAGGGAGAAGGATGTTTGCTTCTGCACCTACCCACTAATAGAATGTATTGACCTTTCTTTGTGTCTTTGTGACATCTCTGACTTGGGATAAGGCACCACTGTAATTCATTGTCATCCATTAAAATAAAAATATACTGTACATAGTAGGACTTTACATTAATGATCCCCAAATTAAATGTAAATCATTGCTGCATATGAATTCTTTATTTTTTTTCTTTGTTTCTTTAGTTTTTCTATATATAATAATAATACATTTTATTTATATAGTGTCTTTCCTATGCAATGTGTGCATTTTATTTTATTTTGAATTTATTGAGATGTATTTATTTCAGGTAGCTGTCTAGATAGTGACTCTGTTTTAGATAAGAGATCCTTATATACAGATGGATCATCTGGTGTGTACCTACCGTATGCCCGAATGCAGGCTGTAGTGCACACAGTGTACATCATCACGTTACAAAGGTAGGAGCCAATTAGACTGCAGCAACCCTCCACCTCCCAGCTATGCTCATCCTCAAGGGTAGCTGCTGGCAGGAGGCTGAGATCAGCTGACACACACTCCACAGGGATTCTTATGAAGTCATTACTATTCTGTCATATCAGGCTATGGGTAAGCAGAACAATTTGAGAAACAAGACCGATGAATATAGCTGAATTTTCATGGTCACCAGTGCAACAACCTCATTAAACACTGCAGTTCTTTTTACGTTTTATCAATACCATACAAACTAGAATGATTATATATTTTTAGGGTGGGGAAAATAGTGTCTCCAGGTCTTTGTTCTATCCTGTTTGCAGCAACTGTGGTGTATGCCCCAAAATGAAACCAAGATTTCTTGTTTTATTTGGTTTTTGTTTTGATGTTAAAAAAGAAAACTAGCAGTTTTTTGTTGACATCATTGCAGTTTCAGATTTATTTTTCAAAGGCTTGTCTGAAACATGCACCAGTTTAAATGATAAAGTATTAATTAGCACCCATCATCCATTCCTGTTTCTGCAAATCGCAAGTGATCTGTGTCTTAGAAATTATTCATCCGGGCAAAACTGAGCAGATACATTTCAAAGAGTCTGTCAAAAAGCATCCACCACAGGCTTGAAGTCTTTGCTGACTGCCAAATTGACAACTAGCAGTCAATGTTGCCCTCGCTAACCAAGTTTACTCACCTCTTCTTTAACTTTACACATAAGCTTATGGTTTGTATTTCCTTGCTTTTTAGCAATGTAAATAAACTCAAATACCACGAGGGCCTTCTGTATCTCTTGACAACATGCAGCATGTACTTTCTTTTTTAGGCCATGTTCCAGTCCAGCTTTTTCAAGCAAATGCCTCAAATAAACACAAAAAGGCAAGCTGTTTTTAAAGATCAGCGCTGGCTAGTCTGTGGGTGGCAGCATGCAGGAATCTTACACAGAGGTTTCTTGCCTGCTTTAGGAGATGGTGAGCTGGCAGGCGAGTTGTGACCTCTTCATGGATCAGTGGACAAAAGAGTAGATTGATTTGCTGCCAAGCAAGCTGCTGTTTAATTTGCACAACTCCCACAGTGCTGGAGGACCATGCACCCAAGGATGGCTGTGTGGTATTTAGACCAGGTGATGCCCACTGCCACTATGTCTGTTTGCCAAATTCTCTCATTACATGATCAACTGAATAAAAGAAAACCTTGTTTTCCTAACGGATTAAAGCTTTCCACTTGCTGTCCCGCATGTCAGGTTCATCAATCAATGTACTGTATTTTTATTTTATGTAATACCTTTTGAGTTAGTGGTCCCATCTTGCAGTTCCAGAGGTTAATGTTGGATTCCCTACTCAGTTGCTGCCTTTGTGCAATCTGCACAATCTCCCAATGTTTGAGTGACTTCACTCTGGATATTCATGATTCCTCTAAAGATGCACTCGATTAATGGCTACAAATTAGCCTGGTGAGGACTGACATAAGATTCAGGGCTGGTTCTTGTATGATGTTGCCAAAATGGATTATGGCTCCTTGTGTCTAAGTTACATTACATGACTATTCCAGCAATTTTCAGTCATAGCCTTAATTTACATAATTTTGGCGAAATGGAGGTATTTGGCGGCGCTCCCGTGAAACCAGTCACCTAATGTGACATACACAGCGACTCACTACAACACTGCTGTTCATTCTGAGTAGATCGTACAGGTTTCATTTTATCTTTAGTTGTAGGGGTGAGGTCTGTGTGCATGAGAGCTGATAACCAATGACTTCTTATCTGGAAGTACAATGCATATAATGTAGCAACAAGAAATAAGCAACACGGGTGCTTTGGACATCACAAATATAAGAGAAGCACATCTTCCTGATGTCTTGTGTTTTACATGTTAGAATAGAAAAAAGAAAAAATTTGGATGTGAGCATCAGTTGGCCTTGCGCCCTAGGAACCAAGATACCTGAACTATTCTGTAGCATTTCAGTAATTATTTACCTCTCTGATGCTGAGCTTTCTGATCATAAAATAGGTAATTATGATAGGAATTGACACGAATAATTCATAATTAATTGCAGAATTAAGGAATCTGAGGGTTCCTCTAGAGTGCCTCTTTCTCTTGCATGATTTGGCCCAACAACTAATCAGCACATTGTCATCTCATAGCAGGGTTAAGTTTCGAGTCTGGTATTTTTCCGTCCAGCTGTTTTAGCTCTAGACCGTCCTCAAGAAACTGTGACACACAGACACACACACACACACCCATCATCAAGATATCAATGTTTTCAGTATCAGGGAACCCTAAAACGCTGAGATCCATCGAAAATTGGAGATCGAAATTTTTGATGAATTTAAGGCTTTCGCTCCTCCCACATAGATGATAGGTTATGGTGGGGAAGTGTGCAAAGCAAAAAACAAGAAAAATGTACATGTAAAGGAGGCTTATTATTACAGTCCACCATTGTCTGCTGCCTTGCACACTATACAGATAAGCTCCACTTCTTATTTTGTATTGTGTAAACAGAATGGACTTTGGCTCCCAATGACCATAAAATTAGAATAAAAAGGTTTAAAGAAATGGATGGATAAATTGACCTCTGCTGGAGTTTTTGTATTTTGACTTTACCTTGTGATTTCAACTTGTTTTCTTCAACTACTCCCTGATTACTGGATTTTTATTGTGACTTTTTGTGAGTAATCATTTGTGCATTGGGAGATGCATGGTGGCTCTAATATCAGGTTACCACGTTGTGGTGACATGTGAGTGGAGGTGTGCCCTGTGACAGAGTGGCATTATGGGCACACCTTGTTCCTGCCAATACTGCTAGGATAGACTCCAGTTGTACACAATGGTAAGATGGAAATGGTAGTTAAATTGGAAGGGGCAGCAGTGTGCCTCCAAAGTAGCAATAAGTGCCACATTTACTGTACAAGTAAACACAAATCAAGAAAAATGCAAAGGCAGAACGAAATTTAAAAATAAACCAAAAAAAGCAAACCCTATAGACACCCTTGACTAACTATTGGTTGAGTGAAATGGCATTCTCTTCTGTCACTTACCATCTCGCTCTCACACTTTCTTCTCTTACATAAACAAACATACACAGTCCTTCATGTCTTCCTCTTTCACCACAACTGAGCTCCTAACTCTTGACTCAACAAGCCATGAGCACAGACATCTTTAAAGTTAATCTTTGTGACCATTTCTGGGCTCAGTAGTAGGTCTGTAAAGTCACAGGCCCACCAAGCCAATGGGCACAACTGTTTAGAGAATCTTTTGGTTTATAGTTGCCATAGCACTGCCATGTGCATGACAACTGGAGTTGTGTGGCGTCTGATGCCACCAACATGATGGCATTATAATAATAATAATTCATTACATTTATATAGCGCTTTTCTCAGTACTCAAAGCGCTATCCACACAGAGAGGAACCGGGAAGCGTACCTACAATCTTCCACAGTCTCCTTACTGCAAAGCAGCAGCACTACCACTGTGCCACTAATTCAACCAAAAGCTTTGCATTTGTTCTGTGTATAAAAGAATGACATTTTGCTTTTGAACTTTGACTTTGTATATAGTTTTGTGATTCGTGGTGTTTTGTTTTCCCACTTTCAAATATTGGTTAGTTTTTTAAAGAAGTTTCATCTCCTGGTCCTTTAAAACAACAAATCTTCCTTGCTCTTTTTCTTGACAGAAGACTTTAGACTTTTAAATTGACTGCTTGGTTCACCCCTTTTTGTCACCTCCTGGTCCCTTAAATCCTATTGTTGTTTGACAAAGCCAGTTTCTAACTTGGCACAATAAGGCATCCCTGGCACCTGCCTTCAACTTTCCTGGGGAAATATGTCATGCTATTATGATGCATTTCTCTATCTTTCTCTCTCCTTTACTGCATCCCTAATGGTTGCCCATCTGGCACAGTCGGCACACTCTTAAGGCATACCAAGTCCTGGAAGTGCATTTCATTCTGCACTGGCAACACAGTATGAGTTACTTGTGTGTTTTATTGTTTCTCCTTCTCAAGATCTTACTTGGTCTTGTGTCTATTCATGCCACCTTTTCTAGAGTGTCAACCCTTTACCCATGACATTAGTAATAGAGAATCAAAGGATTGGGTGCCGTTATATCCTCTTCAGAATGCAAGGTGTATGATAATCCGCAATGAATGATTCTGAATCACCTCCTTCATTCAGTGCTGCATCTTTTCTTTCGTGCTGGGAGGTGGTCCTTTCAAAATGATCAGACCATTATCAAGAATAAGTACTGCTAATCTGTCTATCTATAATAGGTGTGATCTTCATAGAGCAAATTTATTTATACGCCATTTCAGATCAGTCCGCAAATGAACCTGTATGGAAGCTTCAAGGTTGGCTTTTGTGCCCTGTCACAGCTGTGACACTGATAACTCCAGCCTATTCTGGAGAAGATGCTAATGAACACCCTTCTCTGTGACTTTGTTAAATGTGCTCATCACTCACCAGCCTCTCATTTGTGAGTCCCTTATTCTTGATTATTCTCAATACTCCCATACTCTTCCTGTGACTTCTTGCTTTATGCTTTTCCACTATAGTTTTGTGTTGCCCTTTAGAAACAATATAGTCTACAGTATATTTCTAAGCTTGATTTAACTTGTCTGAATCAGTCTTCAGCATCATATCCGTTGACCATCTAAAATTCTGAAAAGCTTGACGCTCAACAGAGAGTAGCTCAGGGGGTGTCCTGGCAGATGAATCCAGCTCTAAAGATTATCACTGTTGTCCATGACATGACTGCCTTATTGAGTTTCTCATGAAAGACTGGTGCCACATTTTGATGCAGACTTTCAGATTCAATGCCATCCACATACAATTCTGGTGACACATGGCCGTCACCATTCCTTGATGTTATTAGTGCTACCATTTTTTATCTTCATTCTGCAGGTTTCATACCAAAGCAGGAGGTAACATGACTCAACATCACAGGTCTGCCTTTGCAAATAGTGAGATCTTGGCACTTTCATTTTGGAAGTACGTGTTAGTGGTGAGTTGGTCAGTGAAAATGCTCTGTGACAGCTGAAGCCAGGATAGGAATTCATTTTTTCTCACAATAATAATTTAGTATGTCTGAAGAATAAAATGGAATGTGTACCCAAAGCTGGCTCTTATGTTTCTGACACAAATCCATATATTTGTTAGCAAAAGAAAGTACACCATGTGTCCACATCCCACTTTACCTGTAGCAAAGCCCTCTTTGGGGTCCTTTGTTTTTTACGTTAATTGCTGACTCTGAATTAGCACCAGGAGTGACTGAGGGAGAAGTCCAGGTGTGAGTGTACCCTGTGATTCAATGTCGCCCTCTCCAGGGTTGTATCCTGCTTTTCAGACACCTACCCTGTGATCTTGAACAGGACTGCTGTAATTGGGTTTGAGAAGGTTAGTAAGCACAGGGTGGTGTGTGAAAAATTTGTCCAGTGCATGTTAAAGAGCACTGCTCTGGTTATAGCAGTAGTCAGCATAGTCAGGTGAAGCTGGAAGGGCTTTAGGCTGATATTATGTTTTGTTAATTCTGTTATACTGGAGAGAAAACGTATGGTATTCATTAAAATAACATATTTCTGTTATGGAGCTGTATGTTCATACAGGCTCCTTCAGATGGACATTTAAGAGTTTTTTGGATCAACACCCCACTGCGAATGCTTCTGTAAAACACGTAGATCAGTTTTTCTCCATCCATCCATCCATCTTTCTAACCCACCAATCCAGGATTGAGTTGCAGAGAAGCTGGAGCTTATCCTAGCAATTACAAAACACAAGGAAGAAATAACACTTGGATAGAGCACCAGGTAATCACAGGGCTAACACACACACACACATTATAGCCAATTCAGCAGTCCTGCATGTCTTTGTACTGTGAGAGGAAACTAGAGGACCAAGAGGAAACCCATGCAGACACAGTTTGGTGAAAAAGTGGTCTACTATTGGTCCATTGAGCAAAAAATAGAGGCTGTACCGCAGTTGTCACCAACACTACAGCTTGTATGGAAAGAAATCTTCATAAGTTGACGCAGTTATAATCACAATAGATGGGCTGAGGTCTGTTTTCATGAATATATTATGGCACACAGAACTTTTGTATCACTGCTGGTGGAGACTATTTTCAGCACGGCTTTTAAAATGATCAGTATTCTTCTTCTTCCGGCTGCTCCCGTTAGGGGTTGCCACAGCAGATCACCTTCTTCCAAATCTTTCTGTCCTCTGCATCTTGTTCTGTTACACCCATTAGCTGCATGTCCTTTCTCACCACATCCATAAACCTTCTCTTAGGCTTTCCTCTTTTTCTCTTGCCTGGCAGCTCTATCCTTAACATCCTTTTTCCAATATATCCAGCATTTCTTCTCCGCACATGTCCCAACCAACGCAATCTCGGCTCTCTGGCTTTGTCTCCCAACCGTCCAACCTGAGCTGACCCTCTAATGTACTCATTTCTAATCCTGTCCATCCTCATCACACCCAGTGCAAATCTTAGCATCTTTAACTCTGCTACCTCCAGCTCTGCCTCCTGTTTTTTGTCACTGCCACCATCTCCAAACCATATAACATACAGTAGCTGGTCTCACTTCCATCCTGTAGACCTTCCCTTTCACTCTTGCTGATACCCGTCTGTCACAAATTACTCCTGACACTCTTCTCCAACCATTCCACCCTGCCTGCACTCTCTTTTTCACCTCTCTTCCATAATCCCCATTACTCTGTACTGTTGATCCCAAGTATTTAAACTCATCCACTTTCGCCAACTCTACTCCCTGCATCCTCACCATTCCACTGACCTCCCTCTCATTCACATACATGTATTCTGTCTTGTTCCTACTCACCTTCATTCCTCTCCTCTCTAGAGCATACCTCCACCTCTCCAGGGTCTCTTCAACCTGCTCCCTACTATTGATACAGATCACAATGTCATCAGCAAACATCATAGTGCACGGGGACTCCTGTCTAATCTCGTCTGTCAACCTGTCCATCACCATTTCAAATTAAAAAGAGCTCAGAGCCGATCCCTGACATAATCCCATCTCCACGTTGATTCCATCCGTCACTCTTACCGCAGACCTCACCACTGTCACACTTTCCTCGTACATATCCTGTACAACTCTTACGTACTTCTTTGCCACTCAAGACTTCCTCATACAATACCACAACTCCTCTCGAGGCACCCTGTCATATGCTTTCTCCAGGTTCACAAAGACACAATGCAACTCCTTCTGGCCATCTCTATACTTCTTCATCAACATCCTCGGTGCAAACATTGCATCTGTGGTGCTCTTTCCTGGCAAGAAACCATACTGCTGCTTACTAATCATCACCTCACTTCTTAACCTAGCTTCCACTACTCTTTCCCATAACTTCATGCTGTGGCTCATCAATTTTATCCCTCTGTAGTTACTACAGTTCTGCACATCCCCCTTATTCCTAAAAATCGGTACCATTACACTTCTTCTCCACTCCTCAGACATCCTCTCACTTTCCAAGATCGCATTAAACAATCTGGTTAAAAACTCCACTGCCATCTCTCCTAAACTCCTGCATGCTCCCACAGGTATGTCATCTGGACCAACGGCCTTTCCATTCTTCATCATTTTCATAGCTGTCCTTACTTCCTCCTTGCTAATCTGGTGCCCCTCCTGATTTACTATATCCACATCATCCTACCATCTCTCTGTCTCTCATTTTCTTCATTCATCAGCCTCTCAAAGTAGTCTTTCCATCTGCTCAACACACTCTCCTCACTTATGAGTACGTTTCCATCTTTATCCTTTATCACCCTAACCTGCTGCACATCTTTCTCAGCTTGGCCCCTCTGTTTAGCCAATCAGTACAGGTCCTTTTCTCCCTCCTTAGTATCCAGCCTCTTATGTAAATCAACATACGCCTTTTCTTTAGCCTTTACCACCTCTCTCTTCACCTTACGCCTTATCTTCTTGTACTCGTCTACTTTCTGCATCTCTCTGACTATCCCACTTCTTTTTTGGCAGCCTCTTCCTCTGTATACTCTCCTGTACTTCCCCATTCAACCACATGGTTTCCTTTTCCTCCTTCCTCTTTCCAGATGTCACACCAAGCACCCTTCTTGCTGTCACCCTTACTACTTCTGCTGTAGTTACCCAGGCAGTCTGGTAACTCTTCACTGCCATCCAGTGCCTGTCTCACCTCCTCCCTAAACTCAACCTTGTAGTCTTCCTTTTTCAACTTCCACCATTTGATCCTTGGCTCTGCCCTCATTCTCCTCCTCTTCTTGATCTCCAACATCATCTTACAGACTACCATCCTATACTGCCTGATTGCACTTTCCCTTGCCACCACTTTGTAGTTTTTAATCTCCTTCAGATTGACCCTCCTGCATAGGATGTAATCTACCTGTGTGCATCTTCCTCCACTCTTGTATGTCACCCTATGTTCCTCCCTCTTCTTAAAATACATACTGTATTCACCTCAGCCAAGTCCATCCTTTTCACAAAATCGACTACAATCTGACCTTCTTCATTTCTCTCCTTGACACCATACCTACCCATCACCTCCTCGTCTCCTCTGTTCCCTTCACCAACATGTCCATTGAAATCCGCTCCAATCACCACCCTCTGTCCCTTGGATACACTGTTCATCACTTCACCCAGCTCACTCCAGAAATCTTTTTTTGTCCTCCATCATCACACCTCCAATTTCCAGCTTCATAATCATTACTCTGACACTCTTTTCACCTCCAAAACACTCCTGACATACTGTTCCTTCAGAGTAACCCCTACCCCATTTCTCCTCCCATCCACACCATGATAGAACAATTTGAATCCACCTCCGATCCACCTGGCCTTACTCCCCTTCCATTTAGTCTCTTGCATGCAAAATATATCAACCTTTCTTCTCTCCATCACATCAGCTATCTCTCTCCCATTACCAGTAATACTCCCAACTTTCAAAGTTCCTACCCTCAGTTCCACTCTCTTTATCTTCCTCCTCTCCTCCTGACTCCAAACGCGTCTCCTCCCTCGTCTTCTCCTTGTTCGGCCAACAGTAGCCCAATTTTTGCCAGCACCCTGTTGGCTAACAGTACTGGTGGCGGCCATTGTTAACCCGGGCCTTGAGTGATCCGGTATGGAAATCTGTATTGTTGTCCGCACATTGATGTGGCAAAATTTTACACCGGATACCCTTCCTGATGTAACCTTCCCTATTTATCCAGACTTGGGACCGGCACGAAGAAACACACTGGTTTGTATATCCCCTGTGGCTGGGTTACAACTTTTAAAATGGTCAGTAACATTCTTTAATATTAACAAAATAATAGTGTAATATAACATTTTTGCTATGCTTTTATTACTGATAAAACTTGTGACATGGATGCTGGAACTGGGCTACTTTTTCATCCACTATCCTGTATGTACATACGTTTTCTTAAATGCTTTAAACTGCTAGCTGGCTGTTTATAAGCACAATGACCCCAGAAGCCATCTTTATTTCTTAGCAGTGTTACTAACATTTAACACCCTGGCTGACATAAAATTAATGCAAACTCACTTTGTCTTTTTCATACTGTATTGTAATCTGCTTTATTCTCAATATCACCTTGTTATAGATCTTTATAATAAGGAGTAATGAATTGATTGGGATATCTGACATTTCACTAATTGTTCACTGCAAATGGAAGGAACACTAAACAACAGATTAAGAAGTCCATTTTCTTGTTTTTTTGACTGTTTACAGATGAGGAGTCCCTCACTATAAAGACCATAAATGACGTTGCTTAGCTGTGGTCTTCTATCCCTGTCCGACAGAACTGCTCACTCACTCTTTAATCAATCCTCCTTGAGCTATTGGGACTTTGCTGGGACAGAGTGAAAGTTGGGGGTGGTGTTTGCTACTGCCAGAAAGCGAGCTATTGATCTCCTTTGCTCTGCTGGTGACTCAGTTAGCTATGAGAAACGTTGACATCAGCCTGGGAATAGCGCACAGCACTTAAAAGTCTCATGGTGACTTCAGATTTGGTTACCATGAGCAGCTGCTATGCGAAAAAACAACAGCTGCCAAGAGGAAAAATTCTTCCTCACACATTAAAGCTTTAATTGAAACAATGGCTTCATGTCAGTCTGGTAGCAACTAAAAAAATCAGTCAGCTTATGGTATGGTAGTGTCACCTCAGGCCTCCTAGTGGATGTGTGTAGGCGCCTGTTGGGGTCCTAATCTATTCTTATTTCTTACACAATTACTTGATCGTGCTGACTTTTCCATCCAGCTACATTGGTTTGATTCCTGGCCTGGTTAATAACTGTAATAGAGCTTACTTTTTCTCCCTTTTCATGTTTTTTTTCTAAGCATTTCAGTTTTTCTTCCTCATCCCAAAGACATTTAGAACAGAAACCCTGAACTGGATTATGTAGATTTAAAAATGTTACAAAAATAAAATGTTACAAAATAAACTATATTCTTCATTAAGTGCATCCACATTTGAGCAAAGTAGAAATCCTTCTCAGTTCCTACTGTTGTTCTTAATTTGCAAGGATGTAGAAACGTGATACTTTCTGCATTTCCAGGAACAGCTCTACACAGAGTTCACAGCAAAATCTCATATTGGATGGGAATTAACATTTTCCACGTAATCCTTCTTAACAGAGGATTTTGATCGGAAGTGATTATTTTTTATTCAGCTCCTACTTAACTGTCCAATCAAGGCTATGCCCCTAAGCATGCTAGGGATTCACTCTTACTAGTTGTTAGGGGGCAAACTAGAGTCTCCTAGAAGTGAAATCAAATGCGATGTAACTAATCACTGACCGGCCTAGGCTTTAACATGCAGTCATGCAGCAAGCCCACGTGTGGATAAAAAGCACCAGATAGCCGTGGCCACTCTTATATAATAGCTGTACGGTACTGGCTAGCAGTGCCTTTAATATGCACTTAAAGTCCAATTAAAATGTGCATTTTTTTGGAGTTAGTAACATAAAATAGTAAATATACTCTATAACTTTCCTTTATAATAATGCAAAAGTAGGAAGAAACAATATCATTGATAAACGAATATTGATTAATATGTTTTGAGATTTTACAGGTAAGGAAAACTCAGGTTTCAAGGTAAGATAGTAATACCAACTATTCATGGCACCTGAGAGTGTTGGCGTGTTCCATGTTGATTAGCACATGCAAGTAAGAAAATATTGTGATGGCCATCACTGTCACTCTAGAGATGGGCGGGTCCTGGACAGGTGATTGACAGCAGGGTATTCACAGGTGTGCTGAGCGCTGCGTTCCAGGAACACCTGGAACTTTCGTGTTACACCTTTGAAGTCCAAGAAGGCTCGAGAAAGCAGGTGAAGACTTCCATGTGATTATAAGTACAGGCTTACACATGACAACAGGGAAGTGCAGGAAAAGGGACATGAGACGCTGGACGACGACTGGGGATACTGCAAGAGTTGAAATAACCTGCCCAGTGAAGTGACTGTTATTTTTACAGGGCATGTGCGAGTTTGATTCTGCTAGAAGGCTCCTGTAAATTATTTGTAATATCCAGTCCTGACCACTCTGGCTTTGCCCATATGCGTTTTCTACATATTGTAAACAATCTGAATGTTTAGTAAAAAATTGTGCAATGGTGTTTTTTTTTATTTTCTCATTTGCATAATAGTCCTGGCCAAGTGAATAGCTAGAGAAGGCTGGATTTCAATCCTGGTCTAGAGTGGAGTGGAGACTCTAAACTGGCCTTGTGTCATTGAGTATACAGTAAGTGTTGTTATCGGTCAAGGGAAGGACAGGATTCAAACAGAACGTTGGGCTGCCAACAGGGCCAACCCGTTTACTTGAAATGAAGAAAAGAACTGAAAAATAACACATGATAGCGCAAAGATTAAAAAAAGGTAAAGTTTTAGCTATTGGCTTCATTGCGATAGGCTCAGGAGAGCGGTCTGTTCATAGGATCAGTGCACTTATTGCTTGAATGAGATGCCACCTTTCAGGAGGACCTCATTTTTACAACTCCTGGACTCAAAGGGGGATGGTCAGTTGCCCTCTCAGTGGGTGCCTTCTCCAAGCGGTGGGTGATTAGAGAGATACAAGAGCTAGCAATCACACACCCTGGTGTCTCGGAGTGATAGTACTTACCTCAGACAAGCCCGGAAGCTGACCCTTGTATGCACATGTGTAACAATGTGTACATGAATGAACCCTGAAATTGACTGGCACTCCTTCCAGGGCTGGTTCCTGCATTACCATCAGTGATGATGGCGAGGGGCTCCAACCTATAGGCAAGAATCTGAGCTTGGATTAGGTGGATAATGAAAATGAACTGAAGGCCATAACAGTCCCATGTCTAAAGCATTTTAAGAAAGCATCCCAGAGCAACACCAATTTTTTGTACCAGATAAATCAATCACTTTAGATTTGTTAAAACATTCCTTAGGATGGTCTCCTACCATGTTCTTATACTGGAAGTATGAGCATACTAAATGACTGCCTAGGATCCCACATTGAAGCAGGAGCAGGATTTTAATCCATACCTTTCTGAGTTTAGATTCAGTTGTAACTCACCAAACATTGCCAACACCTAATAAGCATAAATCTACAGGTTATTATATGTCTAATAGGGTCTTGGCCATCAGAAATCTAAGCCTTACTACAGGAACACGGGAACATTAATTATTAGTTACAGTCTTGGTTATCATAATTGTGCAAATAGTGACATATTGCATATTGGCCTGATTATGCAAGTAAGAATTTGACTGTACTCAGTACATGTGATGCCACCACTAGTACTACTACTACAATATTACTGCACAACAACAGGAGGCATCTGCATCGGCTTTTACATCTGTAAGAGTCAGGAATGATCTGGATATGTTGCTGATCTAAAAACGAAGTGTGGATTAAGTGGAAGAAGATTATTTCAACTGTGATGTCATGGCAAAACAAGAAAAACCTTAATTAACATGTAAGATACTTACAATAATACACTAAATACAGTAAATATCATTTATAGCATCATGATCTATCTATGTTATGTACATGTAGCAGGTCTGAAAAGATCTGTGGTTTTAATTTTGGCTTCACATTCTTTTCATTCTGCATTTTCAAAACATATTTATAAAGCATACTTAAGTTATTTAAAAGAAGCAGAGGAGATAATAAAAGTGTTTGTTGAGGTAGCAATTTTAGGTGTAATCATGAGGTCTAACCTAAACTTTAAATCACACATTAACCAGATTACTAGCACACCATTTTCCAATTTAAGGAACGTTGCAAAAATTAGACCTTTTGTAACATTTCAAAATGCTGAGAAGTGAATTCAATTTTGTTTTCAATCGACTAGATTACTGTAATGCATTCCTAACAGGACCACCGAAGAAAGTCAATCAGCTGCACTTAGTTCAGAATGCAGCAACCAGAAAAAGAAAATTTGAGTACCCCTCACATGGCATCATTACATTGGTTACTCATGTCTATTAGAAATGACTTTAAAATAATAATAATGGTATATAAAGCTTTAAATAATCTTGCCCCTTGCTATAGAGTGCCTGCCCCCCTACTTTCTAAACTTAGATCTTTTAACAGTGGTCTGCTTTATTATCCCAAAAGCTAAGCATAAAACGAGTGGTGAGGTGCCCCTTTGCTGTTACGCACCAAAAACCATTACCAAAAGAGATGGGTCAGGCTAATACTATGGATCATTTAAAAACCTACCTAAAAACCCAGTTTTTTTAAATTTGGCTTTCTCATAGCTACATTTTAGTTGCACCCCTAATTATACATGAATAGAATTGCCGTGCTGTTCATGGATTTGCAGTCTTTACTAATTTTGACTTTTCTCTGCTCTCTTTTCTGTTGGTTTTACACCATCACTGATCGAGACGCTGTGCAGCTGCCTGTGACGCTCAGATAAGGGCCGGTGCCCCAGCTGTCAACGAGACCCACTGCATCGAATCCTCAGGGACAAACACTGAGGAGCAACTTAACCACATTTTTGTAAGGTAAAACGCCTAGTGGGGGCCAGGTGGTCTTTGTGGCATCGGAATCCCTGCAGATTTTGTTTTTTCCTCTAGTATCTCACCTGTAATTTTTTTTGTCCTCTCAGCCATTTGACCATAAATAAATAAATAAAATAAAACAAATATCATCATACTCATCTTTATAGACCTAAAGACTGATTGTGCATACAGTATGTGTAAGGACTCTAATTTTACTTATGTTATATACTGTAAGCCCATTTTGATTTATTTTTTGTTAATTATTCATTATTATTCTTACCTAATTTAATTTGTTTTTCTTTTCTTGTAACTTTTTCTTTGACATTTTGTAAAGTACTTTGAGCTACATCTTGTTTATAAAAATGTGCCACAGAAATAAATGTTATTGTTGTTGCAGGGAAAAAGGCTTCTGCACAAACTGAAGTTCACTTGAGGGAATCCAGCTAGTTAAAAAGATCAGACTCATGTTGCCATTTTCCTACATTTGCTTATACACTGTTTAGTCACAACATTTAAAATACCTGACTAATATTATGTTGGTTCCCCTCATGCCACCAAAACAGCGCTAAACCGACAAGGCATGTACTCCACAAGACCTCTGAAGGTGTCCTGTGGCCCCAAGGCATTAGCAGCAGATCCTTGAAGTCCTTCAAGTTGAGAGGTGGGGCCTCCATGGATCAAACTTGTGTTTCCAGCATATCCCACAGATGCTCGATCAGACTGAGAAGTGGGGAATTTGGAGGCCAAGTCAACAGCTTGAACTCTTTGTCATGTTCCTCAAACCGTCCCTGAACAATTTTGCAGTGTGGCAAAAGCAACCAGTGCCATTAGGGAATACCTTTGCCGGGAAGGGATGTGTGTGGTTTGCTGCAGTCTTTAAGTAGGTATTACATGTCAAAGTAACATCCGCATGAATACCATGACCAGAGTTTTACCCAGAGCATCAAACTGCCTGCACTTTCTTGCCTTCTTCCCATAGGGCTTCCTACTGCCATCTCTTCCCCACGTAAACGACGCATGCCAACTTGGATGTCCACACGATCTAACAGAAAACATGATTCGTCAGAGCAGGCCACCTTTTTTTCATTGCTCCATGGTCCAGTTCTGATGCTCACATGCCCATTGTAGGCACTTCTGGTGGTGGACAGGGGTCAGCATGGGCAATCTGTCTGGTCTATGGCTACGCAACCCCATACACAGCAAGTTGCAATGCAATGCGTGTTTTTACACCTTTCTGTCATGGCCAACATTACATTTTTCAGCTGTTTGTGCTACAGTACCTCTTGTGTGAGATCAGACCAGACGGACCAGCTTTTGCTCCTCATGCACATCTGTGATCCTGCTGCTGGTTCACCAGTTGTCTTCCCATAGACCACTTTTGGTAGGTAGTACCCACTGCATACTGGGAGCACCTGACAAGCCCTTCCATTGTGGAGTTGCTCTGGCCCAGTCATCTAGCCAGCATAGTCCCTTACGCTTGCCTGTTTGTTCTGCTTTCAACACATCACTTTCAAGAGCTCATTGTTCACTTGCTGCCTAATATATCCCAACTCTTGATAGGTGCCATTATAATGAGAAAATCAATGATATTCACTACACATGTCAGTGGTTTCAATGTTGTGGCTGGTCAGTGTATGAGCCTACAGGAAACCAAAGTGCATGGCTTAAAAAAGGCAGATGTGTAAGACAATACATCCATCCATTCATTTCACAAACAGGATTATCCTGAAAAGGGTCTCGAGGAAGCTGGAGTCAAATACTCGTTTAGCTTTCTTTGGAAACACTCCATGTTCTAGCTTTGCAAACCTGCCTTGTTCAGGGCAACTGTGCTGAGTTTGGTGATTTACAGATGAGCAAGTACCTCAGTGATGGTAACACTGAGTAAGAAGGTACAGGCTTATATCATGGCTGGAGGAAAAGATGAAAAATAAGAAGAAATAACACTAATCCACAATAATTTTGGAATTAATACTCCGAAATGGCTTCCTCACGTTGACAGAATTAAACATCTATTATGAACTTCATTGTTTAGGGTGGCATGGTGGGTTGGCACAATCACAGCCGTCCTGCTTCCTGGCTTAGAATTCTTGGATACAAGTTCTCAATGACACCCTGTGTCTGTCTGGATTTTTCTCAGTGCACTCCTGTGTATATATGTGTGTGTGTGTGTGTGGCCTGAGATGGACTGGTGCCTTGTCTGGGCTCCATTCTCATCTTGAACGCAGGTGATACTGAGATGAGCAAAAGCTCCAGATATGCAGAACAGGAAAATAAAGTGATGGAAAGTTTTCCTTACCCTTTAATAAAGCAAGTCAATATGCCTCCCAAGAGGTTTGTTTTTTCTCCAGGATGCAAGTCTCCCTGCAGTGTTTCCTTGTTCTTTGGCCTTTGGCATGTACTGTATGTTTTCATGTTCTTATTTTCAGCTTGACTGAGCTTTATGCCGGTTGAAGGATCTGAATTTGGTAGTCTGTTCAAGAACTGAATGAAGATGCTGTGGTTGGTGCCGTGGCTACCAGGATTTCAGGAATTGAATCCCAGCTCGTATGAAATTTGTATCTTTCTCAGGTACCCCTGTTTTCATTCACATCACAGAGATAAATGTTAGGTTTGTTGGCAATTCTTACTGGTCCCGTATAAGTGAGTTTGAGTGTTGCCAGCATACATACCAGCTCCCTGTGACCCTGAGCTGAACATTTGGTCTGCCATAGAGATGAGTGGATTGAAGAAAGGATATTTTGTTCAGCCTTCAATAAAACAAGCTTATGGTGTTCTTAGAGGGTAGTTTTTCTCCACCAGTGTGGAGATATTGGAGTTCATTGCTTCCTTCTTTGGGGTTTGACATGTTCTAAATGTTTCTTAATTTCTAAATTCCAGTTTGATTTTGTTCTGTGTTAGCTGATGTTTTGCATTTGGCAATCTGTTGAGGGGTGGAATGGTGACGCAGTAGTTAGTGCTATTGCCATACCAGGAATGGGACTGAATTCGTTCTTGGTCTGATCTCTGTAAAGTTTGTACTTTCTCCCCATGTCATGTCTATATGAGTTGTCTATGACTTCCCCACATTCCAAGCATACGCAGAACAGGCAGGTTAGGCTGATGTGCATTTCTTAATTTGGTTACTAGGAGTAAGTGAATATGCCCGGTAATGGCCAGAATTGGTTCCTGTCTGAATCCACTTGATTCATTTAGATGCTGGAAAGAATGTGACTCTATCCTTGGCAGAAATGGACTCCCTGCTGGAACCATCTTTGGATGTGACTGCCGACCATCACTGACGTACAATTTAGAGTCATCAATTGGTTGAATATAAAAGAGGTGAGACATCAGCATTACAGCACAACTTTGGGCAAACAAATTATTTACAAATTGTCCCAGAGGGAGCTACCACTTGGACGGGTGTTGTGGAAGCATTAATGTGACCCCAGGGCCATGCAGGCTTAAGAGAGCATAAAGTGAAAACATAAAAGCCACACAGTGCCACTGAAGAAACAAGGAAGAAGATTTCCTCAGACAATGTTAACTTTGATATCAACAAACAATTATAAGGGATGGGCTGGAGCTCTGCTGCTTAGCCTCCTTTAGTTGGCCTAAAGGGTTTCAGGAACTGAGTAAATAGGATGAAATTAGGTGTAAAGAGTATGTCAGTGGAGGTGATTTGTGTTTTCTATTAAACAAAATTAAAGTATTTGTATATGTATTTTGATACATTCTTACTTGTTGTGGTACTGGTGATGGGTGAACTGTTGTATGATTGGTCATATAAGTAAGAATTTCACCATATTCTGTACATGTGGCAATACTACCAGTACTACAGTACTAAAATCATTTGTATTATTGAAGGATGCCTGAGTCCCTGGTGGAAGGACATGTGAACACATTGAAATCACTCAAACTCCACACAGACAATTTCAGTAATTTACTGAGTCTCAGCCCCTGGTATCCTTTTTGGTTTTTCAGAAATTATCAAAGGGGAGGGGTTAAGCCAATGCGTTATGTACAGTGGGCCCTTGCCAATCCATTATATTCAAAAGATTAAAATGCACAGCACACTTTAAAGTTAAAAATATAGATATTGTAAACCAGCTTTAAATGTAAGACAGCCTCACTCAGTGATGAGAAGTGTTTGTAACTCCTGCGAGTGGGAATCCAAGGTGACATTTACCAAACTTGCTGTAAAAGTGAAAACGCAACGATGGTCAAAGTCCTTTGGCTCTTCTCCGAGGTGACTGAAATCATCAAGCGGGTGGTGACGATATCGGCTTTTTTTTGCAGCCGTAGGTAAAACACATCCAGTGCCGCTGCTGGATCCAATGACATCATTGCGTTACCGGGAAAAGCAACCCCGCCTTTGTCTTGCTATAGGCTGGCGACAAACACCGTGAACACTTTACTGGATTTAGACGACGTCAATCATCACGGGAGGGGCGTGTCTCGGGGGTTTTGGCTAAAATATTAACGACTGTAAAACGGACCTGTGTCTGTTTAGGACGCTTGCATGGGCAGTGGGAAGGAGGTGAGAGTGAAGGAAAAATTTTTGACGAAAAAAGAAGGAAAATTTTATACATTCACTGAGCTGTATTTAGCCAATGCAGAAAATCACATTTGAATGTGTTGCATCCCTGTGTAAGGTAAGGGCGTTATGTGTTTTTGCTGGGTGGGCATCTCTGCGTTTGAACGTTTATTTTCTCTAGAACTGAAGCTTGTTCTTCACTTGTTTATTGCTGTAGATATGTTAGATTGTGTTTTTTTGTGTCTGCATCTGGATGTCCGCGTTACATTAGCCCGAGTGTCCTCTGCATTTGCCCGCTGCCTTACCGGGGCGTCGCGTCCTGCTGCAACTTTGGTGCGCTCGACACCTGCGGCTGTCCGCGAGAAGCCCGCGCCGAGTCCTACGATTCCCCGTGTCTTTGGCGAGTGCGCAAAGTCAGCCTTTTTATTTGCTGAGACTAACCCGTTCACTGGAACGTGGAGCCAGGTCACAGAAAAAGATAAAAAGATGTCCAGAGCGTGTTTGGGAAGAGCCAATATCAAAAAAAGTAAAGTGAACCAAACCAAATTACTTTCACGTTCTTTTGTTGATGTATTATGTAAAGAACTTAAGGCTGACCAAGGTTTTTTTTTAATCAATCGTTTTTATATGGCGCCTTTAACAGCGTTTTGTCACAGAGCGATTTACAAAGAATACAAAATTGTACTGTATTTCAAATAAGCTAAATGACAAAATGTAACACAAGATTGCACAAATACATCATAATCACAGGAAACAATATTGTACTGGTAATAGCCCACACATGTCCTTACAGAAAATATAGACAGACAACAGGGAGTAGACTATAATGATGGACAGCAGGACAGCTACAGAACTGTCAGCAAATAAAATGCAAATCTAAAATATAAGAGATGAAAAGGGGCCCTTTTTTTCTCCAAGGTGCTACATCTTTAAAAGGTTCATTTACATTTGAGCTAGTGCCCTAAACAAATATTAAATAAGAAAATCGTTTTTAGACCAGACTGCAAGACAATTCTCAAGTATTTCATTGTGATGTGTTTTTTAAAGGGTATAAGTAACAGGTCAATTGCTAAATCCATCCAGACGTTTTTTCAATATGGCAGACAACATCTTCATATGGCAAGTGTTTGCTATTTTGACCTTGTCTTGTCTTTTGACCTTGTCAAGATCATATGATTGCTATCATAAGCAAGGAAAGTTTTATTCAGTCCATTTTACTTCTTTCTGAGTGGTATGGTGGTGCAGTGATTAGCGCCACTGCCTCGTACCCTAATCTTGACTGAGGCACCATTGGTATGGAGTTTGCCCATTATTTCCTGTGGGGAAATTGTTCTGTAGGTTTTCTTCCTATATCTTTAAGATGTGTTAGGTTAATTAGCCACTTCAAACTAGTCATGTACGAGTGAGTACGTGTGTGTGAGTAGTGTGCTCGGAGATAGACTGGTGCCCGATCCAGGGTTAGTTCCCTCCTCAAAGCCATTGTTTCTGGAGTATTCTTTGTCTTCAAGACCCTGGACTACATTAAGCCACCAAGATAATGGATGAATGAAATGGTTCTTGCTGGGTGCATGGTGATGCAGTGGTAAGCGCTGCTGTCTTTTACCTTCATGGACCTAAGGTCTGTTCCTGGTGTCTTCACTGTTAATGTGGAATTTTTCTGTTCTCCTTGTGACCTAGTTGGGTTTCTTTCTAGTTTTTTTTCCTCACATTCCTAAGACATCTTTGGATGTTAGGCTGATTGATAAATCAAAAATTTGGTCTGGTGTGGGTATACATGAATGTGTGTCTTATGATCCATTGAGATCAGGGTTGGTTCCTGGGTTGCACATGATGCCACATACTATCAGTCAGATCTTTATTTTCATGTATACAGAGTATATATAATACAATGAAATTCTTATTTGAGTGCCCACACAGGATACAACCATCGACTAACAATGGTACAATTAACAGGGCAGTAATGCCACAATACACAGTAATAAATACTGCAGAGCACAAAATACTGTGCATTAGCTAACAACACGAAGTATCATTCAAGGAGAGATTCAAAAATTGTCACGTTTGTGTTTCATTCTGTCTTCTTTATGTTTAACTGACTGGCACATACAGTAGATGCACCATTTTTTGGTATGTCATGATTTAATTTAACATCTTATAGAGTCTGGGGCAGGTTAACAGTGTTGCATTTGTAGGACTGTTTATGATTTTTAATGCATGCCTATGTGCTGTATTAGAGGAGGCTGTGAATGAAAGCGTGGCAGTGTTTTCTGATGTGTACTTTTTATATGAAAACATGGGAAGCATTGTATACAGCAAAAGAAGAACCGAGTTTTAGCATTCACATACAGTGATATAAAATATTGAGCTCTCAAAGAGTATCACATTCAGTGTTCATCACCAGCGTAGGTGTTAATTGTGGTGCCTCTTTGTTTCCGGCAGAGAGAGAGAGAATCCTTGAGAGCAACAATGAGTATAATTACACAAGATTAAAAGAAAATGTTGAGTGACACTGATTACATAAATCAGCATTTCATGAAAACTAAGAAATTCATCAAACAAATTTGGTTATCAACAACTATATTCAAGCTGCAGCTAAAAGTTACTCCGTTCCAATTTTTGGCTCATATTTGGTTTTTTTTCTTTTGGATAGCAAAAATAATTTTGCAAATGATCTAAATCTGATGTAAGCATATACAAATAACTAGCCTGAGTGTGCCCCACAGGTACAAAAATATACCACCATGGACATTAACAACATGCTGTATGTTTTACACTTTAATATTATCTTCCGTGCAGCCTGTTTGTTAATTCTTCAGCTCATGAAGGCAAGGAGTAGAAACAGCAAAGAACTGTAGCTGATGTGTTGAATGCAGTTATCACTGCTGTAAGTGTGTGTAGGAAATGGTGGACACAAGAAGGGATCTGGAACTGTTGGAAGAAAGATGTCGAGGGTGTCATTGCAAAACAGTGGTTTGTTGATTACAAGTGAAAGGAACATTTGATTACTTATGCCAGTATTTGTAAGACTCTTTGAAGAATACCCAGTCAAATAATGCCTAGAACCTGGGCTGTATTGGCTGGTGACAGTCGCCCCAAATGTTTAAGTTCCACATCTTGCTTCCTTTCCTTTGGCACGATGAGTTTGTACTGGCATCCAACTTGATTTGCAACGCAAAAATATGATGAGGGCGGCACGGTGGCGCAGTGTGTAGCGCTGCTGCCTCGCAGTTGGGTGACCTGGAGACCCGGGTTCGCTTCCCAGGTCCTCCCTGCGTGGAGTTTGCATGTTCTCCCCGTGTCTGCGTGGGTTTCCTCCGGGTGCTCCAGTTTCCTCCCACAGTCCAAAGACATGCAGGTTAGGTGGATTGGCGATTCTAAATTGGCCCTAGTGTGTGCTTGGTGTGTGGGTGTGTTTGTGTGTGTCCTGCGGTGGGTTGGCACCCTGCCCGGGATTGGTTCCTGCCTTGTGCCCTGTGTTGGCTGGGATTGGCTCCAGCAGAACCCCGTGACCCTGTGTTCGGATTCAGCGGGTTGGAAAATGGATGGATGGATGGATGGAAAATATGATGAAGGTCTCATTAAAAGTGACATTAAAATAGTTCTAGGCAATTCCAATCAAAGCCTTCAAACACAGGTCTCATTTAAGTCGCATATGTCAGTATCAAATTTTCAGCCACATACGTAAGTGGTCTAAATCTGAGCCACAAACTCCAGACTTCAAATGTTCTTTTGCTGTTCACATTTCCCTAAAATGTTCAGAACTATTTTAAATATGCATTTCAGTGAAAAAAAGTAGAATTGAGCTGCAGTGTGAACATTACTTAATTTGTGTTTAAAAACAATAAGGGTCATTGCTTCATCTGCAGGACGAGGTAGTTTGTTACAAGTTTCCATTGTTGTTTGTGTGCAGAAGTCCTTTGTGGAACCTGTCTTGAATGTTTTCCTTCCCTGAGAAGGTTATTCCTAACTTGATTATGCAGTGTCAGTATTATTTTTTTTTTATATTTTTATTTTATTAATTTTCATTGTAATCATTCCATACAAACAGATCCATTTATAACCCAACAAATTTGAAAACAAATCAAACCCCATCCCTGAGAAGGAGAGCTTAGCTAAAGGAAAATTTCTTTAAGCTTTTTAATAAGGCAACATTAGACAAAAGAAGGGGAGAAGTAAATATCTATATAAATAAGAGATGGAGAAGGGAGTTAAATACAATAATAGTTAATTCTCTTATTCTAAAATAATATTGATTAAATCCTGCCAAGTTTTGAAAAAATTTTGTACAGATCCTCTAACTGAAAATTTGATTTTTTCCAATTTCAAATAATATAAAACATCAGTTTCCCACTGACTTATAAGAGGAGAATTAGGATTCTTCCAATTTAACAAAATAAGTCTGCGTGCCAAGAGTGTAGTGAATGCAATCACCGTTTGTTTGTCCTTCTCCAATTCAAGTCCATCTGGAAGGACACCAAACACAGCTGTTAGTGGGTTAGGAGGGATTGTGATACTAAGGCTGTCTGAGAGGCACTTAAAAATCTTTGTCCAAAATGATGTTAGTTTGGTGCAGGCCCAGAACATGTGACCCAGTGAGGCAGGAGCTTGGTTGCAGCGCTCGCAGGTCGGATCCTGGCCTGGAAACATTTTGGACAGTTTTAAGCGAGACAGATGAGCTCGATATATAATTTTTAGTTGAATAATTCTATGCTTTGCGCATATAGAACTCGAGTGAATTCTCTGCTTTGCTACCTTCCACTCCTTTTCTGATATATTGATTAAGAGATCTTCTTCCCAATGTCCTCTTGGATCTTTGAAAGGTAGGGACTCTAATAAGATTTTATATATTGCGGAAATAGTGTTTGTTTCCTCGGAATTGAGCAGTATTTTTTCCAGCATTGTGGAGGGTGCAAGGTGGGGGAAATCGGGCAATTTCTGTTTAACAAAATTTCTAATTTGAAGATAGTAAAAGAAATGTGTAGCTGGGAGGTTAAATTTTGAACGTAATTGTTCAAAAGATGTAAATATGTTGTCTATATAAAGATCTCTGAGCATTTTAATCCCAAAACTTTTCCAGGTATTAAAAACTGGATATACTTGCGAAGGTTGAAAGAGGTGGTTCCCTTGCAAAGGTGCCACTGATAAAAGATTTTCCATCTTAAAATGCTTCCTAATTTGGTTCCATATTCTGAGTGAGTAAAGCACAATTGGGTTATTAGTATATTTGCGATAACTTTCATTTATTGGAGAGCAAAGCAGGGAATATAAAGAAGTACTACAGGATTTTACTTCTATTGCAGACCAAGCCTGTGTATGTGCATTTATTTGTGTCCAGGTTTTTATGGCTTGTATGTTTGCTGCCCAGTAATAAAACTGAAAATTAGGTAAAGCCATGCCACCTTCTGCCTGAGGTCTTTGTAGGGTCGCTCTTCGGATACGTGGGTGTTTTGAGTTCCAAATGAATGAGGTTATTATTGAATCTAACTTTTTAAAAAACGATTTATTGATATATATTGAAATGTTTTGAAATAAAAAGAGAAGTTTAGGAAGGATATTCATCTTAACAATGTTAATTCTTCCGGCTAGAGTGAGATGAAGGGTTGACCATCTATGCAAGTCTTGCTTAATTTTTTCCATACAGACGCCAAAATTTTGTTGATAAAGAGCTTTATGTTTACTTGTGATATTTACCCCTAGGTATTTAAACTGATCTGCTATGGTAAAAGGTAGGGTGTCTAATTTAATATTATATGCTTGTGAGTTCACTGGAAAGAGTATACTTTTATTCAGATTAATTCTAAGACCAGATATCTTTTGAAATTCTGTTAGTGCTGTTAAAACAGCAGGGACAGTGTTTTCTGGGTCCGATATATATAAGACCATATCATCTGCATATAGAGAAATTTTCTGTTCCAGTCCTTCTCTGACAATCCCCTTTATCTGATGAGAATTTCGGCAGTGAACCGCCAGTGGTTCAATAGCGATTGCAAACAACAGTGGCGACAAGGGACATCCTTGTCTGGTACCACGTTCTAGTTTAAAGTAGTCTGAGCAAATTTTATTAATACAAACTGAAGCTTCTGGACTGGTATACAGTAGTTTAATCCAAGCACAAATATTCGGGCCAAACCCAAATTTCTCCAATGCAGTGAAAAGGTAATTCCATTCGATCATGTCAAATGCCTTTTCTGCGTCTAATGATAGTAATATCTCTGGGGTGTTTGATTTTGCTGGTGAATATATAACATTAAACAAGCGTCGGAGATTTGAAGATAGATGTCGGCCTTTAATAAATCCAGTTTGATCTTGTGATATTACCGAGGGCAGCACTTTCTCCATCCTTCTAGCTAGGATTTTTGAGAGTATCTTAACATCATTATTCAGGAGTGAAATTGGTCTATATGATGCACATTGTAACAAGTCCTTATTTTGTTTAGGAAAGACGGTGATTAATGCTTGTCGAAATGTTTGAGGTAGTATTTGGTGGTCTTTAGCTTCTGTAAATGTTACCAATAAGAGTGGAGCTAGCTGAGTGGAGAATTTCTTATAAAACTCTACGGGGTAACCATCAGGGCCTGATGATTTCCCGCTTTGTAGTGACTTTATAGCGTCTAGTAATTCTGTTAGCGTTAGAGGTTTATCTAGTTCCTCAGCACTTAAAGCATCTATTTGTGGTATTTGTGAATTATCCAGAAATGCATTAGATTGCGTGTTGTCTTCTTTGGGCTCAGTGGAATATAAAGACTTATAGTAATCTCTAAATGTGTGCATTATTTTATTATGGTCGATGATTTCTTCTCCATTCTTGTTGGTGATTACTGGTATTGCATTGTGAACTTCTTGTTTATGAATTTGTTGAGCTAAAAGCTTATTAGCTTTTTCTCCGTGTTCATAGTAATGCTGTCTAGACTTATAAATAAGTTGTTCAGTTTCTTTAGTTGTTAAGATGTTAAGTTCTGTATGCAAGGCCTGCCTTTTCCTGTGAAGAGCTTCACTTGGACGCCTGGCTTGTTCTTCATCTATTCTAGTGATTTCATTTCTTAGCTCTGACACTTTCTTGGTTTCTAATTTATTTCTATGGGAAAGATATGAAATAATCTGGCCTCTTAGGAAGGCCTTTAGAGTTTCCCAGAGTGTTCCTGCAGAAACCTCTGTAGACATGTTTGTCTCTAGGAAGAAGCTGATTTGTTTGGATATAAATTCTGTGCAGTTCTCGTCTGCCAATAAAAGAGGGTTAAGACGCCATCTGCGAGGTGAGTACGAGGGGCTTATTGATTTTAGCTCCAAGACTAGAGGGGCATGGTCAGAGATAACAATTGTGTCATATTTGCATAATTTAATTGTAGGCAGGAAATTATTATCTATAAAAAAATAATCAATTCTTGAGTAGCTATAATGCACTGGTGAGTAGAACGAATATGTTCTTGAGTTTGGGTTAAGAAACCTCCAGGGGTCTGATAAGTTGTGATCCTTTAAAAACTGTGTAATTATCTTTGCAGTATTAGATGTCGTCCCCCCTGTCACAGGAGTCCTATCTAAGAGTGGATTTAAAACACAATTAAAGTCCCCAGCCATTATAATTTTATGAGTGTTCACACTGGGAATGGATGCAAATAGATTTTGCATGAATTCCTTATCATCAACATTGGGTGCATAAACATTTATCAAAATCATTTTACTGTTATATAAGTTGCCCATGACCATCACATATCTCCCTTCAGGGTCCGACACTACCTCTGATGCTACAAAAGGAACTGTTCTATGTATGAGAATTCCCACCCCTCTAGTTTTCTTTATAAAGCTAGAATGGAACATTTGGCCAGTCCAGTCTTTTTGTAATCTGAACTGATCCTTGGTTAGTAAGTGGGTCTCCTGTAAAAATACTATTTTAGCGTTTAAGCCTGTTAGGTGAGAGCATACTTTCTTTCTCTTTAATTCGTGATTCAGGCCTTTAACATTCCAGCTCACAAAGTTAACTGTCCCATCATGGAGACATTGATTCTGAGTTTTTAATGTCATTTTATAGTTTTAATTGGTAATATGGCAGTTTTAATCTTAGTTTCAAGATTCCCCAGGAGTTGTTGCATGTTAGCCTGTTGCTGCATTGATATTTATAATTATAAGGATTATAAGAATAGATTAGATATAACCTGCTCTCCTTCTCTCCCCCCTTTATCCCCCCACCCCCCCCATTTTGCCTCCCCACATGAGGCTAGACCCCACTTCGCGATGTTCCAGTCCTCTGACATACGAAGAGACAGAGCACGTCCAAAACAAAACAAACCCCACCCTGCAGCGGCGTTACAGAATTAAAACAGAGATATCTTTTACAGTTAAATCCTTAATACTATCTGCCGAAAATGTTCTCATTAACAATATTTAATCTTGAAATAATCTTCAGCGCTTTTAAGTTAAGATATTAAGGTTAAAAAAAAAAAAAAAAAAAAAAAAAAAACAACCCTGGGAGTGATTTTAAAAACTAGTCTAGGATAAACCTGGTAATTCATACTGTAATAGTATAATGGTAATTGTATAAATAGTAGAACAAGCATTAAACCAAGGGTATGAAGTTAAACAGTCTACTTTAAGGTATAGTAAAATAAAATAAATAAATAAATAAATAAATTAAAAAAAAATAAAATAAAATAAAATAAAAAAAAAAAAGGAAAAGAAATAAAAAAATAAATAAATAAAACGAATCCTACTTTAATCACTTCCACATTTTCACACTCACGTCTATAGCTCTATAACTCTGATTGAAACATAAACATATAACATATAAAGTCCAGATATAAAAAAATTTTAAAAAAAGAGAATAAGAGATGTATAATTATAATACCAGTCTCTTTAAACATGGATCCAGCGATCAGATCATCGGTCTTTCCCGTGCCTTGATAGAATACGGCTCTTTAATTTTAATTAACTTTCAAAAAAAGTGTCGGAAACAGCTTCTTTAATTCTTTTTCAGCTTCTTCTTTGCTGAAGAAAATATAATGTCCGTCTTGAACTTCCACTTTCAGTTTGGCAGGATACAAGAGGCTGTATTTGATATCGGCTTCCCGTAGCATCCTTTTAATGTCGTTGTAGGATCTGCGTTTTGCAGCTGTTGATGGTGAGAAGTCGGGAAAAATACGAATAAGATTATTTTCGAATATAATCTCTTGCTTGTGTCTGAGAAGTGCCATCACATCAAGCTTACATCTTAGTCGTTCGAAGCGGACAATAAAAGACCTAGATTTAAAGGCGCTTGGTATCTTTGTGCGATAAGCCGTGGCTATCTCATTGTCGAGTTTAAAGTCATCTCCAATTATTTTAGACAGTAATTCTACTGCAAATTTCACTGGGCTTGAGCTTTCTCGTTTCTCAGGTATACCCTCAATTCTTATATTATTTCTTCTGCACCCATCCTCCAGGGCTGCAAGTCTGTCTCCAAGTTTTTTGTATTCCGAGTTCGCAGCTGTGGCTTTTTCATCGGCGTTAGATGCCATTTGTTCCGCTGTTTCCACTCGAGCCGTGAGTCCCTGCTTAACGTCTTCCAGCTGGTCTGAAACGTCATTAATATGATCATCAAGCCTTTTCAGTTTGGAGTTAGTTTCTTCAATGTGTTCCACTAATTTCTCCAACATGCCTTTAAAGTTCACGTCGAAACGTTCAAATAGACGCGTTTCCTTATCTTTGTTATCCTTCTTGAGCTCAGTGGCCACCTTCTTAAGATCATTTGTGTTATCTTTCTTAAGCTCATTCATGGCCGTAACCATGGCAGTGGCCAGTGTAGTGTTCATCTCTTTCTGTGTAGCTATCTGTGTAGCTATCTGTGTAGCGATCATCTCTTTCAGTTCGGACAGTTCGCTTCTGCTTTCGTGCTCCGCAAGTGAAAATGCAGCTCCTGTTACAGGCTCGCGATGAGTAGATGAGAGCACGTCCTGCAGAGCCATTTCTAGTCTCGAATGATCCTCTGTAATCGGCGATCCCTCGCGACCTGTATCACTTGCGCCTTCGCTCCCATTTTCACTCTCGACTGGAGACGATACAATGGAGCGGGGCCCCAGGAATTCTGCGCACTCTTCTGCCTGTTCCAGGTCAGTCTCCGTGATGCCATACCTTACACCTGCACTCAGGCCGGAAGTCTGTCCGGACTTCGATGCAGCTTTAAGTTTCTTTTCTGGTTCTTTCTGACTTTTCTTCTTGTTACTCATGCTTGTATATTGTAGTGGAAGTTCCTTGGTCGGGTTAAATACAGGATACCTCTAAATAATATGAAATACGTGGGAAAATAAAGCCGCTGCTAGCGGAGCTCTGCTTCAGACGTCCATCTCCTATAAACGGACCAAACCATACCCAGTGTCAGTGTCAGTATTATTGATCCCATGTGGAACATCACCTATTAATGTGAACATTTGTGTCAACACAAACCCTGAAATCCTATTCAGAGTTTACCTTCCATAGGTTTCTCTCATCTTGTTGTTTGGTGTCATTTAAACGCAGTAATGAAGTAAGCAAGTAACTGTTGTGTTAAATATGGGGCCTCTTCATTCATAGCACCTGCTATATCCATCCATCCATTTTCCAACCCACTGAATCCGAACACAGGGTCACGGGGGTCTGCTGGAGCCAATCCCAGCCAACACAGGGCACAAGGCAGGAACCAATCCTGGGCAGGGTGCCAACCCACCGCAGGACACACACAAACACATCCACACACCAAGCACACACTAGGGCCAATTTAGAATCGCCAATCCACCTAACCAGCATGTCTTTGGACTGTGGGAGGAAACCGGAGCGCCCGGAGGAAACCCACGCAGACACGGGGAGAACATGCAAACTCCACGCAGGGAGGACCCGGGAAGCGAACCCAGGTCCCCAGGTCTCACAACTGCGAGGCAGCAGCGCTACCCACTGCGCCACCGTGCCACCCCACCTGCTATATTGATAGTTTATTTGTAGCCTTTAAGGGCATTGATGGGATATGTTTATGAATAAGAGCAAGCTTTATTTTTCTTCAAGATAATGCAAATATAACAACTGTTCTTATGGCTTGACTTTACAGCTTCATTTCTCTTACATTTTCTGTTTTTGACTTAACTGTGTAAGCAAGGTCCACCTGTTTTGTAGTCAACAGACTTGCAAAGGAAGCAGTAAAATAGGACCTGCTACGTGACTGAAGTTCCATCTCATAAACGCAATAAAGAAAATACCCAATGACTCGGAAACTTGATACCGATACAGCAATTTGAACTTCTTACTGTAATGATTTCAAGTAGATGGTGATCGAAAAAGAACTGCACACTTTCAAAAATGTATTACTCAGTGTCTAAGTATCACAATAACATAATCTTCGCCAGTCTGTAAAGGAACTCTTTTTTCTTAGTCTTACAAATGTTCAATATGCACCCCTAATGCCACATGGCACATGCCAGTCCTTTAGTCTAATTCATCTCAGATCATTTGTAGCATGTCACTGTTGATGGTTGACCACGTTTGAGTACTAAACTCTACCAAAAAAATGAAAGATAACTCTTAAATTTTGCTCATACAGTGCTTTCTACCTATATATCAGAATGTACCAATTTAGAAGCAGAACTGTTTATGCAACTGCAAAGTCAAACATCAAAGCAGAAGTGCAAGAGTGACAACAAAAATGAAGATCATATGTGTACTGTTTTTCAGAATTCTCTTAAGAATCTGTCAGTATTTTCAAATCATAACTTTATCAAGTAATGGGGGATTTGAATATAGGGCTCTTGACCAACAAATGAAAGGGAGAGAGGTAGGTCTTCAAGTCAAAAAGTCACAATTGTGAGTTTTATGTGTTTATTGTTTATGTACATGCTGATAATTGCGGAAGTAACTATTTAACAATATTTTAGCAAAAAAAACAAACATTTTTTGCATGTTTTGGACAAGTGACTGGATAACAGACAGTGCAACATGAATGAGAATGTTTTTTTTTCCCCATGGATGGTTTTCACATCGTTTGCTGCTGTACAGCACTGTTCTCTATTGAGTCCTGCTATGTCATTAACATCTTTATCTCCATTCTTCATGAAAATGTGAGATTTAATTTTTTTCGGCTACCATTCCAAAGTACATGAGGTAAGTAACATATAAAAAAATATATCATTTTTAGGTGGAATATTTCTTTAAAGGGTTTGGAAGTATAGGAACACCTAGTGCTCTTTCTGGGAGGAAGGTTCTCAGGAGTTTTAGATGGTGTTGCTTAACCCAGAGGTGTTTCAAGGAGGTAACCCAGAAGTAGTTCTAGCCCAGTATTAGATGAGTATGGAGTTCGGAGAAGTAGGTGGTGGTAAGAACTTAGATTAGCGGGATGAAGAGAGGGCAAAGACAGTGAGAATGATTAGGAAGTGTTGGAGGGGAATATTTTGTTCTTTGATATATGGTGATTAGGTGCCTGACAAGCTAGTTAAGAGAAATAATCTACTTTATCAAGACCAACCTGTTTCTTCTCTTTCTTTTTATTATATCATTTGCTACCTTTTTTAGTTTGTTTGGTAATTTTTTTGGTTTGGTGGTAACACACAGGCATTCTTGCAGGCCAGAATTTATTAACTATTGGTAAAGAATACTGTGTGAAAAATAAGTCTGTTTAAATTGAAAAATATAATTTAACTAGGGGGCTCTGCCCCCTGCTCACTTCGCTCGCCCACCCCCGGGTTTGGTTTACAAGATATACAATTTAAAGAGAGTGTTATTTTCATGGTAATTGTTACATATGTATTATTTTCACTCTCACTTTAAAACTTTTGTAAAAACAATACTTGTCCTTTATTTCTGACCTCAGGTGTGGTTAAATCTCTTTCTTGCGGGACATATAATGCTGCTCGTGTTGTGAAAGGGGGGCGGCTGAACACACGCTAAGGAGAAGCGGTCAGATCATCTGCTGGCTTGCTGTTGCTGGTGAGCTGTGTGTTCTGCTTGTCACTTGCCATTGTTTTAAGAGCAGGGAGCACATGAAGCGTGTCTGCCAAAAGCATTCCAACAACTGCTAGGTTAGATGTCCGTCAACTTCTTTTAAATGTTGTCTCACTGCCTTGTCTCGCGTGACGTCAAATTGTCTTCCGAGAAGATCAAGTCTTGTCTCCCTCCCAAAATTTTTTTTCATAATAGAAAGGCATTAATATTATCACACTTGATACTAAGGTGGGACTCTGGTGGTATATTTCATTTATTAATATTTTATTACTGCTTATCTATAATCTTGTAGATTTTCATTTTAAACTTATCTTTATAAAGCACCTTTTGATTAAATTCTGCCACACAAGATTTTTTTAATATGGGTTAAAGGCCTAAAATAATTCTGAAGTGATAAAAAAAACAGGTTAAAAATGAATGAATTGTGAGGTTTTTCTGAACCCTGTTTTCTTAAGGAACCTAATTATGACAACTTTCAAGTTAGGGTGGTAGGATTTGTTCACATGTGGTTACTTTGGAGCAAATACCGTTATTGAACTGATGAAAGTGTTTGCTTACAACAATCTGCTTACTGGGTGTATTCTGGCTCAAATTAATATACTTTTTTTGTTAGGGCTATCTTATTCACCTTTCATGAATATTATAAAACTCACCAATATTCAAAACCAACTTAACATACTTAGTTTTAGTAGTCTATCACTTGCTCATGTTAACTGGCAAGTGACGTATATGGCCTAAAGTCTTTGAGTTAACAAAAATAGGTTGCAGAAGAAACAAATTAAATGTTTCATTAAAGTGTGATACACAAACCTGTACATGCATGGCTCTGTAGATATGGAACAGATGGTAATCTGCAGCAAGTAAAACAAAAGAAGGTCCTCTGGGATTTCAAGGAATACTTAGTTGCAGTTCCTTTTGCCATTGATGTTACTTTTCCACCACTGAGACTCTGGAGCCTCCATTTTCTGAGAGATACTGCAACAAGATTCAAGTTTTCATTACCAGATTTCCATTGTGTTTAAGTAAAGCACAAAAGATATTTTTCCTACAAAAATAAAAAGAAAATAACATGCATCCTAATAGTTAATACACATGTTTCTTTGTTTTGATGCATCATATATACCTCTAGTTGTTTGGACTGTTTTCTGTAGTTTGTAAGGAACAGATATTGTAGTAGTAGTAGCGGCAGTAGTATTAATATTATCACACATACGGAGTTCAGTGAAATTCTTACTTGCATGTCTGATCAACATGCAATACGTTACCACTTAGTAACATGCACTTCTGCTGATACGAATGCAAGCAATGGCTCATTATGACTAGCAAGATACTGTTATCTGGGTCCTTTTAGTAGCATTATGTATTGATTGTATCCAACTTTAATGTAGATATGTCTGTACTTTGTCCAAACCTTCCTAGAACTGGATGTCTTCTGGCCTCCTTTGGAAGAAATTTGGGAGAAATTACGCTTCATTTGATGGGATACAGGGGTCAGCAGTATGTGCCAAATGTAAACTTATGTTAAAGAAGGTTAAAGGTATATATCACTTTAAATTAACAGAACTGTATAGCCATCCCACAGAAATCTTTTTAAATTTTTCCGGTTTACACGTATTAGACTTTTTCAAATGCATGTAGCCTGTATTTATTTGTAATTGACATTCCTGAACATTTTTTGAATTATACAATTATGGAGAGCAGAGCACCATTAACTAAAACTAATAAGACAGTTTAATTTGGTCAATTTGTATTATAGGGTATATTAAAACGTTTAATACAATGCTGGTTTAAATTTTGTATTAATAACAGCTGAGAAAGGTACCTGCTGTTACCTATAAAATATGAGAATTTATCAGTGATTTTATTTTAAAGTAAATTGTGAGATATGCATGTGAGAAGAAAGGCATATTTGGAAAAAAAAGTTCTTTTGTTTCATTTTACTGCTTTTTATCTGTTAATAAGCTGTTGAAGAATAAAATTTGCTGTGGGTAATAGTCTCTTTGTAATTAAACCTAGTCAAAGAAATGTTGAAAAGAAGCTGGGTGAATTAATTATTGTTTATTTATGCTTTTAACACTTACAGAGCTGAAGATGCTCTTTGAAATTTATTTCTCACATAGAGGTTAAGTTTATTATTTTTTCAAGTCAGTGTTAGTTTTGTAAAATCATAGTACACATTATCTTGCCATGGGAAACTGTGCTTTAAGTGAAGCGTTACGCATTTTGAAAAACACACTGCCTGTTCTTGCAGTTTAAAATGGAGGTCTATGAGGTATTATTGCATACATGACAAAATAAAATCCTTTATGTTTGATGTTGCAGCTGTTCACTGATGTCAGGTCCTTATAGAATTTTTTTTTTGTATGGATTTACCTCAAAATTTATATTTTACTTATAGGAGATATGATCTAATCAGGCTTAAACGTGATTTACTTTGATCATATTGTATCAGAATTGTAACTGTAATGTCTATAGTTTAATTACAAAAATACCAAAATGAATAGTGTAATATAAGCAGAAGCTAAGTGTACAAAGTTTTTAAAGGGTTAAAGGAAAAAATGAGAATCAGATTCGTGAAATCGGTGATCATTATTGTCTCAACCTGATCGAAATATCCATATAAAGAAGGATTTGACATTGTTAGTTGGATGGTGTAAGCCTCAGAAACATGACATAATAAATATCATAATACTGATGGATCAAAAAACAGAAATGATGAGAAAAGGTGAGGCAATGCATTCCAACAAGGGTTGAAAGATCCATATAAGCAGGTCAAAGGCACAGAAAATTCAGACAGTAAGTTGAAAACAAACTTAAGGACCCAAAACATCAGATTAGGCAAATGAAAAACTAAAAATAAAATTGAATTGTTAATGGAGTGCCTGTAAAGGAGAATATGCACCCTATAAAACGCTAGGGCCTTGGATGTTCATTGAGTAATTTTTTTATCTTGAGGTACTTGCAATTTTTGCCCAAATGACAAATGTCTATCTCTGTCTAGGTTAATTTAATTTAAAATGAACTATGAAATGTATGGAACTCGTCTGTAGCGTTCATATGATATGAACATTTAAATGAGTTGCAGTCTGTTTACTTTGATCTGCACAAATTATTGGCTTTATATAATCATTGGTATTAAATCACTGTATCTACAGTATGTTAATACATGTTGCATCCCAGTCTGATTTATGGGTGAGTTACAGCCTGCCCTTATAGCAGGAGGGCTTGAAGAATACAACATTAGTTCATCACTGAACACAACTCACACACAGGTATACACACTTTCTTGCTAGGATCAATTGCTTTATTGCCTTTAGTTCAAAGGACATGAATCTGTCAAGCTCTAATCTTGTTTTTATAGGCATATATATATCTTTTTCAGCTAAGAGTTTAATCCATTATTGGCAGGTTTTAGTTACTACATATATGCTTCATTCTTCGTTCACTACTTTTCTATTTCTTACTCCTAGGCCTCAGAGTTTTGCAGTGGTTTGTGCTTCTCCTCTACAGAGTCCTGGATTTTAATCTCAGCCCAGATCCATCGAGTATAGATTTTGCAAATTCTCCTTGTATTGCATGTGTGTCTGGGTACCTTCTCCCCATATGCCAAAGATGTACATGTTATTTTAATTGAAAACTCTAAATTGGCAACTCATAAATGTGAGTGTGGATGTGTGTGATTTTGCCATGTGATAGACTGTTTTGCCTTGTACGGTGATGGTGCATGCATTGCATCCAATTCAGCTGGAATAGTCATAGTCTTCCTGTGTCTCAAAACTGGATAAACCGGATAAAAAATAGATAAATTACGGTAATTTTAGCTGTTTTGTTTTAAGAGGAATACCAGCCTATTGACTTCTACATGTTTAACGTAAAACAGAGTAGTTTTGTGCTGTTTAGCAACAACATGTAAGTCCAGCATTCATGTCTTTCTACAGGTGGAATTAAATGGATTATGTGTAATTTACATTGTTCTCATAACAGTGTAAGGAAGTAAACAAATGCAAATTCTCCTGTACCTGGAAAACTACTAAACAGTGTTTGAAAACCAGGCAGAAAATGTCATATGGCTATCACAACTGAAGTTTGTTTACATTTTGATAAATCAGTTTATTTGCAAAAGTGACATAAGTTGGGTAGTTTTTTTACGAGTTGAAAGTGGGCACATAAACAGAGGATGATTTATAAAAGCATTCCTGTAAGGAGTGATATTCTATACTTTGCTGTGCTCAGCCTTAAGAGGCTCTTACATTCCTGTGGCTTACATGACTTGCACTAAGTGTTTATGCACATGGGGTCAAGCAGCTTCAGCACCCTAGAGAAAAGAACAGTGATGTCAGGACAAAATGTCAGATACGAACTCTTACATCATGAAACAACACAATGTTTATACTTGTGGTGTGCTATAAAAATATATTTTTTAAAGGGTTTACAAAAAAAATTACATGGTGGAATTAGTTTTTGTTTTAGGACATTCTTTTTAATATTTATTGTATTTGATGTGTAGTCAGTATACTAGCAAATAGTATAAGAGTCATTTAGTGATGCTGCAAGAGGAGACAACAGTCCTTTCTATTTACCCATAAAGCCTCAATTTTGAAACTTTTTTTCCTGCCTTGGTTATTATGGCTGTAGTTTCACTAATTAGTGATGTTTTCATTTGAATTTTTTTCTTGTGTTGATTCCTGTTATTATTACCAGAGGCACTTTCAGGTGTTGTTTTTCTGAATGCTAAAAGAGCACTTTCTGGTGGAAAAAAGTATGAAATGTGAAAATAAAGAACGTTCAAAAATGCCTGTGTGCTTTATAAGGATCTTCCTGAGGCTTTTGTGAGGTGAAGTGTGTATCATCCATCCACTTTCTAACTGGTGTTTCCGGTGGAAACTTATGGTGAACAGGGTCTATCCCAACAGATTCACTTACAAAGCAGGAATTAACCCTGAGTGGGACAGTGGGCCATAATGGACCACATGCACACTCATACCCACATTTTCATATGCCTTTGTTCTTTTGGTTGATATATTACTTAAGAGGACTCTGATGCAAAGCAGAATTATACCTCCTTCATTGATGAAATATTTTGTATGTCCTTATAAAACCTAGCACTGTTATGGTTGACTGCAGGTTGATTGAATGACAATACACACACGAAGGGCTTTGCCAGTAGCCCATACTGATTAGAGGCAGTTTTACCAGTAATGTACAGAGGGTGGTTGTTGCTGGCAGTGATAAGATACTGTTCTGGTAGATTTGTCTGTTTAAATAAAATCATTTTTAAATGCATTTTTAATTTAAAAAAAATGTTATTTTTGTTTAATCTAAACAAATGGTGCATGTTTTTGTTTTAAACAGTAGAAATTAATTCTCTTCACAGTACCTTATTGAATACGTAGAAATGTAAGGAACTTTTTGCCTGTTTACCATACACACACACAAGCAAAACACCATACAGAAAAGCTAAATGGCTCACTATCCAGCAGTCTTCTAAGTGTTTCAGACCCATGGAATACAGTATAACATACAGAAAAAACATTTAGACAGTGTACAGCAAATAGCCAATGTCTGTCCTTTATTTTTCCTAGTAGTTCTGATATTGTACTGTATATACAGTTAGGTCCATAAATATTTGGACAGAGACAACTTTTTTCTAATTTTGGTTCTGTACATTACCACAATGAATTTTAGATTAAACAACTCAGATGCAGTTGAAGTGCAGACTTTCAGCTTTAATTCAGTGGGGTGAACAAAACGATTGCATAAAAATGTGAGGCAACTAAAGCATTTTTTTTAAACACAATCCCTTCATTTCAGGGCTCAAAAGTAATTGGGACAATTGACTCAAAGGCTATTTCATGGGCAGGTGTGGGCAAGTCCGTCGTTATGTCATTATCAATTAAGCAGATGAAAGGCCTGGAGTTGATTTGAGGTGCGGTGCTTGCATGTGGAAGATTTTGCTGTGAACAGACAACATGTGGTCAAAGGAGCTCTCCATGCAGGTAAAAGAAGCCATCCTTAAGCTGCGAAAACAGAAAAAAAACCCATCCGAGAAATTGCTACAATATTACGAGTGGCAAAATCTACAGTTTGGTACATCCTGAGAATGAAAGCAAGCACTGGTGAACTCAGCAACACAAAAAGACCTGGACATCCACGGAAGACAACAGTGGTGGATGATCGCAGAATCATTTCCATGGTGAAGAGAAACCCCCTTCACATTAGCCAACCAAGTGAACAACACTCTCCAGGGGGTAGGTGTATCGATATCCAAGTCTACCATAAAGAGAAGACTGCATGAAAGTAAATACAGAGGGTGCACTGCAAGGTGCAAGCCACTCATAAGCCTCAAGAATAGAAAGGCTAGATTGGACTTTGGTAAAGAACATCTAAAAAAGCCAGCACAGTTCTGGAAAAACATTCTTTGGACAGATGAAACCAAGATCAACCTCTACCAGAATGATGGCAAGAAAAAAGTATGGAGAAGGCGTGGAACAGCTCATTATTCAAAGCATACCACATCATCTGTAAAACACGGTGGAGGCAGTGTGATGGCTTGGGCGTGCATGGCTGCCAGTGGCACTGGGACACTAGTGTTTATTGATGATGTGACACAGGACAGAAGCAGCCGAATAAATTCTGAGGTGTTCAGAGACATACTGTCTGCTCAAATCCAGCTAAATGCAGTCAAATTGATTGGGCGGCGTTTCATGATACAGATGGACAATGACCCAAAACATACAGCCAAAGCAACCCAGGAGTTTATTAAAGCAAATAAGTGGAAAATTCTTGAATGGCCAAGTCAGTCAACTGATCTTAACCCAATTGAGCATGCATTTCACTTGTTGAAGACTAAACTTCAGACAGAAAGGCCCACAAACAAACAGCAACTGAAAGCCGCTGCAGTAAAGGCCTGGCAGAGCATTAAAAGGAGGAAACCCAGCATCTGGTGATGCCCATGAGTTCAAGACTTCAGGCTGTCATTGCCAGCAAAGGGTTTTCAACCAAATATTAGAACTGAACATTTTATTTCCAGTTATTTAATTTGTCCAATTACTTTTGAGCCCCTGAAATGAAGGGATTGTGTTAAAAAAATGCTTTTAGTTTGCCTCACATTTTTATGCAATCGTTTTGTTCACCCCACTGAATTAAAGCTGAAAGTCTGCACTTCAACTGCATCTGAGTTGTTTCATTTAAAATTCATTGTGGTAATGTACAGAACCAAAATTAGAAAAAAATTTGTCTCTGTCCAAAATATTTACTGGACCTAACTTTAGATGTTTCATATAAGGTGCATTATGGCAGGTCTTTACTCAAAGCAGTGTGTTATCTTCTTCCTTTTAAGAAGCCAGCTTTTAATAATTAATTTTTTTTTAAAGTTTCAGTATTGAATGTTTGTATTTAATTTGAAATTATAAGTAAGTAAAGCTAAGTATATGTAACTGAAATTTAAAAAAATAGTACACTATGCAGTGCATACATAAAACCCAAGATTTCATCATGTGAATTTCCCCTTGGGATTAATAAAGTATCTATCTATCTATCTATCTATCTATCTATCTATCTATCTATCTATCTATCTATCTATCTATCTATCTATCTATCTGTCTGTCTGTCTGTCTGTCTGTCTGTCTAAAATAAAGGTACATTTTAATTAAAAAATTAATGTACAGTCAAAATATCTTGACATGTTTTCAATGAGATATTTAGCACTCTTTTCTCCGCCATCATTTTTTCAGTATTTGCAGGTGGCCGAATAAACTACAACTCCTATGCAATTTTTGCAGTCACTCGTCATCAAGGTGATTTTGATGGCCACAGTTACTAGCAGAGATATGCACAGCCAATATGTTTATCTGCCTAGCATAGCTAGCCAGCAATGGAAATTTTTCAGATGGAAAAATAATTCTTAGAAAAATCAAGGAGATCAATGTTTTGAAATGTATTTCTTAATTCAGTGTTGCACTGTAAATCGATTATTTCCATCTGAAATTCTTCTAGTATTTTTTTATCAACATTTAATTTGAAAGGAGAAGAGAAAATATCAAAGAAGTTTTATTCTCCTGTAAGATTCTAACAATGTGAAAGAATTTTCTCGTTTTGAAGCCTCTGCATTTTGCTCCACATGTTTTTTGCATCACTTTCTTTTCTCAAAATGGAAAATATGCCATATTATTGGATTCAAGTTGACAATTCCAAATTTTTAACTGATTTTGAAAGGCTCCTATTTTATTAAACATGTCTATTTATAAATGTGTTTTGGTCCTTGAAGACTTAACATTCAAATCATTCACATGTTGAGAACTGTCAATACAGAATGCAGAACTGCACATCTAGCCCCTTCTCATGAAATCCTGAAGAGGAACATTCTTTCATCTCAAGAACAGGCGAATTTCATTCTTTAAATTATATCACACTTTAGCAATGTGAAACACCTTAACCAGCAAAACTCAGTAATTAAAAAAGACATTGGCAATTTAGCTTTCTGTATCTCTCAAAAACATCTTAGATTATGATTCAGTCCTCAAGATCTAATGAAATTGACAGGTTTAATGATTGGTTGAACAACATTCAACATTTTTAAAAATTTCACGCATATTATCTGGTGCAGAAGCAGTGAGAATAATTATTTTGTATGCTGTAGACTTTTTGATATCCCTGGATAATAGTCCCTTACAGTCTAACATTCAAACTAGACATGGTTTATGCTCTGTCTATTGAATTTCCCACAGTGTTTTCTATTTGAATATTTAATTGACATAGAACAGTTTTCAGTTCTCCATAAATATTTTGTCTGGTAGTAATTTCCTTTTAATGTGACTAAGGGGACTAATTCTTCAGTAACATTAAAATTGGAATCTGTAAGAAAACAGCAAGTTGTCTAATATCACAACATTCATACAAAACCAGAGAAATCCATTCTAACTTAGAAATTCATTCCTTTCAAACTGTCTGATATTTTCTGAAAGATCGTCAATTGTTCTTGTAATTGTAAATCATGATGAGCCTTATTTTTCACAATATATTTTTTTGGTCTGGAAAAGAAAGATCTGCTATAGCCTCTAAGCATTCCTTTTTATTACTCCAAAAGAGAACAGTTTCATTCTTTTTTGCCAAAATTTGACTGATAATGTAGCTTGAATGAACAGCCATATGTGAGGTTAATGAAGTGACTTTAAATATATTTTGCTGTTGTCTGAGACTTATTTGTAGTTGATCTGCTTTGTCTTTGTGTAACTGTCCTTGTAGAAAGATGCATTTAATGCTTAGTTCCATTAAGCCTTTTAAATATTTTTATTCCTTAAGTACTAATATTTTTTTCTGAGCATACAAGCAAAATAGCATTGTCAGTCAGTCAGTCATTTCCCAATCCGCTATATCCTAACACAGGGTCACGCGGGGTCTGCTGGAGCCAATCTCAGCCAGCACAGGGCGAAAAAGCAGGAACAAATCCCTGGGCAGGGCGCCAGCCCACCCAGCAGAAATAGCATTGTATTTTATGCAAATAAAAAAAAAACACAATGGTAAGATTATTTTTCATTACACTGCCGATTTTCATGCACAACTTTGTGTTTCTTAGATTTTGAGGTCATGATAAAACAAAGGGCTGTGGTTGTTACTTCATACAAATAATTTGAAGAAATTAAGAATAAAGTGTAATAAATATGAATTATTGTATTGTTTTTAAGTGAATTTAATCCCTCAAAAATATATTCTCATGTATACTTATACTAAAATGAAAGAATGATTTACAAATTTATTTTGTGTCCACTCTCATATATCGATAAAGCACAGAGCACGATCATGAGAGATAGGGACATACGTGCTGGCCAGGTGACCACTATGTATTCCAGTTACAGATTACGGTGCTATTACTCCATCACATTGTTTTGGACTACTCTGAGCTCTGAGTTGTGATGTTTAACCTTCCCATTTCAGTGCAATCGCATGGGTATTCAGTCAAATTATTTGGAGAAAGGTTGCTGTTAATTTGTTACTTTGTCTGCAAAAAAAAAATTAAAGATCAACAACATTTTTGTGGAAATAAAGAGCAAAATAAATGTATTAAATGTGTATCACTTCACTCAAAAGCAGTTTGACCAAAAAATGGCATTTCTGGCTGATCTCTTTATATTTTTATTTTATATAATTGACTAGGGTGAAAGCTCAGCATTACAACAAAACTCTGATAATTAGGGTGGCTTTGTTTCTCACACTTGTCCAACTTCTGAATTTATAGGACATTCATATGGAATTTCTGATGCAGAAACTCAGATTTACTATCTGTCCGAGAGCACATGAAATCAAAGTATGTGCTGGTATGTTTCACCACTATGGTTGTTATCATATTATCTGTATTAGGAACATACAGTCTTTTCAAAAATTATTTAATAGATTCATACATTGTACTGAACACAAAAAAAATTTTCAGTTTCGCTGATTGAAATGGCCCGCATGTAAACAGCTGGTGGGCCGTAGGTTGCTCATAACTGTCCAAAAAGGTGCCATTTTCCGTGAACATTAATTCAGTAACTATATTCATTGGAAGATAATGGTAATCCAGTGTAATCTTCTAAGCAGTTAATGTGTGTTTTTTTAGCAGCAATTACTTGCTAAATAAGCTAAATAAGAGAGACATGAACAGTGAAGGAATAGGACACAAGTTGGGGCCATCTTTTACAGCACCCAAAAGTTGTGAATTAAATCTACAGCATTGAAATGGCAATGAGCCTAAATCCATCACCTTAGAGCGTCTTTTCCTGTTTTTTTTTTTAGGAATTTTGCTGGTAATTATAGAGGTTGTGTGTTGATGACTTCAACCTAGAAGTGAGAGTAAGTGTTAGTCAGACTTTAGTTGGGAAGGGGTGGACTGAATCAGTCCTTAAATGTTAGAAACTATATTCAAATTTTAACCTATGTTTCTATTATGAAACCCACTTTATTCAGGGTTGCTGAGCCTATTCCAGTATATTTGATGCATGGTAGGAACCAGCCTTGAATTCAGTGTTTTGCAGGGCAGCCTCACACACACACAGACACACCAACATTTACTCATACAGGGTTGATGTAGAGTCTTTAACTTATGGCACAGGCAGCCACGAGGCTGAGATTGAAATCCAAGAACACTAACCACTGTGCAACCAAGTAAAATGTAACTAAGAGTATAGTGTTACAGAAAAGTTGTAATAAGAAGTATTTATGGTTAGACAGTATGGCAGCTAAAGCAAGTCTCATGAAAAACACTTCTGGAATCAAAGTGGATTCATCACTCTCAACAAGTAGGATGCAAAATTGTACAGAACACTGTGTGGAGTAAATGCCAAGAGAGTTTATGTTTTAACCATGTAATGCATTATTTAGGCCACATTCAGAATGTTTAATGTAATTTTGGTCTTCATATTATGAGGAGAAAATAGTACAAGAAAAAAGCCTGTGAGAACAGCTACCAGGCATATTAATGGTTGTCAATGCTTAGGAAACACTGAGGGAATGGAGTCACTGTATTATATGCAGACAAACCCTAAGATAGGCATGGCATTTTTTTTGCACATAATGAAGCCCCATCCATCCCTTATTCGACTTGTTTACTCACATACCCTCACTGGATCAAATGGGGTGAATTCTGAGTTGCCAGTTAAATTAACAAGGATGTGGAAGGAAGAATGGAATACACAGAGCAAAAGAAAATCCATGCAGATAAACGGAGAAAATTCATATTTCGTGCAAACAATGCCTGGGGTAGAATGTGACCTAAGGAGTCAGGAGGAAGCCCATTGAACGATTGCGCTTATGTACGGTACTTAAAAACAAGTCATTCACCAAAGAAACAGGTGTGGAGCTAGCTAAGAGTAAATTAACATAAATGTTACAAAATACTTCACACAAGTGTGGCTAGTTTAGTCTACATCACTATAATATCTTTTAGATAATAGTTAGCCAATAAAAGGTGTCATTTTGCTTGGCTTTTCTCTACATTCATAGTGGCTAACACAGTACAACACCCTAGTACTACAGACCTTAAAAGATTAATGCTACTTCACAGATGTAAAGTGAATAGAAACAGATAAATTATATTGAACTGCCAGTTCATATTGAAAAATGTAACTATTGTTTTCAGATAGATTCATCCATCCATCCATTGTCCAACCCGCTGAATCCGAACACAGGGTCACGGGGGTCTGCTGGAGCCAATCCCCAGCCAACACAGGGCACAAGGCAGGGAACAATCCTGGGCAGGGTGCCAACCAACGCAGGACACACACAAACACACCTACACACCAAGCACACACTAGGGCCAATTTAGAAATCGCCAATCCACCTAACCTGCATGTCTTTGGACTGTGGGAGGAAACAGGAGCGCCCCGGAGGAAACCCACGCAAGACACGGGGAGAACATGCAAACTCCACGCAGGGAGGACCGGGAAGCGAACCCAGGTCCCCAGGTGTCCCAACTGCGAGGCAGCAGCGCTACCCACTGCGCCACCGTGCCACCCAGATAGATTCAATGCTCTGCAAAACAATGCCATTACTGCTTCTTGTGAGATTTTTTTTATTCTTGTCTTTGCGATATAACAAAATTTTTGCCTAGGGTGATAATTATTGTGAAGCAAATATGAATGGTGTAAAGCAACCTTACTTTTATCATCCTGTACATCACATCCTCAAGAATTATACATTTGGAGTAGAGTTTATCATATGATAAAATCTTAGGCTGAAGTTGTTAATCTAAAATTATTCAACAGGTATGTAATGAGCATAAAACAATGAGTGATGACCTTTACCATCCACTCAGTTAGACGCAGGCTCTCCTTGTCCATTCAGTTCATTGTGCAGTGATGAATACTGATGCAGTGTTGAACAAATTAGCTGGGATGTGATTAACTGTGTACTGCTGGCAGCCTGATTAAAACAAAGGCTTCTGATTGCTAATTATTGATGCAGATTTTTTTGCAGGCAGCTAGTTTCTCTTCGGTTTTAATTGAAGGCTTGCAGTTGAATAGTCATTAGTAGGATATCGCCATCAGTGGCCACTCTAGCAGCCTACAGGATTGAGCCTGTGAATGAATTAGCACTTTTTTCTTGTTTGGAATGTTCTTGGTTTTTCAGACAGAGATTACAGTACTTTTTTAAAAGGAATTGAAATTTCAAGGAAGTTGAGGATAATAAAGGGCAAGAGGAAAAGCTAGCATCTTCTTGAGGGAGCTAAATTAAGTAGACTACTACATCTTCTACATATAATGCTCACAGTTAACTAACAAAAATGATTTTCAGTTACAAATGTAAACTGTTTTGTGAGCTTGACTCTGCCTCTCAGATGATATTATACTGCAGTGCAAGATAATATTTGATTTCTTGTGTGACCTGGTCAGAGTTTGTAGTTATGTCATGCAGTAAGTAAGGCACTGAACTTTAAATCACAAGGTTACCCTTTCATTTCTCTCCTCCATCTTATTCCGTCACATTGTTTATGTTGCTCCTGTTAAAAAAAAAAATATATATATATATATATTGTATATATAATATATATTATACCAGAGAAAATCTGGCAGCAGCACGTTCTCATCCCAAGAGTGTTTCTTGGGTGATATCCTGAGACCCAAGTAACAACACACTCTCAGAAACTAAATCTCATATATTGAATTTCATATATTTCTGCAGTAGTACAATCACAATATCTGACTGTGTTTTGGTAGGTGGGGCGAGTTTATTCCTTGAAGAATGACCTGCAGTGTCCTTATGGCATTATCGCCCATCATTATGGATGTCAGTCATCGTCCAACCCGCTATATCCTAACACAGGGTCACGGGGGTCTGCTGGAGCCAATCCCAGCCAGAATGGGGTGCAAGGCAGGAACAAATCCCCGAGCAGGGCACACACACCAAGCACACACTAGGGACAATTTAGGATCTCCAATGCATCTAACCTGCATGTCTTTGGACCGTGCGAGGAAACCGGAGCACCCGGAGGAAACCCACGCAGACACGGGGAGAACATGCAAACTCCACGCTAGGAGGACCTGGGAAGTGAACCCAGGTCTCCTTACTGCGAGGCAGCAGCACTACCACTGCGCCACCCCTCATTATGGATGTACATTTCTAAAACAACTTGTGTAATTATTTAGATTAAGATTAGGATGTTTGAATTTATTTGGAGTTCACATAAAATTGATGTTGTGTTAAGTTTATATCCAGTGAGTGGTGAATTTAGGACAGTGTGGTAAGGAGAAAAAGTCAGTCAGTCATTTTCCATCCTGCAATATATTCTAACACGGGGTCACGGGGGTCTGCTGGAACCAATCCCAGCCAACACAGGGCGTAAGGCAGGAACAAATTCCCGGGCAGGGCACCAGCCCACCGCAGAAGGGGAAAAAGCAACAAGATTATTTGGAATGTGTAAAACAGAGCTAACATTAACATTTGCTTTGGTATTCCAATTATGCCATTTCGTACTTCTTTGCAAAGGTAAGGCTTAATGGGTTTCATTATTATACTGAACTGATGCAACATTTGTTATGGCCTCCACTGTCCAAATGTGTGTCACTTCTGTGTACATTTGTGTCTTTGTGAATGTGTGTGCTCAGTGCATAGATCTATTGTGCATCATGTGCATCATATTTATATTTTACAAAAACATTTTTAAAGGCATCATTTTTTTTTAACGTTACATTTTAGGACTACATGGAATGCTCACTCCTTAAGACTCCAAGAACAGTTTTCTGTGTATATACCATCAGACACAACTATTACCTGAGGTTTGAATTTTACCTTTTCATAATAGAATAGAATGTGAAGAGTGTTATGAATGTTTCATTTCAGCAGTTACATAATTAATCATTACAAGAGTGCCCTATTGCCAGAGTAAACCTGAACCGTTAAGTAAAACTAGATGTCTAAATTGGCAAAAGTTTGGAAGTCTGAAAGAATAAAGCCTGTAATTCTTAATCTCAGAAAAAAATATAATGAACTGCCTTTTAGAATCCATTTTATAATATAAACTTATTACAAAGTCTCACCTTCTTTCTTTCTCAAACGTATTTAATCCAACTCAGGGTCACGAGGGCCCTGCAGCCTATCATGGCAGCATGGAATGCAATTCATGTACATATCCAGGACAGGACACCAGTCCATTGCATGGCTATTGCAAACTTAATATTATTATTTTCTAAACATAATATACAGTAGTACTCTTTTAATAATGGCATTTTCAGAATAACATTTTGTTAGAAAAATTCAGCATAAATTAAATATTAATATTAAATGAGTGGTGTTTGGTACAGGTGTTTGGATAGGGTTTTAAAAGAAACAAGATGATAAGGCTCATTCTCTATTTGACTTAGAACATTTGCTTTACAGTCTTTTTTCCTGCTTTTTGTACTGATACTATTATCATTTTCTTGAATACAGTAACTATATCAAGTGTTCAGTACATGAAAAATTACAGTGATTTAAAATGGACAGTAGATCCTCAGCCTAATTTCCTTTTTACATATGGTTGTCACCTGTTAGTACTGAGCACATTGCATTAAAGTATACAGTAGGTTAGGTTGACATTGCTTACCTGGGAGATGTTGTTACCATGATCTTTGGAATAAATACATTGCTAAAGATTTTTTAAGTAAGGCTTAAGGTTTGTCAAAAAGGGAAGCAAATCAGCAGATGAGCAGAACTTTTTATGTGACATTTCGGTAGGATTTTATTAAACAGAGAAGAAACATTTTGAACATATGTAAAGAGAATGAGCATGACAATGTTAAGGACAATGAAAGTGATGCATATTTAAAAAATAGGATAGAATCTTAATTATATCTTAATAATATCAGGAACTGATCTATACATCTTTTGTGTGTTCTTGTCACAGGCTTAATAAAATCAACACATTTTAATGAAATGCAGTGTTAACCTCACTTCTGACTTGCATTAGTAACACAGATTGGTGTTTCTATAGTGGTATTTTGCTTCTCAGTGCCATCTCCCCACCAGGTTTTCTGAGGCTCAAAAAGCAGTTTAAAGATGGAGAACAACATTCCAATTTGAAAACCTCTCCCCAGTGTTCTTTACACTGTGTTTGATGCTTCTTCTGCAACATTATGTGAAGACGTTTGTGAGTACTATAATGAACGGATAGGCATCCTGAAGGGGATGGAGGATGATTCCTTGCCCAGAAGGGAAGCCATAAGAAAGGAAAATGGATTGATGTGCTAAGGGAATAGGAATCCTAAGCCTGGTGGTAGGCCATTATAATGGAAGGACCAGGAATGACAACAATATTTTAATCCTTTATTCCCCGGTATGCTAGTCCCTCACTTAGGATTTCCAGATGGACACCTGCAGGGTATGCTGGGACCTGTAGTCCAGTGGAGCAGCCCTGTTGGGTTCCATGGGGGCCACCAGGGCAAGATGCCAGGATTACTAATCTCCACTTTCATGGACTTCTGTTAAACCCAGAAGTGCTTCCAGCAGGCTATGCCATAGCACTGGAAGTGTGCTGGATCATACATAAAAAAAGAAGACATTGGACAAGGGCAGAGTGGTGGCTCTGAGACTAGGGATCTGCACTGGCAATTGGAAGGTTGCTGGTTCGAATCCCGCAAACGAAATAAGTGACTCTTCTCCGCTAGGCCCTCAAGCAAGGCCCTTAACTTGCAATTGATTCGTCCTGGGTATGACGTTGATGTGCATTCAGGGAAAACTTGGGGGTGGGTGGCAGGATTGGCACTCCAGCCACCGTAAAAAAAAAACCTCACACTGTTCCAGTGTGGTACTGAGGTGTCACCCACTGCACTCAGGTCCCATTCCAGGTGGTTTGTCATGTGGTGGGTGCAGCAACACACTATCAGTGCATGCTCCCAACCTCTCTGGACTTCATCCAAGAAAGTTGGAGTCAGGAGGCAGAGGATAACATTTGCTTGGAAGAAGAGTAGTAGGACGGAGAAGGAGGAAAAAATTTTATTGTGTGCTGTTCTATGTTATACAGACGATTCTAGAACAGCCTGAAAAGGTACTGGAAAGAATAAAATCACTGAATTTGAACCCGTGACTGCATCTGGGCTTTGGCTCCAGACTCCGTGACGCCCCACTTTATTAATAAACCTCAACTGTGTAGACACAACCATTATGTGTGCATTCACCAAGAATAAAATTTGATAAAATACCCTGTAATTAATTTTGTATTTAAAAAATAATAATAATGAATCAAGATTTTCTTTTAAATATAAAATGTTTGCTCAGCACTTGGTGTTTTAAAACATACCACTTTGTAAAAGGGCTCACTGGTTCAATACTAGATGGTCAGTGGTTTTGTATTTATATCATACTTACATTTTCGCATTTTTCACTTCATCTATTACATATATACTAGCCAACCCGCGGCGTAGCATACACCAAATGGGGTGGGTTTGAGGATACGACTGTGAGTGAATGAAAAGATGGAACTCTGGAGAGAGCAACATACAATTGTCCGTGACTGAAAACTGGTTTTGGCAGATACAGGCATATCGTTTTGAAAGTTTGTCCCTGTGCCTTATTAATTGTCATTGCAAAGGCCAATCTAACAGGAAATTGTCTGCGTGTAAAAGTAAAAGGCAAATTTGAATCTGATGGGGTCAGGGAAATCTCGGAAGTGAATGGTGATAGTAGGTGGAAGCATTTGGGACATTGCCACAATTTCTGCCCCGCCACCATAAACTCCGGAAGTATTCATGTAGTCAGCGTATTGTTGAGCAGACTGTATGACTATGCTTCCGTGACTAAGAACAATGGACAGCACGTCGCCAAAATTATCCCAATGTTGGCAAACAAAGGTTACAGCCATGTTGCGAAGTTCGAGAGCAACAGTTTCGTCGATGACATTTTTCCAGAAAAAAACGACTGATAGAAACAAACAGTTACTTGATGCAGGAATTTGTATAACATTGACAGAAGTGTTGTTTCCATGAAATACATTTGAAGCAGTGGCCTTGGTAGGCAAATGAACTGTCAACGTGGCTCACAGCTGCATGTGGACTGTAGCACAGACCAAAGCGAGTGAGGATGTGTTTGGTGAGGTAAAGCAGTGCCTCGAGAGCGAGGGTGGACGTGGGAGGAGGGTTAGAGTTGGCGGGTGGGGCTCTGTCTTGCGTGCATGCATATCCCATGGTCGGGCGACTTGGTGGATTATATACAGAAAAGCAGCCGGAACCGAAAAGAATAATGAAAAGTCAATGTGGCTCAGAGGTGCATGTGGACTGTAGCAGAGACGAAAGCGACTGAGGCGGTGTTTGGTGAGGTGTTGCGTGCGGGCACATGAGCAGGCAGTGTGCTTGCCTCGAGAGTGAGGGTGGACGCGGGAGGAGGGTTAGAGTTGGCGGGCGGGGCTCTGTCGTGCGTATCCCATGGTCTTAGAGTTGGCAGATAGAGGCATGTCTTTTTGAAAGTTTGGCCCTGTGCCTTATTAATTGTCATTGCAAAGGCTAATCTAACAGGAAATTGTCTGCATGTAAAAGTAAAAGGCAAATTTGAATCTGACGGGGTCAGGAAATTGTCTGCGTGTAAAAGTAAAAGGCAAATTTGAATCTGATGGGATCAGGGAAATCCGGGGAATAAGGACAGTTTGTGAGGTAGTAGCTGTGATAGTTTTACACTCCAGTACATTGCAGTGAATGCTGGTAACAGTCAAGCGGGCAAGCCAACAAAAACACTATGTCTACAAAAACCTGATTCATACCATACTAAGAGCAAAGGTTTCCCCTGTTCCTGTAGGACCATCTAAGAAGAAGCATGTTGGTCGCGGATGGGAATCGCTGTATGCAGCGTGTACAACAGTTTGTGAGGGTGGACGCGGCAGATACAGGCATATCTTTTTGAAAGTTTGGCCCTGAGCCTTATTAATTGTCATTGCAAAGGCTAATCTAACAGGAAATTGTCTGCGTTTAAAAGTAAAAGGCAAATTTGAATCTGATGGGGTCAGGGAAATCCAGGGAATAAGGACAGTTTGTGAGGTAGCAGCTGCAATAGTTTTACATTCCAGTACATTGCGGTGAATGCTGGTAACAGTCAGGCAGGTGGGCAGGCGGGCAAGCCAACAAAAACACTATGCTCTTAGTATGGTATGAATCAGGTTTTTGTAGACAAAGGTTTTCCCTGTTCCTGCAGGACCATCTAAGAAGAAGCATGTTTGTTGCGGATGGGAATCGCTGTATGCAGCGTGTAAAACAGTTTGCGAGGGTGGACGCGGTCGTGCATATACCATGACGTGGGAGGAGGGTTAGAGTGTGTGGGCAGGGCTCTGTTGTGCGCATCCCATGGTCTCTGTCTTGCGTGCCATAGTCGGCTGCTTAGTGAATTATATATATAGATGCTGGGAAAGTAATCTGCTTATGCGCAAATTGTAAATATGTTTCCTGCTTGCTTAGAAACTCCTCTTCTTTGCTTCAGTGCCAACCTGTATGTACTGTATAAAATGGGTATTAAGTCTCTACTCATGTTTATTGGAATTTCAGCTTTTGCAAGTGTTAAGGCAATATAAAATGCTGTCTGATTATTTTATTAAGATCTCATAATCAACAATATTTAAGTGGAAAAAATCACTTTATAGGAAAAAAAATAATGTTTAGTCCTTTCCTTGCATAACTGGGCATATCCTGTGTCTTGCATGTGTGTTTAGGGAATGCTTTCAGGACTCTGCTGGGGTAACCAATGCCACCCCAAAATGACACAGCTCTGAGAGGCACACAGCAAAAGACACCCAGACTACCTACCTAAGCCCCACCCCTTTCAGGAGTCTGTAGATCTATATACACACAGTGTATATTGAGGTGAAATAGCCGGAATGAGATCATCATTTTGTCTTTTTTTTTATTTTTTTTTTAAACACTTTTTGTGTTTCTTAAACAGGGATCACTCGGCTGGAGCCCCAATCATTGCATTGGTGTTTGGTAAATTTCTATGGCTATTCACACCTGATACTTTGTGGAAGTAGTATTTACTTTATGTACAGTAGTAAGTTAGTTGAAAAAGGTGTCTGTCGATTTAGCAAACCTAAATTTTGCAATTTTATGCCACTTTGCTTTTCAGAAGAGTTCAAGGTCTGTCACATTACTCATGATCTCCTGTGTACAGATGCAAGATGTCCTGTCCTGTTTAGATGAGTCCACGTATTTTCTTAAGGATTAGGTCTGGCACTGACTGGGCAGATTACATACAGTATGTATATGATTTGGAAAAGGGTTAAATCTGAACATAGTTATAAACCTGTATTATTGTGGAATTTTGCCTTACTATAGCCGTGTTATAGCACCCCAGTCTTATCTGCACGTGGTCAGCTGCTTTAAACAAAGAAACTTACTAGCTTAGCATAAGCAGACCAAACAGTTAAACTACACCTGTGTCAATCACCAAAGTATGTGCCCGATCACTGCGCAGCTACTATTGGGAAAATGTCTTTTCCTCAGCTGTTATCCCATATGAGAATATGCCAATCGCCCATACTAGGTGCTCATATCACTATACCTCAAATTTATATTGATGATTATTCTTATGTGCATCATTTTGGTTTGCCAAGGCTATAGTTACTGTTAACTATATTGTTTATTGCTTCACTTTTCCACTTGTCTTCCCCCACAGCACCTTTTAGGGCCAATGTTGTAGATTCATGTTGGAAAGTTATTGCCAAGCTATTGTGATAAATTTCCTTTAAAATGGCCAAAGTTGTGTTAAGACAGGCCAGAATCTCCACTGTTCTGCCCAGAAGATTTGCACACAAAGGCAGCCTAAGAGCCACAAAGACTGGCTGGCTTTGGCGTACATCAGGACCAGAAAGTGCTTCTAAATCAAAGTTAAAAAAAAAATTCTTAAATGTCCCAAAATACCAAAAATGCCTAACCAGAAACATGGATGACCATAAACCCTTAGCTAGGAGATGAGAAGGGTAAATGAAGAATCTTTAGAAATAAAAGATTTATTTTTTAACAATGTCCTGTATTACAAAGGAAGCTCAAACAGCAGAAGGGCACAAAAGGAGTTGCAAAAAAATAAAAAAAAATCCATTAACAAACAGAGTCTCAAAACACAATCCAAATAGAGCAGTCAAAAAACAGAGCAGGAAGTACAAAAATCCAGCAATTCAATAATAACAATAGGCAAAACACAAGCAAACTCACCAACACAAAGCACATACAATGTACTGTATTTAGCTACCTGTCTTCTCAGCCTTTATAGGGCCAAGGAATGTTCTTGGAGAGAGTTGGATAGGTTGGCCCACCTCTTGGGATCTACACACAAAATACAACACATAGAAACTAAATAATAAAACAAAACTGACAAAAATACATAACTAAATAAAGATTAAACATAAATAATATTAAAATAAACAATAATAATAAAATAATAAAAAGGAAAAGGCATTAAAAAGCAATTTAAATATTAGCTGGGAGTGGAACCTATGGGAATTTGATGTTGTCATAACTGCTGCAAGCAGTGAAGCGAGGAAGATCGTATTCTTACCTCAAGAAAATAGTACCAGGTATCTGTTACAAAATGTATTATTTTCAGTTTACTTTTGTTGTCGCAAATGGGCCTCAGAAATGCAAAAGACGCATCTTCTTAAATCGAAACCTTTGCTACTTCAAAGTGGATGTATTCGGTAAGATTTAAGGCTTTTTTCACAATGAGACCCTGGTACCCATTAGCTCCATGGTAAACACATGATTTTGAAGAAGTAATTTCAACTTGAAAAATATTGAACTTATCTTTTAAATTAGAGGAAATTAATTTAATTAATTTAATTAATTAAATAAGGAAATAATTTACAGAATATCACTGTATATATAACAAGTAGGATATTAGGAACTATTAGCCGCCACCACCACCACCACCAGTACTGTTAGCCAACAGGGTGCTGGCGGAAATTGGGCTACTGTTGGCTGAAGAAGAAGAAGAGGGGGGAGACATGTCCGGAGGCAGGAGGAGAGGAGGAAAGTAAAGAGAGTGGAACTGAGGGTAGGAACTTTGAATGTTGGCAGTATAACTGGTAAGGGGAGAGAGTTAGCAGATATGAGAGAGAAGGAAGGTTGATATATTGTGCGTGAAAGAGACTAAATTGAAGGGGAGTAAGGCTAGGTGGATCAGAGGTGGATTCAAATTGTTCTATCATGGTGTGGATGGGAGGAGAAATGGGTTAGGAGTTATTCTGAAGGAACAGTATGTCAAGAGTGTTTTGGAGGTGAAAAGAGTATCAGGCAGAGTAATGATTATGAAGCTGGAAATTGGAGGTGTGATGATGAATGTTGTTAGTGCATATGCACCGCAAGTTGGGTGTGCAGTGGGTGAGAAAGAAGATTTTTGGAGTGAGTTGGATGAAGTGATGAACAGTGTACCCAAGGGACAGAAAGAGGTGATTGGAGCGCATTTCAATGGGCATGTTGGTGAAGGGAACAGGGGAGTTGATGGGTAGGTATAATGAAGAAGGTCAGAGGGTAGTGGATTTTGCCAAAAGCATGGACATGGCTGTGGTGAATACATATTTTAAGAAGAGGGCGGAACATAGGGTTACGTACAAGAGTGGAGGAAGATGCACACAGGTAGATTACATCCTATGCAGAAGAGTTGATCTGAAGGAGATTCAAGAACGCAAAGTGGTGGCAGGGGAAAGTGTAGTTAAGCAGCATAGGATGGTGGTCTGTAGGATGACATTGGAGATCAAGAAGAGGAAGAGAGTGAGGGCAGAGCCAAGGATCAAATGGTTTAAGTTGAAAAAGGAAGACTGCAAGGTTGAGTTTATGGAGGAGGTGAGACGGGCACTGGGTGGCAGTGAAGAGTTACCAGACAGCTGGAAAACTACAGCAGATGTAGTAAGGGTGACAGCAAGAAGGGTGCTTGGTATGACATCTGAGAAGAGGAAGGAGGAAAAGGAAACCAGGTGGTGGAATGAGGAAATACAGGAGAGTATACAAAAGAAGAAGTGGGATAGTCAGAGAGATGCAGAAAGTAGACAAGAGTACAAGGAGGTAAGGCGCAAGGTGCAGAGAGAGGTGGCGAAGGCTAAAGAAAAGGCATATGATGAGTTGTATGAGAGGTTGGACACAAAGGAGGAAGAAAAGGACCTGTACCAATTAGCTAGACAGAGGGACCGAGCTGGGAAAGATGTGCAGCAGGTTAGGGTGATAAAGGATAAAGATGGAAACATACTCACAAGCGATGAGAGTGTGTTGAGCAGATGGAAAGAGTACTTTGAGAGGCTGATGAATGAAGAGAAGGAGAGAGAGAAGAGGTTGGATGATGTGGAGATAGTGAATCAGGAAGTGCAACGGATTAGCTAGGAGGAAGTAAGGACGGCTATGAAGAGGATGAAAAATGGAAAGGCAGTTGGTCCAGATGACATACCTATGGAAGCATGGAGGTGTTTAGGAGAGATGACAGTGGAGTTTTTAATCAGATTGTTTAATGATCTTGGAAAGTGAGAGGATGCCTGAGGAGTGGAGAAGAAGTGTACTGGTGCTGATATTTAAGAATAAGGGGGATGTGCAGGACTGCAGTAACTATAGGGGAATAAAATTGATGAGCCACAGCATGAAGTTATGGGAAAGAGTAGTGGAAGCTAGGTTAAGAAGTGAGGTGATGATTAGTGAGCAGCAGTATGGTTTCATGCCAAGAAAGAGCACCACAGATGCAATGTTTGCTCTGAGGATGTTGATGGAGAAGTTTAGAGAAGGCCAGAAGGAGTTGCATCGTGTCTTTGTGGACCTGGAGAAAGCATATGACAGGGTGCCTCAAGGGGAGCTGTGGTATTGTATGAGGAAGTCGGGAGTGGCAGAGAAGTACGTAAGAGTTGTACAGGATATGTACGAGGGAAGTGTGACAGTGGTGAGGTCTGCGGTAGGAGTGACGGATGCATTCAAGTTGGAGGTGGGATTACATCAGGGATCGGCTCTGAGCCCTTTCTTATTTGCAGTGGTGATGGACAGGTTGAAAGACAAGATTAGACAGGAGTCCCCGTGGACTATGATGTTTGCTGATGACATTGTGATCTGTAGCAATAGTAGGGAGCAGGTTGAGGAGAACCTGGAGAGGTGGAGATATGCTCTAGAGAGGAGAGGAATGAAGGTCAGTAGGAACAAGACAGAATACATGTGTGTAAATGAGAGGGAGGTCAGTGGAATGGTGAGGATGCAGGGAGTAGAGTTGGCGAAGGTGGATGAGTTTAAATACTTGGGATCAACAGTACAGAGTAATGGAGATTGTGGAAGAGAGGTGAAACAGAGAGTGCAGGCAGGGCGGAATGGGTGGAGAAGAGTGTCAGGAGTAATATGTGACAGACGGGTATCAGCAAGAGTGAAAGGGAAGGTCTACAGGATGGAAGTGAGACAAGCTACTGTATGTTATATGGTTTGGAGATGGTGGCAGTGACAAAAAACAGGAGGCAGAGCTGGAGGTAGCAGAGTTAAAGATGCTAAGATTTGCATTGGGTGTGACGAGGATGGATAGGATTAGAAATGAGTACATTAGAGGGTCAGCTCAAGTTGGAAGGCAAAGTCAGAGAGGAGAGATGCTGGGTATATTGGGAGAAGGATGCTAAGGATAGAGCTGCCAGGGAAGAGGAAAAGAGGAAGGCCTAAGCGAAGGTTTATGGATGTGGTGAGAGAGGACATGCAGGTGATGGGTGTAACAGAGCAAGATGCAAAGGACAGAAAGATATGGAAGAAGATGATCCGCTGTGGCAACCCCTAACGGGAGCAGCCGAAAGAAGAAGAAGATGATGTTAGGAAGATCTAATTGAGAACCATGCATACCTTTCAAACCTTAAGTGAGGTGAGCAACAGTCATCAATATTTCCACTGATTTCCAGGTGTAGCCTTTATTTAATCTTAGCCAATCGAAGGTGTGCTCTCGTGAAGTCCATTGCCTAAGGTTGCATACCTAACAACTGACACCAAATAGTCTGTGACTGGATATGATAAAATTAAACAACTTTGATTTTTCTCTTTAGTTGGGGGATCAGGCAGTGTGCGCAGGAGAGCTGACAACCAATGAATGCTTATCTGGTAGTTCAATGCATGGAATGTAGCGATGAACAACAAGGGACTTGCGTCTCTTGAGCCTTGTAAGCAGAAGAGTGGCTTATTTTTCTATGTCATGTGTTCCATGTACTTAAACAAAATGGAAAAAAGAAGTAAAGGCAAAAATTGTGGTTCAGCTCTCCACAGCAGCTTACCCTTTGCACAAGTGCCGGCTCTTTCAGACAACGCAGGTTGTTTGGACCTCACAATCAGAAGAGATGCTCGTCAGTCTGATGTTCTCAGGATTTAAGTACCATGACAAAATGGAAAAAGGAAAGAAAAGGCAGAGACTGCTCCTGAATTTGCTGTAGCCATTCACTCTTTGAATAATACAGAGCATCAGACTGAACACTGTTGGCTGTCAGAAAAACAGGTGTGCACAACTGTGCTGGAAGATCAGATCTCAGTCGGTAAATGTGACATGGCCTGTGATTTTCAGTCATGTAAATGACATGGAGCAGCAACGACATCAGCAACTACATAAAGCAAATGTGACGTACCCCATGACAAAAAGTCACACGTGACGTCAGGTTTAATTGGTAGTGTTCATGTGCATACCAACTACGGAGGCATTAAGCCTATATCTGCTTTCATTTATAACCCCTAAAATTGTATTTTAGTTTGTTATTTCAATTTAAAATCTCTTTCTCCTGTATGTGATTATGTTTTGCTTTTAAATCAATAAACTTTAGATGCTTTTTTTTATCATCTAACCAATTTCATAATCAAAGACAAATCCTGAATTTAAGTGAATTTCCTTTTTAATTGGGCAGCTTGTTTAGCTCTCTTTCCATAGTCAGAAATACTAACTAGTGCAGATATAGGCCAAATCTTAGAATAATAATTCACATTTGATTAGAGGTGAAGTGTGCATGCACTTGTTTGTAGGATTAATTTAAAAATGTAACCTTGAATACACCATGTATGACTAGAAGATGTTTTTAAACCTTCCTGTGAATGCAAATGAAGCACCAAGAAAGAAGAGGAAGGGAAAGCAACCTCCACCCCCAAAAATTAACTACTGTAAATAATCACCTGAAATAATTTTCAGTAAAGTGTGGTGTAAACTCAAAATCATGTTTTATTTGTCATTATTAACACTGCTCTTTTGATTAACATTAAACCACAGGATTTGAAATAAACTACTCATATATCTGTATGTGCTTTTTTTGCAGTATTCAGTTAAAGTCTCAACTAAAAACCCAACCACATTTTTTGCTTTACTGAGTAGTCAGGAGCACATCCCTCTAGCACAACTCATTAGAGGGGCACAATCTTGCATGCACTCAAAGCAACTCTCGTATCATACCACTTCGAATTTGTGATTGCAGTTGGCCAAACAAACAGATCTTTGAATGTGGAAGGGAACTAGGGTATTTATAAAAAGCCCACAAAAAATGGGGAGAATGTGTAAGCTATCCACAGTGACACAGCTGGAAACTGAACCCAATTCCCTAGAGTTGTGAGGCCATAGTACTGACCACTCTGCTTGTGTTAATGGCAAAAAAAAATGTATTTTCAGGCTACAGAATGTTATGAATGAATGAGTGAAAGACAAAGCAAAGTTTTGTCCACAGTACCCCTCCATTGCTAATGCTAACCATAGTGTATATTTATTTGGTAACTTAAGTATTTTGATTATCCGACTTACTTATGCAGTTCACAGTAATCTTTATAAATCACATTTTCTGACTCCATGCAGCTGGCTTGTTATTTTTTTCTCTGTTTACAGTCGTTCTTTTGGCCTACCTGTTCTGGCAGTTTTATATGAGGACATTTAGGTTATGATTTTTGGCACCGCCTAATGTGTGAATCAGCTATGTTTTGGTTTTTACTCATCTTATCTGCATTATATAATTTATTATGGAACTGTAAAAAATATCCAAGTCAGATCTGACAGTTTTCAAAAAATCTGATTGGCTTTCAGGTGTCATGTGTGTCAGTGATGAATGAGTTATTCCAGCATGTCAAAAGTTTAGGATAGTGAAAAAGGACAAATTATATTGGATTACAGTAATCCCTCCTCCATCGCGGGGGTTGCGTTCCAAAGCCACCCGCGAAATAAGAAAATCCGCGAAGTAGAAACCATATGTTTATATGGTTATTTTTATATTGTCATGCTTGGGTCACAGATTTGCGCAGAAACACAGGAGGTTGTAGAGACAGGAACGTTATTCAAACACTGCAAACAAACATTTGTCTCTTTTTCAAAAGTTTAAACTGTGCTCCATGACAAGACAGAGGTGACAGTTCCGTCTCACAATTAAAAGAATGCAAACATATCTTCCTCTTCAAAGGAGCAAACAAATCAATAGTGCTGTTTGGCTTTTAAGTATGCGAAGCACCGCGGCACAAAGCTGTTGAAGGCGGCAGCTCACACCCCCTCCGTCAGGAGCAGAGAGAGAGATAGAGAGAGACAGATAAAAAAATCAATACGTGCCCTTCGTGCTTTTAAGTATGCGAAGCACCGTTCAGCATGTCGTTTCAGGAAGCTGCTGCACAAAAGATAACAAACGTGAAGATAATCTTTCAGCATTTTTAGACGAGCGTCCATATCGTCTAGGTGTGCGAACAGCCCCCCTACTCACACCCCCCCTACGTCAGCGCAAGAGAGAGAGAGAGAGAAAGTAAGTTGGGTAGCTTCTCAGCCATCTGCCAATAGCGTCCCTTGTATGAAATCAACTGGGCAAACCAACTGAGGAAGCATGTACCAGAAATTAAAAGACCCATCGTCCGCAGAAATCCGCGAACCAGCAAAAAATCTGCGATATATATTTAAATATGCTTACATATAAAATCCGCGATGGAGTCCGCGAAAGGCGAAGCGCGATATAGCGAGGGATTACTGTACACAGAAACATCTAAAAGGAACAGATATATTCTACCAACTAAATCTACTATGATTTTTGTAAACTTTATGGCCACTGTTGAATGTGTTTGTGTGTGCTGTAAAGCACAGTTTTAAAACATCTCAAGAAGGGGTATCGGGATATGGTGCCATCTACACCTTCATTCTACTTTTTTGGTACAGGAATATCAGAAATATGACATTATAAATAGATGGACACCAGTTCAAGAGTGATTGTGTTCATGTTAATTGCCTATTATTTAGCATATTCTTCAAATTTTAAGCATAAAGTATTGTAAAAGAGAAATTTTTGGACTGGCGAAGTCTGATATACTAGTGTTTTCTTGTAGGGAGGCAGAAAATTAATATTTTGCCAAACTAGAATGCGGACTTCAGATGTCTTGCAAATGACATATCAAGTGTACATTTCCAATGTGTGTCTCTGCCATATACAGCTGCTACTGTGATTTTTACTTTAATAGTCCTGTCTATGGTATGTCAATCCTGGCAATTATTGTGCTAACAAGAATAAGCAGGAAATGGAATCTTACACTTTTGATTACATTTTTTTCATGAGTATTACCCTACTTATATTGTTCTCAATATTTGAATAGTTATTGAGCTATATTTAATTTACAAACTGTGTAAACAAAGTGCTGTGCTTTGATGTAGATTTTGCATATGCTAAACCTAACCAGCAATGAATGAAGATTAAATGTGCCCTTTTGGATGATTCATTTGTACTACACTTTTGAAAGCAATTCACTACATAAGATAGGGAGCCAAAGCACTATAAAAACAGAGTTGGGGGATGTTCACTGTTTCAGGATACAAGAATAGGTTCTTCATAACATTCAGGATCAACTGTAAGCAACAGGATAGCTGTTGTGTAGTGCCTTTAAATGGGCAACCATTATACAGTAACTGGGTAAATATATTACAAATTACACATGACATAGGAAATCACAGCATACCCTTCCACGGCAGAATTGTTGTGATCTTTCCTGTTTTCAAATTTTGTAGCGTTAAAAGACTGTTTATGATGTTTTAATGACATTTACTTTTTGTTAGCGTCACAATCTATTTCATGCAGTAGAACAAAATAAACAAAAAAGAAGCTAACACATGATATGATGCATAATTATTCAGTTTGTTGTGGCAGATTTAAATCAGTTCAGCTTCACCACAGAGAGCAGCATGTCTCTGTGATTCACTAGATCAGTTAATATAAGGACTAAAAAAATGTTAAAGCAAGTCAAGTCTTTATTTATGTGTCACTCGGAACAGACTACTCAATCATAAACAAATGGATCGTACAAAACAGTCCACGGTCTCTGCATTGGACAGCCAACCAAAGAGATGTGGTTATGGAGCCTGTCACAAGTTTGAAAAAGAGAAGCAATCAGAGGAAGCAATCTTTTCTTAATATTCAGGACATGTATGTACATTGCAGAAGGACGTCCTTACTGAAATTAATATAATTATCTTTAAAGATTGTACATTTTCTTTTAATGCTTGGAGTGTTTTCTGCTTTCTCAGTCAATCCCAAAAGGGCCCTTCGGGTTTCATTTTGATAAATGTAAACAATTTGAGTGTGGCCTGGGTTCAACTGGCATCCTTTTTATTGTGACTGCCTTTTGCATACTGATATTAGCAACATTTTTTCTAAGACAAAATAACTGAGCAGTGCTGGCTATAATCAAGCTTGACTGTGTACAGTCAGATCACTCAACTTTTTCCTTTTATTGGGTTGATTAAACTAAGGAACAATAATTTTTTACACAATGCCAGCTAGTATTGAATAACTTTGTTCATTAGATACATAAAAAAGGTTAACGACATGCTATTTGTTCACTCAGGTGTTCTTTAACTGATAATGACATACTTTTGAAGACCTGAACACATTCAATGTAAAAAATGTGCGATAGTAGGAGAAATTACCAATACTTTTTCATGGCACTGTATTCTTCCATACTTACTTTTCTTTTTAAATTTGGCACTATTCAAAACATCTAAAACTCTGGTAATTTTACTGCGTGAAGGTTTTCTTGAAAGTTTTTTAAGGTGTGAGTAAACAGAGGCCTCCGACTAAACCTCTGATTGAAAAGGGTATTCTGGTAAAGATGTGTAGGGGCACAATATTTATGTGTAAGCCCTGACATATTTAGAGGTAATCAACATTATCTTTCTGCGGTAATAGCTGGTAGAAGGTTAGCGTAACTGTGGGCAGGTATCATGGTGCTGCTGACAATGTTTTGCCATTACAGAACTTCAGATAGGTGAAGCCAATACTGGCACAAGGCAGGGAACAGCCCCAGACAGGGTACTACTTGCTGTCAGGGTACATGTTTTGACACCAAAGCAGTTTAAAGTTGCCTTTTAATCTATCAATGATTTCTTTGGGTTTTGAGAGGAAAACAGACAAAACCCACTTTAACTGAGGCAGAATTTACAAATATGACACCAACCACGTCATAACATGCTGGCAATTAATCAATATGTGCACATAGCAAATCTAGGGACATTTTTCTTAAATGAACCACTTTTAAAGCACAGCATCAATACCTTTTATAGCTTCTGCTCTTTAATTTTTATTCAGGAATGTTTTAGATAGGGCGGCACGGTGGCGCAGTGGTAGCGCTGCTGCCTCGCAGTTAGGAGACCCGGGTTCGCTTCCCGGGTCCACCCTGCGTGGAGTTTGCATGTTCTCCCCGTGTCTGCGTGGGTTTCCTCTGGGCGCTCCGGTTTCCTCCCACAGTCCAAAGACATGCGGGTTAGGTGGATTGGTGATTCTAAATTGGCCCTAGTGTGTGCTTGGTGTGTGGGTGTGTTTGTGTGTGTCCTGTGGTGGGTTGGCACCCTGCCTGGGATTGGTTCCCTGCCTTGTGCCCTGTGTTGGCTGGGATTGGCTCCAGCAGACCCCCGTGACCCTGTGTTCGGATTCAGCGGGTTGGAAAATGGATGGATGGATGGATGTTTTAGATATTAGAATCGAAACCTATTCCTGGTTTACTGAGTACTGCTTATGAGTGGAAACTGAAAGTTGAATTTTTCAGTCTAAAATGGATAACTTGCAGTACATATATAAAGGCAATAAAAAATTTGATGACAACCCTTGGTTTCCAAAATATGCTTTTGCATGTAGGCTGTTAAGAAGTTGAGTATTTAGTTTACCTGTAGTACAGAACATTTTCTTCTTTTGAACTATTATGGGCCGATTTTGTCCTGTTCCTTGACGCAGGCTAACTACATTCCTGTCCTCTGCTCATTAAAGAATAGAAGGTAACCAGTAGAGTCTGCTGTTGGCCTGCTGCTTGTCTCTGGTTGCCATGACAACTCGGCAAGGTGGCCCTGTTTCCTGCTCAACAAAAGGCCCCTGGGAATGGTCTTCTTGCCAGTGTCGGCTAACACGATCAGACAAGCGTGGCGGCACTGTTGCTCATCCCTGTAGACTGCCACCAAACACCACAGAGTGGACTGCATCTGCAAAGGCAGCAAAAACAAAAATGGAGGAGAACTAAAATTTGAAGCAGTTCTGAAATATTTTCATTGTGGACCAGATATGCAGCCTATTTCTCATATATAACTTTATTGTAATTATTAAATTAACTGTACTATATTTTTTATACTTTGAAGAAACATTTCTGTATCACATATAGAATCACATACTATAGAATCCTATAATCAAAGTAAAATGTGGTAATAAAATCAGATAATAGAAATGGCCAAATAGCCCAAATCAGCCTTTTTAAGTACTCCACATATATTATTTTATCATCCATTCATCCTTTATCTAAAACTTTTTATTTAGTTCTTGATTTATTATCACTGTTCCTCGTATATTAGAGCCATTTCAGATTCAGCTCCTTAGCATACAAATAGCAAACTGCTTTCAAACAGCAGCATAGTTTTACAAATACTGCATTTAAATCATGTGAACCACCAGAAAACAAAAGAATAAAAATGATTTTCTATAGAAATTTCTTTTGATTTCAGGAATAGTCTCATAAGACTAAATTTATTGTTGTTTTTTATTTTTTCAAAGGACAAGCTGCATATATATTTATGGGATAAGTTGCTTAGTGTCTCAAAACTTTATTTAATTTTTATCTGCTTTTAAAAAATATATTATTAACTGCATAGCAATAAACTCTTTTACAAAATTTTGACCCCAAGTTTGCATCTTGTATATCATTGCTTTCCAAACTGACCTAACACGTTTTTTTCTGTCTTCACACCAGCTTCTCCCAAGGTTACATACTGAAATATTGGTATTAATTACATAAATAAAGGTTAAAATGATTCTTACTGCTTGATCTGTCTCAGTGAAAAGTGACTAGTTCTTAAAGTAGGTAGACCTTATTTGCTGTTGTCAAAGTTGCCAATTTTTATAAAATTTCCTGAACTAAAATTAGCTTCTTGAGCATTCTAAATTAACAGTGATCAACTTGCTAATTGCTTTAAATATCCCAGGGTACCTTTTTTTGTGTGTTTCCATTGCAACATGACCAAATTCAAGGGGAATATTTTAGGCCTGTTTATGTGCACTGTATTATACAGTAGTTGTCACTCCATATCCTTATACAGTAGCATCGAGATCTCATTGTGATTGAATATTAAGAATGGAAACAACCTTAATTTTATATTGTGCACACCATACCAAGGCACTCTACAAGAACAGACCCAAGGTTCAATAGGAAACAGCCTTAGGCAGGATTCCAGTCTTGCACACACACACACACACACTGACAGTCACAAATGGTCCAGTTTGGAAACAGAACATCATAGCGCCATAGTACCCAAAGGAAAATGCATGCAGACAGATGAAGAATGTGCAAACTCTCCATGGGTAACAATTGTGTATGGGACTCAAACCCTGGACCCTGTGAAGCAGCAGCATAAACCAATGTGACACCATGTCACCCATGCACCACAGTGCATTGCAGAATCTGATTAAATTGCCTATTATCTATTTACCTTGTTTCAGTCAGGGTTTTTTCTAGAAATTGACTGAAACATCAGCTTCTTCTGCTGAATGTGTACAGTTGATTAGTTGTAAACAGCTTTGCATGTTGCACACTTGTCATAGTGTACTACATAGCAGCCAGGTTGTAAGTAGAGCTCAAAAGTAAGAATGGTGCTTGATCGTAAAAATGGTCATGGCTCTCCTTCAACGACTTGTAGAGAAGAGAGATGTGATAGATGGATTATAAAAGCAGCAAATTTCAAAAATACCTTTGATTTGTAATTTGAAGTGGGCAACGTCAATTGATTATTGGGATTGTCAATTGTGCTGATCTCATTTCTAGTGTGCTTACAGTCAATTAGTAAGTAATGCATTAAAAGAAATGACAAAACATAACCCACAGCTTGGTGTCCTGATAAAATACTGTTAAAAATTCCCCTCATCGTTTTATACAATTAATGCATTAATAGTTAGTCAGTTCTTATGAACATTGAAAGGGTATTTTAGTTTGTTCTGAGTTTGAATCATTTATTTCCTGGCGTAGGGCAGGATCTGATAGTAATGGGACATACATTATATGCAGTTTTTTGAAATGTTGACTTCTTTCTTGCTTTTTTGCACAGACACGTTCTGCAGTATAGACATGTGGAGTTTAAGCTGCTGCTTTATACATTTACCAGCTCTGTATCGCTGCTGACCTGCTCTACTTGTTAGCAACTCTGCTTTTGCTCCTGGTACTACCTATTTAGCCTTTTGTTCTTTGCTTCAAAAGTGGATAAAGTATTGAAGGTGTCAAAATCTAGTGTCACCTGCAAATTAGACTGCTAAGCAGCTGCTACCTGATCCACTCATGGGGGGCAATGGGAGTGGGGTTAGGTGATCACTGTCCCTTTTGGTACTCATTGAAGGAGACTGTCAGAGAGAAGCTAAAACATTGACCCTTGTTAACAATGAAGGATATAATAACAGCATGTGGTATGAGTTCACACATTGGTCCTTCAAATTCGTGTGGATGATATGAGATGTCATGCACTTGAAGAATGAGTTGAAATCAATAAAAAATATTAGCGTTCAGAACAGTGATTAGATTTCCTTTGGTGTCTCTCAGTACAAACTACATTGGGTTGAGGGAATGATCATTTTGCCTAATCAAAAACTGGCCATTTCAAGTATTTATTCATAATGGCTGCAGTGCCAGTGTTTGGTAGTCTTGTACTTCACTTGGGTTATTTTAATTTTTAGGCAGGAGCACATTTCAGAGCTGCACTGTACTATGGGAACAATATGCTTACAAAGAGTGATTGAAGAATTGACATAAAATATTAATAACCTGCAGTATTAACTCTGACATTTCCCTTTAAAAAGTTCTTGGTTTTTGTCTGGCTTTACCCTTTTCAGTCGTTTTCTAGCCTCTCTTTGTTGATAGTTGTCATTTTTTTGCTTTCTGTGATCTGATTTTGCAACTGCTTTAGCAAAATAATAGCACGTTTTCTTTAAAGAAATGTATTCATTTGTTTATTACATTTTTTTCTCTGTTATTACCATTTTCTGTCTTACTGTTGATAATATCCTGTCTTATCAAAGCTGTTCTTGACCTGTGCCATCTGTCTCTTTAAAAGAATCTGTTGTGTTTGTTTTTCTCAGGGTGCGCTTTGTATTGTCTTTGAAGCATTGCTTCTATTTTTGTTGCAGACATGATTTGACTGGATTCCATTTTAACATTCTCTGTCAGAGATGTATATAACAGCAGAGGTGAACACACACATAGGAAATGTCTTCTTGTTAAGGAACGACTTCCAGTTTGTACAGCTTGCAAGGATCAATGCAACCCTTTATTGTCTCCTGTGCTTGCCTTTTTTGCATTTTCATGCATTTCTTTTTTTAAATTATGATAGCAGGTTGTCCAGCAAAGTGGTGTGATATTCTAAAACACAAGCCCAGCACCTCTCCTCTTAAATTGATTAGGTCATAGGTGGAGAGAATAGGGCTGACTGAGAATAAGTTAAGACACTGGGTGTAATTCTGGGAATGACCCAAGAAGCATTTTTTAAATCCACATTATGATGGAAGGTCTAGCTGTATCTTCTGGTGGACGTACTGTATATAAATTTCTACCACATATATCTATCCATATTTCACAGGTAAATAGAATGGATGTAACCACAGGTACAACACTTGGTAGATAAGGAAACGATGGCCATTTGCCCTAGGTTGAATAGATTGACTTGACTTATCCTGAGTACCAAGAACCTTGTTTTTGTTATGTGCAGATTATGGATTTGTGCTCCATTCCTTTATTGAGTGCATTAGTTGGCTTACTCCATTCATTCAAACAGTTGTCATTAAATACCTTTAAAATGTAATTTAATTTACTGTAATGAAAAATCTCATGCACTATGTATGCGTGTGTGTGAAGTCAACAATTAAGAGGTGAACCATGCTAAATAAATAATTATTAAGTTTTACCTCTAGCTTTTATGTTTTCATTCTGAAATATTTTAAAAGATGACACTTATACCTGACCATGAGGTCTTTTATTTGACCCCTTTCCGTTAAATCATTCAAAAAGCATGGAAAGTTAATACCATCTCCCTCTTTCCCCCATCATTTTATACAATTGACTGATTTACTTGGTTCTAAATTACAATTTTTTGAAGTAACTGGCAAAACTAGTCCCTGCATCACAGTTCAGAATCTGCACCAATGCTAAGATTTTTTTTCTCCTTTTTGTCTGGACTGTTTAAATCTCTGCAGTTTGGCATGTTGAAGTATATTGACCCAGCTGTATTGCCTAAATGGGACTCTAGAGAATTGAACATAAAGATTTTATGTTTTTGAGAGAATTCAGTTTATGGAAGCTGCAGGGGAAAAGGCAGCAAAAACCCCAAAGTGGCTGATTTATGTTTGCTATTGAGAGGTCTATCAAGCTTCACTGGAATAGACTGCATGCTCATAGCTGTATTCTTTTTTTTTGTTTCCACTGAAAGCCATTTGCACTTTCAGTGCTTCTACTGCAAGGCTGTTTATTTTTGTCACACATTTTGGTCTGTCTCAGTAGGAGTTAATTTAAGGTTAATTTCTTTGACATTTGCTTTTGTATCCTAGTTTAGCTGTTTGTAAAAGATGTGTTTTCTGTGTGTTTTTCAAATGCTTTAACAAGAGGCCCTAGACCAAAGGAGGGCCAGGTAACAACATTTCTAATCATCTGAGCTTCAGACTGTGAATGTGTGTGTATATGAATCTAAGGTTTTAGAATATATTTGGCCTTTCCAAACATTTATATACTGACTACGCAAGGTGACATTTGTTCTTTGAAAATTGAGTCAGGGTATGCAAGCTAAGGGCATAACTGCAGAGGCAGAAAGCTAATAAACAAAGCCCAGGACGTGTACCAGGAATCTGAATGGACAGAGAAGATCTGTGACCAGAACAACATAACTGAGCTGAAGTGAAAGACAGAAGACAGTTTAGAACCAAAGAGTTTTTTTAATTCAACACACACAAATGGAAAGCTAGTTTTTTAGGTTGAATCCATAAACCGGGACAACCAGCAATTGCATGATGCTGAGCTTTATACTGTGTCTGTACACAGCACGCATCACACACTCTTCGTTGTCCTGCCTAGCAAATGCCTGACAACCAAGACAACACAGGTCACAATATGGAGACACTGAAAACGCAAAGCAAAAAACAAAATGGTTCAATAGAGGGATACTGTATAACTAGTTTTTAACACCATTAAAACTGATCTAGGCCACAACAAAATGCAACAACTAGATTCCTTGACCTCAAAAGCTTCAAAATGATGCCACAGTAATTGTAAAGGCCAAAATAAATAAAAGACAAATACTAGACACTGCATGTTACATTGATGTCTTCTGACTAGATAAAGACTAGATTTCAAATTGTGAACTGCTAAAATTGTATGAATATTTGTGTACAGATTTGGAGCTCTTAAAAGACCATGCCACTCAATTTTCTCCGCACGTAAAAGTTAGCCTACCAAAAATGTGCAGGTATTCCATCCATCCATCATCCAACCCAGTATATCCTAACTGCAGGGTCACGGAGGTCTGCTGGAGCCAATCCCAGCCAACGTAGGACACAAGGCAGGAAACATACCCTGGGCAGGGCGCCAGCCCACCACAGGGCACACACAAACACACACCAAGCACACACACGGGACAATTTAGGATCGCCAGTGCACCTAACCTGCATGTCTTTGGACTGTGGGAGGAAACCGGAGGAAAGCCACGCAGACACTGGGTGAACATGCAAACTCCATGCAGGGAGGACCCGGAAAGCGAACCCAGGTCTCTTAACTGCGAGGCAGCGCCATGTGCAGGTATTAGAAAAAAAAAAAATTTTTTTTAATTATTCAATGGGATGAAAATTGAAACCTGGCTGTAATTTCACTTTGTTTGCATTGAGCAAATCAACTTTGCTGTGTCCTCCTACTAGCAATGAAGGAACACAAGGCTGTTTATAAGAACAACAAGTGAAAAATAAGGTTATTATTAATGTATATCTTTAGAGATAGATAAACTTAGCCAAGCTAAGTATAAAGGTAATAGAAAGATCATTTATTTAAAATCCAATGATTACATATATTTTTGCATTTATAGGTAAGTCCTTTTGGACTTAACCTATCCCTAGGTATCAGGAATGATAGGAAGGTATTATTTCTCATACTAAATTCCATTCACACTTTGTTACTGTCAAGATCAGTAATTGGAGAAATCAAGTTCAAGGGTTATCCAAAGGCGATGCTGCCATGCTGTATGGTTTATAATATAGATAATATTGCTTTTTGGAATAATAACCGTGCATAACAGAAAAGACCTGCAAAATGAGTGAGTAAAATAGCTGCCAATAAAATCAATAGCCTCCCATATGGTGTGTTTGTATCTTCCTCATTAAGAAAATATATATATACTAGCTGATTCCCCAGTGGCTTTGCTCACTGAATCCAAGGGAAAAAAATAAAATGTAGTATTTATAAAATAAGTTTGTTAATTGCCAATTTTATTTTTCAACAAATAAAGAGCACATACAATAACATAGAAATCAATATAAACAACATTATTAACATCATTATCATATGAGAATATTAAGTAATATATAAGAAGCACATTGCATCCTCTTTAATAAAATCCCTGTGTGCGTCCAGGTGTCCGTGTGTGTGTCTTCTGGTGAAGTGCGCATGCGTGGGGCACGGTGCGATGCGTGATATTACTGTCAGAGAAAGTTACAGGCGTTTTACAGAAATACAAACCAGTATTACTGCGAGAGGAAATTAAAGGTACACAATACAGTGACTCATATTACAGCCACATACAAGCCAGTATTACTGTCAGAGGAGATTAAAGGCATATTACAGACGTGCATGCCTGTATTACCGCCAGAGAAAATTAAAGGTATATTACAGACGTTCAAGCCAGCGGATGTACAAGACAGTATTACTGTCACAGAAAATTAAAGACACACAATACACGGCGGCAGCCCACGAAGAACGTTCAGCTCAGCAAGTAAACATCAACAAAAGAAAGGCTGAAAGAAAGAAAATTACGACCAACAAAAAGAATGAGGTCAAAGTCCCTTGCCATTTAATATAGACTGTTCCTACTAATGTTTATGCACTACTTTTCTAGCGCCCGTTATTGTAATGGGCTAAATGACTAGTATAAATATAAATTATTAAACAGTAAAATCTTCTATAATACGCTACCGTGGCTGTTCGTTTGTCTGTCCAGGATTTTAAATCACCTGTAGCTCGCAAACCATTTCACCTACTGACTTGAAATTTGGTACATATATACTACGTGACGTCTACTACCCGCTTTCGGGGTGATGATTGTATTACTCTTTTTATCTTTTTTATTTTATTTTATTGAAGAATCAACTCTCGGCAGCGCGCAGCAAGGTAGCCGTGCGGCGGATGCGTACGGCACTGTTCTCATTCCCTACCACCTTCTTTAATCATTCTTGAGGCAGATTGAACACTTAAGTGCCAGATTAAGTGAAAGGTTAAAGAAAACGTACTAAGTAATTGCAACACAAAAACTAACTTAATCAGTTTTAACGCGAAAACATGCCGACGAAAGAGAAGCAGCGGGCCACTAGGGTGGAGTAAAGAAGAGATGCTCAGGAAGCAGCAAGCACATCAACCTCTGAGCAAACGAATGCTAAACGTACAGAGAAAGAGGATGAATGCTATGAATGCTCAAGTCAAGTGTATTCACTGCATGTTACCGTGCAGTGCGCCGTTACTGGTATTTTGATAAAAGAATTTGAACAACATATAAGAAGCGTATAAATTATTAAACAGTAATACATTAACATTTAAGAAGTAAAGATACATTGAGTACTACTGCAGTGCTTTCGGGTATACTACATTTTTTGTTTGCCCATTATGCGCATAAATGTGTACATTTTTTGGTGTACCTACCCGAGAACACGTGACATAACTGACCGTGGGAGAAGCATGGATTTTAAACACGCGTTGAGTTCATCTGCTGGTGTCCCTCGTGGAATAACTGGTAATGTTTGACGAAAATCTCCTGCGATTAAAACGTCAGTGCCTCCCATTATTTTGGTAGGATCTCTGAGATCTTGCATTGTTCGGTTTAAGGCTTCATAAGCTTTTATATGCCGTGGTGCACTCATCCCAAACTATTATCTTTGAATGTTGCAAGAGACTTTTGCCTTTCCAGAGCCCTTGCGTATGTTGCAAATTGGATTTTCGTCATGAGCGAAGTTTAATGGTAATTGCAATGCCGAATGTGCTGTACGGCCTCCATCTAATAATGTAGAAGCGATTCCCCATGACGCTACAGCCAGAGCTATGTCACCATTCGCTCTCTCGGCAAGAATCAGGTTTATTAAGAATGTTGTTCCTGTTCCTCTGTGGTCATACGTAATTTCCGTTTCAAACACTCATACGTAATTTCCGTTTCAAACGCGAAAAGAATTTTATATATATAGATGAATAACTAGACAGTTATACATGATATTGACAGTTTGATAAAACATGATTAATATACTCACCATCCAGTAAATGTTTTTTTAATATTCCACAGAAGAAGGAACAATTAACAGATAATATGTAACAGTAGGTTGAAAATTAGGCTTTTTCCCCTAAAATTATTTGGAAGAAAAATGATTTCAGGTGAATTTCAGGGTTACTGGTGCCGACACAGTTATAACTAAAAGGGCTCCAAAGAGAAGCAGACACAAAATATGGAAGACACTACATAAAATAGTAATTGACACTGAACAAACTTTCTGTCTGTTATCCCATCACTCCATGCCCATCCAGTCAAACATAGTAGATTAGTGTTTTCTTTTGTGTAAACATCCTTTGTTAAAGATCTGCCTTGTAGTCTTTTTGGTCTGCTGTGACTTTTATTTGTGCTTCTGATTTTAATGTTTATTGGTGGCCTGCTTTGTTGCTATGCAACAGGTTTTCATGGTGGTCGGCTCACCTTATTTCAATTTCTGATTAAGATGTTATTTACAGAGCTTTCCACACACGTTAATGCTTAGTCATAAACCCTTACACATTCACATTCATACTGCATACTTCTGTGAATAGATAGATAGATAGATAGATAGATAGTATATGTGTGTTTTTGAATTCGCTATTTAAGCAACAATGATTTTGAGTCTCAAGTTTTCTGTATTGACAAGAAGCTCGGAAGCTGATTTCTGGCTCTACCTTGCCTTGTGCCATGGTTAGCTATTCTTATACAACATGCATAAAACTTAGCATCAGTCAACACCACCTGACAGTATGTATGTTTTTTTTTGTCAAAAAAACATATACAGTATAATGGTGGAAAGGGTAACGTATAAATTTTCAGTCATTACACACTTTTCTGATTTCCTTGTGTTAAAAAATACATTAATGACACTTTTAACTACAGTAAAATTTAATATTTTATAACCTAATTAATGCATACTAAATGAAATAATTAAATTGGTGATGTATTTATGCCTGTTTTTCCCTAGCCAAACTTCTGAAAAAATTATTAATACGCTAATAATAATGTCCATTCAAGACTTCACTCAAAAATAACTTCCATCTGCTGAATGAAATAGGTTCTGACAGTGAGCTGAGCAGCGTTTAAATGTCATTCAGAGGTTCTTTCCAGATAATTTCCAGAATTACCTTTAGCGATCAGAGAGGCCACTGTTTCATAGTGTCCAGTTTTTTTGTGTAATCAATTTAGTCTGCTCTCAAATAAAAGAATAGGAACGCTTAATTGGTTTTTTTTTGTTCTCTGCAGTATGCATTGGCATTCTGTTTGTATCATTTTGGAATACTTCTTCTGCCACCTGATTGCCAAGAGGTATTCTGTTTGTTTTCACTAATTCTTTATATCTTCTCTCAGTCTGGTATCCATAAAGTAAGCATTTCTGTAGGGTACACTTCAGCTAAAGTAAAAGTATCTATCTATCTATCTATCTATCTATCTATCTATCTATCTATCTATCTATCTGTCTGTCTGTCTGTCTGTCTGTCTGTCTGTCTGTCTGTCTGTCTGTCTGTCTGTCTGTCTGTCTGTCTGTCTGTCTGTCTATCTATCTATCTATCTATCTATAGTTCTTAATGTGTCATGGTGGCCACAAGAGAATCCTCTTAACTTGCATTCATTTGGACCCCCCGATATTATGTGGTTTTCTTTCTTTTTTCCTGTTTAACACTATATTTTGCTTTGATTTTATCATCAGTGCAGTGTAAGTGTTTTGCTGTTTCAGCTCCTGGGAGTGCCTCGCCAGCCAAGCTGCCTATACTGCTTGATTGTGTGGCCCAGTTGCCAAATGATTACTAAAGCAAAAAGGCCATCCATGTAGCATGAGGCAAATGAGAGACCCAGTAAGGAGGTTAAACATAGTGAATGAACCTTACATTTTTTATTAAAGCATGAATGAACATATTTTTTTAATCTTATATATTAAAATAATAACTCTTGCAAAGGCTTTAAATATTTACTCAACAATAGATACAAACTCTTAACAAACTGGAATTTCAATTAAAAAAACATCTGCAAAACATAAATGTAATCCATCCATCCATTTTCCAACCCGCTGAATCCGAACACAGGGTCACGGGGGTCTGCTGGAGCCAATCCCAGCCAACACAGGGCACAAGGCAGGAACCAATCCTGGGCAGGGTGCCAACCCACCACAGGACACACACAAACACACCCACACACCAAGCACACACTAGGGACAATTTAGAATCGCCAATCCACCTAACCTGCATGTCTTTGGACTCCTGGAGGAAACTGGAGTGCCCGGAGGAAACCCACGCAGACATGGGGAGAACATGCAAACTCCACGCAGGGAGGACCCGGGAAGCGAACCCAGGTCTCCTAACTGCGAGGCAGCAGAGCTACCACTGCGTCACCGTGCTGCCTGTAATCCATTGAAAGTGAAATAAATTTCTAAAAGCTAGCGGTGTTACAATTTCCAAAGGCAGTAGGCCTTAGTTATAGTGTCGTTGGTTAATCGGAAGTATCGGATGTATCAGAATTACTATTTAACTAACTCGGTACTTTTTCTATACAGTATTTGCAGAATTTTTTACCGGAGGCTAATATTATGAGTTCACTGGAGCTCTTTACTCTTAAATTTGCTACATACAATTGCACATGATTAAAGTATTCCTGCCAATGATCAGTTCTTGCCTTTCCAAGTGACAGGCCTTGGCTTTAGTTGATGGTCACAGCAAAACACAATTTTAGAGGAAACTGCATTCTTTTGAATTGAAATGGGTAATCAGTAAGAAGGGTTTTGTTTTTGTTTTTTTTTTTACTATTTTTTGCATAATTATTATGTGTGTACAATTTTCATTTATTTACGTTGTTCACTCAAGCATTATCTTTTTCGTTTTTCGCTATTTGTATGTTCATGTGTCTTTTTTTTTTTTTTTTTTGCCCTAGCCATAGACAGACAATAGAGATGTAACGCTGAATCATGTTCTACTGTTACTTATTACAAACAGCAGTGTAGTTTATAGGCTGCACATTTAAGTGGTGCAACAAACTGAACAATTTAGTTTTGGGGTTGTTTTCTGTAGTGGTTGAAGTGAAACAAAACAACAGCCGAAACTACAGTGTGGAGGCTTCTTAAATGATTGCTGGGTGGGTGCGTAATGGCCAACTCCAAGCACTGGTCTTCTCCATGTAAATGTATTGTAGTGATGTCTTTGTTGGCTGGGAAAAGAAGACAAAGGAGTCTGAAATGTAAATAACGAAGGGAAGCACTTTTTATGAAGGAAAGAGGTTCAAAACAGGACAGAAGTAAGGATTGTACAGAAGAAAACAGATAAAAAGAAACAATCTTGTGAACTACAAGATATGTACAGATGTCCACCTCTGTCCCATTTGGTCACGTCAGGTGCATTAACTGAGCTGCGCTAGTATTTAAACTGATGCTGTTGTTACCTGCTTATGTTGAATTTGAGGAAACTATTTCTCCTGTATTTGTTCCTCCTTCCCTGGCAACCTAACTCAGGCTTTATTGCTAAACACGTCTTACTTGACCTTTGCCAAACCTTCTTCCTTCCACTTCACAGCTCATGCCTTATATAATCCCATCCAGTGGTTGAAGTGAAACTTGTGTTGTCAACGTGTTGTTTCCACTATAATGGACTATAAATTTTACAAGACATTTTAGTTCAGCAATTTTACTTGTAGATTGGAATACATTTATTTTAGTATATGATATCGAGGAGGGGGGGGGCTTGAGATCAGAGTGTTTTGCCTTTAGTATTAGAAGAGTCAGTTTAATTCAAAGGCTAAAATATAATTTACATAGTTACAGTTTATGGATCTGCAAAGTTTAAAAAAAAAAAAAAAATTATAACGGTGCTGTCACAATTTTTGTAGAACACCTTTGCTGACTGGCAGGTTATATATCGAGCTGTCCACCAACATTACTATATCTGTTACCACATAATTTTGATGTAATTTTTACTCATGGCATAAATTTGATTCTTTTTACAGAAATGTGAAATGCAAAAAAAACAATCAGTTTCAGTGTCATGCCTCAAATGTATAATTTTCTGAGGAACACCTTCAGCAGCGATGATTTCATTCAAATTATCTTTGAGCACTGGCCATCATGTGCTGACCATTTCACAGACATCCTGGGCTGTAAAGAATCTGAAGCTAGTTATGTAGCTGTTAATTCATGTTTATAAATGGTCGTATCTGTCTGATGTATTTATTTGTGTCAATTTTGCACAGTCAGGGTAGAGACCAGGAAAATGAATGCCAATATATCAACAAGCATATGGCTTTGAAATGCTATGTTCTGTTTTGATTCTTGGACTCTCACAGTATGCCAAGCTGCTATGAACTACATTATGCCAAATTTGAAACTTTTAAAGTTAAAACACTCTCATCATTTCCAAAGGATAGTATATAAATAAGGCACTGAATGTGTGTATAGTTCTGTGTATAATGCCTAAGGCAGTTCTTCTCTGGCAGCTGTGTTTTTTTCGATGTTTTTTAGTCTTTACTTCACTCCTGTTTGTCATGTTTCAGCCAGGGTTCCTCCCCTGCATTATCTTAATTTTTGATTCTCTAATTTATATTTTATTATATGCATTATTCTTTGTTTTTGATTTTGTTAAAGTATGTAGGATACGTGTGTTATATTCCATGTGCTTTGTGGGTGGTCCTCCAAGAGTTGGGGCCGCCAGCCAATCACTGCCAGGAACTGCCTTCCACCCTATAAATCTGGAGAGTCTCCTACAGCTCCTGGCAGTTCATTGTGAATGTGCTCTGGAGTGGTGAGTTCTTTGTGAATTTGGATGATTAGTGATTTACTGTATTTGTGGACTTATTGTTCTATATTTCAGCTATTCTTGAGATTTTGTATTGGGACTTGCTAGCAACTCCCTTTTGCCTTGTGTGTTCTACAGAGCTTCATGCAGTTACAGAGTTTTTTGTGAAATAAACTTTTTTATTTTATAAAGATTCTGTGCTTGTCCTTATTACAGGCCAGAGTTTGACTGCGATATCCCCCTTCAGTGGGCATTATTAGAGGTGCATTTTGAAGTTTCCGGGACTTAAGTGCTTTGGAACTCCCAAGTCCACAACACTATCAGGGACTGTGCTTGTTTTTGGGTGTGCCATGTCTCATCAGATGACATGCATGGACGCTGTCCTATCTGATCTTAGCCTTGGCTTGAGAGGCAAGATGGGGACGGTTTGAGAATATGGGAAAACAAGGGAATGAAAGAAAATTTTTTAGTCTATTTATCCACTGCCTTACTTGGTAATTTATGGACAAGTTCACTGATGATAAGACCCAGCAATGAAGATGTGAATGCTAGTGACAAAATCAAAATTAAAAATATCTTTCACATTTGACCTAATGTTAAAAATGTTTTCTACATGGCAGTAACAGTATAATTCTGATTAATCTATACATTTTGTAAGATCGAACATCAAAGGGATTCTTACGGGGGAAAAAAATTTCTTGCATCTTTAAAAAATGATACAGTATTTTTACAGAAGACCCACTTATCAATTAAGGAAAAACGATCCTAGTTTTTATTCTAATTAGGATAAGAAAACCAGAAGTGTCTGAATTTTAATATGACTCTTAATCCATAATACAATTTCACTTGTGGGGAACATATACACATTTAATGTAATTCTGGTTAATATATACACATCACTTATAGATGACTGAAAATTTAAGATACCGTATTTTTCGCACCATAAGACGCACTTTTTTTTCCCCAAAAGAAGGTTGGAAATGTCTGTGCATCTTATGGAGCGAATATTGCGTCACAGACCATGATGTGTATTACCTGACAAAAGTCGACATCCAGGGGTAGAGGGCAACAAAACTCACTGTTACGTTACAGGCATTCCCTCTGTGCTTGGAGGAATGTTAGACTCATTGACTCGGCATCTAATCCTTGCGTGTGCATGAGTTGCGAAATGTAAACAAATATAAACAAAGGCAAGATAGCATCTACATCTCATGAGGGAGCGAAGCGAGTGCAGAAAACAAAATACTCAGCAGACAATGTTTTGCGCATTATCACTGAGTCGGACTCTGGACTCGACAGATTACCAGCCACTGGACTACTTCAGGCTGTTCTTTCCTGAAGCTGCCTTTCAGCTACTGTCAGACGAGACAAACAGGTATGCAGAGCAATTTTTTGAATCGAGGGCTGTGCTTGCACCGCATTCTCGTTTTTCAAACTGGAAACCCACAACAAAACACGAGATGAAGGGCTTTGTGGCAGTACAAATATAGATGGGACTAGACTGGTGATATAACTTCAGGGAGCATTGGTCCAAACGTGCTTTGTCCCCTGGTGGCTTTGGACAGGTTATGCCGCGTGATGATAGGTACGTGCTCCTGCAAAGTGATTGTGAGCAACTGAGCTTAATAAATTCTGACACTAGCGATGAGGAGTTCTTAGGGTTTCCATAAAACTAGAAGAGTGCTTGAACCTTAAAGTCTCTCCTTATTTGTTAATGACAGTGATGATGTTTCTTAATACCACTGTTGAATTTACATGGTTGAAATATTATTCTACTATATTTTATTAAACATATTAGTGCACCATTTGGTTCAGAATATTTTTTTTCTTGTTTTCCTCCTCTAAACCTAGGTGCGTCTAATGGTCAGGTGCGTCTTATGGTGCAAAAAATACGGTATATGTGTTAGTTCCCAGTATGGGCACTCATAAACTTATAATAGCTGGAGACTTTAATTGTGTAGTAAATCTATACTTAGATCGGTCTATGATATCAAAAACTGTGGTGACAATTACACAGTTTATTACAGATCACAATCATTCTAACCTATGGAGATTTTTGTACCCAAATTTAAGAGAATATTCTTTCTTCTCATCAGTACATCACAGTTACTCAAGAACTGACTACTTTTTCATCTGTAGTAGTTTACCACTCTCTAAAAAATCTTACAGATATGGTACAGTTGTCATCTCTGATCATGTTTCTGTTATTTTAGAGCTCAAACTCTACAAACCCAATTTACAACAGGCAGCTTAATCTGTTGCTCTTAGCAGATGAGGACAAATTGATCTGTTTATAAAGACCAGTGCTACCCCAGGGATTTCTGTGGAAACACGAAGGGAAACACTGAAGGCAGTTTTAAGAATTCAAGTTAACTTGTATGTCTCAACTAAAAACAAATTGCAGATAAGAAAGGTATCAGACCTGATTACCTATATCTCTAAAATTGATTAAGAAAATGCTATATTGACAAATGAGGCAGTCTATAGGAAAAGGTTGGCTCTTCAATCAGAATTTAATCTTTTGACTACAAGAGAAACAGAACAACCCATTTTTAAGTTACACTATCAATATTATGAATGTGGTGAAAAACCCAATATGTTCTAACTCAACAAAAACATAAACAGGAAGATAGCAATACTAAAAGAGATTAATAATGCAGTATGAAATAGAATTAGGGTCAGAAAGAAAAGGCGATTAGTATTTATAGAGTAGAGCCAACAAAACAATACGGTAATAATGTAGAAATTGCCAAAACCAGTTGGAGTAATAAATCTTTCATTATTATCATTATTATTTTACAGAGTCTCATATGTTTTCTGACTCATGGATGGCCCTTTATTGTTTGTTTTGATCAGTGCTACACCATGTGGCTAATGCACTGAGCCCACTCGCAAACAAATGATGACAACCCACACCCTACTAACAGCATGATCCACAGGTTAAGAAACACTGTCTTATGCAAACCAGGCGTGTGGACACAGAGACTTAAACATCAGTGACCCACACAAGAGGCACAAACCCTCAGTTTCAAATACACACTTTGTGACTGACATACGGCCAAACTGACATATGACCATATGGCTAGTCACAATGGAGCCATAAGTCAGCGCATGACTGTAATCAACATATTTAAGGAATACTGTAAGTCCTTATATTACTTATATTATAACTCAAGTCAAGAATATTTTTGATAAAATACAAATAATACAGAATGATGCATCAGTGCAGACGAGCTTGACAAACCTCTGTAACTATCTGAAATACAAGATGCCATAAATTCATTGCAGGGCAAAAGAAACTTCAGGCCCAGATGGCTATCCAGTAAGATTTTACAAAAAATCGTTAAATCGCTTAGTGCCACTATTGTTAGCAAGGCTTCTAGAAGCTACAGAAAATAAAATTCTTCCTAAAACATTGTGTCAAGTGTCTTGCTACCTTTTCAAAGAAAGAACTTTCAATTCTATTATTGAGCTGCAAGTATTTTTATACTAAAATGCTGGAAACTGGGAGAAGTCCATATACATATATGCATATGCATATACTAGGTTGCAGTGGAAAAGAAATTGGAAAATGGATGAATGGATGTTTCTGCTGTAGAGATGTAATATACTGTATACGGTATATAACTCACATAAGAGAAGGTGTGGGTGTATTCTACCTCTGATAAGAAAAATGTGATGGAGAAATTGACATGTTAAAGTGATTTTAAAAAGTAGATGGCATACATTATTCAATATGGAAAAGCCTACATACATATAATTCTTCATGTGGCTCAAGTAGAATGGCATTGTGATTAATGATCTACTTTATAATATATCCTGTACAATGTTAATTTTGTGAAATCCACAGTTATGCATAATAAATACTTGAAGTGGAAGGCTTTGAGGGGCTTTAAATCCTTAGCTATAAAACATTTAAACAAAAACAGCTTTACATAGTGTCAGAAGTATCAAAAGAACGAAAAGGCAAATGGTGTTTAATACTTTTTTGTTGTTGTTTCTCAACAGTAAGGGACATGCTTCAAGGAAGAAAGAGAATAGTGGTTCACTGCTGAAATAATCATTTTTTCCTTTTGAAAAGCTAATAAAAATACTTGACTTTGTTATGGATTTATTCACAGATAAAATGACCAACACAGATGGCACATAGTTTGTTTTGGCCACATTGTACTTGGGCTCCAAGATAATCTCATGCTGGGAGGTTTTTCTCAATTACATTAGTGTGAATATGTGGCTGTACATCTTGTTCTTGTTGTGTCTTTTAGAAAAGAGATTCTGTTGTAGTCTTCACTTTTTCTGTTTAACTTGCCTGTATATAATTTAATAATTCCTCTTTCTTGTATTTTAGATTTTTCTTCGGAGACCCATCCAGTTCTGACAGGCTTCATCATTGACAAGAACTCCTAGGATTTTCCCAACTCTGTAAATTTAACTTGGCCTTTCAGCAATGTACAGGAAAGTCCTTGCTGAGCGGATTGTCCGCTTACTTCAGATAATAGTGACTGGTCTTCTTCTGTGCATCCATATCTCTTGCGCTAGTAACTGCCCACTCCAGTGTGTCTGTGACATCCGCCCATGGTACACACCTCAGTCAGCATATCACCAAGCAAAAACAGTCGACTGCAACGAGCTTCAGCTTGGAGGAGTGCCATGGAACATCTCAGGTGACACTCAAGTTCTTCTTCTGCAGAGCAATAATATTTCCCATGTGACCTCTGAGCTACAGAATCTAGTCAACCTAACTGAGCTGGACTTGTCTCAAAACCACTTTACTCATATTCGGGATATTGGTCTGTTCAACTTGTCACAGCTTATTACTTTATATTTAGAAGAAAACCAAGTAAAAGAATTGCCTGATTTTTGCCTGAGAGATTTACACAGTTTGGAGGAACTGTACATTAACCATAACCAGATTTCTTCAATTGGTCCTAATGCCTTTTCTGGGTTGGGTAATCTACTGCGTCTGCACCTTAACTCAAACAAGCTATCAGTAATTGACAGCCGCTGGTTTGAACCTCTTCCAAATTTAGAAATCTTGATGATAGGAGAAAATCCCATAATTGGTCTAAAAGACATGAATTTTCAGCCTCTTGTTAAACTTCACAGCTTAGTTTTAGCTGGAATGCAGCTGAATGAAGTCCCTGATGATGCTTTTAAAGGTTTGAATTATCTTGAAAGTCTTTCATTTTATGACAACAAACTCACAACAGTTCCTAGAAATGCTCTGCGTAACCTTCCTGTTCTGAAATTCCTTGACTTAAATAAGAATCCCATCGTTAAGGTCCTTGAAGGTGACTTCAGAAATTTCCCCCACTTGGAGGAACTAAGCCTGAATAACATGGAAAAGTTGGTGGCAATTGAATATCAGGCTTTTGAAAATTTACCTGAAATGGCCAAACTAGAAATTCGTAACAACCCACGACTTTCTTTCATTGATCGCAGGGCTTTTCAAAATGTTGGTGGCCTTCGTATCTTACTGTTGAGCAACAATGATCTTAGCTTATTGCACAGGGATATCCTGGCATCACTTCCAAGTTTGGATGAAATAAGCATTCATAGCAACCCTATTCGCTGTGATTGCCTGTCAAACTGGGCAAAAGCCCTTGGTAATCACTCTAATGTTCGCCTGTTAGAAACTCCACTTACACTGTGTGCTTCCCCACCTCATCTGAATGGACACCAGCTTCAAGAGGTCCTTAATGGCTGGGGTTTGGCAACCAACTCCTGTTTGCCTCTAATTTCAGGTCATGGATTTCCTGTTAATCTAAACACAACTGCTGGGGCTACTGTTAACTTGGACTGCTGGGCAATGGCAGACCCTGCACCTCAGTTTTACTGGGTCACTCCATCTGGGAGTAAGGTCACCCTTGAAACAACAACAGAAAAGTACAAGCTGCAAAATCAGGGTACTTTGGAAATCTGGAAAGTGGAGCCTGAAGATTCAGGTCTTTATACATGTGTTGCATGGAATTCAGAAGGTGCTGATACACGGAGCCTGACCCTACAAGTGTTTGCGGATGGCAGCACAGCTTCTTCAGTAGATCTCCTAGCTTTGTCAAACTCCACTCAAGCCCTGGTGATTGTGGCAAAGCATATTCACTCTCGCTCTGTGGTGGTAGAGTGGAAACTGTATCCAGGTGCATTTAACCAGGGCTCTGGAATAGACCATGAAGTTCCTCAGCCCAAATGGGCAATGGCAACCATGAAGATTCATAACCCTCACATTAGCTATACTGCAAAAGTTCCTGTGGACACTCAGGAATACAACCTGACTCATCTCCAGCCATCCACAGAATATGAAGTCTGTCTCACTATTTCAGCTGCCACAAGTCACCAGACACAGCGGTCCTGTCTCAATGTAACCACTAAAGAGGCCACGTTCTCAGTGGAAATGGTTGCCCAGCCAAGTAATGTAGCTCTAGCTGCTGTGATGGGCTCGATGTTTGCTATTTTCATCATGGCGTTGCTTGTTTTCTACATGGGACGGAGGATGAAGCAGAAAGCTTGCCATCATTCTTTGAAGAAATATATGCAACATACAACCTCAATCCCCTTAAATGAACTCTACCCACCCCTCATTAACCTGTGGGAAAATGAAACTGAAAAAGAGAAAGAATGCAGTTTGGCGCAGCAGAGTGTGCAGATAGACACTTCCAAAACATACATGTGGTAGTCTGCTTTATTTGAAAGGACTTGAATGAACAGTAGAATGGATAATAAGCTTGTAAAATCTGTGTGTGTGTGTGTGTGTGTGTGTGTGTGTGTGTGTGTGTGTGTTTAGCTGTGTCTGGGTATGTTTATGCACATTCAAGTGTGTGTAAGGTATGTATGTGTGTGTGTTGGGGGGGGATTTTTTTTTATTATTTTTAAAGATGCTTTCTTAATGCATAATTGAAAGAATAGTTCACTTTATGTACCATTGGATTGCTTTACTTGTACTTTAACAGGTATTCTGTGTCCACAGAAACAAACTACTTATCTTTGTGACTGGTAGCAAATTGATATTTAGAGCTATAAAATGGAAAAGAAAAGACACACCTGTAAAGGGTTTTAGCCAAGGTAATGATTACTATGCAGAATCAGACTTGTCTTAATGCACTAGAGTACACTACAAAAAAAATTAAATTTTATAAACATGGGGAGGCTATTTACTGAAAAGAGAGAGAACAAATGGTTAATCACACTTTTTATGTAATGTTTTATTTTCTATACTATAGTGAAAGAGACTGTTAGGGGTAGCAGACAATCTTCATGTGTAGCAAAAAGCGCTGCTTCCTATCCAAACATGCCTCCTCCTACCACATCTTCATCCATTTTCGCAATCTTCTGTATGCTAGTCGGATGTAAGAAGAGAGGGAAAATGTGAAAATTATAAAAGTGGATGGTAGTCAAAACATTTTGGAAATGGCTGGTATATAAGGACTAACTGTAAAATAAGCTGTAATTTCTAAAGTAGTTCCTGCCAAGTACCCCCATTTTTGTGCTAATGGAGAATGCATTTGGAAAAGGTAAACAAAGACATTTCCTTTGTGAATGTAACATTCTGATCTGTGTCTTTTGAGATGTGTAAGAAGATTATGGTCCCTGAAGGCAGATTCATATTTGAGATAGGAGAAAATCCCATAAATATATATATATCCTACATATATATGCATGTGTGTGTGTATATATATATATATATATATATATATATATATATATATATATATATATATATATATATATATATATATATGTATGTATGTGTGTTTAAAAATATACTGTACAGTATATGAGGTTTAAGGAATTCGGTTAGCCTTTGGGAAACAGTTTTTTATTTCGGTAAAGTGAAATTTGTGCATTGTTAGCCAGTTTCAACCTGTTTTCACTGAAGTGCACATTTTATGTATATTTATGTGTTTTAACGGGGTCTCCACTTCCTGAAGGCACATGTACTTCTTACTGTAAGTTTTTAACTTTGTAAGTGCTCACCAGTTGTAGATTACATGCTTCTCCAAAACCTTCAAATGAGCTGTTACTTTCCTCCTGGTTTTTAGTTGACCAGGGTATATGGGCTTTTAATATTGATATTTCAAATTAAATGCCAGGAGGTCTCACCTTGTTTTTAGGATTTCAGCTAGCACTGAAATAAAATGTGAACTAAAAGGTAAATAAAGTGATGTTAAAAATTTGAATACCAGCAGCATTTTTCATTTAATAAAATATGTATGTATTTACTGTTTCTGCAAAAATACTAACTCGTCAGAGTAGTAAAAAATAAACATACAGAAATGCAGCATTTACATTGGCATTTTGAATAATTAAAGAAATGTTTTTAATGTGATATGTACAGTAGTATGTACCACATATGTGTAGCTTTGCATTTCATTTGAAAATTGCCTTGTAATATATTTGAGCACTGCATATTGTGGTCAAAAACGCTACTTTTAAAATGAACTTTTTTTATTATTATTATTTGTTTGTTTTTATAACTACACTGCAGAGCTACTCCACCAAGTCATCTAGTTTCCCACGGCCTTTTTAGCATGGCTCTGGTTCAGAGAAAACTGGCCTTACCAACCCATGACATACCAGTGTCCTTCCATACTGTAGAAAGGCAAAGACCACAGATTTCTGAGATAAACCACTGCTGCATTTATTAAGTTTGGTCTGGAAAAGCTTTCAGCTAATAATATGCTACACTTTGAGTTTATCCAAACAAATAGTTGTGACATTTTTGTATCTGTATGTACATTCAGTTAATTCTTAGTCATTGGGCAAAGAGTGCTTAACCTTACACTGTTGCCCCTGTCACTTAGGTGTTTCTTCAGTGATGCCAGGGACAGGCCACTGGCACGCAGTCATCCATGCACCCTGGCCTCAGTCGTTGTTCAGTGGCTGGCAATCCATCTGCCTGCTGGACTGCAGGGCACCAGTTTCTGACTAGTAGGAGATATCAGACTGTTCATTCTGGTATGTCTGCACTAACTGCCGGTGATCTCCTATGGCTAGGAAGACTGGTGATATGTGTTTTTTACACACTTCCAGAAAATAATCATCTTTCCTTGCATGTGACATATTTACTAACTTAATATAAATTAATTTTGTCACTACCTTGGCAGGCATCACACTGGTGTAGTGGTAGCGGTACTGCCTCACAGTAAAGAGACCAAGGTTCGTGTCCTGGGTCCTCACCTGCGTTGAAGTTTGCAATTCTCTCTCATGTGTGGGTGGATTTCCTCACACTGTACAAAGATTTGCAGGTTATGTAAATCGGCAACAATAAATTGTCCCAAGTGTGTGTTTGGTGTGTGGATGTGTGCACCCCATCCAGTGTTTATTCCTGTGTTTCGCTACCTGCTGGCTGGGATAGGTTCCAAACCCAAAACATACCCCCATCCAACCCCCCCAATCAAAGTGACATGACATGAAAATGACATGAATACCTTGGCCATACAGAACACCAAGTTTTGATCAGCTGAAATATGTGGTTTGACACAATAGTCAAAAAATACCCAGATAATCTGTTTTTAACATGAATAGCAATGGGGTCACTTAATGAACATCATGTCAAGCTTCAATGTGTGACTAATTTTAAAAAATGAAAAATGAATGAGGACCAGAAGGCATCTTTTAAAGTTCAGCAGATCTCTTCATTTTGGTATAAGCAGAATGATGGAAAAATACATTTACTGTTCCATTTGTTCATTCACTGCGGTGGGTTGGCACCCTGCCCGGGATTGGTTCCCTGCCTTGTGCCCTGTGTTGGCTGGGTTTGGCTCCAGCAGACCCCCGTGACCCTGTGTTTGGATTCAGCGGGTTGGAAAATGGATGGATGGATGGATTTGTTCATTCATTTTTCCGAAGCCACTTGTTCCAGGACACGCTCATGCACACAACCACGAGGGCCAATTTAGAGTTTCCACAGCACTTTATCTTGTAGAAACTCCACATGTACAGTGGCTAGGCTTGTATTTGCACCTGGGTTTCTGAAGTTGTGGGACAGTAGCACTAATCACTGTGCCAACGTATTGTCCTGTTAAGGAACATCAGGTAGTCAAGATGCTGAGATATGAATAACACATACAGTGGTGTGAAAAACTATTTGCCCCCTTCCTGATTTCTTATTCTTTTGCATGTTTGTCACACAAAATGTTTCTGATCATCAAACACATTTAACCATTAGTCAAATATAACACAAGTAAACACAAAATGCAGTTTTTAAATGATGGTTTTTATTATTTAGGGAGAAAAAAAATCCAAACCTACATGGCCCTGTGTGAAAAAGTAATTGCCCCCTTGTTAAAAAATAACCTAACTGTGGTGTATCACACCTGAGTTCAATTTCCGTAGCCACCCCCAGGCCTGATTACTGCCACACCTGTTTCAATCAAGAAATCACTTAAATAGGAGCTGCCTGACACAGAGAAGTAGACCAAAAGCACCTCAAAAGCTAGACATCATGCCAAGATCCAAAGAAATTCAGGAACAAATGAGAACAGAAGTAATTGAGATCTATCAGTCTGGTAAAGGTTATAAAGCCATTTCTAAAGCTTTGGGACTCCAGCGAACCACAGTGAGAGCCATTATCCACAAATGGCAAAAACATGGAACAGTGGTGAACCTTCCCAGGAGTGGCCGGCCGACCAAAATTTCCCCAAGAGCGCAGAGACGACTCATCCGAGAGGTCACAAAAGACCCCAGGACAACGTCTAAAGAACTGCAGGCCTCATTTGCCTCAATTAAGGTCAGTGTTCACGACTCCACCATAAGAAAGAGACTGGGCAAAAACGGCCTGCATGGCAGATTTCCAAGACGCAAACCACTGTTAAGCAAAAAGAACATTAGGGCTCATCTCAATTTTGCTAAGAAACATCTCAATGATTGCCAAGACTTTTGGGAAAATACCTTGTGGACTGATGAGACAAAAGTTGAACTTTTTGGAAGGCAAATGTCCCGTTACATCTGGCGTAAAAGGAACACAGCATTTCAGAAAAAGAACATCATACCAACAGTAAAATATGGTGGTGGTAGTGTGATGGTCTGGGGTTGTTTTGCTGCTTCAGGACCTGGAAGGCTTGCTGTGATAGATGGAACCATGAATTCTACTGTCTACCAAAAAATCCTGAAGGAGAATGTCCGACCATCTGTTCGTCAACTCAAGCTGAAGCGATCTTGGGTGCTGCAACAGGACAATGACCCAAAACACACCAGCAAATCCACCTCTGAATGGCTGAAGAAAAACAAAATGAAGACTTTGGAGTGGCCTAGTCAAAGTCCTGACCTGAATCCAATTGAGATGCTATGGCATGACCTTAAAAAGGCGGTTCATGCTAGAAAACCCTCAAATAAAGCTGAATTACAACAATTTTGCAAAGATGAGTGGGCCAAAATTCCTCCAGAGTGCTGTAAAAGACTCATTGCAAGTTATCGCAAACGCTTGATTGCAGTTATTGCTGCTAAGGGTGGCCCAACCAGTTATTAGGTTCAGGGGGCAATTACTTTTTCACACAGGGCCATGTAGGTTTGGATTTTTTTTTCTCCCTAAATAATAAAAACCACCATTTACAAACTGCATTTTGTGTTTACTTGTGTTATATTTGACTAATGGTTAAATGTGTTTGATGATCAGAAACATTTTGTGTGACAAACATGCAAAAGAATAAGAAATCAGGAAGGGGGCAAATAGTTTTTCACACCACTGTATGCTATCTAAAATGCAAAGCTAAAGAACTGAGATTATGTCAGCATAACTGTTTATAGTATTACAATTATGCACAGTGATGTTCAATTTTAGCTTGAAAGCTTAACTTAATTGCCACCTTGTGGCCACATAACATATTGTTTGTGTGTATCAGTTTAAAAATCAAATATGTAATCGTTTGTATTTTACTTGCTTTCCAGTACGTTCCCACTAATTGTTTTCTGGCCTCTTTACTCATTATAGCTTTAAATTGAAACTAAGATTTCACACAAGATAGAAAATGAAAAGTTCCCAAGAGAAAAATGTGCTGTAAAATTTGTTGTATTAAATGGAAGCTCTGCTGTGATGTTAAACCAAAAAAGAAAAAAAATGTTGGCCTTCATGGCTTCCAGTTCTCCCTTTACTCCAGTCCACCCAAAGAGTATTTATTATCGCTTGATTGAATGATGACATGACTAACAGAACTTGATGAATGTGCAGGGAGTCTCTTATATTCCTTTCTGACTGGGGGAATTAGAACTCCAGCCACCTGCTCAATAGTGGCCACCACAACAGAAGGTGAGATTGTGCTGGAGCGCATCGATGTAAATGGTTGTGAAGAGGAATGGATACAACTTGTCGAGACAGGTTCATGTCTTTCTCTTAAACCCACTGTTATAAGATGTACATTAGTGAGACAGTTGGAGCTGATCCTCCACCATGGCATGTAAGCTGTACGTTTCCCTTATTTATTTTAGACAGTTTTACTGTGGTCAGTGTCTGCTTAGCTTGTCCTTTTGGCACACCAGTTTCTCTCCTACATCCAAAGACATGTGTGTAGGGTCTGTTGGTAGCTCTGAATTGGCCCTGTGAGGGTGCGTCTTGTGACGAATGGATGCCCTGTCTAGGGTTAGTTCCCACCTTGGGCCCAGTACTACAAGTATAGGTTATAGTGACTCGGAACTGGATGAGCAGAATAGAAAATGAAGGATAGATGGAGTTCAACACTGAGGCAGTATCAACATCAAGACATTTTTAAAAACGGATTTAATGTGTAAGGACATGTTTCAGCCTCTCCGTATAAGGTACTGTGCATAGTGAACCAGAGTGTCTAACATAGTACTTGATTTTTCTTATGGAAATGTTAATGGAACATGTAGATTGTGTTCAGAGCACCACTCAGACAGGAAGAATCCAAAGAGCATCTAAATACACTCGACGCTTTCCAGACTCCTACTGTGTAACAGCTTGTACACGAAGGATTTTCAAAAATACATTTGACTTGGCAAAGTAAATGGATTACAAAACTGGATTAGTTATTATCCCTATAAAAAATAATTTAAGATTATTTGTCCTGCTACTAAGACGAGGCTTCGGGATGCTTAGAAGGGCAGCAGACAAACATGAGACAGTAAACCGCTGCAAATCAGACTTTCAAGATTTGTCTTTTACCCTGTTTACAAGTAGTAGAGGCAAAGAGCTCCCCTTTCAAATCATTTGGATTGGTATAATCAAAATAAATATTTCAAAATAAAAAAAATCACAAATGCCTAGAACTGCCTGGCTGCAGACTTACCATTGCTCACATTCAATTTAAGTTGCACAAAATTTCTGAAGCTGTTTTGAAGACATCACTCCATTATTCTTCTGAGCCAGATTTGATTCAGTGGGATGTTACCTTAATTGCTATAAATTAATTTTCAGTAATAAACGCCATACTAAGTTTTTGGTCAAATGTAATCATTCTTGAGTTGTGAGAGGAGTTACACTGGCCTTTTTTCACCACAGCCTCGCTGCTCATTTTGTGTCTTTCAGCAGGTAAGGTCTGAGCACCTGAGGACTTCAGTTCTGTGCAAGCCCCAAAACCATGCAGAGCAATATGTAAAAGGAGAATACCAAAGCACCAGAATGTGGGCTTTCTTGCACTGATTGTACTGGTTTCTAAACTTGAAAAGGGAGTTATGATATTTTTTATCCATTTCTGCATTTCATATGTTAATTTCAACTGACTTTGCAGTGTAAGTGTGTGTCAGTGTACTCAGGCGTTTACAGAGTACATATCATCTGCAATTGGGTACAGCTTTCAGTGTCTCTCTCTTTGTGTAACATAGTTTTAAAAGGGAATCAGTTCTCCACTGTGACTGAAGTGGCAGTGGGCATCACAGAGGATCAGTTAACAGCCACACCAGTGACCTCCCTTCACAAACAGTGATCTTTATATAGTTCATTGTGCTAAAAAAGAAATAACGTTTAGCTACTTTGTAATATAAGCATGCTAAAGAGCAAATGCGAATTATACATTTCATTATTTTTCCATGCCATTTTGTCCAGTGTAAACACAGGCAGGTTAAGAGATACACAGTGGAGAGGACTGTCCAAGAGATTATGATATGCTAATATGAGAGGGTAACCACGGCGCACACTGCCTTTTTTCTATGTGGGTGCGGCAATGCGCTGTATCAGCATGTGCTCCTAACCTCTCTCTATTGTGCCTATGTCAGCACACAGTAATACCCGCACTATTCCGAAGCAACGTTTTCACTGATTTGTGTTTTTTGTATCTCACACCCTCATACCCCTTTATCGGAAGAGCATCCCTTATCTACCATGGAGCGTTCGATCAGAAGAAAATATGAAGCTGGTTTCAAATTAAAAGTCGTTGAAGTGGCGAAAGAAATTGGTAACTGCACTGGTGCAACAAACTTTGATGCGCCTGAGAAACTAATACGAGATTGAAGGTGGCAAGAAGGTGTAAAAAAAAAAAAAAAATTTGAGTGTCGCATTTTTGAACGGGCGCACAAGCCGGGGTCGTTTACCACAGCGTGTGGTTCGTTTATTTGACAGCCTAGATATCGGAGTAATTACATTCATAGCATTCGTAGTCTGAATCTCGATCTGATTCCGATCGAGATTCAGACTATGAATATATATATATATATATATATATATATATATATATATATATATCATCGAGTTTTTATAGATCTCCAGTCAGTAGAGGCACAGTTAGTTGCCTGTGGACTTGCCCCGAGCCCTGAAGGTGTCCCTTGTACGTGCATGTGTTATGATATATGCTGTATACCATACAACAATCCTGGAGAGCCTCAGTGGCTGCAGGTTGCTTAATTAGAAGCCAGTCCTCTCCAATAAAAGATCTTATTTAATTTCATGGCTTGTTAGTATTTTAACTCTACCATGTTAGTTTATTCTTAAATCAGAGATACATGTGTCATCCAAGTGATTTGAAGCCTAACCTGGATGAGTAATTTTCAATTCTTCACTTTATTTTCAGTTTCCTTCTGAGTACTTAATTAAACCAAAAAGTTAATGGTGAATACAGTACAAACAAGTGGAAATGGAGACAAGCTAGATGTAGAACTGCTGGTTCCTTTGTTATTTGCAGCTTATTGCTAATAAGGAGCAGTTAAAGTAATAAATACAGCAGTTTAAGACTAAAATAAGCAATTAAAGATTCAAAGATCTTAACAAGCGCGACAACTAAAATGAATCTGAAAAATGTCACTTAAGCAGTAAGTGCTTCATCAGCAATGAACGTTTTCTCATGAAGCAATTGGGTTAGAACAAAAATCTGAAGCCACTGCAACCCTCCAGGAACAGCGTTGCTCAGTCCTGATTTAAAGGGTCTGATTCTTAAATAGAAAGTAAATTAAATGAAGTTAATTAGTAGCAAAAACTAGTCACTAATTAAGAAAATGGTTACCCGTAGCCACTGTGGCTCTCCAGGATCAGAGTTGGCCACCCCCACTATATACTGTCCTATAATTGAAAAAGTGTACAGTAGAGGTCCTCTTTCTGAGAATAAATCGAAGTAAATTTAAGCATGAAGATAGTGGTGGATTTCAGTCCTCAGCTCAAAGCTGTATGGCTCCCATGAATCTGAATTGCACAAAACAACTACTGATAATAATTAATTCATTTTGGTCAGGAAAGTCTTATAAACAGCAAAGCTGAAAGTTTTCTAGTCATTATGATACTAATTGTAAAAAAAATCTTGAGCTGCTATACCAGTCCAGAATGTGCTTAGACAGCTCTTCCTTCAGTCTTATCTGTGATGTGAAGTAATTGTGTTGGTTGTGGCTATTTGGCTTAAAGCCCAGAAAAACAAGCAACAAAAATTAAATCCTGGAAAAGATGAAATGGTGTCCTTCACGTTCGAAGTGACAACTGCTTGACTACAGAAATTCTCTAAATAACAATAATCAAGTCATAGATTGAAAGGATATAGCAAGAGAATTAAAAACAACACACTAATTTTAGAAAAAGTATTGAAAGTTGTTCTCAGAACAATAATAATAAAAATACAGCCTAATGTCTCTCACTCCAACATTTTCAGTTTTTTAGCAAAATAAATTAGCAGAAGGTCCTTACTTTCTAAAAATAAAATGGTTATAGGAAAAAATGTCACTAAAACAAGTACCAAAGAGGTACTAATATGTGAAATCATTGCATATTCTTAAGTTATGTTAAACACACCACCTGTCCATTTGGTTTTTTTTTCCATTGCCATTCCATGTTGAGGGACATTAGCCCTGCCCGGGATGCCATTCTGTCTCTACACACACATTTCCTCCACCACTCCAGCTTTAAGTTGCCCCTTTACCTTCTGTGTGTGGAAAGGAACTGATGCATGTTTATACCGTATATGACATGACACTAAAAATGGGATGAGCTGGCTTCTAGACCTCGCCATACAGGCAGACACCAAGTCTACCCCAAGCTCCTCTCACTAGATTAGGAGAAATCATTTTGTCAAAAATGACAGTGATGGCAAGTGCCACCTGAGAATTAAAACAGCAGGAGAAAATGAAGGCAATATGAAGAGCCTCATCAAGGCTGAAGGAGCCCCCCTCTATTATGGAATGCAATCCCCTAAATAAAAACTTGATATTAACCCTAAGGTTCATTTATTTGTCCATTACAATTTGATGGTGTTGTCTACTACGTTCTCTACAAACCTTGATTGGCACAGTGAACATTTAATAAAATAGAAGCTTTTTTCCAACCTTCATGTTATGCACTTAATACTTCTATTCAGACTTACCTGCAGCTTTCATTTATTGCAATTTATTTCATAAGGGGGAATGGGGATGTTCCCCCGGTCCTTAGATCTACATTATGCAGGTTCAAAATATGAGAGAATAACCCTGTGTGGCAACTCATGTCCCTCAAAGGAACTCTCTGACATGTCAATGTAATGCATTTACCCATCCAAAGACCCTCAAGTCAGGTTTTGCAGATGGCTGAATGTTGCAGCACCGAATGCAAGTTAGTAACCCATCTCAGATGGGATGCCAGTTTACCACAGGGTAAATTCCCTAATAGTGAACCAATTTATAGGTACTTAGGTATCCTAACATGCACACCTTTGGAATAAGGGAGAAAAACCACAGAGACATGGGGAGAAAATGCAGACTCCAGGCAGAAATTGTGATCCTGCCACATAAAAAAATATCAAAAATTGGATGCAGGCCTGCTCTGCACTGCACAGGGGTCTGATCCAAAAGATCAGGCCTCACCACTAAAGGCAGCCAAGCCCCCAACTCAACTGTCAGGCCTCCTAACTTCACAGACCCAAAATTGGGGCAAATGCTGAGAGCCACAAATATGCAAAGGGTGAGAGGCAACAAAACAAAATACTATTTATAGTTAAACATTTATTGAACAAACTTAAAGGGGATAGCACAAAAAATAACAAGGAGAGAGCAAAAAAAGAGGGATTGCCAAAAGGCAAGTCTAAAAGTGAACAAATCAGAGAATCGAAAACCAGAAACAGCACCTGAATTCAGGAGCAGAGGGTCAATAATAGGAAATCCACAATCACTAGAAAACATAATTCAAAAAGACCAAACCTCAATGCTGTCCTGAAGAACCTGAACCTCTGCCTGGAACATGTAGGAAGAAGACGGTCCTCCAGCCGAGCCTATACATAAAGGGGAGAAGGCACATAACTACACACATTAATACATAAATAAACAACACAAACGTAGAAAATAATTCACATTCAAAACAAAACATACAGGAAGAGCAAAAACAAAATTAATAAGATCCACAAAAATATTCTAAGAATAATAAAAATATAAAAAGAAAATATTGAGCTAGGAGAAAAAAAATACCCTAGCCAAATCTTAACAAGAGGGAGTAACTAAACCTTGTGACCTTGAGCAGTGCTGATCACAATACTGTTGTGCCACAAGCATTCATTTTAAATCAAAAGAAAAAAATAAGTTGTTTTCTTAAGGCCATGTCACATTTGAAGACTTCTGCAGCGATTTTCGTTGGTAGCCTTCATTTACATAATTTTAGCACTCCAACTAGTCTGCTATGGGCTTGTGTGCATGACAGCTGACAATCAATGAGTGCTCATCCAGAAGTACAGTGCATTTAATGTAGCAACAAGAAATATGGGACACATCATCCGTAAGTGGAAGAAGTTCGAAACCACCAGGACTCTTCCTAGAGCTGGCCGGCCATCTAAACTGAGCAATCGGGGGAGAAGGGCCTTAGTCAGGGAGGTGACCAAGAACCCGATGGTCACGCTGTCAGAGCTCCAGAGGTCCTCTGTGGAGAGAGGAGAACCTTCCAGAAGGACAACCATCTCTGCAGCAATCCACCAATCAGGCCTGTATGGTAGAGTGGCCAGACGGAAGCCACTAGTAAAAGACACATGGCAGCCCACCTGGAGTTTGCCAAAAGGCACCTGAAGGACTCTCAGACCATGAGAAAGAAAATTCTCTGGTCTGATGAGACAAAGATTGAACTCTTTGGTGTGAATGCCAGGCGTCACGTTTGGAGGAAACCAGGCACCGCTCATCACCAGACCAATACCATCCCTACAGTGAAGCATGGTGGTGGCAGTATCATGCTGTGGGGATGTTTTTCAGCGGCAGGAACTGGGGGACTAGTCAGGTAAAGGGAAAGATGACTGCAGCAATGTACAGAGACATCCTTGATGAACACCTGCTCCAGAGTGCTCTTGACCTCAGACTGGGGCGACGGTTCATCTTTCAGCAGGACAACAACCCTAAGCACATAGCCAAGATATCAAAGGAGTGGCTTCAGGACAACTCTGTGAATGTCCTTGAGTGGCCCAGCCAGAGCCCAGGCTTGAATCCAATTGAACATCTCTGGAGAGATCTCAAAATGGCTGTGCACCGACGCTTCCTATCCAACCTAATGGAGCTTGAGAGGTGCTGCAAAGAGGAATGGGTGAAACTGGCCAAGGATAGGTGTGCCAAGCTTGTGGCATCATATTCAAAAAGACTTGAGGCTGTAATTGCTGCCAAAGGTGCATCAACAAAGTATTGAGCAAACGCTGTGAATACTTATGTACATGTGATTTCTCAGTTTTTTTATTTTTAATAAATTTGCAAAAACCTCAAGTAAACTTTTTTCACATTGTCATTATGGGGTGTTGTGTGTAGAATTCTGAAAAAAAAATTAATTTAATCCATTTTGGAATAAGGCTGTAACATAACAAAATGTGGAAAAAGTGATGCGCTGTGAATACTTTCTGGATGCACTGTATACACATTTGCCACATGAAATTGTGTTCTAAAGTTAAGCGTTTTATATAAATTTTAAAACTATATGTTGTACACACGGCGCTTTACAATGGAGACAAAAGGGGCAGGAACCAAACCTGATTTTTTAGCTGAAAAGCCAACCATCACATCACCATTATTACCCACATGGAGCTGTTTCCTTGTCAACAGATCAAACTTGTCGTACTTTCTGTCTTCAGTTATGTCTTCAGCAAGTGAAATGCATGTCCAGTTGGGTTGAGGTAAGTTGACTTGGTCATTAAAAAATATTCCACTTATTTGCCTTTAAAAGCATTTGGTTTGCTGTCACAGTATGTTTTGGCTCATTGTCCATCTGTACTGTGAAATGTCATCCTATCAGTTTTTGTACATTTCAGAAATCATCCTGCAGCTTCTGTCAGCAGTCATATCATCAACTGGTTTTTCTTCACAAAAGAAAGAATTCTGTGATCATCTAGGACAGTTGTCTTCCATGATTGTCCAGGCATTCTTTAAGAATGTACCAGATAGTTGATTTGACTACTCCTGCATAATGCCATGCATAGAATTCACACTAAAACAACGGACAAAAGCAGAAATGTTCGTACACACAAAAAAATCCAGATGCATAACTTTGTGCGTACGCCAACTTCCACATCCTTCCGCTCCATAAATCCCAGTCAGCGGGAAAAGTAACGCACGTGCCTGCCACCACTCCCCAACTCCTCCCAGAATTACGCATCTTTGAATATGCAATTCAAATCAATATAAATAGCCCTTAAGCTTAGCGTTTTGTGAAAAGGCAATGGCAAAAGCACGGGGGAAAATAAAAGAATTTCAGCGAATACCAAGTGGAAGCAAGGAAAAATGTACTATTTGTTGGTTTAAACAGTGGTATAAAAACAACAAAAGGAAGTTCATCGAGTGACATAGAGTGTCGGAGAAACTAGAAAGCTCAAGTTTACAAAGTCGCACAGTGCCCGAAATAAAAAAGTTGTCAGATATCAAAGTCGTAGTGAAAAGGCGAGTCGTAGCCCACCGTCTGAGTGTCATATAGAAAGCTTATTAAGGTACAGAGAAAAGAAAAAAAAAATAGGGACACAGTAGGAAAAAAGCTTGAAATGTCAACTTTAATCTCGAAATTTCCACTTTAATTACGTAGTTTATTTTGTCATTCTGTGTTCTTCTATGTGCTCTATGTGTGTGAGTCACTACATGCTTCTTAAACAGGCTTTCTCTTCCTCCGAAAGGACACAGAATCCATTACATTCGTGATATTACTGCTCTCTGAATAATTAAAATACTGAGATGTATACTTGATATCATTTCAGTATTCATATTATATCAATTAAAGCATGTATTAAACATGGGAAAAGAGTGGCGCAGTGATAGTGACGAACTGGCACCACATCCAGAGATTGTTCCTGCCTCAAGCAAGATGCTTGCTACACCATGTGCGACCTTCGATTAAATAATTTATTGCAGCAGTACTGTTTCTCTCAAACATACTAACCTCCAATTCCTGTCCTTCCTTTTCTTTCTCCAAGCACCCAATCGCCACACAGTCAGCTCAGTAATAGACGTTACACCATCTGTAAGCTAAGAACTCCGATTCTTCAAAACTTTTAAGGAACATTGAAATATCTTCGTAGTACATGTTTAATTATTCGATCCATCTGTCTTTCCAGTGTCGCGCCAGCCCCAGCAAGAATACAACGTGAGGCAGGAATAATGGGGGCGCCAGCTCATCGCTAGCGCTGTGACACTGTGTCCTCACATATTTAATTATTAACAATATAGATTATTTAAATGACGTTAACATTTTATCTGTATAATGTAATAAACATATTTTGCTGCATTTCATCTTAAAAATGATATCGTCATCATATGTAAATACGCGCTTTATAAAGTGACTCAGGTTGTGCAATATTATAACTGTATCGCAAGTTTACAGTGAGGTAATTGTACTTATAAGTACAAACAGTTCTACAAGGTACACTTGATGGACTGATTGAGTGTGTTTATACTTCTTGGGATGAAACTGTTTCTGAACCGCGAGGTCCGTACAGGAAAGGCTCTGAAGCGTTTGCCGTATGGGAGCAGTTCAAATAGACAGCATGGCTGAGGGAGCTGCTGTAGAGCTGTGATTCCACACTCAGATACAGTGATATACTGTAAATACTCCGAGTGGTGCAGTGAGAGTAATATGGAAAAAGATGATCCGCTGTGGCAACTCCTAACGGGAGCAGCTGAAAGAAGAAGGTGCAGTGAGAGTAATAATGCTAATTTTTAAAAATTTTTTAATAGTTTGGCCATACCGTGGACCATTATATTGTTACAGGTTAATTACAATCAGATGCCTTAAACTAATAAACAATATGCGGTTAATTTCAGTGTATATGACAAAACCGCGTCAGGGATGTGGATCTAAAAAAGAAAGGGAAACCACACTGGAACAAAAGCACTGCTTTGACGCTGGGTGCTGTCAGTTTGCAAAACCGAGCAGAGAACTTACGTATGCCAGGGTTTGAGGTAGCGTGAAAATGTGCATGGATTTACGCCAAGTTTAGGTTTTACACATCACAATTTGAGCGTGGAAACGGGAGTATGAAACATTTTTGAGCGTACGCACCGTTTATACATGAGGCCCCTGGTGTTTCTGCTATTTCTCAGATGGGTTTGTTTTGTTTTCTGTGCCAAGAATGGTCTGTTTTTACTTGCATGGACAGCTCTTTGGACTTCATATTGAGAGGCGAAATTGACAGATTCCAAATGCAAATTCCACACTTGGAATCAACTCCAGACCTTCTACCTGCTTAATAGTTAATGAAATAATGAGGGACATCCTCACACCTGACTGTGGAACAGCTTCTCAGCTTGTGTAATTCTGAAAATGTGGGGACCATGCATAAAAATGGCTGTCATTCCTAAATACCTCATACAATATTTCTGTTAAACCCTTTGAATCAATGCTGAAAGCCTATACTTTAATCATGTAATTATTTTTTCATTTCAAATGCATTGTGGTGGCGGACAGAGACATAGTTATAAAAATCATGTCACTATCCAAATAATTATGAACTTGACTGTAAATGTCAAAAACAGTGAGAAGTGTTATTCTGTTTGTGCAGCTTTGACCAGTCTCCTCTCCGCATCTGCTCACTCATCTGTATAAATGAGGGGAAATCAAAAAGCAAATGCAATTTGAAAATTATGAGGTAACCGCAATGGATATAAACAGATGCAACACAACACACACAACACAGCGCTCTGCTGTTAGTCTGGTTGAAGCCAAGGTGAAATGCACATGGACACTCAACTGCAGGATGGCACCGTTGGTGAACAATGCACTGCAGTGTGATTTCTTTGGGTAGAGGGAGAGAAACCTGCTGAAATTCACCAAATGATGTTGGCTCAGTATGGAAGTGAAAACAGCATGACTAAAGGGAAAGTTTATGAATGCATAGAAAGGTTTAAAGTAGGAAGAACAAGTGCAACTGACAAAGCTCATTCTGAGCGACCATTGACATCACACACAAACAAGCCCACATCAACATGATGAATGCCTTCATTAGAGAAGAACGACAGATTATTACCCGCTGTTGCTGCACATTTGGATATCAGCTATGGATCTGCACATGCCACAGTGCATGATGACTTGGGTTACCATAAAGTTTGCACAAGATAGGTACCCAAATAGCTTTTAGTGATCTGCACAAGCATCAGCACATGGAGGTTGTGACCCAGTTCCTGAAATATCATGAAGAAGATCAGAGTGTTCTGGAGTGGATTGTGACCAAGGATGAGACATTATAGCAAAGCGTTTCATTAATTAATTAGTCATATTTCAATAATAGATTGTAAGAATAAGACAGAAACTGAGTTTTGCCTGCTGCCTCCCGACTCTGACTTCAAACTGAGGCCACGGGCTTTCTTTTAAAATTGACCTGGGAGCTGCTTACAGTCCCCTTTCCAACTCATCCAGAGTACATCTGAATTGTGCAGGAACCAGGGAAGTCCTCCCTTGACAGCTCCCTCTGGTGGTCCCCAAAGATCCTGACAGGGCTGCATTTTTGGATTCCATTTCCCATGGTACCCTGCATGTGCCTTAATCAGGTTTAGCCATGATGAACACTGCTACCTGCTGTGTGGGTGAATGATCTGCTCATGGTAAGCCCATTCTCCCAGTCCTTTTATCATGGCCTCCTGGCCTAGTATGAAACCTTCTGATGCCTATCCTACCTTCTAGGCACCCACAATACATTAACACAAACATTAAGTTTAACAGTAAAATAGATCTGAATCTCAATATTTAACATTAACAAATCATGGCAATACAGTAATGTGAATCCCGTAAGAGAGATAAGGAAAACAAAAACTCCAATCATCCTGAGTAACACTCTGGGAGGATCTGGATGTCGATTAGTTTGTATGACTTTATGACAGAGTGCCCTGTGATGGACTGGCATCATATCCTTATATTACTGACAGAATATGCTCTGGCACCTTATCGCCTTGATTTGGATTTAATGGCTTTGACAATGAAACCTCACTCACGGTCTGCTTACTGGACTCATGAATAAGGATGAAGCTTTACATCCTTTGTTTACACACTTTGCATACCATAATGGGACAAGGTTAACTCCCTTTTCCTGTCACAAGGTGAGACCAAGGGTCACCATATCCTCTGTGTACAGTATGTGATCATACGAGCGCAAGGTGATCTGCTGTGTAATAAAAGAAATTGTTCTCCCAAAGTATTCTTGACAAAAAAATTGACAACAATAAGATTTTATAAAAGTTAATCAAAATCCAAAGTGTTATTCCTATTTAGTTACAGCAATGTCTATTATTTATACAGTAATGTGAAAAGGTAAATACACCCTTGGAATTTTTTTTTAAATATATATGGACATATCAAGGTTTGATTATCATTTAAACAACATCTTTAAATAAAGGTGATGTAATAAAAAGAAAAGAAAAACTGACTTTGCAATAATTTATTAAATGAAAAATGAACATATATGCCACATGCATCTGTGGAAAAAGTAAGTACACCCTTAATTGTAATACCTGGCATTGCTCTCATTGACAGAAACAACCTCAGGTTGGTATTTACTATAACTGTGTACAAGTGTGTGATATTGACAAAGAGGTTTTTCCCCACTTCTCTGTGCAAATTCTTTGAGCTGTGTGATGATTAATGACCTCTTGAGAATAGCTATCAGCAGTGTGTCTGTCTGAGGAGAGAGTGTCAACTGCTTAGAAAGATTTACCTATTTTGGCAGCGACATTCATGTCTCTGGTGACTCCTTCTATGAAGTCAGTAGACGAATTGGACTCCTTTGGTACTGTGTCTCTTTAGAGAATTCTTGAGTACTGCTGGTTTGACTTTGTATTGAATGAGCAGCTGCTCACAGAGTCTCAAATGAGGCACATCACCTGCATTGTGAGGAAGCGTCAGTTATGGCACTACGGCCATGTGGAATGATTCCCAGAGGAAGATCCGTCTCGCATGATCCTCAGTGTTGAGGACCCGAGTGGCTGGACCAGGCCAAGGCGACACCCACATAACACCTGGCTGCAGGAGGTAGATAGTCATTTTTGGGGGATGAGACTGGACCGTGTATCAGCCTTGGGGGGACGCCAACTGGGATCCTGAGCTCTTTTGTCATGTGGTGAGTGTGGCAACGTGCTGTACCAGTGCATGCTCCCCAACCTGATCTGGCCTGACCTGTGTGATGATGGAGGTGTGTCTGGCATGCACAGCCCATTTCAAATCCTCCCACAGCATCTTGATGGGATTCAGTCCAGGCTTTGGCTTGGTCATTCCAAAACCCTCCGTTTCTGTCTTTTCAGCCATGCATTGGTGGACTTACAGGTATGTCTGAATTATTGACATGCTGTAAGGTCCACTTTTGGGTAAGCTTCAGTCTTCTAACAGATGGCCTCACATTATTCTTAAGCACCCTCAGATACAATAAGAATTTATAGTGGATTCTGTGAAAGTGAGTTGCCCAGGCCCTGATGCAGTTCTTACAAACCTCATTTCTAAAAAAGTTGGGATATTTTTCAAAATGCAATAAAAACAAAAATCTGTAATACATTAATTCACGTGAACCTTTATTTAACTGACAAAAGTACAAGATTTTCAATACTTTTACCGACCAACTTCGTTGTAATTTGTAAATATACACAAAATTAGTATTTGACGGCTGTAGCACACTCAACAAAAGTTGGGGCAGAAGCATGTTTACCATTATGTTACATCACTTTTCCTTTTAATAACACTTTTTAATCGTTTTGGGACTGAGGATACTGATTGTAGTAGTTTTGCAATTACAAATTGTGTCCATTCTTGCTTGATATAAGACTTCAGCTGCTCAACAGCTCATGGTCACCCATGTTTGATTGTCTTCTTCATGATGCTCCATACATTTCCAATGGGAGATATACAGTAGATCTGGACGGGCAGCAGGCCAGGTAAGCACATGTACTCTGTGTCTATGAAGCCATGCTGCTGTAGCCCATGCAGAATGGGGTCTAGCATTGTCCTTCTGAAATAAGCATGGATATCCCGGGAAGAGTCATCTTGATGGCAACATATGTCTCTCTAAAATCCTGTTATATGCCTCAGAGTCAATGGTACCTCCACATGCATGCAACTTACCCATGCTATGGGCAGCGATGCACCCCCATACCATCACAAGTGCTGGCTTTTTCCACCTTTCGCTGATAACATTTCAATGATCATTTTCATCTCTGACGTGAAGAATACGACACCCATTTTTTCCGAAAACAAGCTGAAATGTGGACTCATCTGACAACAGCACATGGTTCCACAGTCTTTCAGTCCATGTGAGATGAGTTTGGATCCAGACAACTCGCAAGCATTTCTGCATAGAGATGATGTATGACTTCCTACTTGTGTAATTCAGTTTCAAGTTGCATTTCTAAATGCAGCAACGGACTGTGGTTAGTGACAATGGTTTTCCGAAGTACTCCCAAGCCCAGATGGCTATATTTGTCACAGTATCATATAAGTTTCTTAGGCAGTATTGCCTTAGGGCTCAAAGATCACACACATTCAACAGTGATTTCTGACCTTGCCTTTTACGCACTGGGATGTTTCTGAATCTTTTCCAAATATTATGTATTGTAATATAAATTCTCTGCAATATTGCATTAAGAAATGTTCTTTTTGAACTAACTGATGACCTGCTGTGAGGGATGGCCTATGTTTTTACCTGGCTGGGATGTACTTGGGATGGAAGGACTGGGGGAGAAAGTGTTCAAAGGGCATTATCTCCCCCGGAGTGCTAGATGGCAGCCACCCTTGCTTTTAGCGGTGCTTCTGATTCCCAGAGGGCAGCATGGGACTTGGAGTTCTTCGACTCAGTCCTGTTCTGAGGCTGCCGCCAGGGGGTGGTGCAAGAACTGGGGGAGCCCTACTTCATGGGGTTCCTGTCTCATTTGGATTTCAGAGCATGTCTATGGATCACCAGAAGTTCTCCCGGGTGAGAGATAAAGGGAGTTGCCTGCCTTACATAGATGAGCCAGAGTTAGGAGGAAGGTGGACAACTCTTGCGTGGAGGAGTGGATGAGGCGTTGACAGAGAGAGAGAGGGAGAAAGACAAAGAGTTGCTGTATTGTGCTGTGCTTATTGCATATACTTGTGATTGTGGCAAGAAACACTTGTAGTGGAAGAGTTTGCTACAATAAACACTCTTTGGGCTTTTATACTTATGCCCATGCCTGCTTGTGCTGGGTGTTTGGGGAGCAGGTGCACCCCCTGGTGTCCATACTGCTTAATGTGGAGTCTTCCCAACCGGTGTTACTTGAATATTCTGTGCACTTCTGTCTTACTTTAACTCTGTACCAGCTTTTGTTGAGTGTATTACAGCTATCAAATTCTAAATTTGTGAATATTTACAAAATACAATTAAGCTGGTCATTAAAACTATTGAAAATCTTTTTTTTGTACTTCCGTCAGTTAAATAAAGTTGACATAAATTAACATATCACAGATTTTTCTTTTTATTGCACTTTTCTGGAAATGGGGTTTGTACATTCCCTTCCCAAACTCATAGTTATCTATAACCTTCTTTCTGAAGGCCTTAGAGAGCTCTTTTAAGCTAGGCATGGTGATGACACACATTTCAACAACAAAGTGCAAACCAAACTAAATGTCTGTCAAACAAGACAGGCACCTCCAAGATCCTCTCTAATGGTGTTCTATTCGTTTGTGCCCAATCTGACACACCTAATTCTAATTTAGGTATTGAAGTTAGTGTTTCACTTCTTCCATTCTTTTATAGTAAACTTCCCAAATATTTATAGCTGTCCACTTCTTCTAAGATGTTTTCTCCAACTTTTATAATTACTGGTTTTGTTGTTGCTTTCCTTCAAGACAAACATTACATTTTTTATAGCTATCATATTCTTCAGAAAAATAGGTGGAGTGGTTATCCATTGCCTTCCTCACCAGTTGTGATTGGAAGGAGTGGAAGAAGAGAAAAGAACATAAGAATATGTATAGCAATGGGATACGCAGTCTTCAATGCAAAATAAAAATTGCTAAGAAATAGAATGGATGAAGCACGGAAGAAAAGAATAATAAAAATCTGGAGTGTTCTTCACTCGACTTTCTTGTATACGTGGACATTATATAATAATTTGTATGAATATGTCAGCTTGTGAAACAAAACATGTACCTATTCAAATTTCAAGTTTATTTGATAGTTCTTTTACCTGATTCGCTAAATTTCTAATTATGGTGTTGTTTTGTTTTTGTACCATGTAATTTCTTTGCATTGTTGATAAGTTAGATAAGTTAAAAATAATAATATCTGTAACATAGTTAATAAACTGTTAATAAATAAGATGAATAATTAGATATTCCCAAAATTATATATTATTCTAGCCCTGTCCTTAACTCTTTCATTCTGTTTATTGAAAAATCAGAATGTAAACGTGTATGAAACTGATTAATTTACTTCTGCCTTTGCGATACTGTTTGCTTTTTAACTCCCATTTTCAAATAAAAAATTAAATGTAGGTAATAAAAAAAAGTTCAGGCAATCCAAAAAATATGGAAAATGAGAAGAAATGTCAATTCATTCACAAACAGTACAAAACTGATGAAAGATCAAAACATATATAAAATATAATTCATGGAATTAAATGCAAGGACAAAGTAGTAAATGTGTAGAGCAACAATTTTCCAGTCTTTTGTAAAGCACCAAACATAAAGCATAAAAAATGTGAATTGTTCTCCACTCAACTTTCCTTATATCTGTTCCTGTAAAATAGATACCACTTCCGGTTCTCTGATTATATTGAAACACATATCAAGTTTATATAGCAAAGATCTAACTATGCAACTTTTAATGCAATGCAATGCAATAATTGCATAGTTAGATCTGGACTACCCTGTACTTCCGGTAATCCGATCAAACTGAAATTTTAAATATAATTGTTTTTTGTGGTCAGTAATATACCACTTCAAGTCACCTGATCAAGATCAAATTTTATATTTAACGATAAGTAATGATCATACAAAATTTAAATTATTTATGTCTATTTATATAATGGTAGTAATGCATTTGTAATAGATATCATTTGCAGTTATCCGATTAAGGTGAAATTCTATATTTATGTGTTTCTTACCCTAACTAACAACGATATCATATTTAATTTTTTCTCTTTTTAAAATGCAATTTCACATGAAAAACTACTAAAGAAAATTTCAATTAGCTGTTTATTTAAACATGGAGATTCATCAAAATCTCAAGGTTGAATTTTTTCGCAATTACTATACTTTCTCTGTACCACATATATGAGTAAAAACAGTAATCTAACATGGACAACGAGGAAAGGGGATATAAATAGATTGGGAGTGTTTTATCTTGGTAGAGTAATATATATTGCTCTACTTTCCCCTATTGTATTATTAAGATGTAGCCTCTGTCAGAACGCCTCAAATCCCACAGACTTACCACTGTTTATAAGGTATTATAGTATATAACTTCTCCCCAACCTTCCCTTCTATATCTACTAGGGGGCTCCGCCCCCTGCTCGCTTCGCTCGCCAACCCCTGGTGTTGGGAATGACAAAGAGCGTGATGTATGAATGAGATATAGAATAGTGTGAAGGTGTAGATGATGCAAATAGAAAGCAAACAATAAAGTGTGTGGCACAGTGTAAAGGTTTATTGGAAAATTTCTTTGTACACGCCGTTTAAGTGTAAAAGGTAATTCCAGGTCAGAACTTGTAAGGTCAATGAAGATGGTTATTGTCGTGATCAGAGTCAACTTTGTCAGAGCTTAGAAAGAGTTGTGTCTCTCCAGGAAGTAATGCGATGACTTGGGTATTTATGTTTTCCACATTAATATTTTTTGGACATAATATAGTGCGTTGTGTTAAAAGGGGCATTTGGTCTAATGAGATTGCTGTTCTAAATCTGTCTGTAACTAAGTCGTCGCAGATAAAGGCTTGAGGAATTGTAATAATATCTGGGTGAAGTCTATTTGTATTGGTGAGTGTACCATCTCCCAGTTGTAATAACCAATTGTTATGATCTGGATCTGGACATCGCATGTTTTGTACTAACTGTATCTTTTGAAAGCAATGCCAATTGTCTGCGTATTTTAAGGTGCACTGAACAATAGCTGAGCGCATGGCATGTGGAACAACAGCTAAGCACTGTCTAAAATCTCCTCCTAATAAAAGTACCTTTCCTCCAAAGGGAATATTATTATTCATAAACGTTTGTAGAAGTTTATGAATGGTGTTGAGTAAGTGAGTGGATGCCATTGTACATTCATCAATAATTAACAGTTTTGCAAGACGGATGTCATGTGCAGTGCCACTGTTAATGTTCATAGTGGATACCGATTTGTAGGATCTAATGCAGTTCATAAAGATTTCACTTTCAGGTACATCGTTAGTTAGAAGCTTCTGTAGATATTCAGGATATGAATGTAAAGGAGGCAGTCTAATTTGACCCTTTTGATAACAATGTGTAAATTCATTACTTGTATTGCCAGTTGTTTCTTCAGGGAAGTAAAGTGAATGACAATGATTGCAAATGACATTCATTAATCCCAATGAATTTTCCTGAATAGTGGACTCATTATTGAACGCGTTGTCAGCTAACTGGCGGAAGCGTTTAGCAGGTGTCTGTCGTTGATGTCCGTGACGTGTATCTTTTGCTTGTGCCGTTTGAGAGTCGCGTTGTTTTATGTCCATTATTTGGGACATGTTGTTTTGGAGGTGTAATCGATTTGCCTGTGCTGTGTGAGAAGCCCGTTGTAGTTTACGGCGTGCATTGTTTGTATTGAGCCTTGCCCGTTTTTGTATGTCGGTCAGTTGAGCTTTCTCTTTTTGGAGCCTTGCGTGCTTGTTTTCCGGCAGTCCAGATGCGCGGTGTAGACGTCTGCGTTTATTTATTTTGTCCCTTCGCTGCCGTTTCTGTATGTCTGAGACGGGAGGTGTTTCGTTTTGAACCCGTGCCTGTTTCGATGCAGTACTGTGAGACGCGCACTGCATGCGTCCACGTTCAGTGTGTCTGTCCATTTGGGTTCGTTTCTGTAACTGTGTTAGTTGAGCTTTGCGTTCTTGGAGCCGAGACATTTTTTCTTCCAGAGTTTCAGAAGCGTGTTGGAGCCGACGTGTATTGTTTTTTTTCATGCGGGTTCATGTGTTTGGTCCCGTTACCCGAGCCGTTTCGTTTTGTACCCGTGATCGTGAATTCATGAACTGTTTGTTCTTCAGCGTTAGAAATATGGATAAGTAATAAGGAGGATCGCACTCACTGTTAATATGGAGCCTTTTCTGCGGTTGAACGGTTAATAGTGCCTCATTGTAATGAGATCCACCTATGCTGCATAGTGTGAATTGTGTTTGGTCCCGTTATCCAAGCCGTATCGTTTTGTACCCATGATCGTGAATTCATGACTTGTTTGTTCTTGAGCGTGATAAATATGGATAAGTAATAAGGAGGATCGCACTCACTGTTAATATGGAGCCTTTTCTGCGGTTGAACGGTTAATAGTGCCTTATTGTAATGAGATCCACCTATGCTGCATAGTGTGAACGTGTTGAGATGACGTATGTTTAATACGGACGGTTCATTTAGAAATGGGGCTTTGTGTGTCATTTGTTATTTATGTTACTGTGGTCGAGGGTCTGAATCGTCGTTTTTATGTACGTTTCGTGTGCTATGGCCATAGTCTGTCCCGTTTCGTGTCCAATGGGCTTTGTGTGGTGCTCGCGGCTTCTTTTTTTTTGTGTGCTAGGGGCTTGTTGAATCCTCCTCTTTGTGTGTCCCGTTTCGTGTGCAACGGCGTCTGACTCCTTTTTTCTGTGGTCTGACTCCTTTTTTGTGTGCGCGATGCCTCATTTCTTATTTTACGTTGCATTCCATCCAGTTCCCGTTGCTTGCGGGGGGGAGGGGGGGGGAGATTTGTGGGGCGCCTGCGCAGTACGTCTTTTGCGGCCACGGCCCATTGCCGGATGTCCCTGCGTCCATCCGGTTTACCATTCTCGGTTAGTAATGTGGATAACCTCAGGCAATTAGGTATAGTAAAAGACAAGCAGGAGTTAAGTTACACATAAAATAATGTATTATTGATAATATTCATAAATAATAACAATATGCAAAGTACATTTGAATATTGGCAACCATACAACCTGATTAAATGGTGATGTGCAGTTTCAGGCGGCACACAGACTTGTTAGTTACTTAAAAATGTCTCTAGTTAAGGCATCATTGGTGCTCAGCTTTCTTCAGAACAGGCCACAAGCCTGTTCAATATGGCTGCCGAGCTGTGCTCTTCATCAGTGATTAGTAAGAGAGATATGCTTCTTTATGATCAGAGGTTAGTAAGAGAGAGAGAATGTGGTTGAACAAGCAGATTTATAGATTCTCTGTCCAACCCCTACAGCCAATAGGACATCATGGTACTTAAAAGCTTCTGATCCAAGCCAATTCCAAACAGCCATACTTCATACCAATGGGGGAATACAACATCTTAAAACCTGCCACCCCCAAAACCATATGTTTTTATGGCTTTCTTGCAGGGGTTGAAAGACTTTAGCAGAGAAACACTCACCAAACTGGTTTAAGGCACATCCTCCCCCAACTCTGTCGTAAAATTCAAAGAGACCCATTCCTAAAAGGGGGGGTAAACACTCACTAATGTAACACTAAATTACATTGCTTTGCCTAAATTACAAATAAAGACATACAAAATATTTATCAAGTTATATGCAAAATCTTACATCACATCAGGGAGCAACTGAAATGTGGCTATGGAGAAGGATGGAAAGGATCAGTTGGATGGATAAGTTATCTAATAAAAAGTACTAGAAGGGATTGGTGAATAATGGGAGAGGCTTGAAACAGTGAGATGAAGGCAACAAAACTGGATGGGACATGTACCAAGAGGACATGGATTGCTAAATTAGTGCTGCAGGGTAAAACTGAGGGAAAGAAATCAAGAGGAAAGCCAAGGAAAATATGTTATATTATACAGAAAACAGGTAAATCATACCAAGAAATTAAAAGAACTGCAGAAAACAGAGTACAACAGAGAAACTAGCCATCAAGAGACCTGCCTTATGGAAAATAACTAAAGAAGAAAAAGAGGTAAATGTAGGGGTCTGCTTACATTTTCCACACGTGAAATTTACATTTATAATTGTTTAAATTTTACAATGGACTACAAAATGTAAGCGTGGCATGATGTTTGTTATATCATGTTATACATACTGCTTAAATGAAGATCAAAACTTGACATGTTCACATATATTAAACATAGGGAAAAACATTTCAATGGGTGTACTTAACTTCACATGATTGTATATCTTTCACAAGAACTGATTTTAATGGTACACTGGGGAAGGATTTAGTTGCTGCACAGCCACTCACTTTGCCTTTGGCCCCCAGATTCAAAGTTAAAGACCTTGGCCCCACCTCTGACTCCACCCTTTCCAGTCTTTAGCATTAAAAGGTCAGCCAAACAGGAATTCATCATTAATTTTGAAGTAACCAAGTTCTAAATGACTTCAGAGTGACCAGAAGTGCAGTGAGCTACTTGTTTATTAATTCTGAGCTTTCGTAGCATCTGCTGCCATTATGCATTTGCCCTATCTCTCTGTTTTACACATTTTCTCAGAATTAGCCTTCGCCTATACATTTCTTGGATGTTGCTTTAGACTTTATTGATTTTAAGTTTCAGCCAGTTCTTATTCCTTTATTTAAAATCATTATTTCTCATGTAGTTTTTGCTATTACAGTATGTATTTTTAAATACTTTTATATTTATTTATAATTTAGAACTGTGTATATACAATGTGTAGCCCCTCAGAGGTTCACTGATTATAGTGGAGTGGTTATCATTTATATAGTGAGTATTAAATTGTTTTTTTCTAGATTTTGCTTCAGTCTCTCAGATTTTTACTTTAAGATCATAGTTTGGACTTGTTAGCTCTGAGTTGTCTTTTTAGGCAAACACTTTTTGCCTATTTGTATCTGCATTTCATTTTTAATACCCTTAAAAATTCTTAGAATTTAAAGAATATTGCTTGCCTTATCTTTACAGGCCAGAGGGTCATTATTTTCCTCTCTCTTAATGGGCATTTTTGTGTTTCTGGGAAATCTATCTACAGTATCTATTTTAACTTTTAGAGCCAGTGCCCCATTTTGAACCTAATCAGGCCTGAAAGCCCATCTCTTCAGTTGGAGTCTGGCTGCCTGGGATGAGGCCTGTTTCTGAGTCCAACCAGTTAATTTCTGGTCAGGTTTTGGTTTATTTTGAGGCCTGTTCTCCCCTTTTTGCATTTTTTTGCTGCAACACCACAACAACTGGCATAATTAAGACATGGGTTAAACAGAGTTGACATTCATCTGTCTTTTTGTTTAACTGAATGAATGCGGTTCTCTATTGTAAACCTCCAGGTCTGAAAGGTGAAATGGTACTGATACATTTGTAGTATAATTTTTATTTGGCTCATGGCAGGCTCCCTAGTTAATTTGTTCAAGTTAATGGTTGTAACTATTAATGTCTTTATGTTTCAAGAGGGATATACCGATTGTTATTTCAGATTTACCTATAAGATGACCAGCGGTGGACCGTCTTAGTTGGCTTCACTGCTTTTGTAGTACAGCAGTGCTGTTCTTTTCATCACATTTGACCAATAAAGCCTACCATGCCTGTTTATTTTTCACCCCCAAGAGTCCAGCACAATGAGTTAGATAGATAGATAGATAGATTAACTTACATTTTGACAGATGAATCTCTAATTTTTGTTTTCTCATCAACAAGGTTGATTCTTGCTGTTCATGGAGTTTTGATGAAGGCTGCGCTTGTCTTCTGTTGGAGGAGTATGCATGTATTATGGTCAGATAGACAGGTTATTTGGGTGAAAAAATTGCACTGAGGTGTCCATTAGGGCCTGCAAGGGAGAGTTTCCAATTTGGTTTCATTTTATTGTTTAGCCAGGCTTTTGCCCCAGGCTAAAGTAAAGTTTTTTAATGAAATACTAGGGAGCAAAGCCCCCTGCTTGCTTCACCCAGGGGGCGTGCTTCATGCTAGTCACTTTGCATCTCTGCGCTCGCGTTGTGAAAGGGGGCTGAACACTAAGGAGATGCGGACGGATCAGCTGCTGGCTTGCTGCTGCTGCTACCGAGCTGCGTGTTCTGCTTGTCACGCTGCACGTTGATCATTTAAAAGCCTGTACAGCAGCTATCCTTTAAGCCAGCTGCTGCTTGTTCCGTGCTGCGTGATCTACATGTCGTGTCAATCATTTTAAAGCCTGTACAGCCGCTGCCCTTTAAGCCAGCTGCTGCTTGTGCTGTGCTGCGTGACCTGTATGTCGTGCTGCATGTCGATCATTTAAAAGCCTGTGCAGCAGCTGTTCTTTAAGCCAGCTGCTGCTTATGCCGTGCTGTGTGATCTGCATGTCGCACTGCACGAAGATCATTTAAAAGCCTGTACAGCAGCTGTCCTTTAAGCCAGCTGCTGCTTGTGCCGTGCTGTGTGATCTGCATGTAGTGCTGTGCAACGATCATTTAAAAGTCTGTACAGCAGCTGTCCTTTTGTCTCACTTCCTTGTCTCGCAGGACATTAAAGTGTCTCCAAGAAATTGTTTGAAAGTAGGGCATGATGTGCAAGTAATCTCGTGGGGACTTCAAAGTGTATCTCTGAGATGATCACGTCTTGACCCAAGATTTTTTTATTATAATAGACAGATGTTTACTTGATTTTGAATATTTTATATTTCTATGTCTTTATGTCAAATTATGTCTTTTTATTAATATTGTGTTTATTTATCTGCGGTGGGTTGGCACCCTGCCCAGGATTGGTTCCTGCCTTGTGCCCTGTGTTGGCTGGGATTGGCTCCAGCAGACCCCCGTGACCCTTTGTTCGGATTCAGCGGGTTGGAAAATGGATGGATGGATGGATAATGTCAATCATGGTTGCTTTAGTTTTAATGTTCTGCCTGCTTCCTTAAAGTGGAGCCAAACGAGGCAGGCCCACCTGATGATTCAGCTAGAGGGTGGCCCCAGCTGTATAAAAGTGGAAACTTCAGTTTATATTGAAGTTTGAGGATTGTGATTGTAATCTGTGTTCTATTTTTCTGATTTTGTGCTTCTTTTTAAGGCTCTCCTAGACTCTGACCCTGCGTTTGTTTAAGATACTGTCTTTGTTTTGTGATACTGGAGTTGTCTGCTCCTTCTTCCTTCCCCTTTGTGCTGCTTGATTTTTGAATTCTTCGATTAAATTATTTAATTTTTAAATAATCTTTGGTTTCTTGTTTTGGGCTCGAAGTTTAACAGTGATCCTCCTGCCTATCTTAATTTTTTAGAGTATTTTTGGACTTTAAAAGCTTGTGCCCTAAATGAAGGCCCAAGTGTTGACTTCTGAGTTGGACTGCCTGGGATGAGGCCTACCTGGGAGGTCAGACTTATGTGAAGGGGTAGACTAACTTGTGTGTGTTTTTTTTGTGGCCTGTGTCCAATTTTGTGGTTCAGTGTGGCAATAAAAAATAACATTTCAAGGCTGGACATCTGCCGTTATAGCATTAGTTTAAAGAGCGTCACCAGCTACTTCCTACATTTTATTAAAAGACAAGTATACACTAAAAAAGACTAAGTATCCGCATATGTGAGGAGAAATTCATCAACATGTCAAAATCAGACTTTGTAAAAAGCAAACACTTAATCCAGCTGTTGGGCGGAATAGCACTGTCTGGGTCACTTTACAAAATGTACAGATGAAATAGAGTTGCCAGGATCAGGCTGGCTAGAATAAGCACACATTTAAAAACTGTCTGTTGGGATTATGATGAGTAAAAGTTAACATCATGGCTAAAAAATTTAGTCCAAATCAGACTTCATACACAATAAGGTACAGATGTAGCTTAGCTGTCAGGATCAGGCCTTATAAAATATCATACAGACACAACAGAACTATGAAGATTTGAAAAAGAACAGCACAAGCAAAGCACATCTGTCAGGATCAAGCTCTGTAAAACACTAAAGAAAATAATGCCGTCATGATCATCATGTTGGAGATACCAGAGTTAGACTTTATAACATGAAAAGCCTAGATATACTATAAAAGGACTTTCAGGATTAGGCTTTAGACAAATTTTAAAAAGCAAAAGAATAGAGCTGTCAGGACCAGACTCTAAAAAAGTGTATATCACTGTCATCTGGCCAGAAAGGGGTGCTTACCCTGTTTTCTATGTGAATCCCAATCTCCTTGTGTAGTGACAGGGAGCACTGTGCTGCAAAAATTGGTACTGTCCTGAAGTATAAAACCAAGGTCCTGACTCTCTGTGGTCATTAAAGGTCCCTGGCACCTTTTGACAAGAGCAGGGTGTTTCCCTAATTGCCCACCACAGCCTGGTCATTCTGACCCCTACTCCCATCACGCCCTATCCTTTATTGGCTACCTCTCTCATCCCTTCAACCACCTAATAACTAATACTGGCCCAGGAATGACTGCTGTTGCATCACAGAGGTGGATGCTACACATTGCTGGTGGCGGAAATGGTTCCCCACTATGTAAAGTGCTTTGAATATATATATATATATATTTATTTTGTTATTTTGCATTATGTGGGAGTTTGGATGTTCTCCCTGTGTCTGCGTGGGTTTCCTCTGGGTTCTCTGGTTTCCTCCCACAGTCCAAAGACATGCAGGTTAGATGCATTGGCGATTCTAAAAAATTGTCCCTAGTGTGTGTTTGTGTGTGTGTGTGCGTGCCCTGTGGTGGGCTAGCACCCTATCCAGGGTTTGTTTCCTGCCTTGCACCCTGTGTTGGCTGGGATTGGCTCCAGTAGATCCCTGTGACCCTGTAGTTAGGATGCAGCGGGTTGGATAATGGATGGATGGATGATTCCAGGTCCTTGGACTTTAATATCCTCTAGGTAACTTGGCCAATATTATTTCAAGAAGTAATCCATTACTAATTATTCACAAAAGAACACTAATAGAAACATTTACAAGCCAATTATGATAAAGTAATTTGCACTTGTAATAAAAAACATAAACAAACCAAATACACAAGTACACTGAATAAATCACTCTCACTCTTCCTTGTCTTTCCTGCAAAAAAAAGTGTACTTTTTTGTTTCGTTCAAACTCTACACAATAAATTGAGGTTAATGGGAATTAGATGGAAATGCCCCAGGCCATTCTGTTGGATTCTGTAACCGTTAAGGGTACATTGAATGTCGTATAAAACGCCTGCACAGATCTCTCTGGCTCTTTTGCTCCTACAGTAAAATTCACATTGATGACAGTCTTACATAATAACACATAAACGAAGAACACTTTCTATGGTCAAGCACCGCTGATGAACGACGCTAGAAGAATAAGAAATGGGCAGAGTGAGGCAGAGTCATCGGGTGACAAGACAAAAAAAAATCTCAGTGTCAGGCTCGCTATCAGAAGTTTCATAAACTGACAACTGCTAGTTACCTCTACCGTATATATTGCTCTGATAAGCAAAAAGCGGTGTCCGATAGCTGCCTCCACCTTCACCACAACCACCACTAGAATCAGAACAGCGACAACGTTGAACTGACCGCGCAGCGCGGCTCACTCCCGCCCTCTCTCCCCCTCGTCGGGTTTTGCGGTCTCCTCGCGGGAATCTCGTAGCAGACCTGCGAACTCGCGAGCATTCCCGGAAGTGACGGCGTCCGGCGTCAGCTGTTTGTTGATGTTTGCGCTGCTCAGTGGACTCAGGAGGCCGGCTTGTTTTTGTTCTTTACTCCGGACCTGCGGGGCTCAGATACGGCTACAATACAACTAAAACGAGCGAACAGTTTTGTTCCGAAAAGGCAGGCCGGAGTGCCAGCACACAAGACTGAACGCTGAGAAGGAGGCGCCTTCGTCGCTCTTCTCATAAAGTAATCCAGCCATGACAATTCTGCCGAAGAAGAAGCCAAGCTCTGCAGTCGGAGTCTCTGACCACCCGGACGACGCAGACCGGCGGAGCGGCTCCGACCCACACTCTCACGCGCATCCCCATGGAGGCCGAGCCAGCGCTAGGCCAAGGGCTTCTCCTCCGCGCTGGCCTTATCAGGCCGCGCCGCCTTCTTCCCGTGAGGACCGGCGGGGAGAGGCGAGTGGCCGACCGCAGCAGGCTTCCCCTCCACCCGTGGGAGCAGGTTCCTCGTCCGTCCCGGTGGACGGCAGTGGCGGAGGTGGGGTGGCATGTGGAGCTGGGGTGCGCGTGGAGCTGGGAGGCGGTGTTGGATGTGGTGGAGGAGTTGGAGTCGGCGGTGGGGTCGTAGGTTGCTGCTCAGGGCCCGGACTCAGTAAGAGGCGGCGACAAGCAGCCTGTGCCGGTGGAGTCGCTGGCGGAGGGGTTGTTGGAGTGGCCGGAGGGGGTACTAGTCCCGACCCCGAAGAAGGAGCCGGTTACAATAGCGAGGACGAGTATGAGAATGCGGCGAGGTTACAGTCCTTGGATCCAGCGACGGTGGAACAGGTACAGTCGCCTCTTTCCGATTGTTGCTGCACTTCTTATTTAGCTGTCACTCGGGTTAATGTCTTTAATGAAGAATCGCTGCTTGTCGTATAGCAGCCTTCGAATTAAGCCTCCTTCCTCACATGGCACTTCACAGCGCCGATGCTCAGCATGTTCAGGAAGAGGCGTCTCTTTCATATCGTGTCAGGTGTGTGCATGGTGATGCTGTCATTTGGCAGGTGTGCCTACCTTTTAGTGCTCTGCTGTGTTTCACGAGTATCAGGATTATGTGGGTGCATGGTGATCTTCTGACAGCCTAATTTTCCTGACTATCAAGGTAATGACGCTTTTTAGGAGAGTGGGTGCCTTTTGTGCGGCTGTTTTTTATGCAGTCCTTTGTTGACCAGCTGGCGCTGTGTTGTACTTGCTCTGATGATAAAGGTACCTGAATGACCATCTCTCAGGCATGAACAACGTAATCACATTGACATGACGTGCTTTACAATGTAAATTGCCTGATAAACTGACACACAAAACTAAAAAAAAAAATATATACATATACTTTTTCCATCATGAATTCTTGTTAGAGATAGGACATCCAATAATCATTTCTGTACTACTTACTTTTTAAGTTTCATAAAATCAATTTACCATATTGGTAAAGTAATGGGTTTTATATGCTCACTGTATTTCCAAGAAACTGGGGCAGAAAATAAATACTGCCACATGTTAAAAATTGGCAAGGGCTATGGAAGAACTGTCAAGCCGCACAGACACTTTCTAAACATAAATGTAATTTTAAAAGGTGATTGCATTGGAAACTGTTCTTGGTATTTTAGAATTATGCCATATGCCTTTGCACATTATACTTTAGCAAGTTAGAATATGCTTTACACATATTAGCCTCTAGAAAGGTGCTATAATGAGACACATTGTTGTGTAATCTTTGTTAATTCATTTCTTTTTCGCGAACCAGTTTTTCCCTTATTGCAGTGTTGGCACCCTTGTTGACAACGCTTATTGCCAAGCATCAATTACCCTTCATTGGTTTGCTGGTCAGTTTTAGGGCACACTTATCCCTCATATTCTCCATTCATACCCTCTCAGTTCTTCCTTCATTATTCCGGATAGCAGTGCTTTGCAAATGTGGGTAGAACAAGCAAATTCCTTACAGATACTATTTAAAATAAAATGTTTAAATGTATTTAAAACACCAGAAACAACATTCATGTTGTGAAAATGCTTCGTCAGTTAAAACACAGTCGATCCACAGCGTTTGTATTTTATTTTAGCAGTGTGTTTAGTGGATTGTTCTTCAGTTATCCACCATCAATTTCTAAACGTTCATCATTAGTAAATGAAATTAAAATGTAATGGTTTAAGTTACAAAATCCTGCTAACATTTTATATTAAGCGTATGTTTCTGCTATGTCAGTTAATGATTGTTTATGTGGCATTACAATTTTATAAGCAAAAGTCCATTAGCTTTGCATGGCAAAATGTTTTGGGGATATTATAGTTGAGGGTAATTTAAGAACATGGCAAATAACATTGTTCCCTTACAAGACAAAAAGTGTACCCTAGGTGATTGTTGGCTAGGGTACCATCAAAGTGTAGTTTGCCGTTTCCCCCTGTGTTTGCAAGGGTCTCTAACCAACAAGTCAGAGACAAACTAATAAGTTCACTGCTGATTTTGCATCAAACTAGTTTGGCCAGCAGTGTGCTGATGTCCTATTCAGGGTTGTTTCCTGCTTTGCATCTTTTACTTAAGAAATATTCTTTACCCCTCTACAACTTTGAGGTAGAAAGAAATGGCCTGTAAAAGTTTCCAAACTTGCTTAGGGCAGTTCATGACTTTTCATGATCTTCTTCCTATTTTGATAATCTAATATCGCATAACAAACGTGACCCCAAGGTTCTTTTTGATACAATATACAGTATTGTTTCTCCAGCCCCATCTAATATATTGATCTCTTCAAACAGTGTTGGTGATGACTTTCTTAAATATTTTCTTAATAAGGTCACAGATGGTAGACCTACTTCTCCTTTAATGTTTGCTTCTCTAGGAGCTGGTCCTCCATGCTCCTTGTTTTTTAACTCTTTTAATTCAGTTTTTCTTGATGGCTTAGTTCTTGATGGCTTAGTATCACTGATTAGGAAAATTAAACCATCTTCTAGTTCTTTAGATGTTTTACCAACATGTTTGTTTTTGAAAGTTCTTGACTTTGTTGGCCTCAGCCTTGTATCTGTAATTAATTGCTCTTTGTAGTCTGGCTGCGCCCCTAGCCATTTTAAACATGCTATTGTTCATCCTTTGCTGAAGAAAACCTAATCTTAAACATTCTGTTTCTAAAAATTACAGACCCATTTCTCAACCCACATTTCTCTCAAAATCTTAGAAAAGGTTGTTTTTCTTGAGAGACATAAGCTTTTGGATTCCTTCTAGTAAGGTTTTCGAAATGATCACTCCACAGAAACTGCTCTTCTCAAAGTGTTAAAACGATTTATTAATGACTGCAGACACAGGTGAGAGTTCAATGTTAGTACTGCTTGGTCTTATTTCAGTCTTTGACATGGTTGATCATAAGACCCTCTTAGCAAGGTTAAATCACTCTGTGGATATTAGTGGTTCAGACTTAGTTTACCTCTTATTTATCTGATAGGAGTTTCTCCATCTCTGTAGGTGAGTATACTTATGTTTCTTCTTCTTTGACTTGTGGGGTGCCGCAAGGATCTGTCCTTGGACACATCTTCTTTTTACTGTATATGCTTTATCTGGCACAAATTATCAATTTTTTTAATTGTATTTTCTACCCTTTTTATGTTGATATTCAGCTTTATTGTTCTTTTAAGCCGAAAGAACTACACAAGTTGTCTTCTTTGGTCAACTGTTTGAAGGAGGTCAATAATTGGCTACTTGTGAATTACTTAGTTAAATGCTCAGAGAACTGATGTTTTAATCTTTGCCCATCCAGATCTGCACCCGGCAATTTCACAAAAACTTTCCGTCATCTCCACCTTTTCTCATGCACCTCTACATATTCTAGGTGTCACCAGCAAGCCCGCGATTCTCGAAAGAATCGCAAATCCAAGAATGGCAATCACTTTCTGTTCCCTCCGATACTTGGAGGGATGAAATATCATGGAGGGTGGGTGCGTCCTGGGAAAGTGCATTTAATTGAATAAACATATTTGTACTAAAGCGGTTTCTTTTTGGAGCTGTGACTGATCTGGTTCTGGTGTTTCAGAAGCGCGTTGTAGGCGCTTTTGTTTATTGTTTTTATCCATGCATTCTTGTTTTTGTTTTTCTATGGCTGTGTCGTCAGTGAGAAGTCGCTTGCTGACGGCGGCGGATTCGCGTGCTGAAGTGGCCATGACGGCGGATCCGGGCATGGAGGGCCACATTACTAAACGAACGTGGTATATGCAGTGGTGTGGGCGGTCGCGTTCGGGCGGATGTACAACCTGCCGTGCACGCTTTACCTCAGGTTTAGTGTACAGGTCGTAGCCATGGTAAAGTTTTCATTTAATTAAATAAACATATTTGTACTAAAGTGGTGTCTTTGTGTGGGCGCCTTCGTTCATTGGTTTTATCCATACGGACTCGTTTACAGGTCGTAGCCATACGGGCTTGTGTTTGTATTTAGTTGAGCTCTTTCATTGTGGAGCCGTGACGTCTTTGCTTCTTGTGTGTCTGAAGCGTGTCGTAGGAGCCTCCGTGTAATGTGTTTATCTATGCGGTCTCGTCTTTGTTGTTCTGTGGCTGTGTCGTTAGGTAGAAGTCGTTTACTGTTAGGAAGCATACTCCAACCTACACACACTGACTGCTGGCACAGTGGATCAGAGCAGGTGTAGTTTACAGGTTGTGGTGTTTGAATCGTTGAGCTCTTTCGTTAATCCCAATGAATCCTCATGAATAGTGGACTCTTTATAGAATGCGTTCTCAGCTAACTGTTGGAATTGTTCAGCATCTGTCTGTAGTTCCTGTGTTTGGCGGGGTCTTTGTTAGAATACTGAACAAATTTGTAGCCCTTGTGCAGTTTCGTTTTGGATCTGTGCCTCTCTTGCATGTAGTGTTTCAGAAACGCATTGTAGGCACCTTTGAGCTCTGTGTTGTTGGAGCCGTGACTCCTTTGCGTCCGCTGTTTCAGAGGCGTTTTCGTTCATTTTGTTTATCCATATGGGCTCGTTTTTGTATTTCCGTTACTTGAGGTGTTTTGTTTTGGAGCCGTGACTTCTTTGCTTGTGGTGTTTGTGAAGCACGTGGTAGGTGCCTCCGTTTATTGTTTGTATGTGATTCAAACATGCCACACAGACTGCTGGCACATACATACTACTGACTTTGGGAGGCTGCTGCGTTTGACTGTGGGTTGTGGTGTTTGGGCGGTGTTTGGGCGCCACCTACTGACTCTGGGAAGCCGCTGCGTTTGACTCTGGGGCGCCGCGGCGCACTGTGCATGCGTTTCGGTGCGTCCGTGCATAAATTAAAACTGTGGTTTAGTAATATAGATATGTAATCAATCTTTGAGTTTTGATACACCATTTAAGATATTTATCCAAGCTGAGATTCGTTGTTGTCAGGGCTGAGTTGGAAATCCTTATCCATGATTTCATCTCATCCTATCTGGATTACTGCAATTCCCTCTTTACCTGTCTAAGTAAAGTTGGTTTGTCTCATCTTCAAACTGTTCAAAATGCAGCTGCCAGACTTTTAACAAAATGGACCCACATTTCCCCAGTTTTTCACTCGCTACATTGCATCTCAGTGGAATTTAGGATCCAGTTCCAGTACAGAGCTCTGCATGGTCAAGCTCCCTAATATATTATGAACCTCCTCGAACAGTACACCTCGGGCTGTGCTCTTAGATCTGCTCATTTAGATCTCCTTTTGGATCCTTGAACCAGATTAAAAACATGTGGGGATTGCATATTTCAAGCAATTGCTCCAAGGTTATGGCACAGTCTTCCACTGTCATTGAGATTAGCAGAATCTTTTGAACTGTTTTAAGTGTCAGCTTAAAACATATCTTTTCAGGCAGGCATTTGGGTTACCTTGTTTTGTATTTTATTTTTTGATTTTATCTTGTTCTCTAGCTTGTTTTGATTTTGTGTTCTTTATTTTTTGATATTTCCTTTTAATCTGTTTTATTGTACTGTGCTTTGTGACTTCAGTCTGCATTAGGTGCTCTATAAATAATTTTTACTTAATTGGTGAGGCAAACATAATCAATTCCAAGTAGTATACTTTTATCATATAGCCTGACATTCTAGAGGGCCATGAACAAGGTGGTGCTGGTTCTAGTTTGCTTTTTTGTTTCAATCTGTTAACCTATCAATTTTTAGTCTTGCCATTGATCGTAACTTAAATTGATTAATACTGTCAGTGAAATTTGGCACACAGATTAAATGTTGTTCATGATAAATTCCGAATCAGGTTTTTTCTTTTGTTAACACTCTTTTACGTTTGTTCCCACATAGAGGTTTTGTGTTATTAGACCACAAGCAGTTTACAGCTACATTGCAAGTCAGAAAATATCTGCCTTGCCAAATTCCTGCAAGCCTCATAACTTGTTAGTAGTTCATTTGAGGAAAGAGATTTAACTGAGATGTGTTTGTTAAAGTACTACGGCCTAGTTAACTGCTTACTTTATTTCTGCTTAGTATTTTCTTCAGAAGAAAACGCGTCATCTGCTTCCGGAAAATGCCATGAAACAGACTTGCACCCGACACAAATTGTGCTTCACTACATTATGACTCCATATGTTTGACATGTATGGTAGAAAATGTAATCACATGCAGCAATCAGTCTGCTTACAATGCTTCTAGTGATAAATGTGAGCCTGTCACATTTAGACTCCTATAACCTCTAGTTGTAAAATAACTGCACAGCATTCCTATTAATAGAAAACTCAATATTTGTGTTGTAGATTTATTTGGGAATGACTGATATTCTAAAGTGTGGTTAATGCAATAGAGAAATTTTATTAAAATTGATGTGACCTTTGTTCTGAAATGTCTCTCTATTATAATAAAAAAAATCCTGCGACAAGACTTTTTGGAAGATTTTTTCAAGTCCCATGAGTTGAGACCTTGGCCATGATATTTTTCCAAGTCACGCCCACCTTTCAACCATTTTCAACCACACACACATGGTAATCTCACCTCTCATTCATGTGAATGCTTTTGTCAGACACAGTTCCTGCTCTCTCAGCTCTTATAAATTTTAACGTTTTCCTCACTTAAGTTCCCAATTAAAGAAGACGTATTATGTCCAAATCTTATTGAAGAATTTCATCACAGGGTTATTAACAGAAAAAATGAGTACACAGGCAATCCTAGCACTGAGAAACGATGAAGTCAAACAAATTAACTCCAAAAACGTGGAGACTATGCTGAAACAGTTGGTGGTGGTCATCCGGAAGATGAAAACATCAACTTTCGATATCCCGAAGAATAACTATAACCATTAACAATGTCCGGTCTTTCACCGCAGCGAATTACTGTAGAAAGAAGGATGTATCCAATAAAGGTAATGTAGTACATCTTCTGCCGATAACATTAGACAACAAAGGAGATCTTAATATGCCATTTGTATTAAAATGTTAACAGCTTCCCGTTAGAATAGCTTTTGCAAAGACAATTAACAAATCTCAGAGCCAAACATTCAAAAAAGTTGTTTTATTTAATAGAGAGAAAGAAACAAAATTCAATACGCAGTTATACGTTGCGTTGTCACAATGAAAGTCAATACACAGAATCAAAGTTCAATGCGATATTGATGAAAATTTAATTCAAAAAATAGTTTTTACTGAAGCTTAAAAAGTATTTGCGTGTTAATTTCAAAGCCAAACACAACAAAATCATATTACACAATGAATAACTAACACAACATGAAACATATAATTTACTTTCAAATTATTACGTTTTACTCTTTTTTTTTTTTATAATATGGTTGAATATCAGCTGCTTTGTACAGAACAAAAACATTTTTTCCAACAATTTTCACAGACTGATTATTTCATATATTATTGACTATATCACAATTCCAGTAGGCCGCAAGTTTTCATACACTTTGTTAACTGTGCCTTTTAAACAGTTTGAAAAGTTCTTGAAAATGATGTCAAGCCTTTAGACAATTACACAATTACCACCTGAAAGCCAATTAGCGTAATTGGAGTCAACATGTGGATGTATATTGAGGCCTACTATCAAACTCTGTGCCTCTTTGCTTGACCTAATGGGATAGTCAATAGAAATCGGAAAAAAATTGTGGACCTCCACAAATCTTGTTCCAAATGCTTGAAGGTTCCACGTTCATCCGTACAAACAATAATAAGCAAGTATAAACACCATGAGACCACACAGCCGTTATACCACTCAGGAAGGAGACACATTGTGCCTTCTAGAGAAGAATGTACTTTGGCATGAAAAGTGCAAATCAATTTCAAAGCAACAGCGATGAACTTTGTGAAGATGCTGAAGGAAACAGGTAGACAAGTATCTTTATCCACAGTAAATGAGTCCTATATCGACATAACCTGAAATACTGTTCAGCAAGGAAGAAGCCACTATTCCAAGGCCATTGTTAAATGTCTTCTGGTCTGATGAATCCCAAGATCAAACTGTTTGGCCATAATGACCTTCAGTATGTTTGGAGGAAAAAGGGTGAGTCTTGCAAGCCAAAGAACACCATCCCAGCCATCACGCATGAGGGTGGGAGCATCATGTTGTGGGGGTGCTTTGCTGCAGAAGGGACTGGTGCACTCATGAGGAAGGAAAATTATTTAGATGAGCCATTGTGAAGGGGGGGGGGGGGGCTGAACGCACCCAATGGAGATGTGGTCGCCCTTCTTAAACGGTGATACAATTGGAAACAAATAGTTTTTTTTTTTTGTTTTTTTTTTTTTAAACCTCCTCTTTGCTCGATCAGCTACTGGCTTGCTGCTGCTGCCGTGCAGTGTGATCTGCATTTTGTGCAGTGCTTCAAACATTTAAAAGCCTGTACAGCAGCTGTCCTTTTGTCTCTCTTCTCTCCCAGACATCCTCAAACACTATCTGATCTCTTTTCGCTGTTCCTTTATTTCACCAAGTAATATTTTCCATTTGTTTGCGCTAATGCGATCTTTACTATCATTTTTTGAGACTTTTCGAATTTTTCTACTTCCATTATCTCTAACCTACTCTGCATGTGTATCGCGCCAATGTTTTTGAATTCTTTACGACGTTCTACTTTGTCTTTTTCTGTTCCCGGGCGTGGTTAAATCTCTCAGAATTTGCACATAGTATTTTTGTTCTTTTTTTGCTTTCTTTTCTCTTCAACACTTTGTGGTCTCTTTTTGACGCACTGCTCTTTCTTCTTCACTTAGTTGTTGACATGTCATCTAGAAAGTGTAAAATTTTTAATAGCTGAGAGCAAAGGAAGTGTGTCTACCAAAAGCATTCTAACAACTAAGATGACCGTGGTCTTGTTTGAAAATGGTTGTAAGTAGGGCGTGACTTGCAAAAGTCACCATCTCATGTGACTTGCTTCCAAAGGTTGTAAGTATGACATGACTTGACCGTCTTGGGGGACGTGAAATTGTCTCTCTGTCTCTCTTCAAATGATCACGTCTCGATGCAGGAAAAAAAGTCTTGTCTCGTCCCAAGATTTTTTTTTTTATCATAGCTATACTGCAGCAACATGTCAATAGCTCAGTAAGGAAGTTGAAGGTCAGTTGTAAGTGGATCTTCCAAATGGACAATGACCCCAAGCATATCTCCAAAGATGTGACAAAATGGCTTAAAGACGTCAAGGTCAAGTGTGTGCTAGCAAGGAGGCCAACGAACTTGTCCCAGTTATACAACTTCTGTCTGGAGGAATGGGCCCATACTTCCAGCAGCTTGTAAGAAGCTTGTGGAAGGCTACCCAAAACATCTGGCTCAAGTTAAACAATTTAAAGGCAATGCTACCAAATATTAACAAGTGTATGTAAACTCTTGTCCCACTGGAATTGTGATACGGACAATAAAAATCGTCACACTCTGTTTGCGAACATTGTTAGAAAATATTACTATTGCCCTGCACAAAGTAGATGTCTTAAATAATATGCCAAATTTATAGTCTGTTAGTATAAAATACGTGGAGGGGTTATGAAGTGAGTTTTAAATAATTCCCTTCTCTGCAGGGAAGACGCCATCTAGCATCCTGGTTGTGTTGGCCGGGATGAGCTGCCGGCCGTCCATCACACAGTATTGGTGTTTTTTTTTTTTTTTTTTTTCCATCAAAGGAGTGAGTGTGAGCAAGCAGATTGGTACTGTGTTTTGAGAAACTGTTCTCTCCTGTTTAACTTGATGTAGAGAGTGTTGAAGTTCAGCAAACTGGACTGAACACCCAGTCTCACTTTTAGTAAGTTGCCACAAATTTAGTGTTTGCATATCCATATTTAGCAATGAAGTATTTCATTTTGCCAGTCCTGCTAACTGGAATAATTAGTGTTTTGTGCTTTGAAACACAAAATACATTTTATTGTAGTATTAAGAAATGGTGCAGCTTATTTCATCGCCAATATTGGCACACTAAATAGCTGCTTTGACTGAAACCTCTTTTACTTGCTACAGCTGTTTGCACTTCCAGTGTGTAGTCTTGTTTGCACAGTACATGGTGCATGCAACATTTTCCTCCTGCAAACTGTGTACACCTGTTAGACAATGGATAGTTGCTTAAAAGTACATCCGTGGACGTAATGAGAGAATGAATGCTAAGTCTCCATTCTGTGTAGGACATGGTATTAAAATGAATGATTAAAACTCACGTCTGATCAGTCACATCATTATGCTCACAAAGCATGCATGAAGCAGTTTATAAACTAACTCTGTAATGGAATAAAGTGATGATATGGAAAGCTTGTGTATGTGTTTTTGCCTCTGACTACATATTAAATGATTCTATAATCAGTTGTCTGCTGAGTCTTAGTTATATTCCATTTTCAGCAAGTGAGTGCGAATGTGTGTTTTTGCAAATTAATCTTAATTGTTACTCCAATGAGAGCTGCATTACTGGCAAGCACTGTCTTCACACTTTGACAATCAGCCATTGACACTCTAAGCAAAGAACGAATTAGAAAGACTGCATTTGATGAAAACATGCTAAAAGTTTGGAATTTTCTTTAAATGTCAATCAGATTAAACACTGATTGCCTTATGGGACTACATAACAGCTTTTTGTAAAATGTAGAGCTCGTTATTAACCTGTGATTAATATTCTTCGATTTCAGATATTCTGTGTTTGTAATTTTAAACAATCAAGCACAATATTATGCAATACAGTACAACTGTGCACATGGCATAATAGTATCGCCACTGCTTCCCAATAAGGAGATCATTGGTTTGCATCCCGGGTCATCCCTGTGTGGAGTAGTAAGTAAAGCACTATATAAATGTAAAAATTATGACTATTATACTTGAAGATTTGTCAGTTTCAAATTTTAAATGGTTTTTTTTTTTCACCAAATAAATAAACATGTAACGCTAGAACTCTTGGCCTCTATATACCTTCAGAGTACCTCAGACTTGATCCAAATGCAACATACGCATACCGCCATCTTTTTGTTTACAAAAAAGACCCAGCTAATCACACGTGTGGTGATTTAAAACAAATTTCTGTTCCCTTACTGTGCGGTAGGCATTGTATTAATGTGTGTTAGTTACTCTTAGCACTTGTTATGGGTTTGTACACTGATACCTCTGATAACATAGATAGTTCTTTTTTTTATTCTGTTAAATGCACTTTGTGATGTGCCTAGGTAATATATGACCAAAATGTTTATTTTAATTCAGAAGGTAAACAAATGATATTGCTGATAATGTGCACTTTTTTGATTGTATGCAGTTTGAGATTTATCTGTGCATGAGAGAAAAATGTTTATTTTTTTCTATTTCAAAAGTGAGGGAAAAAAGTATTGCTACTAGAATTTCTGAATACCTCAGATTCTGTTAGTAACAACTTTTGCAGGAAAATTTTGCATTTCTTCACACATAATATGTGATTATTTTTCCATTGCAGTTTTCTTGAAAAATTTAACATCTTTCAAAATAATATTCCACAGGCAAAGAGTATTTTAAACTTATGAAGTCCTTAGTGAAGTAAACAGTCTGAGCTTTGCTTTTTATTTTTGTTCATTGTTTACTGAAGAATTTTTAGCTAAAACACCTTTACAACTATCTTTTTTTTTTTTTTTTAATTTTGATGTAGTATATTTCTTCCTCTTCTTTCGGCTTGCTCCCGTTAGGGGTTGCCACCACAGATCATCTTCTTCCATATCTTTCTGTCCTCTGCATCTTGTTCTGTTACACCCATCACCTGCATGTCCTCTCTCACCACATCCATAAACCTTCGCTTAGGCCTTCCTCTTTTCCTCTTCCCTGGCAGCTCTATCCTTAGCATCCTTCTCCCAATGTACCCAGCATCTCTCCTCTGCACATGTCCAAACCAACACAATCTCACCTCTCTGACTTTGTCTCCCAACCATCCAACTTGAGCTGACCCTCTAATGTATTTCTAATCCTATCCATCCTCGTCACACCCAGTGCAAATCTTAGCATCTTTAACTCTGCTACCTCCAGCTCTGTCTCCTGCTTTCTGATCAGTGCCACCGTCTCCAACCCATATAACATAGCTGGTCTCACTACTGTCCTGTAGACCTTCCCTTTCACTCTTGCTGATACCCGTCTGTCACAAATTACTCCTGACACTCTTCTCCACCCATTCCACCCTGCCTGCACTCTCTTCTTCACCTCTCTTCCACAATCCCCATTACTCTGTACTGTTGATCCCAAGTATTTAAACTCATCCACCTTCGCCAACTCTACTCCCTGCATCCTCACCATTCCACTGACCTCCCTCTCATTTACACACATGTATTCTGTCTTGTTCCTACTGACCTTCATTCCTCTCCTCTCTAGAGCATATATCCACCTCTCCAGAGTCTCCTCAACCTGCTCCCTACTATTGATACAGATCACAATGTCATCAGCAAACATCATAGTGCACGGTGACTCCTGTCTAATCTCGTCTGTCAACCTATCCATCACCATTGCAAATAAGAAAGTACTCAGAACTGATCCCTGATGTAATCCCACCTCCACGTTGAATGCATCCGTCGCTCCTACCACAGACCTTACCACTGTCACACTTTCCTCGTACATATCCTGTACAACTTTTACGTACTTCTCTGCCACTCCTGACTTCCTTATACAATACCACAGCTCCTTTCGAGGCAACGTGTCATATGCTTTCTCTAGGTCCACAAAGACGCAATTCTGGCCTTCTCTAAACTTCTCCATCAACATCCTCAGAGCAAACATTGCATCTGTGGTGCTCTTTCTTGGCATGAAACCATACTACTGTTCACTAATCATCACCTCACTTCTTAACCTAGCTTCCACTACTCTTTCCCATAACTTCATGCTGTGGCTCATCTATTTTATTCCCCTGTAATTACTGCAGTCCTGCACATCCCCCTTATTCTTAAATATCGGCACAAGTACACTTCTTCTCCACTCCTCAGGCATCCTCTCACTTTCCAAGCTCCCATTAAACAATCTGGTTAAAAACTCCACAGCCATCTCTCCTAAACACCTCCATGCTTCCATAGGTATGTCATCTGGGCCAACGGCCTTTCCATTTTTCATTCTCTTCATAGCTGTCCTTACTTCCTCCTTGCTAATCCGTTGCACTTCCTGATTCACTATTTTCACATCATTCAAACTCTCTCTCTCGTTCTCTTCATTCATCAGCCTCTCAAAGTAGTCTTTCCATCTGCTCAACACACTCTCCTCATTTGTGAGTATGTTTCCATCTTTATCCTTTATCACCCTAACCTGCTGCACATATTTCCCAGCTCTGTCCCTCTGTCTAGCTAATCGGTACAGGTCCTTTTCTCCCTCCTTAGTGTCCAGCCTCTCATATAACTCATCATACGCCCCTTTTTTTTTTTTTTTTTTTTTAATTTTATTGTAATAATTTATACAAATCAATCAATTTTTTACAAATAATAGGATTGAAAAAAAAAATAAACAAAGAAAACAAGTCAACCCCCACCCCAGAGAGAGAGAGCATGGTCAACAGAGTAAAACTTAAGGCTTGTAGACATACCTAAATTGATGAGTTTAATAGGCCAGTAGAGATGAATGGAAAGGAAAAAGAGATGCGGAGATAATTGCTTCCTCGGTGCTTTAAGAGCTTATTCTAAAATTTTATTAATTATATCCTGCCAGGTTTTAAAAAAATTCTGTACAGAACCTCTAACTGTATATTTATTTTTTTCCAATTTCAAATAGTATAAAACATCGGTTACCCACTGACTTAAAAGAGGAGTGTTAGGATTCTTCCAGTTCAGCAAAATAAGTCTGCGTGCCAAAAGTGTAGTGAATGCAATCAGTTTGTTTGTCCTTCTCCACTTCAAATCCATCTGGAAGAACACCAAACACAGCTGTTAATGGGTTAGGAGGGATTGTGACACCAAGGCTGTCTGAAAGGCACTTAAAAATTTTGGTCCAAAATGATGTTAATTTGGTGCAGGCCCAGAACATGTGACCCAGTGAGGCTTGTACTTGAGTGCAGCGTTCACAGGTTGGATCTTGCCCTGGAAACATTTTGGACAGTTTTAGGTGAGACAGATGTGCTCGATATATAATTTTGAGTTGTATAATTGTATGCTTTGCGCAGGCTGTTTTCCACTCCTTTTCTGATATATTGATTTAAGAGATCTTTTTCCCATTCTCCACTTGGATCTTTGAAAGGGAGGGACTGTAAAATAATTTTATATATTGCAGTGATGGTGTCTAAGTCTCTGAAATTGAGCAGTATTTTTTCCAGCGTGGACGAGGAAGATGAGGAAAATCGGGCAGGTTCTGTTTAACAAAGTTCCTAATTTGAAGATAGTGAAAGAAGTGTGTAGCTGGAAAGTTAAATTTGGAATGTAATTGTTCGTAGGATGCAAAGATGTTGTCTATATAAAGTTCTCTGAGCAATTTAATCCCAAATCTTTTCCAGATATTAAAAACTGCATATGTTTGCGAGGGTTGAAAAAGGTGGTTCTCTTGCAGAGGTACCACACATAAAAGCTTCTCCATCTTAAAATGCTTTCTACATTGGTTCCATATTCTGAGTGAGTGAAGCACAATTGGGTTATTAGTATATTGCTGATACCTTGCATTTGTTGGGGCACAAAGCAGGGAATATAAAGAAGTACTGCAGGATTTTACTTCTATTGCGGACCAGGCCTGTGTATGTTCATCTATTTGTGTCTAGGTTTTTATAGCTTGTATGTTTGCTGCCCAGTAATAAAACTGAAAGTTAGGTAGAGCCATGCCACCTTCTGCCTTAGGTCTTTGTAGGGTCGCTCTTTTGATTCGTGGATGTTTTGAGTTCCAAATAAATTAGGTTATTGTTGAATCTAATTGCTTAAAGAATGATTTATTGATGTATATTGGAATGTTTTGAAATAAACAAAAAGCTTAGGAAGAATATTCATCTTAACAACGTTAATTCTTCCAGCTAGAGTGAGATGAAGGGTTGGCCATCTATGCAAGTCTTGCTTAATTTTTTCCATATAGCCGGCGAAATTTTGTAGATAAAGAGCTTTGTGTTTACTTGTGATGTTTACCCCTAGGTATTTAAACTGATCTGCAATAGTAAAAGGGAAGGTGTCCAATCTAATATTGTGTGCTTGAGAATTCACTGGAAAGAGTATACTTTTATTCAAATTAATTCTGAGACCAGAGATCTTTTGAAATTCTTTAAGTGCTGTTAAGACTGCAGGCACAGAATTTTGTGGGTCTGATATATACAGTACCATATCATCTGCATATAGAGAAATTTTCTGTTCCAGTTCTTCTCTGATAATCCCATTTATCTGATCTCCATTTCGACAGTGAACCGCCAGTGGTTCAATGGCGATTGCAAATAGCAGTGGTGACAAGGGACATCCTTGTCTGGTACCACGTTCTAATTTAAAGTAGTCTGAACAAATATTGTTAATACAAACTTAAGCTTCTGGTTTGGTATACAGTAGTTTGATCCATGCACAAATGTTCGGGCTAAACCCAAACTTCTCTAATGTAGTGAAAAGGTATTTCCATTCAATCATGTCAAATGTTTTTTCTGCATCCAATGATAATAATATTTCTGGGGTGTTTGACTTTGTTGGTGAGTATATTACATTAAACAGGCGTCGAAGATTGGAGGATAAGTGTCGACCCTTGATAAATCCAGTTTGATCTTGTGATATTACTGAAGGCAGCACTTTCTCCATCCTTCTAGCTATGATTTTTGAGAGTATCTTAACATCATTATTCAGAAGTGAAATTGGTCTATATGATGCACATTGTAATAAGTCCTTATTTTGTTTAGGGAAGACGGTGATTAATGCTTGGCGAAAAGATTAAGGTAGAATTTGATTGTCTCCAGCTTCTGTAAATGTTGCTAATAGGAGGGGTGCTAGCTGAGCGGAGAATTTCTTATAAAATTCTGCAGGGTAGCAATCAGGGCCTGCTGCTTTCCCGCCTTGAAGTGAATTTATAGCATCTAGTAATTCTGATAGCGCCAGAGGTTTATCCAGTTCCTCCGCATTAAAAGTATCTATTTGTGGTAACTGTAATGTATCCAGAAATGCATTAGATTGTGTTGTCTTCTTTGAACTCAGTAGAATATAAGGATTTATAGTAGTCTCCAAATGTGTGCATTATATTTTTATGGTCAATGATTTTATCTCCATTTGTGTTGGTGATTGCATTGCGAACTTCTTGCTTGTGGATTTGTTGAGCTAAGAGCTTATTAGCTTTCTCTCCGTGTTCATAGTAATGATGTCTTGATTTAAAAATTAGTTTTTAAGTTTCTTTGGTTGTTAAGAGGTTGAGCTCTGAATGCAGAGCCAGTGTTTTCCTATGAAGAGCCTCACTTGGACAACTGGCATGTTCTTGATCTATTCTAGTAATTTCGCTGGTTAGCGCTGATACCTTCTTGGTTTCTAATTTATTTATGTGGGAAAGATATGAAATCTGTCCTCTTAAGAAAGCCTTTAGAGTTTCCCAGAGTATTCCTGCAGAGACCTCTGAGGATGTATTTGTCTCTAGAAAGAAATTGATTTGTTTGGATATAAATTCTGTACAGTTCTCGTCTGCTAATAGAAGCGGGTTAAGACACCATCTACGAGGTGAGTGTGTGGGGTATAGTAATTTTAGCTCCAAGATCAGAGGTGCATGGTTGGAAATAATAATAACATCGTACTTGCAACATTTAATCGTAGGCAAGAAATTATTATCTATAAAGAAATAATCTATTCTTGAGTAGCAATGATGTACTGGTGAGTAGAAAGAATATGTTCTTGAGTTTTGGTTTAGAAACCTCCAGGTGTCTGATAAGTTGTGGTCAGTTACAAACTGTGTAATTATCTTTGCAGTGTTAGATGTCATCCCACCTGTGACAGGAGTCCTATCTAAGAGTGGATTTAAAACACAAATAAAGTCTCCGGCCATTATAATTTTATGAGTGTTCACATTGGGGATGGATGCAAATACGTTTTGTATGAATTCCTTATCATCGACATTAGGTGCATAAACATTTATCAAGATAATTTTACAGTTAAATAAGTTGCCCATGACCATCACATATCTCCCTTCCGGATCAGATACTACATCTGATGCTACAAATGGGACTGTTCTATGTATGAGAATTCCCACCCCTCTAGTTTTCTTTGTAAGGCTAGAATGGAACATTTGGCCAGTCCAGTCCTTTTGCAGATGGAACTGATCCTTGCTTACTAAATGGGTCTCCTGTAAAAATACTATTTTAGCGTTTAAACCTGTTAGGTGAGAGAGTACTTTCTTTCTCTTTAATTCGTGATTCAGGCCTTTAACATTCCAGCTCACAAAGTTGACTGTCCCATCATGGAGATATTGATTCTGAGTTTGTGATGTCATTTTATAGTCTTAACTGGTATAATTATCTATACATATTAATAAAAGGCAAAGCCCTCACTGACTCACTGACTGACTGACTGACTGACTCATCACTAATTCTCGAACTTCCCGTGTAGGTGGAAGGCTGAAATTTGGCAGGCTCATTCCTTACAGCTTACTTACAAAAGTTAGGCAGGTTTCATTTCGAAATTCTACGCGTAATGGTCATAACTGGAACATGTTTTTTGTCCATATACTCTAATGGAGGAGGCGGAGTCACGTATCGCGTCATCACGCCTCCTACGTGATCACGTGAACTAAAAACAAGGAAGAGATTTACAGCACGAGTCAAACACGGGAACGAAGGTAAATAACGTTAATTTTTGAGTGTCTTTTAATACTGTGTAAGCATACATATTAACATATGTGCTATTAAACGTGTGCATTTACGGGGTGATTTCTCAGGCTTAAAAGCTCGCCTTTTATTAAACGTGGGAACAAAGGTAAATGACGTTGTTCACTGTCTTTTAATACTGTGTTAGCATACATATTAACACATGTGCAATTAAACGTGTGCATTTACGGGGTGATTTCTCAGGCTTAAAAGCTCGCCTTTTACTAAAAAGGTAAATGCAAAACTATTTTCAATCATTCTATGATCTGCTTCTCACAACTGAAGGCACCGTGGCTGATGTTACGTCACTTGCTGGCCAACTATAAGCGTTACCTGGTAGGTAACCAGCCACTCACTTCACTCCCTTACAGGAATCGAACCTCTGAGGTTTTCTTTTGTTCTTAATTAAAATTTAAAAGCAATACTTCACCGCTGCTAAGCCCCTCTAGCGCTGACGTCTGAGGTTCGATTACCGTAAGCAAGTGCAGTGAGTGTGTATGCCTGATGAGCCAAGAATAAGGGGGAAAGACGTGTCGCGTACTCTTTGCATTATTTGACAGTAAACTATTTTCAACCATTCTATGATCTGCTTCTCACAACTGAAGGCACCGTGGCTGATGTTACCTCTCTTGCTGGCCAATCATAAGCGTTACCTGGTAGGTAACCAGCCACTCACTTCACTCCCTTACGAGAATCGAACCTCGGACGTCAGCGCTACAGGCAAAGCCCCTAAAATTGCGCCACAGCGTGTGGTTCGTTTATTTGACAACATGTAGATCGTGGTAATTACATTCCGCGCCACGGCGTGTGGTTCGTTTATTTGACAACATGTAGATCAGGGTAATTACATTCACGGCATTCGTAGTCTGATTCACAATCTGATTGTATGGGTGGTTACCTACCAGGTAACGCTTATAGTTGGCCACCAAGTCAGGTCGAAGTGATCACTCGAGTGAAGGCAGCTTCACAAAAAAACAGATCCTTAACAAACTGTTATTAGTATATTTTCCCTCAATTTAAAAAGGTTTTGTTTTCTTCTTAATAAAAATTTAAAAGCAGTACTTCGCCGGTGCGAAGCGCGTGGATTTGACCAACTGACACATACAGACATATTCATGAGTGCAGGTACTTCGGAAAGAAAGCACCGTGTAAACCTAAAGTTTAAATTAAGTTCATAGACCTACAAAAGGTTGCCATTCATTTGAGGCAAGATTGCTTTTCTTCTGTACAACTATACGTTGCATTCTCAAGAGTGTGCTTGCACGGCTTCAGATATAGATATATATATATATATATATATATATATATATATATATGTATGTATGTCTATATATAAATATGTAAGCTTATAAGTACTGCCTTACTTCTCTTTAAGAAAGGAAGATGTAATGATACTTGATTTAAACGATTCCATGTCTTCCTGGGTTTGCTTAGCTAATTGTCAATATCTTTACACCTTTTTTTAAGACTTATTGACTGAAACGGGCTTTCACGAAAAAAGTTAGGGCTTTGCTACAGGATACACCCTCCACAAGTTAAGCAAGTAAAAATAAAGTATATATTTCTGTTTTATTTAAACCTTTTAAGTTCGTATGCATAGCCCCATTTGGCTGTTTAATTTTTTTTTTCTTTCTTCAGTAATATTTAATCTCCTTAAAGAAAAAGAACATATCCATTTTACTTTTTTTGTATCTCTTTAGTAATATTTTAGTATAAAAGGATAACCAGTATTTAAACCTTTTATGTTACTTTATACATTTATTTTACACAATGTTGAAAAATTAATAAGAAAGCTACATATTTTGGCAGCTGCTGCTTTAATTTTCAATGAAATGAAATGCAGAGAGAGAGAGCCTGTGTGTGCAGCTGAGGAAGGAGCCTGGGTTTTTGTGTCAGTGTTATTCAATGTTTTTACAGTAGTTTACTATTACACTGTGCATTCTATGGTCTAATTAACTATATTTGTGCTTAAAAAATCTTGAAAAAAAAAATATATTTACATACAGTTCGTACGGTCTGGAACGGATTAATTGTATTTACATGTAATCCTATGGGGGAAATTGCTTCGGTTCACGACCAAATCGCTTTACGACCAGAGGTTTGGAACGAATTACGGTCGTGAACCGAGGTTCCAATGTATGTATATATATGTGTCTGTGTGTATGTATGTATGTGTATATATGTATGTGTGTGTGTGTGTGTATGTATGTATGTATGTATGTATGTATGTATGTATGTATGTATAAATATATATATGTGTATGTGTATGTATGTATGTATGTATGTATAAATATATATATATATGTGTATGTATGTATGTATGTATGTATAAATATATATATATGTGTATGTGTATGTATGTATGTATGTATATATATATATATATATGTGTATGTGTATGTATGTATGTGTATATGTATATGTGTGTGTATGTATGTGTATATATATGTTGATATGTATATATATATATATATATATATATATATAAAATATAAAGTGCAATATAAATAAAATTTATTATTATTATTATATATATATATATATATATATATGTGTATATATATGTGTATATATGTGGATGTGTGTGTGTGTGTGTGTATATATATATATATATATATATATATATGTATATATGTAGATATATATATATATATATATATATATGTAGATATATATATATATGTAGATATGTATATATATGTTTATGTGTGTCTGTGTGTATGTGTGTGTGTGTGTGTGTATATATATATATATATATATGACAGCAACACTCATAACAATGACAACACAATTACATTGACAATCATGTTACGTTATTTTTAAAATGTTTCCTTTTCTTTTTCATAACCTCTTTAACACACTACTTCTCCGCTGTGAAGCGCGGGTATTTTGCTAGTCTATACTAATAAAAGGCAAAGCCCTCACTCACTCACTCATCACTAATTCTCCAACTTCCCGTGTAGGTGGAAGGCTGAAATTTGGCAGGCTCATTCCTTACAGCTTACTTAGAAAAGTTAGGCAGGTTTCATTTCAAAATTCAAAGCATAACGGTCATAACTGGAACCTCTTTTTTGTCCATATACAGTAATGGATGGCAGCTGCCGTGGGAGGCAGGGTTGCGGGGGTTGCGTATCGCGTCATCACGCCTCACACGTAATCACGTGAACTGACTGTGAAGGAGAAAGGACGGCCTTATATGGCGTTCGTTTATAAAACAGCGGACAGGCTGTGTAAAGGCAGCTTCACAAAAAACAGATCCTTAACAAATTGTTATTGGTATATTTTCCCTCAGTTTAAAAAGGTTTTCTTTTCTTCTTAATAAAAATTTAAAAGCAGAACTTCGCCGCTGCAAATCGCGCCTGACTTTATTGAAAAGAAACTAAACTTGCAGCACTGCCGCTATTCAATGACACTTGCCTAACGCCTGACTTTATTGAAAAGAAACTAAACTTGCAGCGCCGCTCTTCAATGACGCGCCGCTATTCTATGACACTTGCCTAACGCCTGACTTTATTGAAAAGAAACTAAAATTGCAGCACCGCTCTTCAATGACGCGCCGCTATTCAATGACACTTGCCTAACGCCTGACTTTATTGAAAAGAAACTAAACTTGCAGTGCCGCTATTCAATTACACTTGCCTTACGCCTGATGAGCCAAGAATTAGGGCGAAACACGTGTCGCGTACTCTTTGCATTATTTGACAGTAAACTATTTTCAACCATTCTATGATCTGCTTCTCACAACTGAAGGCACCGTGGCTGATGTTAGCTGACTTGCTGGCCAACCATAAGCGTTACCTGGTAGGTAACCACCCATACAATCAGATTGTGATTCAGACTACGAATGCCGTGAATGTAATTAACCTGATCTACATACTAAAGAAAACCTCAACGATAAGTTGTGGTCAGTTAAAAACTGTGTAATTGTATTTGCAGTGTTAGATGTCATCCCCCCTGTGACAGGAGACCTATCTAAGAGTGAATTTAAAACACAATTAAAGTCCCCAGCCATTATAATTTTATGAGTGTTCACATTGGGAATAGATGCAAATACATTTTGAATGAATTCCCTATCATCAACATTGGTGCATAAATATTTATCAAAATCACTTTACAGTTAAATAAGTTGACCATGACAATCACATATCTTCCTTCAGGATCAGATACTACATCTGATGCTACAAATGAGACTGTTCTATATATAAGAATTCCCACACACCTAGTTTTCTTTGTAAAACTGGAATGGAACATTTGGCCAGTCCAGTCTTTTTGCAGCCGGAACTGATCCTTGCTTAATAAGTGGGTCTCCTGTAAAAATACTGTTTTAGCGTTTAGACCTGTTAGGTGAGAGAATACTTTGTCTCTTTAATTCGTGATTCAGGCCTTTAACATTCCAGCTCACAAAGTTGACTGTCCCATCATGGAGAATTTGATTGTGAACTTTTGATGTTATTTTGTAGTCTTCACTGGAAATGAGACCGCTTTAACCTTAATTTCCATAAAGTTATTGCCATGCAGCCTATTGTTACGTTGGAAGTTATAATTATAAGGATTAAAAGGATAGATTAGATATAGCTTGCTCTCTTTCTCTCTCCCCCCCCTTATCCCCCCACCCCCCAATTTTGCTTCCCCACGTGAGGCTGGACCTCACTTTGCAAAGTCCCAGTCCTCTGACAAACCTAAAGACCGAGCACGTCCAAAACAAAACAAACCCCCCAGCAGTGGCGTTTGAGGATTAAAAAGTAGAGATATCTATTGCCGATAAAGTCTAAATACTATAAGCATAAAATATCATCTTCAACATTCTTGAAATATTAAGGCACTAAACCCAGGGAATGGTGTTAAAAAGTGGCCCTGGAGAAGCATAGTAAACCCTAATGCAATAATAACAATAACAATAAACCAAGGGTATGATGTTAAACAGTCTCCTTTAGAATAGTCAAAAAATAAAAATAAAAAAATAATTTCTTCCACACATATGCATATAATTGTAATTAAAACATAAACAAAAAGTGGCCGAGAAGAGAAAAGGATGTATAATTATGGTACCGTATCGTTGCAAGCAGATCAGACAGCAGGTAATATCTTCTTGCCTTGCCATAACAGGATGTATTTCAAAAAAGTGTCAGGATCAGCTTTCTTAATTCCTTTTCTGCTTTCTCTGTGGAGGAGATGATGTAATATTTGTCTTGAATATCCACTTTCAGTTTGGCAGGATACAAGAGGCTGTATCTGATATCGGCTTTCCGTAACCGCTGTTTAATGTTGTAAAAAGCTGCATGTTTAGCAGTTGTTGAGGGTGAGAAATCAGGGAAAATACGAATGTGGTTATTTTCAAATATAATCTCTTGTTTGTGTCTGAAAAGTGCCGTTACATTAAGCCTAAATTGTAATCTCTCGAAGTGGACAATTAGAGTCCTAGGTTTAGTGGTATTTGATCCACGTATGCGATAAGCTGCTGCTATCTCGGTATCTGATTTAAAGTCCTCTCCAATTATTTTTGAGAATAGTTCAGCTGCAAGTTTCACTGGGTTTGGACTTTCACGATTCTCAGGTAGACCTTCGATTCTAATATTATTCCTTCTGCATCCGTCTTCCAGAGCTGTAAGTCTGTCTGAGTTTTTTGCATTTGGAATTCGCAGCTGTAGCTTTTCCATCGGCGGTAGATGCCAGATGTTCCGCTGTTTCAATTCGAGTCGTTAATGTCTGCTTAATGTCTTCCAGCTGATTGGCAAGTTCTCTCAGTTTAGACACATTTTCCTGATTGTGTTTTTTTTCCCAGCATACCTTTAAAGGCTGCATCAAAATGATTATATATACGTTTTTCCAAGTCTTTATATTCCTGCTGCATCTCTTGCAGCTCCAGCCACAGCTTCTTGTTTGTCTTGAGCAAGCCATTTATTTCTTTCTTCATATTTTTCTGAATGCCTTTCTTGAGATCATTTCCTTCAGTTCGGACAAATCGTTTCGGCTTTTGTGCTCCGCGGGTGAAGTGGCAACCCCCATTACAGCCGATGCTCGTGATGAGTAGATGAATCCGCGGACTGCAAGGCCATCTCTAGTTTCAAGTGATCTTCTGGAATTGGTGAGCTATCGTGACCTACATCACTTGCACCTTCACTCCCATTTTCACTCTCGACTGGAGACAATGCAGTGGAGTCTGGTCCTGGGAAGTCTGTGCTTTTGCCTGCCTGTTCCAGGTCAGTCTGTGAAAGGCCGTACCTTGCACTTGGGCTTGATGCCTGTCTAGACTTGGGTTTAGTTTTAGGTTTCTTTTCTATTTCTTTCTGACCCCCTTTCTTGTTACTCATGTTTATATACTGTAGTAGAAACTCCTCGGGTTGAGTAAATACAGGATACCTCGGGATAATAAGAAATAAGAGAAAAAATAAAGCTGCTGCAACGGAGCTCTGCTTCAGACGTCCATCTCCCGTAACGGACGAGACCACTTCTCAGAATGTTAGTTTTCTATCAGCTTTTGGGCAACATTCATAATCCGGAAGTGGTACTTTACCTGAACACATTTCAAAAATTTTCAAATAAACTGGGGCCTCATGCATAAATGCAGTGCATAGAATTCACACTATAACATGGCGTATGGACAAAAGCGGAAATGTTCGTATGCACAAAAAAATCCAGATGCATAAATCTGTGCATTCGCCAACTTCCACGTTCTTCCGCTACATAAATCCTGGTCAGCGTGAAAGTAACACACGTGCACACGCATACTGTCCCGCTCCAACTCCTTCCGTTCTGTGAAAAGGCAATGGCAAAAGCATGGGGGGAAAATAGAAGAATTTCAGCGAATACCAAGTGGAGGCAAGGAAAAACTTAATATTTGTTGGTTTAAACAGTGATATAATCAACAAAAGGAAGTTGATCGAGTGACAGAGTGTTGGAGAAACTCGAAAATTCAAGTTCACAAAGGCGCACAGTGCCCAAAATAAAAAAAAACAGTGGTCAGATATTAAAGTCGCAGTGAAAAGGCGAGTCGTAGCCCACTGTCTGAGTGTCATATGAAAGCTTATTAGGGTACAGAGAAAAGCAAAAAAAATTAGGACACAGTGAGAAAAAAGCTCAAAATGCCAACTTCATCTCGAAATTTCCACTTCAATCACGTAGTTAATTTTGTCATTAAAGTAGAACATCATAAACTTCATCTTTAAATCGTTTAATTTACTAGTTTCTCAAATCCCATCGTAACGTACATTTAGCACGTTAAATGCTTTGTTTTGTATGTGTTCTTCTATGTGCTCTATGTATGTGAATCACTACATGCTTGTTAAATGGGCTTTCTCTTCCTCCGACAGGACACAGAATCCATTACATTCGTGATATTACAGCTCTCTGAATAATTAAAATACTAAGATGTATACTTGATATCATTTTCATGATAATAGGAATTAAAGCATGTTATTAAACATGGGAACACGGTGGCGCAGTGATAGTGACGAGCAGGCGCCTTGTCCACAGATTGTTCCTGCCTCCCGCAAGATGCTTGCTGCGCCGTACACGACCTTCGATGAAATAATTTATTGCAGCAGTACTGTCTGTTTCAAATGTACTAACCCCCAATTCCTCTCCTTCATTTTCTTTCTCCAAGTAACCAATCGCCACACAATCAGCTCTGTAATAGATGTTAAGTCATCTGTAAGCTTAGAACGCCGATTCTTCTAAACTTTTAAGGAACATTGAAATACCTTCGTAGTACATTTTTAATTATTCTATCCATCTGTCTTTCCAGTGTTGCGCCAGCCCCAGCAAGAATAGAACATGAGGCGGGAATAATGGGGGCGCCAGCTCATCGCTAGCGCTGCAACACTGTGTCCTCACATATTTAATTATTAACAATATAGATTATTTAAATGACGTTAACATTTTATCTGTATAATGTAATAAACATATTTTGCAGCATTTCATCTTAAAAATGATATCATCATCATATGTAAATACGCACTTTATAAAGTGGTGCAGGTTGTGCAATATTATAACTGTATCGCAAGTTTACAGTGAGGTAATTGTACTTGTAAGTACAAACAGTATGGACCACGAGGTCCATACAGGAAAGGCTCTGAAGTGTTTGTTGGATGAGAGCAGTTCAAATAGGCAGCATGGCTGAGGCATCATGTGCTTGATGCTGTATACCGATAATTCTTCTTCCAATAAGCTACTCCGATTGGTGCAGCGAGAGTAATATGGAAAAAGATGATCCGCTGTGGCAACCCCTAACAGGAGCAGCTGAAAGTAGAAGAAGGTGCAGTGAGAGTAACAACACTAAAGCAGCTGTGGTATTTGGAATAGTTTGGCCATTCCGTGGACCATTATTGTTACAGGTTAATTACAATCAGGTGCCTTAAACTAATGAACAATATGCGGTTAATTTCAGTTAGGGAAAGGGAAACCACACTGGAGCAAAAGCACTGCTTTGACGCTAGGTGCCACCAGTTTGCAATACCGAGCAGAGAACTTGCGTATGCCAGGGTTTGAGCTACCGTGAAAATGTGCGTAGCTTTACGGCAAGTTTAAGTTTTATACATCGTGATTTGAGCGTGGAAATGGGAGTACGGAACATATTTGTGCATATGCACCGTTTATACATGAGGCCCTTGGTATGTTGTTTAAATAAACAATTTTTTGAAATTTTGTATAGTAGTTTTTCATGTGAAATTGCATTATAAGAAAAATAATTGAAATTTTATTTCATTGTTAGTTAGGGTAAGAAACATATGGATATAGAATTTCACCTTAATCAGAAAACTGGAAATGATATCTTTAACGGGTATCAGCGCTATTACATATGCATTACTACCATTATATAAATAGACATAAATAATTTAATTATTGTATGATCATTACTTAAAGTTAGATATAAAATTTGACCTTGAGCAGGTGACTGGAAGTGGTATATTACGGACCACAAAAAAACAATCAGATTTGAAATTTCAGTTTGATCGGATTAACGGAAGTAGTTCTTTGCCATATAAACTTGCATTATAAACAAAGGTAAGTGATTGAAATTTTGTAAGAAATACACATATGAAGTTTCATTATAATCAGAGAACCGAAAGTGGTATCTACTTTACCTGAACAGATGTAAGGAAAGTTGAGTGGAGAACAATCCATATTTTCTATGCTTTACATCTGGTGCTTTACAAAAGACTGGAAAATTGACACTCATCAACTTAACAAAATAGCTAACTATAGTCAGTTTACAGAAGTATACTTCCAGCGTTTGGTGTGGATCATTGTGACACATCTGGTATAATAAAAATTTATTGTCTTGTAGGATTGACGTTTTTATCGTTATCAGATTTGTGTCTACCTTTTATACCCAGAACTAGGGATTTTCTGGAATTTACCCCACCACTTTGGTTGACTGACAACATTTCAATATGCTTTCTTGACAGTTGATTCTGTGATATTGTTGATGAAAATCTATCTGTTAAAACAATATTTTAACAGGTGCTTGTTACTGTCTTTCTTAAGGCAAATTGTGTTCTACAATTGTTTTGAGCTGTGGTTTTTTGAAATTTACTTTTTTCTTTTCTTTTTTTCTTGGTTTGTGCTTAAAATACAGTACTTTTAGTGATTTAATAGTTTTTGTGAAGTTTTCTTCATTGTGCTGGTTTTGAATTTCCATGAAAAGTTATTAATTCATTGGTGAAATTACGCAACTTAGTGTTAGTATTTGTGTTCAATACTTATCACATATGATTGGCTTAATATGAACACTAACAGTTGGTAAGTTACACATTATTTTGTCAAAGAAATGTGTTTTATCTGTAATTATGGTGGGTGTTTGTACAAATTTAATAAATTATATTACAATCAATTAAATCATTGTTTTATCATTTTTCTGGTAAGAGATATTTTTTAATTAAAGTATGGATATTCTTTAAAATTTTAAATTTTGAAACTTGCATACTGTACCCTTCTGATTTGCTCTATGCATTTACTTCTTTGTCCTTCCGTTTAATTCCACGAATTGTATTTCATATATGTTTCGATCTTTTACCAGTTTTGTACTGGTTGTGAATTGACATTTCTTCTTGTTTTCCATATTTTTTGGTTTGCCTGAATTTTTTTTATTTGAACATGAGAGTTAAAAGGCAAACAGCATCCCAAAGGCAGAAGAAAAATCAGTTGCATATGTGTTTACGCTCTGATTTTTCATATGAACCGAATGAAAGAGTTAAAAACAGGGCTAGAATAATATATAATTTTAGGAATATCTAATTATCTTATTTAGTAGCGGTTTATATTAATTACATTGCACATATTTTTTTAACTGTTATTTGACTTGTCAACAAGGCAAAGAAATTACATGGTACAAATACATTTCCAATTAGTGTTATTTTGTATCTACTCGGGTAACAGAACTATCAATTGTACCTATTCAAATTTCAAGTCTATGTTTTGTTTCACAAGCTGACATATTAATACAATTATTATGCAATCTCTGTGTTTACCAGAAAGTCGAGTGGAGAACACTCCAGATTTTTAACCTATGTGAACATACTAAGATTTAATCATCATTTAAACTTAAGTATCTTTAAGTAAAGGTTTGACTTTGCAATAATTTATTCAAAGAGAAATGAACAGATATGCTACTTCCATCTTAGGAAAAAGTAAGTACATCCTTTACAGGAATAGTTGGTATTATCCCCTTTGACAGAAATAACCAATAGGTCAGGCCGCTTTTTAAATGATTTTTAAGCACAGGGAAAAAATGAACATTTGAAAAATCCGGAGGAGAGGGGAAGGACGGCCATTACGCCCCATCTGTCATGCTAGTCTGCTGATTTCTCGTTCAGTAACCTGTGAGTAGTGATGGGCGGGGTGAAGCCTCGCAAAGCATCAACACGTTTGAAGCAATTGTGTCGGAAATCGTATCGAAGCTTTGAAGCATTTGACACTCACCTCTCTCGTGACATTTAAAAGTCGTATTGCTTTTATTTTTTCGTAGCTACAGACTGACAACGAAGAGAAGGGTTCGTCAGCAGCTTGTAGTGTGTGATGTCTAAAAAATATAAATATAACTAACGCCGACAGGCAGAATGCACTATACGATAGCAAGAGTTAAACAAAATAAGACGCCTCACCTCGTGCATTCCCGGCTCTTTCAATTAGTATTTACTTTTGCACTGTATCATTATAATCGCTCCTGTTATTAGTATTATAATTAACCCTGATCTTTTCTTGAGATCACATTTAATAGCCTTAAATGTTTTCTTTGCTCTGTCTTAATTAAAACAGAGTAGACAGAAAATAAAGGTTTATCCCTGTACTTTGCCATGATATAGGTAAGCACATTTGAGAAAGAAAATGTGAAATCCTTAAATCACAGATGTCATTATTCGATCAAGTATTAAAATCTGCAGTGCTTGGAAAGCTCGACACAGTGTCGAAACCTGAGTATCGAGCGGCCCATCACTACCTGTGAGTCACGTAGAGTTTTCATTGTTGTTTGCGATTCTGGACGCTTTTCGCGTACTGAGTTGTTCCGGAGTCACAGTTGAGAAACAGTTTTTTAATGTCTTTTAAGCACAGGGGAAAAAATGAACATGTGGCCCGGTGCATTCTTTAACTGCCTTGTGGCGCTGTAGTAGTATGGATGCTTTGCAGTAAGGAGACAGTGGAAGATTGTGGGTTCGCTTCGCGGTTCCTCCCTGTGTGGATAGCAAATTATCCGCGACAAACAAACTGTTTTACACGCTGCAAACCAATCCGCGCCGCTTTTTCAATGGTTTTTAAGCAGAAGGAAAAAAATGAACATTTGCAAAATCCATAACGCTGCTTTTAGTAAGTACAATGCACACGCGTTTAATTTGTCAGCCACTTTTTGCCAGCTGTCTTTTCTGGTTTGGCCCGCTTTTGCAGTGTTACCTCTTGTGTATATTATATCTTGAAATCCTTCGAGTTGCTAATTAACTAACTAACACCCACCCACTCAGCTTGTGTGAAAAAAATGCGCCCGTTCTTTCATCATTTTGTTGCAGCCTATCAAAGACTTGCTGATCATGTTTTGTAGACTCAATATATATTGGCTTTTCTCTCAGTGCGAGGGCGCGCATTCATCTTGGATTATTACATCTTGCTAGACTAATCTGCTACACGAATGCGTTTGAAAAACCGACTTATCCCGGATGAGTTTCACCGGCATTAATGATTAGGAATCTGGTTGGAACAAAACCCTGCAGCCACAGGGGTTCACCAGGACCGAGTTTGGCAAACACTGCTGAACAGAGACGAAACCGACTCAGGTGAGGAGTGGGGGCGGGCAAAGTAGTTGCAGCTATTGATTATTCAGTGTTGTTTGCCTGGGTGTCTGATCTGCTCAACAGGATTATAAATAAAAGGAAAACAATGTGAAGGCAATGTCACAGGTGATTCTGTGGTATAGCGGGTCCACAGCTCCCCTTCAAAAGCCCATTTTTAAATAAATAATCATCGCACTCACAGTGTAGCAAGGGGCGTGGAAGTGTGGCTGAAACGGTTTCCGGGTAGACTCGTGCTTCGGGCATTTCTCCCCTGTGCAATGTGTGAGCGAGTGAGGAGAGAGAGAGAAAGCCGGTACGTTAGATTGAGCGAGAGCAGGCTCGAAGGCAATGTGTTCCTGTGGTATAGCGGGTCCATAGCTCACCTTCAAAAGGCCATTTTTAATCAGGCGACTGACAGTAGTGGAGTCAGGCACAGAGAAGGACAGCTGCAGAGAGAGCGTCTCAACTGTTGCAGGGCCTGAAGCAGGTGAGACGCTAATGAAAAAGAGGCACAGGGCTTATTGGTTTTTAAAGACTGCTTCCTTCATTGTGTTTTAACTTCAGTTTTAAAGGATTGCGCGGCTCTCTCTTGCGCTGCGTGTGTGTGCGCGGCTCTCTCTCGGCTGCCTATGTGTGTGTGTGTGCGGCTCTCTCTCGCGCTGCCTATGTGTGTGTGTGCGGCTCTCTCTCGCGCTGCCTATGTGTGTGTGTGCGGCTCTCTCTCGCGCTGCCTATGTGTGTGTGTGCGGCTCTCTCTCACGCTGCCTATGTGTGTGTGTGCGGCTCTCTCTCGCGCTGCCTGTGTGTGTGTGCGTGGCTCTCTCTCGCGCGCTGCCTGTGTGTGCGCTTGTCTCTCTCTGGCGTTGCCTCTGTGTGTGTGCGCGGCTGTCTCTCTCGCGCTGCCTGTGTATGCCTCTGTCTCTCTCTGGCGTTGCCTCTGTGTGTGTGTGTGTGTGCCTCTGTTTCTCTGGCGCTGCCTCTGTGTGTGCCTCTTCCGCTGCCTGTGTGTGCGCGCGGCTCTCTCTCTCGCACTGCCTGTGTGTGCCTCTGTCTCTCTCTGGCACTGCCTCTGTGTGAACCAAGATTCCACTGAGGTTGACTAATGAAAAGTCAACATGGCTCAGAGCTGCAAGTGGACTGTGGCACAGACAAACAGAAATGACGGCATGTTTTTCAAGGCAGCGCGTCCGAGTTGGTGGGCGTGTCTGTGATTTTTTCGTCGTATCCAATGGTCTAAGAGTTGGTGGCCGTGGCTCCTTCCTGCGTGCGCCATTGGCGTCTTACTTGTCGGCGGTTTAGTGAATCCACGCCCCTTCCGGCGTGCTTTCCATGGTTGGCTACTTGTCTTCTGGCTTAGTGAATTATATATATAGATGTTTTGGATCATTGTCATTTTGCAAAGTCTGCTTTTGATTGAGCTCTGCTCTTTTGACAGATTTTCTCACATTATCCTCGAGCATCCTCTGGTACAATGGAGAATTCATAATGGGTTCTGTAAAGATGTGTTGCCTAGGCCCTGATGCAGCAAAGCAGACCAGAACCATAATATTTCTAACACTCTGCTTTACATTTGGTATCAGGCTGTTCTGATCAAATGCTTTACATTTGGTATCAGGTTTTTCTGATCAAATGCTGTTTTTGGTTTTCACCAAACATGTCTTCTGGTACAATGGCCAAATAACAGTGTTTACCCTATTTCTTTAGAACACATTGTTCCTGAAGTTGTGGCCTTTGACTAGGTGTTCATGGGCAAACTTTAGTCTAGCCCTGATATTCTTCGTAGATAGCAAAAGTTTCATCCTGGCTCACCTTCCATGTAGGTCAAATTTGTGCAGTCTCTTTCTAATGATGGACTCATGAACTGTGACATCAACACTGGTAAAAGCTACCTTTCATCACCAGTGATGAAATTCTGGTGTTCTTAGGAAATTCATTCCATATCTTGTGTTCTGCTGTTGGGCTAAACTTGCTGAGGCGACCTGGCCTGGACAAGTTGTCAGTTGTCTGAAATCCTCTCTACCTGTAGGTGGTCTTATTGACAACTACGGGGCTCCACTTGCCAACCCTCAGGTTTGGTCTTTTGGAAATACAATGTAAAGTGTTTGTTTTTTCATGGGAATTGTTGCATATGCATTATGTTCACTTTTTATTTTATAACTTTCTAAAACACAATATTAGGAATGAGCGTTTCTTCATAATTGCATTGAATTGTGATTCTTCGTTTGGTCTCACAGCGTGATAATGCAACGTATAACTGGCCATGAGTGAATATCGTTTCTTTGTCTCTCATAAATAAACCGACTTTTTCAAATGTTTGTCCTTGTGATTTGTTAATTTTCAAAGCAAAAGTTATTCTAAAGGGAACCTGTAAATGTTTTAATACAAATGGCATATCAAGATCTCCTTTTTGCCTGAACAAGTTCATTCAATAAAAATAAGACTTTCTGATAAAACAATCTACTTATGAAAGTGGGAATATCCAGAGCTGATGTAGCCGTTGGCATTGTTCTCAAGAAGCTGCAGATTTCTGGCCATTGTGGATTGCACGTCATTGTAATAAAGAAATCTGGCTGACCGATAGTTCTGGATATTGCCATTGCATCATGATATAATTGTTGCAATGCTCTTGGACTACCTTGACATGATGATGGTAATGTTACTGCTTTACCTATTTTGAATTTGTCTGAACTATTTTTATTTGAATTGTGAACGTGATCTATGAGACCTTGCATATGTTCCATTCTAAGTTTAGCGAGATTCGATATAATATAGAAGAGACGATTAGCTGCGACTTTTACCTGACATATTGTGTGGGTGTTATTTGTTTATCTGAATGTGTTTGTTTCATATTGTACGACCATCCTGTTTCGCCATCTGGGAAAAGCAGAAGAAAGATTACAGGGTTGGTATGTGGCGATGTATTTGACATACATGACGAATCATGCTTTGCCTTTGGATATACACGAATATCTACTGTCTTTGATATCTCAGTTTTTCTAAAGTTTTATCACTGACAGTTCGTCACATGTGGGTTTATTATAAATGCGACTGTGATCTTTCTGATTCATATAGACATCCAAGATAATTTCTTTGTCCATGTTTTGCTGATAAGTTTCGTGTAAAGTGCAATACGTTTGGACGTATGGATTTGTATCCATTATTGGCTGTATAATTTCTATTACATTGGATCGTTTAACTCTTTCAATTCTATGTTGCATCGCTTCTATGTGATCATAAATATACACCTGACCAAAGTGTGTTTTTTTCGAAATTAAACTTGTCGTAGCTGTAATTGTTGCGGGAACACAGATTCTCATAGCATATGGCACTTTTATCTGATGACAACACGAATTAGACGAGCTACAAGTCTCTGACATAAATTGTACAGCCTTACAATATCTACATACTTCCAACATATCACCTATGTCCGGTCCATATATTCATCTCTTTTTGCTGTTCCGTTATTTAACCTAGTAATAATTTCCGTGTGTTTGCACAAATGAGATTTGTACTAGTGCTGGACGGTATGACCAAAATTCTATTTCACGGTATTTTTCAAAATTATACCGGTTTCATGGTATCGGACGGTATTTTTTTCCTCATGCATGAGTGGATGTTAACCACATTTTCCACTGCAATCACTGGCTAAGAATAACCTATTCCACTGTCATGAGAATTGTACATTGTACAAAAAAACATTTTAATGTGCACACAAGTATTAATACAGGTTTGCATGGCCCCATAAAGTTTTCAAGGGGGTGGCACTAATGAAGAGAAGGAATCACATTGCATGACAGATGCAGTCAAAATATAGAGCCTTTTTATTGAACAAAGTTTGCAAACAATTAAAACTAAAATTTTGACAACATATTTTCAACCATCCAAAGAGGCATTTAGACTTAGTAAAATATCCAGACGTGCTTGTCAAAAGTTGTATTGCACTGAACATGTCTTTTTTGTAAACCAACTACACTTTAATGTTAACAATCTCTGTCCACTGACACGTTAAAGTGACTTTTTAAACAACGTTACCATCATTAAACTGCATATTTAAACTAATAAATAATAACAATAAAATAAATAATAGTGCAACTTCCAGTAATAATACTATTACTTCCAAAACTTCAAGCCCAGGTGCATTACACAGTATTCACCAAATTAAAATAAAATAAAACAGGTGCAACTTGGTGATGACATCTTTACCAACTGAACCATCATTAAGGCAAACTGCATTAATATGGACCTTGCTTCAACTGAGCTATATACATAAATAATAAAACTGCATATTGCATTTATAATGCTATTTGTGGTATAGCCCTATGGAAGTGTATTAGGGCCACGGTGAAGGGAAAAAAAAAACATGTCGAGAATAAAGTCGACATGTTCACTTTATTCTCAACATTTCGGCTTTAATCTCAACGCTTATGTCGAGATTAAAGTCAACATTTCTACTTCATTCTCGCCGTTTATGTTGAAATTAAAGTCGACATTTCCAATTTATTCTCGTAGTTTGTCATTAAAGTAGAATGTCGTAAACTAAACTTCATCCTAAAATCAGTGTTTAATTTACTAGATTTTCTCAAACCCCATCATAAGTTAATGTAGCACATTAAATGCTTTGTGTTAAATGTTCCCTGACCCAGTTGTTAATTGCTACGCGCTTCTTAAACTGACTTCCTCTTGCACTAAGAGGAGGCACAGGCAGCGATCGCCGCACAGAATACATTCACTTCATGATATTCCTGCTCTCTGAAAATGTAGAAAGCTAAGATAAATTTTCATGATGAAATGCATTAAAGCAGGTATTAAACATGCACGGTAGTGCTGCTCCCTCGCAGCAAGGGGTCCCCAGGTGTACGTTCGGTGTAGAGAACTTTATGGCAGGTGTGATGAGGCTCCAAAAAACTGGATGTATGAATGGGTATCGAACAGGTTTAACTTAAATATTGTGTAAATATTGGGTTCGTGATCTGGTGGTCTGAGACACGAACACAGAATTCAATGGATGTTCTTCTGAGTGGGCTTTCTTTATTGCATGCGTGCTGTCTCTGTCTGACGTACCAAACCCCCAGGTCCTATCTTTCCTTTTTCTTTCTCCACATCACCAATCACCACATGATAAACGTCTTTGTGAAATTAAAACTAGTTTTAAACTTAGACCACGGAGTGTTCAGAACTTTTAAAAAAATCTTCGTTATACATGTTTAATTATGCCATTCATTCAGGGTTGCACCCATCCCAGCAAGCATTCTGTGCGAGGTAGGAGCAAATCCTGAACAGGGAGCCAGCACATAGCAGGGTGAATACGAGCAATACATACACTAGCAGGGTCAATATAGCATAACAAAACCCCACATCCTACATGACTTTGAAAAAAACTGAAGCACGCCGAGTAAACCCACCAGAAAAATATGGAAATTCAAGGCAGGGAACACCTGGGACCCCCTTGCTGCAACGCAGCAGTGCACCCTCCACGTCACTGTGCCCCCACATGATTAATACATGCTTTAATGCATTTCATCATGAAAATGATATCAAGCAATTTATCTTGGCATTCTAAACATTCAGGGAGCAGGAATATCATGAAATTAATGTATTCTGTGTGGTGATCGCTGCCTGCGCCTCCTCTTAGTGCAAGAGGAAGTCAGTTTAAGAAGCACATAGCGATTAACATGGCCCGGGGAACACTTAACACAAAGCATTTAATGTGCTACATAACTTATGATGGGGTTTGAGAAAATCTAGTAAATTAAATATTCATTTTAAGATGAAGTTTAGTTTTACGATGTTCTACTTTAATGACAAATTATGAGAATAAAGTCAACATGTCGACTTTAATCTCGACATAAACGTCGATATTAAAGTGAAAATGTTGAGAATAAATTCAACATGTCGTCACACTATTACACAGTACCCAGGTACATTACACAGTATTAAAAAAAATAATAATAATAAAACAAGTACAACTCGGCTTGCAGTATTATCCAGTAGTATAGAAAGAGTATTCACACATTTGAATATAATGGTCCACATCTGACCTTTTAAAACCAAAGTATCTCCAGACAACAGACCCGGCTCCTTTTTTCTGCAAAAGTTCTTCTGTGTCATCATGTTCAACTTTATCATCTGCTACAGCTTCAGTTTCAGAATGTTCTCTGTCCATTTTCACCGTTCAATACCTCCACTAATGCATGTACTCCGTTGCATGGGTGTTTAGTGGTGAAAAAGGTCCCCCCCTTAAACAGTTTCCTGCTGCACCACGTTCCGAACGTTGTTTAGGCTATATAAACCGGTGTTGCGGTATAAGAAAAATCCATATCATAACAAAAATAAAAAACAGTTTTTGGTATGAACCGGTATACCGCCCAGCACTGCTGTCATAATCTGTAACCTGCTCTGAATGTGTATGTTTGGACCTGCTTTTGTCTTTTATTTCTGACCACCGTTATTTCACCTAGTAATAATTTCCGTTTGTTGCCTCGAATGCGATCTTTACTCTGTGTTGTTTGACACTAGGGCTGCAACGATTAGTTGACGTAATCGACAACGTCAACTACAAAAAATCGTTGACGCAGATTTTTTATTGTCAACGCATCATAAACAGAACCTTCAATAGAGGCTCCAGTCACAAAGAACCACATTGGTTTTTGTAACTACAATGCACTACATGAACGTCTGGAGGCAGTATCATTTGTTATTATTTGTCAAGACTGCACAAAGTCCTACCAACGAAGAAAGAACGTCGGAGGAGAAGTAGAATGTATAGGAAAATAAACCTGGTTGCAATGACGAGTCGGATAGAGGAGGGGGAAGGAGATGGAAAAAAAAAATTGAGACAGAAACTTTCTAAAGTGTGGGAGCACTTCACCAAAAAAGAAAAAAAAAAGTTGAATGCAGATTATGCAAAGTAGAGCTTTATTTTTAATGACGGCACCACCATCATGCATGAGCATCTGAAATGCAAGCATCCTGGAGCTGTGATGCCGCCGTATCTCGACAGGTAAGTTTTAGCAAGTAAAGTTAGTGTCACGTGTTAACGTTGATGTTTGTACTATAATGTGTATATCAAGGTTTGGACAATGATAATTAATCCTTAAACCGACACATACAGGTAGGTGCTGGTCATAAAATTAGAATATCATGACAAAGTTGATTTATTTCAGTAATTCCATTCAAAAAGTGAAACTTGTATATTAGATTCATTCATTATACACAGACTAATGTATTTCAAATGTTTATTTCTTTTAATGTTGATGATTATAACTGACAACTAATGAAAGTCCCAAATTCAGTATGTCGGAAAATTAGAATATCAATTAAGACAAATGCAAAAAAAGGATTTTTAGAAATGTTGGCCAACTGAAAGGTATGAACATGAAAAGTATGAGCATGTACAGCACTCAATATTTAGTTGGGGCTCCTTTGGCCTGGATTACTGCAGCAATTCGGCGTGGCATGGAGTCGATCAGTCTGTGGCACTGCTCAGGTGTTATGAGAGCCCATGTTGCTCTGATAGTGGCCTTCAGCTCTTCTGAATTGTTGGGTCTGGCGTATTGCATCTTCCTCTTCACAATACCCCATAGATTTTCTATGGGGTTAAGGTCAGGTGAGTTTGCTGGCCAATCAAGAACAGGGATACCATGGTCCTTAAACCAGGTACTGGTAGCTTTGGCACTGTGTGCAGGTGCCAGGTCCTGTTGGAAAATGAAATCTGCATCTCCATAAAGTTCGTCAGCAGCAGGAAGCATGAAGTGCTCTAAAACTTCCTGGTAGATGGCTGCATTGACCTTGGACCTCAGAAAACACAATGGACCAACACCAGCAGATGACATGGCACCCCAAACCATCACTGACTGTGGAAACTTTACACTGGACCTCACGCAACGTGGATTCTGTGCCTCTCCTCTCTTCCTCCAGACTCTGGGACCTTGATTTCCAAAGGAAATGCAAAATTTACTTTCATCAGAGAACATAACTGTGGACCACTCAGCAGCAGTCCAGTCCTTTTTGTCGTTAGCCCAGGCGAGACGCTTCTGATGCTGTCTCTTGTTCAGGAGTGGCTTGACACAAGGAATGCGACAGCTGAAACCCATGTCTTGCATACGTCTGTGCGTGGTGGTTCTTGAAGCACTGACTCCAGCTGCAGTCCACTCTTTGTGAATCTCCCCCACATTTTTGAATGGGTTTTGTTTCACAATCCTCTCCAGGGTGCGGTTATCCCTATTGCTTATACACTTTTTTCTACCACATCTTGTTCTTCCCTTCGCCTCTCTATTAATGTGCTTGGACACAGAGCTCTGTGAACAGCCAGCCTCTTTAGCAATGACCTTTTGTGTCTTGCCCTCCTTGTGCAAGGTGTCAGTGGTCGTCTTTTGGACAACTGTCAAATCAGCAGTCTTCCCCATGATTGTGTAGCCTATAGAACTAGACTGAGAGACCATTTAAAGGCTTTTGCAGGTGTTTTGAGTTAATTAGCTGATTAGAGTGTGGCACCGGGTGTCTTCAATATTGAACCTTTTCACGATATTCTAATTTTCTGAGATACTGAATTTGGGACTTTCATTAGTTGTCAGTTATAATCATCAACATTAAAAGAAATAAACATTTGAAATACATCAGTCTGTGTGTAATGAATGAATCTAATATACAAGTTTCACTTTTTGAATGGAATTACTGAAATAAATCAACTTTGTCATGATATTCTAATTTTATGACCAGCACCTGTACTTGGGGGTTAATGCACCCCTGGACACTAAATACTTTTTAGCTGCACTGTTTAATTAAACGTCACAATTCACAAAGAAAATGTGAAATTTTAATGGAACACATTTTTTTTCATGCAAAGAGCATCACAATTATTGCAACACTGATCATTTTACACATTGCAAATGAACTGTAAAAACTATTAAAAAAAACTACTGCAACAATGTATTATTATATGTTCAAGGTGCAACTGAAGCCATTGAGGAAATTCAGTAAATCACCGAGCCAACTGCACTTGAATTAGCTGCACGCAAACACACAGAGGTAAACACTGATGATTGCATGCTCGTCTAGTGCAGCGGCTGAATCCCAGTGGTGCTGCAGTTCTGCTGGGGCCGGCAGTGGTCGTGAGCTGGCTGCTCAACGAATATATGGCACTGACTGATCAGTTCCGGCGTGCTGGAAAATTGCTCTGTGAAGCAACTATAGCCAATTGAAGGGTTCAATGAATGTATGTCGCCGAATATACTTGCCCCCTGCGTGCTGGCAAATTGCACTGAGACATGACTATAGCTGGTTGCAGCATTCAATAAATATACATCGCCGAATATACTCGGCTCTGGTGTGCTGGCAAATTGCACTAAGAAACAGCTTTAGTTGCAGAGTTAAATGAATGTACGTTGCAGAATGTATGCCGCTGCATATACTGGCTTTGGCGAGCTTCCAAATTGCACTGAAAACCGACTCTAGCCGGTTGCGGCGTTCAATGAATGTACTTTTCTGAATATACTTGGCTCCAGCATGCTGGCAAATTGCATTGGGAACCGACTATAGCCGGTTCTGGCGGTTTAAGGGTTAAGTGAATATAATTTCAGTTATGTTTGCTAATGTGTTTGGAGCTATAGTAAACGAATGAATAGGAGTAGCTGAGCCATCCTAGTTTGTTTTTTCTTCTTTTTTCGTATAATATTTGAGTTCATATGAATAGTAAACCATCTCTAATGTTAGGTAACTTGTGTTTTGAAGCATATCAGTAAATAGCTTGTTACATATTTTAGTCCGTTATTTTTGTATTTTGGCATATTATAGTACATGATGTGATAAACCAATACTTTTCCTTCAACATGTGATGATTAAAACATCTTTCTCTGTTTGCAAAATCATTCTTGTGTATTCCTGCTACCTCTACTCCTTCTGAGCGTCTCTTCTCAGCAGCTGGGAACATTGTCTCAAAGAAGAGAGCCAGCCTCCCACCAGAGCATGTCAAAATGGTCACATTCCTGCACTGCAATCAGGAATATACAAGGGGGCTCCGCCCCCTGTTCGCTTCGCTCGCCTACCCCCGGTGTTGGGTAACCCGAAATACATTGATGAATGTATGAGATATGTTTGTAGCTCCGTTAGTCGAGCTGTTTGGTTTTGGAGCCGAGACAGTTTTGCTTCCGCGGTTTCAGACGCGCGTTGTAGGTGCCGACGTCAATTGTTTTTGTCCATGCGGGCTCGTGTTTGTAGCTCCGTTAGTGGAGCTGTATAGTTTTGGAGCCGTGATCATGACTCCATTAGTTCTCCATTGTTTACCGTTAGTAATATGAATAATTGCACTTACTGTTAATGCGGAGCGGTTTCTGTGGTTGTACTGTTGTTAATGCATCACTGTAATGTGATTCACTTATGCTGTATAGTTTGGACGTGTGAGGATGACGCACATTCAATACAGAGCATTTGTTTATTCTTATTACAGTTTGGACGTGTGAGGGTGACGTACGTTTAAAACGGAGCGTTCGTTTATTCTTATTACGCGTTGTAGGCGCCTTCGGCTTTCATACTAACTCGCGCCTTCCGTACTATTATGCTGTGTATGGTGGACCTTTGTGGACTCCGTACTTTTTCCCGTTTCACTCTGGGGCGGGGGGCTGAATCCTCTTTTTTGTGTGGCTGTGTCGTTACCTATGGGCGCGTTGCCTCATTTCTTATTTACGTTAGTTGAGCTCCTTTGTTTTTGAGCCATGACGCGTTGTAGGCGCTTATTTACGTTAGTTGAGCTAATATTATACCTCTGGTGCCGTGTGCATGTTTCATGTGGTAGTCGTTGTAGATGCATGCGCCCTCCATACTATCTTGGGTTTGACTAGATAGATAGATAGATAGATAGATAGATAGATAGATAGATACTTTATTAATATGCTGTGTTTTGTGGAAGTTTGGGGACGCCGTACTCTCTCCGGTTTGATTGTGGGGCGGGACGCCAAAGCCTGTTGTGTTTGTGAGTACTCATATTATTGTATTACTGTAATGTGATTTCCATATGCTGTGGAGTCCGCATCTCTGGGGCTTCTGTACCATCTCGGGGGTCTGCCTGCGGTGTGTTAGACACGCGTTGTAGGCGCACGCACCTTCCGTACTATGTCGGGTTTGACTATGCTGTGTATTGTGGACGGTTAGGGTTCCGTATTGTCTGTGCTCGTTGCTTTATTTTGTATTTCTGTTAGTTGAGCTGTCGGCGCCTGCACACTATGTCTCCTGCGTCCATGGGCATGTCATGTACCTGCGTCCATATCCGGTTTATTCTCGGTTAGTAATATGGATGAATTGAATCTTTAATAAACTGTACTTTATTGTTCGATTTATTTAAACTTTTGGACTTTAAGACTCACCAGTGGCCATTTATGGTTAAGTTAAATGCACTTTTTTTGTTTAAAGACTATGTGCAGTTTAGTTTGTATTGTTTAATGTATTTCTTTTTTTATTGTGATGTTCACACTAATATAAAACAGCTGATTATTTTCAAATTCATATGTTTCACTGGTTGTTATTTTAATTTGATTATTATTAATTTTAATCGTGTTAATGCAGAGACATCAAGGTGACATTCACAGGTGGACAGATGTGAGCAGATGAGGTAAGACATGCGCTGGAGCCCAGAACAGGATGTACAACCACAGGTTGCAGGCATCAAAATAGTCAGGCATGAAATAATCGTGACTAATCAAAAAAAATTGAACGATTAGTCAACTACCAAAATAATCATCAGTTGCAGCCCTATTTGACACTGTCAAATTGTAGTACTGTCATGTTTTTTTTAAGTTGCTCTGCGTGTGTTTCGCGCCAAGGTTCGTTTTGAGGCTTTCGAAATCCACTGCAGTCATAATCTGTAACCTGCTCTGCATGTGTGTTTGGACCTGCCTTTGTCTTTTATTTCTGAGCCCGTTTGGACCTGCAAGGTTTTCTATTCCACTTGCCCCGGGCTGATTATTACTTTCCTTGCCTAGGTCACCATCTCACAGGAACATGTTTCCAACTAATGTCAGTATGACATGACTTGAGCGTGACTTGACCGTGTCGCGGGAAGTGACAGTGTCTCTGCCTATCTGAAGTGTCTCTGTCTCTCTTCAGAACATCACGTTTCATTGCAAGATTTTTTTTTTTTTATAATCGAGAGATGGAATTGTTAATTTCCAGTTGTTTGGAGTTCTTCTTATATCTCCTCCCAGACTTGTCCGCATCTATAGCCTTCTTTCTGAATGCCTCAGAGTGCTCTTTTGACCTAGGCATGATGATAGCACACACTTCAGAAACAAAGAGCAAACCGAACTAAATGTCTGAGTTTTAAATAAGGCAGGTTTCTCCAAGATCCTCTCTGTTATTCTAATCATTTGTGCCTGATCTGGTGCACTTGATTCTAATTTTAGATATTTAAGGTAGTGATAAATGTAGGGGTGTATTTACTTTTTTACAAGTGAAAATTGCATTTTTTTGTTTACATTTTGTAGTCCATTGTATAATTTAAATGTGACATTTTTATTATGTCATGTTTAACTCCAGATACAATTTAAATGAAGATACATTTTTGATATGTCCATGTATGTTAAAGATAAAACATTTACTTTCTTTTTTCCACCCACCAAACTCTGGATTTATCCTGCAAGCTGTTATTCTCTTTTAGGGGCATCAGCAGCAAGGAGTGAAATGAACACAATCATCTATGCTAAAATTTAATTAAATTAATTTTTAGCTAATTTCAAGGCAAGGTTACACACACATTGCATAATTCTTTGTCCATGTCTTTTTAAAAAGAAAAAAAAAAAACATTGTTGTGCGATTCAACCATTTTAAAAGGAGAAGGGTTATGCATTTCACTTTGCCGTTCGTCTTCCTGTACAGCGCATTTTCCCCTTGTGTTTTATAGATTGATTGGAATCAGTGAGTTATTAAAAAATAGTTTGTAGCACTTCAATCTGCTGTATTGCACATTCTGCCTTTTTTGTTTTCTAAGTTTTTTTTATATCGCTTGCACATGATCCTCCTTTGAAAGTGTGATGTCCTGGTGGCTTCTTGGCTCTTTTAAATATGTTAGGCTTTTATTGAAAATGCAATTGATTTGTAATCAGTTCAGCATAGTTACTGAATTGTTACAGTATTACTCAGTATTTGTTCAAAGCATAACTCAATTGTTCTCTTTTCACTATTCGGCATGACTCTTGCTCTGTAGGCTTTGTAAAATATCGATGTTGAATGTAACAGGTGCCATTTCAGAAAAAATAATCATGTGACTTGAGCACATATCTGTCAATTATCACAAGCCATGACAGATCATAACCGCTGAAGAAACAGACTTGCAGAAGCAAAAAGTAGGTTAATAAGCAAAAGAGTGCTTGGTTTTTGGGGTTGCCATAACTCCACCCCCCTGATAAAATCAAGAAACATATCTCAAGAAAATAGTACTAAGAATTTGTGATGACAATTTATTTTTTCCATTTAACTTTTGTTGTCATGAGAGAGAGAGAGGTTGGGGACACGCATGATGAACCACATGGATTGGTAGGAATGGAACAAGTGTCAGGTGTTTTTATGGTGGCTGGAGTGCAACTCCCAAATTTTCCCTGTAAGTTGGAGGACCTGCTTGCAGGGCTAGATGCAGGTTAACGTCATACCCAGGACAAAGCAATTACAGGTTAAGGACCTTGCTCAAAGGCCCAACAGAGTTGTCACAAGACTGCCTCTGAAATGCGGAAGGCATGTTTTCTTAAATCGAAACCTTTGATACTTCAAATTGGACGTCTTCAGTAAGTTTCAAATTTGGGCACAGGTGCTCATTGGCTTCATTATAAAACATGCTTCACTTAAGAATGCAATGTCATGTGGCAAAATATATAGTTATTCTATATATTTTATAATTCAATACTGATATTATATATATAATCAGTATCTTATACATGAGAGCTTACATTCTGAGGTTGTGTCTTCCAGGGGACCACGGTGGTGTCTTTTATTGGCTTTAACTGCTCTTAAGCATGGTCACGCTTGTAGTTACGTCGGGTATTCAGTGAAGGGCACTTAAGAGGATCTTGCATTACGGGGCTTTTTATCTTGGGCTATGCCATATTTGCTTATTGCTTATCTCGTTGCTGCACCATGTCAAATTACATGAAAGAAAAAGACAACCCCCACAGGGGGAATGGTTTTGCGGGTTGTGGCCACAGCACAGTCTCAAAAGCATGGAGTCGATACCAGGAGATGGGCTGTTACATGAGGAGAGCAGGACAGGGTTGTAAAAGAGCATCAACCCAACAGCAGAACTTCTATCTGCTTATTTGTTCTAGGAGAAACAGGAGGAGCACTGCCAGAGCCCTACAAAATGATCTCTAGCTGGCTACTGGTGTGCATGTTTTCTACCAAACTGTCAGAAACAGACTCTATGAGGGTGGCATGAGGACCCAATGTCCTCTAGCAGGACCTGTGCTTACAGGTCGTCACTGTGAAGCTTGATTGGCATTCACCAAGGAGTACTACAATTGGCAACTACCCTATTGGCACCCCATTCTCTTCATAGATGAGAGTAGGTTCACACTGAGCTTGTGTGACAGATGTGAAGTAGTCTGGAGACTCCATGGTGAACGTTATGCAGCCTCCAACATCATCCAGCATGACTGGTTTGGTAGTGGGTCAGTAGTGATGGAGGGCATATCCTTGAAGCGTTGCACACACCTCCATGTGCTAGGCAACGATACCCTGACTGCTCTCAGGTACTGGGATGAAATCCTCAGAGCCATTGTCAGGCCTTACACTGTGCAGTGGGCCCTGGGTTCCTACTGGTGCGAGACAATGTGCAGCCTCATGTTTCCAAAGTGTGTAGGCAGTTCCTGCAGTTCGTTTTTTTTTGTTTGCAGCAAACTTCTTGCAGTGTAAACAAAGAGCAGCAAGTGGAAGTTTGTTTTATCAGTGAATAAGAGTCAATTAGTATATTAACCTTTACGTTAAAGACAATGGAGTAATAAACTTGGAAAAAAAGTAATCAGAGTAGTCATCCTGCAAAACCAGACAAATGGCAAGAGCTACTTTAAGGCATTCAGATCTTGAGTTTGGACAGTGAGCTTGTTTAAAATGCAGCAGCTTACACTTTTAATTGGAAAAGATAAAGATGAATTTGAAATTGCTGCTTAGTAAACAGTAATACTACGTAATTAAAATGGTAATCCAAATTTTATATTTACACCTTGAGTATTACTAATATCTTGTTGATACACCAAACAAACAAATGAATCTGTATAAATATAGTAAATGTATATATTAACAAAAAAAAGCTGTACTCCAATCAATGATTTAAAATGATTAAAACATACAAGTGCATGTATATTTACATTTAACTTGTGTTTAATTGCCAATATCAATTGAGTGTGTGAGAATATATATATATATATATATATATATATATATATATATATATATACATACAGTGATACCTTGACTTATGAGTGTCCCAGCTAACGAGTTTTTTGAGATACGAGCAGTCTCTTGGCCGATTTTTTGCTTTAAGTTGAGAGCTAAAATTTGGGTTACGAGCCAGCTTCAGATACCCCACCCCACCGCTAGTTCGTGCAGCTCGCCACAGTGAACGCTGCAACATCCCATGTCTCACTCGTTCACTTTAAGCAGTTAGCTTGCAGTGGAAGCTTCAGTGTTGTGCTCGCAGTTATTTTGCAAAACTTCGTTTTTCCAACTATGAGTCCAAAATAAAAAAGTGAGTGCGAAGGGCAGTGCAGAGAAAAAGTGGATGATGAGCATTGAATTAAAGGAAGAAATTATAGAAAAACATGAGCAAGGTGTGTGTGTAGTCGATTTGGCGAAGCAGTACAAGCGTAGCACTTCTACAATCTGCACCATACTGAAGCAGAAGGAGTCGATAAAGGCTATAACGCCAGCCAAGGGAATTAAAATCATTTCTAAACAGCAGACATCTATCCATGAAAATATGGAGAAGCTGCTGATTGTGTGGTTGACTGAGAAGCAGCTCGCAGGAGATACCATGACGGAGGCTATAATCTGTGAGAAGGCACAAGCGATTTACGCTGATATGCAGCAGCAGACCCCAGGCACTTTGATAGACTTGGCATCGGGTGAGCCGTTTAAAGCCAGTCGGGGCTGGTTCGAGAATTTTAAAAAGAGGACCGGCATTCACTCCGTTGTTGGCATGGTGAGGCAGCGAGCGAGGATATGAAGGCAGCTGAGGATTACCTCAAAACTTTTGCAGGAATAATAGCGGCCGAAGGATACATCCCCCAGCAAGCCTGGACATGGATGAAGGTGACATCAATGAGCTCATCGAGGAGCACTCTGAGGAACTGACAACTGAGGAGCTACAGACGCAGCAGCACACGGAGGTTTTGCAGGAAATAAGTGACGCGGAGGAAGTTATCTGTACAAGTGAGATAAAGGAAATGTTGGGAATGTGGGAGAAACTTTCAGACTTTATTCAAAAGAAACACCCAGAAAAAGTTTCAACTGAGTGCGCGACTGCGCTATTTAATGACACTTGCATGATGCATTTTAGAAACATTTTGAAAGGGAGGATGAAACAGACCTCATTGGACAGATGAAAGTGAAGAAGGTGCGGCGAAAAGGGCAAAAATCAGTGAATAAAGTTGTTATTCAGTTCAGCCTTTCTCCACCACCTCCGTCAGCATCTTCAACTCGTCTGATCTCCAAGGTAAATGCTGTACATTATACTGTATTGTACTTAATAAAACCAGTTTATTGCAGTACATTCTATTGTATTGTGTTTTTATACAATATTTGTTATTTATAAGTACATTTTTCTTATTTAAAAACATGTAATAAAAAAATTGCAGTGTTTTTTGGGGTTCTGGAACGGATTAATGGCATTTCAATTCATTCAATAGGGAAAATTAATTTGAGATAAGAGCATTTTGATTTACGAGATCGGTCATGGAATGAATTAAACTTGTATCTCAAGGTATCACTATATATGTATGTATATATATATATATATATATATATATATATATATACACAGTACTGTGCAAAAGTTTTAGGCAGGTGTGAAAAAATGCTGTAAACAAAGAATGCTTTCAAAAATGGAAGTGTTAATCATTTATTTTCATCAATCAACAAAATGCAGTGAATGAACAAAAGAGAAATCTAAATCAAATCAATATTTGGTGTGACCACCCTTTGCCTCCAAAACAGCATCAATTCTTCTAGGTACACTTGCACACAGTTTTTGAAGGAACTTGGCTGGTAGGTTGTTCCAAACATCTTGGAGAACTAACCACAGATCTTCTTCGGCTTCCTCACATCCTTCTGTCTCTTCATGTAATCCCAGACACACTCAATGATGTTGAGATCAGGGCTCTGTGGGGGCCATACCATCACGCCCAGGACTTCTTGTTCTTCTTTACACTGAAGATAGTTCTTAATGACTTTGGCTGTATGTTTTTGGTCGTTGTCCTGTTGCAGAATAAATTTGGGGCCAATCATACGCCTCCCTGATTGTATTGCATGATGGATTAGTATCTGCCTGTATTTCTCAGCGTTGAGAACACCATTAATCCTGACCAAATCTCCAACTCCATTTGTAGAAATGCAGCCCCAAACGTTCAAGGAACCTCCACCATGCTTCACTGTTGCCTGCAACTAAAATAAATCAGAAATATGTTGTTTAAGTAAGTGCTTCATCACCATTAATTATCTTCTCATTCAGAAATCGCTTTGGAGCAAAAACCTGTAGTCACTGTGGCCCTGCAGGACCTACATTGCTCACCTCTGGTGTAATTGTACCAATGAATTAGATATTTGGATTGCCTCTTCCTCAGAATTGGGCTTTGGATCTTTCTCATGGCAAGCATTTGTATTATAGAATCACCTCTTCCCTTTATTCATTGCTCAAGAATCTTGTCTCCATTTGAAAGGCAGTATTATGGGAAAGCATCTTTCCTGTCTCTTTTGTACGCTTAATTTTTGGGAAGTAAATATATTAATAATAGCAAAAAATGCTTGCATTTTTCTCATTTTGAGCATACACATGGATAACAGATATGTGGATTATACAATATGAGTTATGTGACAATTGTTTTTCTTGTTTCCATCAACAGTTTTTACATCATTTCCCTTAGGACAGGATGGGTCACCATTACTTTTCATTATATCATATTTTGTCATACAGAACAATTTCAGATTAAATGTTTTAATTAGATACCGCAGCAGGCTACATTTGGCAAGTAACATCTCTCTATTATAATAAAAAAATCCTGGGATGAGACTTTTTAGCCTGGGACGAGACATGACTTTTTTCAGAGAGATACTTTCATGTCTCACGAGACGAGATTTTGTGCCAAGAGATTAAACCATGCCCGGGGCCATAAATAAATGACAGAGTAGATGACAAGTAGAACGTTGTAAAGAATTCAAAAACGTTGGCGCAATACACATGCAGAGCAGGTTAGAGATAATGAAAGTAATAAAATTTGAAAGTCTCAAAACAATAATAGTAAAGATCGCATTAGCACAAACAAACGGAAATTATTGCTTGGTGAAATAACAGAACAGCGAAAAGAGATCGAATATATTGTTCAGATTAAAACTTTAAATCGGACACTTGTAGATTGTCTAATTCGTGTTGCCTTCAGGGAAAAGTAGTGTTTCTTCCCAATTAGGTGGCATATCCGCAAGAATTAAAAATTTGTTGTTTGGTGAAAGTGAAACCCACATACGCGAGCAGCAGAGATGCAAAGTGGCTGGCGTGTAGCGCTGGCCAGGGAGGTTGGCGAGCGAAGCCCCCCCTAGTCTAAAAAAATATAATTTTTTAATAGGAAGCATGCAGTTTGCAAGCATTGCTGTTTTAAAATATTTTGGCACAGTACAAAATAGGTCAGTATTACCAACTTCAGCTGATAAAAGAGCTTAAGGGATAAATTATTGTAGACTGAATTTAGAACTTTCAAACTAGTTTATTTAAAGGAAAAGCAGAAAAGCAACAAATCTCAGTAGAAATTCCTTGACTCATTTGACAGCAATGTTCACATATTCCTGTGATGATTTTTTTTTTTTTTTTTTTAAATTAAAGTTCATTTTTGTATGAAGTGTGAATCTAGACTGAGATGAAGGGGAGCTCTCTGGCCCAAAGAAAAGAAGGCAAGTGTGTTTTTTCCCACTAATTACAGCATAACAGTTTTTCTTCTTCTTGCTTTAATTAACTGGAAAATTTCATCAATGTTTGAAAACTAAATAGTGTGCTAAACATTCTTATAAGTAAAAGTTTAATAGTTGAGGTTAATACAGTAGTGGTCTACATGGATCTTATAACAAAATGCATTTTTGAAATCCCAAGAATTAAAATTAAACACATACTTGCATCTTTTTACCTGTGAAATATCGTAATCCTAACAACTGGGTGACACCACTATTATAAACAAAAGAGCTAATAAGAACTCACCCAGAATTAAATTTAGATGATGTATTGATATTTATGTGCCCACTTTTACTGTTGAGACTAGAAGTCTGTGTACTATATAATACTTTTCATCGATTTAATATAAATTTAAACTCTACTTTACATTTTATGGCACTGACTGATCTACTTCAGCATGCACGCACGCAGTACCCAATCTGTACTCCAGCCAGATTTGCACACTGCATGGTTTTTTTTTGGGGTGGGGGGGGTATAGCATTATTTTCATTTGAGAGGTACGTTAGGTGTCCACAATGAGTAGATTATTAAAGTACTTTTTTTCTTCTGCATTGATTCATTGTATGTTGAGTCTTAACTACTGATTATGCATGTTGTGCCCCTTGTTATGTAGTGCATCTCAGGCAGTGACAGTTGCTTTACGGCATGGCCAGTTGGTGTGCTGAAGACTACAAATCCATATTACTAACCGAGAATAAACCAGATATGGACGCAGGTACACGGCGATGGGACCATGAGACATAGTGCGCAGGCGCCTACAGCATGCGTCTCATAAACCGCGAATGAAGGAGTCACAGCCCAAAAATGAAAGAGCTCAACTAACGTAAATAAGACATGAAGCAACAACGTGCCCATAGCTAACGACTAACGACACAGCCACACAAAAAAGTGGATTCTGCGCTGCACCCCAGAGTCAAACGGAGGAGGCTACGGAGGCCTCACAGGTCCACAAAGATAGTACGGAAGGCACGGGAAAGTACGAAAGGCGCAGGCGCCTACGACGCGCTTCGGAACTAAACATCCACACTACACAGCATGGTCCACGCGTTTCTAACACACCGCAGGCATAAACACGAGATAGTACAGAAACCACACAGATCCGGACTCCACAACATATGTGAATCACATTACAGTAATACAATATTAAGCACATTACAGTATGGTCCACGCGCGTCTAAAACACCACAAGCAATTACCCGAGATGGTACAAAAGCCCCAAATATCCGGACTCCACAACATATGTGAATCACATTACAGTAATACAATATTAACAGTACAACCACAGAAAACACAGGCTCGACACCAGATGGGTAATAAGAATAAATGAACACTCTGTATTAAACATACGGCATCCTCACACGTCCAAACTACAAAGCATATGTGAATCACATTACAGTGATGCATTACTAACAGTACAATGACAGAAAATGCTCCGTGTTAAACAGTAAGTGCAAATATCCATATTACTAACGGTAAACAATGTATAACAAATGGAGACACGGTCACGGCTCCTAAACGATACAGCTCGACTAACGGAGCTACCTGGATAAAATCAATGAACGCAAGCGCCTACAACGCGTGTCTCAAATGCAGCAGGCACGGCTCCAAAAAGAATGAGCTCCACTGACGGAGATACACAAAGAGAGTACAGAACCCTACACGTCCACACTACACAGCATAGTCAAACCCGACATATTATGGAAGGTGCAGGCGCCTACAACACGCTTCTAAAGCGCCGCAAGCAATAACCACATATGTAACAATTACCGAGACAGACAGACAGTAATCTCTTTCAAATGTATTTCGGGTTACCCAAGACCAGGGGTTGGCGAGCAAAGCGAGCAGGGGGCGGAGTCCCCTAGTATGTGACTGTACAGGGATCAGTGTTATTCATGTGGTGGCAGTAGTAACTAATGCTGATCTCTATGTGCTAACTCATTAGCTATTATTGTACATGGCTAATTGTGCTAAATGCCTACATAATTAAACAGTACAGTGGCAAGTCAAAACAAACTTTAAAGGAGCCCTCCCCCTCACAGAATTAGAAAACATCAAGACCCTGTGGAATAATAACAACAAAAAATGTATTACTTTTAAAAAAGTGTTTCTATGCTCTTGATGAAAGAAAAAATTATGAAACATCTGCAGAGATAGATTAGAAACAAGAAAGAGGTGCCACTTAAAAAAAAAAAAAACGGGATGAGGCAGTCCCACACCACTGCCGCTGCTGCTGATGGCACTCTGTGAGCACAATGATATACAGTGCATCCGGAAAGTATTCACAGCGCATCACAGTGGCCCAGCCAGAGCCCAAACTTGAATCCGATTGAACATCTCTGGAGAGATCTTAAAATGGCTGTGCACCGACGCTTCCCATCCAACCTGATGGAGCTTGAGAGGTGCTGCAAAGAGGAATGGGCGAAACTGGCCAAGGATAGGTGTGCCAAGCTTGTGGCATCATATTCAAAAAGACTTGAGCCTGTAATTGCTGTCAAAGGTGCATCGACAAAGTATTGAGCAAAGGCTGTGAATACTTATGTACATGCGATTTCTCAATTTTTTTATTTTTAATAAATTTGCAAAAACCTCAAGTAAACTTTTTTCACATTGTCATTATGGGGTGTTGTGTGTAGAATTCTGAGGAAAAAAATGAATCCATTTTGGAATAAGGCTGTAATATAACAAAATGTGGAAAAAGTGATGCGCTGTGAATACTTTCCGAATGCACTATATATAGTATTCATTGCTAGTTTGTGGCCATTTGATGTACTGTGTTGTTTTCCTAGTAGTTATCATTTTGTCTGTGTCTTTTGTTGTTCAGAGCTCAGTGGTACTTTGGTTAGTACTGCTGCCTCATAGCTCGAGTCACATTTTTGTCCACAGTAATAGGTTCAGGTTTTACATAATTATTTAATAAGCAAACTTTAGACCCATGAAGCATGTGTATATTTATTTATGTGGCCACAGTGCAACAAATAGCAACCAGTTATGTTAAAAAAAAATCTAAACAATGTGCTTTATAAAGTCACATTTCTTAAAAAAAAAAAAAAAAAGTTAAAGCCCAAGGGATTGTTTTAAAAATAAATGTTTGCCAGATCAAAGCTGTATTATATGAAAGAGTACAGAATATTTGGTCTGTTTTCCCCCTAGACTGTCCTTGCTAGAGTGCTGTATTTATCATTTATTGGTGGTGTCAAATTATTAAATAATCAGTAAAACTTTGAAAAAGAACTAGGCAATTCTGTGTTCCCTCTTGGCAGTTATCATAGTTTAGTGTATTTCATTAATTATGGCAGAATAGTACTGTTCAATGCTTAAATTTGTTTTAATATTACTGTTGTGTTTTGTCACAGGTGAAAAGGTATTAAATATAAACTGTACAACCCAAATGACCACAGTATTTTACTTTTAACGTTAATGGCTATATTTCTGTCCACTAGAGTTTATTGTTACTACTTGCAACCACTGCTACCAGGGCAGGCAAGTAATCCCCATGGGTTGCACACTGGATGGACGTTCACAGTTCTCCTTACAAGGAATACATTGCTAAGTAAATCTTCTAATACTGTGCTTTGATTTAATTGTAAAAAGCAATTTTCAATAATTGTTCCTGCATAAAAGTAAAATTCAGAGTATCTCTATGGGCTGCCTTTTCTGTTAAAGCAGTTTCACTAGTTGTGAAATACCTGATGAGGAATTTTATTAACTGAGCTTTTTACTTTTTAAGCTGTGTAGTTAATAAACTGAATATTATTGGGAACATTGTCTGAAATTTTGAATATATGTTGAAGATGACCTGTAAAATATTGTTGATTAATAATGATGTTGCAGAAACAATTCATAAATACTTGGGTAGTCTTCACAACTTGCACATATTGTTTACATTCCAATCAATTCTAAAGTGCATGGAGTTTAAGGACTAAATTTAAAAGGCTGAGAGGAAAAAATGACCATTATTTCCTTACAAAAATATTTTTAATATAAAATCACTTTGCTGACAATGATCTGTCAAGTTGAAATAACAGGACTAATACATGTGGCAAGGAGAAAGAGGTGACTACATCAGTGATTTATGATTTTTGGCACATTTCTTATGCATTCATTTGTAAAGCCTCTGATATTTTTAGAAATTTGATGCTTTCCTCTTTTTATGGGTATGGAGAAAAGTAAACGACTTTGTGATTGCCATTGTTTTTAAAGAGAAGCAAGGTTAAATATATGGGAAAAGTATAGTGTTATGTAAAAATTGCAGGTGATTATATAATTTTGTGAACTAGATCTATGCAGCTTTGTCTCATGTAATCTGTAAAAGAAAGATAAAGGCATGGAATTCTCAGTTATTTTACCACTAAACAAAAGTAGCATCCATTTTTCTTTTTTGAAAAGAGCTATCATTATTTTAATCAGTTTCTCTCTCTTATAGCAGGAGCACTGGTTCGAGAAAGCTTTGGGAGAAAAGAAGGGATTTGTCATTAAAAAAATGAAAGAAGATGGAGCTTGCCTTTTCAGAGCAGTTGGTATGTTTTGCATTTCAGTTATCTTCAGTATTGTGTTTACAATATGGTGAGGCACTAGATGGCAGCATTGCCCAGCAGAGTGTAAACATGGGCTCTTTCGTGAACTTGCTTAAGTTTTCATTTCAAAGTTAATAGTTTTGTTCTAGAGTTAAACAACATCAGCAGTATAACTGGTTGGGAGCATGCGATGAACCACCTGTTTCTGATATACATACATATGTACAGATATGCAAATTTATGCCGATTTAGTTTCTGTATTCATTACACAATCTAATATAGTTTACAAATGGTTTTCATTTCTTGAATTTTCTAGATTTTTCTTGTACAAGTGCATGCATGATCATGGAAAAAAAACACTTTTTTTTTTTCTTTTGCTTTAAGCACCTCTACAATATGGATTGAATTGCATTAATAGGAGAAAAGCCAAGCAAAATGACACCTTTTATTGGCTAACTAAAAAGATTACAATATGCAAGCTTTCGAGGAAACTCAGGCCCCTTCTCCTTTACTTGGCTTTTCTCAACATTCATAATGGCTAACACGGTACAACACCCTAGTACTATTAATAGGAGAGATAACTATTGGCATACTTTGGGAAAATATTTTTTAAGCATCTGTGCATTTATGTGTGAGTTTATAATTTTCTAAGTCTAAAGCGTGTTTACAGAAAGAAAAGAGCATAGTCTCTCAAAACAGTATGTTAAACAGAGTAGACTTACATCTGCTTTTGTTTTATGCAATTAAATGCTTATTATACAGGGTGAGCCAAAATGAAGTACCACATTTCTGAAGGTCATTGTGTGAGGTAGAGTCAGCAGAGTGTGTTGGGGTGGGGGTCCTTTGATAGGCGATCCCTTGTAGTTTTCAGTCCGCAACATGCCTTGGTCCGCCGCATACAGTGCTTTCGCTATCAAAGTGTTTTTCTAAAACAGCGAATCCATCATCACTACATAACGCGCCTTCCAAATGCACTTTAGCATTCCTCATAATGGTGATGTCCCAAATCAGAAAACAATTCTTCAGTGGGTGGCTAAATTTAGACACATGGGTACAACATTAAACTGAAAATCTCCAAGCCATCCTCGTACTATACGATCTCCTGAAAACATCCAAGCTGTAAGGACATCAATTTTTCAGTCTCCTAGACATTCAGCGCACAAACATGCTTCTGCTTTAGGCATTTCCAACACGTATTTGAGGAGGATTCTGTATGAGGACCTTAATTTCCATCCATACAAAATGGTGGTAGTGCAGGAACTCACTGGGAGAGCCGTAGAGAGTTGTGCGTGAACATTCTGCAAATTGTTCGAGATGCCATTGTCATGTGCAGTGATGAGGCATATGGTTTTATAAATAAGCAAAGCTTTCGCTATTGGGCTAAAACCAACCCTCGTGAACTTCATCAGAGACCCCTGCACAGTGTGTTACAGTTTGGTGTGGCGTTGTAGAATTTGGCAGTGTAGGTAGGCCCTTACTTTTTTTGAGGAGTAGGCAGCAACGGCCACTGTCACTTCAGAACATTACATTGAACTTGTTGCAGGCCCAACATGAAGAAATGGATGTGGTGGATGCCTGGTTTCAACAGGATGGAGCAACAGCTCAAGTTTTGTGAGAGATGTTTCCGGGGAAGCTGATCTGACTGTGCGGCAATGTCGGATGGCCATCACGTTCGCCTGATCTCACTCTGTGCAATTTCTTCTTGTGGGGCTATCTCAAGTCAAAGGTATATACACACTGACTTCAAAACCTTGAAACCCTCAAGGACGCTATTCACCAAAAAATCGCTGCATTTTCCTTGAAATGGCAGAACAAGTCTCAAAGAGTGTATCAGTAATGATGGAAACCACCTTGATGACCTCATTTTAAAAACAAAGTGAAAAAAATCTATTTTGTGTACCCTTTCTTGTGTTGTAATGAAATTTATTTTATCTTGTAGCGTTTTTGTAGAACAAACGTTTGAAATGTGGTACTTCTTTTTTGGCTCACCCTGTATCATGCAGCTATTTATGCTGTGGTGTGTACTTAAAAACCTGAAATTGTTTTTTAAAGAGGATATCTAAATCAAGATTATCAATTAGTAAATGGATCATAAAAGTTAATGCACAGAATTTCTGAATAAACTTTTCATGGAATGTTTGTATACGTTTTTAAGTTTGTAAACTTTTTCTGGTGATTCCCACAAATAGTTCTTCAAACACTATTTTATTGCTATTGTAACTTGTTTTTGATTTTAAAGAAGACCCCCACAAATTGCAGTTATACAGTTATTCATTTACATCAGTTTTTGTTCACTTTATATTCAATTAAAGCTAATAAGCCAGTTAAACAGAGAGGAATAAAGAAAAATAGCTTTGGATACAATATTTCAGGCCTCACATAGTTTGTATTTTGAGAATCATAATCATATCTGAATCCACAGACAAATGTGAAACTTCACGTTAGCTTTGATAACTAATTAGTAATTATTTTCTGACTTCAGTAATGAGCTGTGACCTGACTTTTAATATCAGTGTATTTCTGATTATGATTTGAATTGTGTAAGGTTTGATTGACAAATGTTACCCAGTTACACTAGAAAATTAATTGCAATTATGGTTTAGCCATGCTTTGAAGGTCAAATGTGAATCGTTTGTTGTTGGTGCACAACATCTGTTTTTGTTGTATTTTTGTCTCCTCTGAGACAGTTGTTGAGTGAAACAGGAGAGTGCGCTTATTAGGTAATTTATGAGAAAGTCTTTTCGATGTCACTGACTGCTGTAATAGGTCTACACGTATGTTTGCTTATGGTACGAAACAAAGATGGAATGTTCTGCTTGTTGAAATTTTCATTTATGTGCTAAGCCATCAAATACAGTAAATTCATTAGAATGAATACTGGGTTCTGTGAAAGGAGACACTTAGGAATTTGTGCATTCTCAAAGTACAATAAAAATTAGCATTTATTTCAAGAGTGGTCCTTTGGTTGGCCCTAAATTGAGCACAAAAAATGACTTACTCATGCCTATGTAAAGTGTCTGCATAGTAAAGTTCGTATGGCTAGGGAGATGCTAATTCTGTCTGGTATAAAGAGAAAATAAATCTGAAGTTACTGGTGCCACCCATTAGTTTGATTTGTTTATTTGCAAACTAATGGAATAGCAGTGAGGGAGAAAAAGATTGTGTACATTTTTACTGCATTCAGTTTAAAAATTCCATTTTTTTCCCTATGTTTAAAACTTACAAATTTAATCATTCAATGTTTTCTTCCCTTGCTAAATTTTGAGTAGTGCTCTGCCTGTTACCTGGAAGTAGATTGCTTGTAATGCAAATGAAGAAATTCAGTCTATCATCATCTCTTCAGCAAGTATCTTATCTCATGTAGATAGCTAATAGAAAACAGTTTGGTGCTGTCAGTTATGCTGGTTCTAACAGGGTTCAATCGCCTCATTTTGAATTGATAAAATGACATTGGTGAAATGTCTTACTTCATAATGCTGTCTTTCTGGTGGCTTGTTGATTTTTCCACCAATTTTAAATAGCAGACTTAATTCACATAATCTTTGTGTGTTGAGCAGTTGCAGTATGCGTATTAGTCATGTAGTTTGACATCCCCAATGACCCCATCCAACAACTTTGCAGCTTGCTGTACCATGACAGAATGAAAAAGAAGCGCGGGGTAAAAAAGCAAAGGTTATGGCTGAACTCAGTACATGGCTGTGTCAGGTAGCACATTTTTGACTACCAGAAAAAAGGTGCAAGCTTGTGATATTTTGGAAATGTGAATCTGTATTGGAAAGTCATTACTAAGTCATCTAATTTGTCATCTCCTGTGATATCTAGTCATGTTATCTGACATCCTCAGATGACAAAATCAGCATTAGTTTTAAAAAAAATTGTATGTCACATCGAAAATAATCTGGGGCAGAGGACAAAAATTCCTCTAGATTAAAGAGCTTTGCTCTCAAAACACAAAGGCAGGATCAGAAAATGCCCCCAAAGTTTTATGTAAATTTAGTAATGATTTAATTTTTTTGGAAGGACGGACGGACGGATGGATAGATAGGTAATGAGAACTTTATTTGTCCCCAGGGGGAAATTTGTTTTTTTACAGAAGTTCTTTGTATTTAGGGATGTCACAGTACCAGAATGTTTGTATTCAAAACCATCCATCCATCCATTGTCCAACCCGCTGAGTCCGAACACAGGGTCAAGGGGGTCTGCTGGAGCCAATCCCAGCCAACACAGGGCACAAGGCAGGAAACAATCCTGGGCAGGGTGCCAACCCACCGCAGTATTCAAAACCAATACCAGTGAAATTTTACGATACATGATACCATGACAAAAACAGATATCCCATTTAATGTTTTTTTTATTAATGTACCTCCATTATTGATGTTGACAAAATTGTGCCTTTTTCTGTAATACAATAGAAAATATATAAATACTAACAGTAACTACAGCTTTAAAATTCTGGTATATCTATCAGGAGGTTACCCAGTTATCATTTAAGTAAAGAAATATTGGCATTCATAAATGTGAAAATACAATGCAAGGCTTGAATTTTAATTTGTGGTAAAGATGGGATCCCCAGTGTAACAACAAATAAAGTGGGCGGAGTGGTGGCTCCGAGGCTAGGGAGTTGCACTGGCAATCGGAAGGTTGCCGGTTCGAATCCCGTAAATGCCAATATGGACTCTGCTCTGTTGGGCCCTTAAGCAAGGCCCTTAACCTGCAATTGCTAAGCGCTTTGAGTAGTGAGAAAAGCGCTATATAAATGCAAAAAATTATTAAAAAAAAAAAATTATTAAAATTATTAAAGGTTTTATAATCTTGGGGTGGTGGGGATTTCAACATAGGGAATATATGTGTACTCTTGAATTAGTGAACTTCAAGATGATTCCTGAGGTTTTCACTTAAACTCTTTAAAGCATAGGTTCATAAACTATGGGTTGTGACCCATTTTGCCTGAATTTTTGGCCGTGCAAAGTCTGTTAAACTGCTTTTGTTTTGGTGTTTTTAAGGCTTCTCATGTAAGAGACTTTTTTATTCTTTATGCCTGTGCATACATGAAGAATTGGAAAATTTCTTGGTCTGTTAATTACCTGTACTCAGTAAATTAATACCTGTCAGTGTAACATTCTTCAGTGTCCCATCAAATATATTCATTTTTTTAATTTAATTTAATGGTTATACTAATGAACTTTTAGTTTGTCTTCATACCAAAAAGAATGGCACAAATTTAGCATAGGTAGATATTTATTTAACCATGTGCTGTTTTGCTTGTCTTACTAACTGCATGTCTTGGTGATTACGCATCTCTTTTAACATAGTATATGTTGTTTTAACAGGGGGATAATAAGATAATGAGATTTAATAAGATGTGCCTTGTCCTTAGAAGCATTGAAACACTAAATAAATTTATTTTGATATTAACAAATGTAGCTACACCTTCCATCACCAATGTAGACAAACCAGATGGCCACACTGTTTTAGTCTTGCCTCAATGTAAATGCCACTTCCCTTTATGAGTATCTGTGGAAGTATGTGAGGTCTTCCTCTGCCATGACCCTGAGCTGTACACACTGATTAGGAAATTAATGGTTGTGCTAATTACAGTAAGAGAATGAATGAATGAATTCATTTAGACTGTGAAGTACAATATTAAAAGTGATTAATCTTGTTTTCTTTTCATCTCCTCTTATTCACTGTCAAGGCACGCACAAGTCTGTTTCTGAAACTGAACTAATTCCATAATGAGGTAAAAGTGGCAATAATGTGAGCCTGTGTGTGTTTTATATATATATATATATATATATATATATATATATATATATATAAAATATTATAAACAATTCCTTCAAACAGGTGCTGAAATTTCCAGAAATGATCTATTTCTTTGCAACGTTTGTTGGTGGCATCTGCACAGTTGTCGTTTTTAAATGTAGTTTTTAACTGTTTTTCTCCTGCATTATTGTGCATTCTGGGGTAATTTGTCTACTTGCATTCACGCACAAGTGCAGTACCAACTTTCTCAGTGCTTCTGATACTGTAAAAAAGTTAGTACCATTACATTTTGTAACTTTGGAACCCACCAAAACAATATGTTCTTGAGTCATTTCTAATTGTATCAGACCAAAATGATTTTCTTTTGAATTGCTGTATATGCACACACACAAACTTGCATATTTATTTATAACAGCCAGGCTGATGCCAGGCATTCATGCTACAAAATGAACGTACATGCATGAGTAACAAATATAAATCTACTGCCACGGAGCACACCATCTGGCTTTCTTGTAGGCACTGAAGATTACCTGTAGTGTTTCATTGGTCTTGCGTGGGCATGTGGAGAAGATTTTCAGTCCACCAATAGGATTCATGAATAGTAACAAGTGAGAGCTATAATATTTTGTTTCTGTTTTGATGTCATTAAAGAAGTCGCTTTAGCTACTCTGATAAGGTAAAACATTATTTTGTATATTTTGCAAAATGCCCTATTGGTTTGTAAAATGTCCTTGTTCTTTAGTCAGTGAAGGCAAAAATTGCCATGGGAGAGAGAAAAAAAATTCTTACCCTTTATCATGCATATAAATTGCTGTTATCATATTAAGTGCTACAGTTCTATCCATCACAAAGGTACAGCATGTCTCTATCTACTGACACATATCTCTATTCCTATTAAAATCTGAAAATTCCCTTTTGAGGAAGTTGGCACAGTGCATTAACCCCACAGAACAGTGTAGTCGAATGTTCATTTGAATGCTTTTCTTATGCAAGTCAAATGAGGACCTGAACTGCCCAAATATACAATGGCAAAGCTTTGACATTATATTAAAATAATGTGTTGTTTACTTTTAAGAGATGCACAGTATACATTTGGACAGATCTGAAAATATTACTACTTCAGTGATCATAATGTTTAACCAAGAAGGTCTGGCTTTAAAGCACAACTTTATTTTATAAGGTAACCTGTACATTCTAATATGGACTGATGATAATATTTACCTTGTGTTTGAACATAATGTTTAGAATTAACAACTAACTACTACTTCAGAAATTTGGTGGTTATTTAAAGTTCCACCATGCAGATCTTGTGCAGATCATTTAGTCCAGTGCTTTCCAGACTTTATCCTGGAGACACACTGTGGCTGCTGGTTTTTGTTCCAACCAACTTCTGGTTTTGGTGACTTCTTCGAGAGTCCACCTTTGACCATTGCAGTCCTTTAAATCCAGGTAGCCAGTGCCACTTCTGCTACATCAGTGTTGTTAGTCTTCATGGTCTAGGGATTGTTTTGGAATGCATATCCAGCCAAATGAGATTATAATTTTAGTATTTAGTATTTATTAGGATAAAGTTGGCAATTACAATTTGTAATTATGCCAAAAAGAGACTGTTGGCTTTAGGCACTGTATCTTTGACTTTTGCATTTTTTTCCACAGTTTAAAACACTTTAAGCACTACTGACTTTGATGAAACATGTTTTCCTTTGATTGGATCAATGTACAACTGCTTATATTTTAGATTTTTTTAATTAAAGCAACAAGATAAGTTGAATCTATAAACTTCCTTATTTGTAATTTTTCTGGTATTGATGATACTACGTAAGTTGCTTTACTGTTCAGATGAGGTAAAATGTTACTTGTATATTTTAAAATTTCTCCTAATACATCCTTGGATTTCAGACAGCAAAAATCACCTCCTAAATTTCTTTCGCTGCTTGCATATCTCTTGACATTCTAGTATCTTACAAGAAAATTCAGGATCCCATATTCTGCATTATTTTTTCACAATTTTTAGTTCACGGTTTGTACTCAATTTTTCAAAAGGAGGTGTACTAATTAATCATTGTCTATACCTTAAATTTGAATGCAAGAGAAGCAGTAAACATTTTACAAAACAGAAGTAAAACAAACTAACAAATTAATGTTTTTTTTCCTTCTGCTTTTTCAGAGAACCAAGGAATTCACAATAATGCTGGGTTCATTTAAATTGTATGAAACGTCTTTTCATGTATTAAACATTTGTAGTATAGCTAGAACTCAGAATGAAGCTCACTTTTTTTTTTTGATTTTATTAAAATCACACAACATTCCATACAAATAAATCAATTTTTACAAACAAAAGATCGAAAACAAATCAATCCCCACCCCTGAAAGAGAGCTAAGCCAACAGAGTAAAACTTAAAGCTAGTAAAAATAAGTAAGCAGATGAATTAATAAGTGAATAATGATAAATGGAGAAAAAAAAGAAAAAGGTGAAGAGAATCTGCTTCCTCAGTGCTTTAAAAGCTTATTGTAAAATGTTATTGATTAGATCCTGCCGGGTTTTGAAAAAGTTCTGCACAGATCCTCTAAGTGAGCAATTGATTTTTTCCAGTTTCAAATAGTATATAACATCAGTTACCTACTGACTTAGAATAGGAGAGCCAGGATTCTTCCAGTTGAGCAAGATGAGTCTACGTGCCAATAGTGTAATAAAGGTAATTACAGTTTGTTTGTCCTTCTCCACTTTAAGCCTATCTGGGAGTACACCAAACACAGCTGTTAATGGGTTAAGGAGTGTGACACCAAGGCTGTCCGATAGGCATTTAAAGATTTTGGTCCAGAATGATGTTAATTTGGTGCAGGTCCAGAACATGTGGCCCAGTGAGGCTGGAACTTGATTGCAACGTTCACAGGTTGGATCTTGCCCTGGAAACATTTTGGACAATTTTAAATGAGATAGATGTGCTTGATATATAATTTTGAGTTCAATAATTGTATGCTTTGTGCATATGGAGCTCGAGTGGATTCTCTGCATTGCTATTTTCCACTCCTTTTCTGAAATATTGAGGGAGAGATCCTTTTCCACTGTCCTCTTGGATCTTTGAAAGGGAGGGACTGTAAAATGTTTTTATATATTACAGAAATGCTGTCGGAGTCCTCAAAGACTGATCAATATATTTTCCGGCATAGATGTAGGTGAAAGGTGAGGAAAATTGGGCAGGTTCTGTTTAACAAAGTTTCTGATTTGAAGGTAGTAAAAGAAATGTCTTGCTGGGAAGTTAAATTTGGAATGTAATTGTTTGCAGGATGCAAAGACGTTGTCTATGTACAGATCTCTTAAGTGATTTAATCCCAAATGTTTTCCAGACATTAATAACTGCATATGTTTGAGAGGGTGGAAAAAGGTGGTTCTCGGCAGAGGTGCCACAGATAAAAGCTTCTTTATCTTAAAATGCTTTGGGTTGTTAGTATATTGGCGTTAACTTGCATTTATTCATGTACAAAGCAAAGAATACATAGATGTACTGCAGGATTTTATTTCTATTGCCGACCAAGCCTGTGTATGTTCATCTGTTTGTGTCCATGTCCAGGTTTTTATAGCTTGTATATTTGCTGCCCAGTAATAAAATTACGTGGATACGTGGATGTTTTGATTTCCAAATAAATGAGGTTATGTTTGAATCTGATTTCTTAAAAAAATATTTATTGATGTATATTGGAATGTTTTGAAATAAAAAGAGAAGCTTATGAAGGATATTCATCTTAACGAAGTTAATTCTTCCAGCTAGGTGAGATGAAGGGTTGACCATCTATGCAAGTCTTGCTTAATTTTTTCCATACAGACAGCAAAATTTTGTTGATAGAGAGCTTTATGTCTACTTGTAATGTTTACCCCTAGGTATTTAAACTGATCTGTAATGATAAAAGGGAAGCTGTCTAATCTAACATTGGGTGCTTGAGAATTCACTGGAAAGAGCACACTTTTAGTCAAATTAATTCTGAGACCAGAAATCTTTTGAAATTCTGTAAGTGCTGTTAGGACTGCAGGCACAGTATTTTGTGGATCTGATATATACAGTACCATATCATCTGCATATAGAGAAATTTTCTGTTCAAGTCCTTCTCTGATAATCCCCTTTATCTCATAAGCATCTCTACAGTGAACTGCCAGTGGCTCAATGGCAATTGCAAAAAGCAGTGGTTTTAAGGGGCATCCTTGTCTGGTACCATGTTCTAGTTTACAGTAGTCTGAATTAATGTTAATACAAACTGAAGCTTATGGATTGGTATACAGTAGTTTGATCCATGCACAAATGTTCAGGCCAAACCCAAATTTCTCCAATGTAGTGAAAATGTAGTTCCATTCAATCATATCAAATGCTTTTTCTGCATCCAACGATAATAATATCTCTGGGGTGTTTGAGTTTGCGGGTGAATATATTATATTAAACAGGCATCGAAGATTGGAAGCTAACTGTTGGCCTTTAATAAATCCTGTTTGATCTTGTGATATTACCGAAGGCAGCAGTTTCTCCATCCTTCTAGCTAGGACTTTGGAGAGTATCTTAACATCATTATTCAGAAGTGAAATTGGTCTGTATGATGCACATTGTAATAAGTCCTTGTTTTGTTTAGGAAAGATGATGATTAATGCTTGGCGAAAAGTTTGAGGTAGAATTTTATTGTCTCTAGCTTCTGTAAATGTTGCTAATAAGAGGGAAGCTAGCTGAGTGGAGAATTTCTTATAAAATTCAGCAGGGTATCCATCGGGGCCTGCTGCTTTCCCACTCTGAAGTGATTTTATAGCATATAGGTTTTCCTGATTTAGTTGATGTAAGTAAAGATCAAAGTAAACTCATTTAGATATCTGAGAAAATAATGAAGCATTTAGTTGGTAATTCATTGAATGGCAGGCATTCCTTAGATAGATAGATCTTTATTGTCATTGTCACTTTTACAAAGGAACAACGAAATTGAAGGTGCAGTCGACTCAGTGTGAGAAATAAGAGTTAAAAAGACAAGAAGAGAGAAAATAATAACAAACCAAATAGTAATAAAAGTACTTTACAAAATATACAAATTGCACTTGTTGACTTAAGGTCTATATTGCACATTGGGAGAATGATATGGAGCAGTTTTATTCTGAGTTCAGGGCCATGATTGCTTTGGGATAAAAGCTGTTTTTAAGGTGGTTTGTCCTGGTTTTCATTGCTCTGTATCTCTTGCCCGATGGCAAATGCTAGAAGAGGCAATGACCGGGATGTGATGAATCCTGTGAAATGTCTATTGCTTTTTTGCGACATCGGGAGGTGTAGATTTGTTCCAGAGTGGGGAGGATACAACCAATTGTTCTCTCCGCTGTCCTGACGACTTATCCCATGTCCTAAGGTTATGCAAGCTTTAAAGACAAGCTTTTTTAAACATCCTTGAAATTAAAACAGGCTTTTTGCTGACATAGGTAGTGACATTATTTAACATTCCATTTCTAGTCAAGCATACAATATAGGAGTGTTGTTTGATTTTATTTTTTTAATGTCCAGAACCATTCAGATGGAAATTAAAATTGTATTATATACAGTATCTTGTATCAAGATTTAAGGAATAATTCTTAAAGTGAAGCTGCTAGTATTTAACTTAAAGATTATGATTTTTGTTTTTAATTTTTTCAGGCCAAAATTGTATAATACTAAATGATGAATTGTTTTACTACAGTTGTTTTATATGAAAAGATTTAATATGTGTTTTCAAAATTTCTTCCATGGTTAGATTTGACCTGGAATCACAGCAAGGTGCGGTTTTGACTTTATCAGCTAATCAGATTTAATTTATTTTAGTACTAATTTGTCAAGTTTGTTTTCAGTTTCATTCTGAAATTTACACTCTATGCCATTTGAATATGTTATAAATTAACAACATTTCCATTAAAATTTTCTAGAGCAGTTTCTGGGTTCCCTTTCCTACTTTGATTCAGAGAAGATCTTATTTTTCATTATAGAAGAATAGTTTGAATACCTTTAATATGTAATTAGGTTAATTTCCCTTTTAATCATTATGCTTATAAACTTCCTTATTATGTTGCTATTTCTGTCTCTTGCTTATAATCAGATATGGGAAAGCTTTAATTTATTGATGAAGTTAATGTAAATTAACTGCAAATGCTTTATGATAGCAGTTGTCAGTGTAGCAGCACAAATCAGATTGTGAAACTCAGTAAAGTCTATTTTCTGAATTTTATTGCTTATAAATTATCAGTACTGCAGTAACATTGGTTAATAAACATCTTATATTTACAATACAAATTCAGGATATTCTGTCAAGAAAGCACTTGCAAATTCCCCCTTTTTATCAATAAAATATATATACTGTAGATAGATATTACCAATCAGAAAGAAGTACATAATTAAAACGATTTAAAATAAATTGAAATATGGCATGTCCAGAAGTTTTGTTATCCAATTAATGTTAGATATTAATTACTTTGATTACTTTAAGGGGAGTTCTACCCTAGGATTGCATTAATAAAGGGCCACCACAAGCTGAAAAATGGAATTTTTCCTCATATATTGAATATGATTTTTCTTAAATTTCTCAATTTTAAAAGAAAATCTTGAGACGAGACTATTACCAAGAGATTTTTTCAAGTCCCACGAGACAAGACTATTGCCAAGAGATTTTTTCAAGTCCCACACTCCTCTCAATCATTTTAAACCATGCCCACAGTCCTCCACCTCTCATTCGTGTGAATGCTTTTCTCAGACACAGTTCCTGCGCTCTCAGCTGTTATAAATTTTTATGTTTTCCTCACTTTAAGTTCCCAATAAAAGAAGACTACTTATGTCCAAATCTTATTGAAGAATTTCATTCCAAAGAGAAGAGTGCATGGGCAATCGTAGCACCGAGAAACGATGAAGTCAAATGAATTAACGTGAAAATTGTCGATCAGTTACATGGCAATGACATGTAAAATTTTAACAGGCAACAAGAAAAGTAATGTTGTACATCTTCCGCGGATAACATTAGACCCCAAAGGAGATCTTCATATGCCATTTGTATTAAAACTTTTACAGTTTTCTATTACAATAGCTTTTGCTATGACAATTAACAAATCACAGGGACAAACATTCAAAAAAGTTGGCTTATTTATTAGAGAGAAAGAAACGATATTCACTCACAGGTTATACAGTGTGTATAGAAAAGAATCACCCCCTTCAAAATAAGTCCATTTTTTTTTGCTTTACAGCCTTAAATGAAAACACATAAACCAATATTTTTTTCCAACTTTACTTACTCAATGCAATCTATAACATCCAAGTGAAAGATATACAATACAATAGAATTTATTTTTGTATAGCCCAAAATCACACAAGAAGTGCCGCAATGGGCTTTAACAGGCCCTGCCTCTTGACAGCCCCCCAGCCTTGACTCTCTAAGAAGACAAGGAAAAACTCCCCCCCCCCCCCCCCAAAAAAAAAAAAAACCTTGTAGGGAAAAAATGGAAGAAACCTTGGGAAAGGCATCACAGCTACAGTTCAGAACAATTTTAAAAAATAAAAAACAAGAAATACTGAGATGAATAAAGGATCACCCCCCTCCTAAACAATATTTATAAACTCAATCAGGTGTAAGTAACCACCATTTCCATTGCAGACCATGGTTACTGGCTTCCACCAGTGGTCAGTTGTAATCAGTGTGATTAGTGAAGCATAAAAACAGCTGTTCCTGGAGCATTCCCTTGCTTGGTAGTGCAACTGACAGCAAACAACTGACTATGGGTGGCAAGCCACTTTCAAAAGATCTCAGGGATAGAGTTGTGGACAGACATAAGGCAGTAGAAGGATACAAAAAAATTTCAAAGGCTTTATCAATCCCAAGGAGCACAGTAAAGTCCATAATAAAGAAGTGGCAAGTGTTTGGTACTACTAGGACCTTCCCTGGATCCAGCCGTCCCTCCAAACTGGATGGAAAAGCAAGGAGGAAACTGGTAAGAGAGGCTACCAAGAAGCCAATACAGGATTTTATGGCAAAGAGTGGTCATTGTGTGCATGTGACAACAATTTCACAAGCATTGCACAGTTGTGGCTTGTTTGGGAGGGTTGCGAGGAAAAAGCCACTTCTCAAGAAAGGCCACATTAAGGCTCGTTTGAACTTTGCCAGAATGCACCTTGAAGATTCTGATGCCAAGTGGAAAAAGGTCTTATGATCAGATGAGACCCAAATCAAACTATTTGGCCTCAATAGCAAACGGTACACCTGGCTGTAATCCAGTGCAGCTCACCATCCACAACACACCATACCTACAGTAAAGCATCCTGTTGTGGTGGGTGTATTTCTCTGCCGCAGGGCCTGGGGCTCTCGTTAGGGTAGAAGGAAAAATGGATGGGGCAAAATACCGTCAAATTCTTGAGGAAAACCTCCTACCCTCTGCCAGAAAGTTGAAGATGGGCAGAATGTTCACCATTCAACATGACAACGACCCGAAGCATAGAGCAAAATTAACCACTCAGTGGCTGAAGGAGAAAAAAGTGAATGTCCTCATGTGGCCGTCAGAGCCCAGACCTAAATCCCATTGAAAATCTGTGGAAAGATTTGAAGATAGCAGTCCATCAATGCTCACCGTCCAATTTGACCGAACTTGAACAGTTCTGTAAAGAAGAGTGGGCAAATATTGCTCAATCTAGATGTGCAAAGCTGATAGAAGTATCCCAACATACTCAAGGCTGTCAATAAAGCAAAAGGTGGTTTCAACAAAATATTGAAATGGGGGGTGATCCTTTATTAATCTCAGTGGGTCTTGTTTTTGATTTTTTATAATTTTTCTGAACTGTATTTGTGATATCTTTCACTTGGATGTTATAGGTTGCATTGAGTAAGTATAGCTGGGAACAAATATTTTTTGTGTGTGTGTTTTCATTTAAGGCTGTAAAGCAAAAAAATGGGAATATTTCAAAGGGGGGTGATTCTTTTCTATACCCACTGTATGTTGCGTTGTCACACTGTAAGTCCAAACACGGAATCAAAATTCAATGCAATATTGACAAAAAGTTAATTCAAAAAAATGTTTTTACTTAAGTTTTAGAGTAAAAGTGTAAGTTTAAAAAGTATTTGTGTATTAATTTCAAAGCCAAACAGAATGAAAACGTATAATGCAATGAATACCTTGTGGTACCCGGATGGGGGTGTTACCCAGCTGGGACGCCCGAGAAGATCGGAGGAGGGCTTGTGCCTCCTCCAGACCTTGAGGGGGCGACCACCCTGGGGGCCGCGGGTACAGAGCTGGGAAGTTCGACCCTGTAGGGGCCCGTGCTCACCGCCAGGGGGACCCCAATACCTGGAGGACCCTGGACCGCAGCACTTCCGCCACACCAGGAAGTGCTGGGGGGAAGAAAAACAGGGACACCCGGCATGCTTCCGGGGAGACAGCCGGCACTTCCGCCACACTGGGGCGTGTCGGTGGGAGATTGCCAGGAACACACCTGGAGCACATCTGGGTGCTTATTTAAAGGGGCCGCCTCCCTCCAGAGATGGACTTGAGTCGGGTGGAAGAAGGACAAGGTTTCTGGAGGGGAGAAGGAGGCGGTCTGAAGAGACAGAGAGAGAGAAGGCATTGTGTGGGCCTGGACTGAGGGGTATTGGGGCTTGTGAGTAGTGCATTTGTATATAATGGAAACCCTAAATAAACGTGTGTGGGGTGATTTAAACGTGTCTGCCTGTCTGTGTCCGGGTCATATTCCACAACCTCTAACACATCATGAAACATAATTTTCTTTCACTTTATTACGTTTATCTATTTTTTACTATGGTTAATTACTCGCTGTAATGTGAAAATAGTTAGTTCTATTATGCATATGTAACAATTCCCATGAAAATAACAATCTGTTTAAATGGTACATCCGCTTCCCCGTACGCGAGTGACAGATACGCGAAGTGTCTCTCACGTAGTGCCCGCCTGGGGGTTGGCAAGTGAAGCGAGCAGGAAGCAGAGCCCCCTAGTTTTAAAAAATTTGGGACATTTTGGGTGTTACCAAACGTTTCAATGGTGCGCCTTTCATTTTTTCACTGTACAAGTATACAAAACAGTACAGTAATGTTGTATAAAATGCTGAAAAGAAATATGTCATCCTTAACTTTATGCCTTTTGGTGATCAGTTTTTCTTCAGCTCACTTAAATATTCACAGTAGCACAGTAAGGGTGCCTGAACGTTTGCATGCCACTGCAGCTTTAAATACAGCTTTCACTTCAACTATATTCATAGCAAATTGATATCTACTTTTATTTATAGTGGTGTCTTGTATCATTTACCATCTAACACTATGCAAAACTTGATATATTTCTTTTGTTCTTTTCCTCATTCATATATCAAGAGTTTTATTTATTTTTTGTAATCCGTCACGTGGAGAGGTTATACAGAGCGGCCCTTGCTGTAAATTCTCCACTTCTATGTTTGACCTTTTTTCTATTACAGTAAACTTCTTTATATTTTTCATTTTGACAGAAATGACCATTTGGGGGTATTTACCACAATACCGCATGAACGGGAACTCTTTGTGCTACCTTCCCGTAAGCCCCCTATCTCTTATTGTGACTGAGGTCTTTTTCTAAGAATTGTTGTCTAATGTGGCTTCTTCACTGGTCTGTAGTCATATAGGTGTTGGAGTTATTAATGGCAGAGTTAGAGTTTAGACCTCAGTGATGAGCTCTGTCTGAAGAAAAATTAACTGCAAAGAATGTGAATAAGTTCCCTTGAATGTGATAATGAAAATGTTTTTAATAATCTAAAATACATAGGATTTAAAAAATAATTATTATACAATGATAAACAAGTCAGGAGCTCTGAGAATTATGAAAACTTTTCTTTGCACTTTGCCATCTTATTACTTTTTATGATTTTAGGTCTTTCTCGTGAAAGTTTTGGTACATCTCAAGACATATAGATATTAACTTTGAACCTTTATTAATAAGGTTGATATTACTTTTAAAAGTTTAGTGAAGTAAAGTACAACCTTGTGAATGTACTTGGGAATAAATTAATAGTGGTATTATGCTAGAATACTGTCTTTTTTTTTTTTCCCTCTTGTTTTGCTCCTGCATGTGTATATTTCTTTGGTCAACAAAGTTTATCGTCCGCTTAATTTATGGGGATTTTCTTTTTGTTCTCTGTTTGGTTACCTGTAAATAAACAGTTAATCTTCCCTCGGTTTACATACTACGTTATAGTGAGTTTTGTATTTATAGGTTCATAAAAATTATTATGTTGGTGGTGCATATATATATGTGGGGCAAAAAAGTATTTAGTCAGCCACCAATTGTGCAAGTTCTCCCACTTAAAAAGATGAGAGAGGCCTGTAATTTTCATCCTCAACTATGAGAGACAAAATGAGAAAAAAAATCCAGAAAATCACATTGTCTGATTTTAAAGAATTTACTTGCAAATTATGGTGGAAAATAAGTATTTGGTCACCTACAAACAAGCAAGATTTCTGGCTCTCACAGACTTGTAACTTCTTCTGTATGAGGCTCCTCTGTCCTCCACTCGTTACCTGTATTAATGGCACCTGTTTGAACTCGTTATCAATATAAAAGACACCTGTCCACAACCTCAAACAGTCACACTCCAAACTCCACTATGGCCAAGACCAAAGAGCTGTCAAAGGACACCAGAAACAAAATTGTAGACATGCACCAGGCTGGGAAGACTGAATCTGCAATAGGTAAGCAGCTGGGTGTGAAGAAATCAACTGTGGGAGCAATTATTAGAAAATGGAAGACATATAAGACCACTGATAATCTCCCTCGATCTGGGGCTCCACGCAAGATCTCACCCCGTGGGGTCAAAATGATCACAAGAACGGTGAGCAAAAATCACAGAACCACACGGGGGGACCTAGTGAATGACCTGCAGAGAGCTGGGACCAAAGTAACAAAGGCTACCATCAGTAACACAATACGCCGCCAGGGACTCAAATCCTGCAGTGCCAGACATGTCCCCCTGCTTAAGCCAGTACATGTGCAGGCCCGTGTGAAGTTTGCTAAAGAGCATTTGGATGATCCAGAAGAGGATTGGGAGAATGTCATATGGTCAGATGAAACCAAAATAGAACTTTTTGGTAAAAACTCTTCTCGTTGTGTTTGGAAGAGAAAGAATGCTGAGTTGCATCCAAAGAACATCATACCTACTGTAAAGCAGTAACATCATGCTTTGGGGCTGTTTTTCTGCAAAGGGAGCAGGACGACTGATCCGTGTAAAGGAAAGAATGAATGGGGCCATGTATCGTCAGATTTTGAGTGAAAACCTCCTTCCATCAGCAAGGGCATTGAAGATGAAACGTGGCTGGGTCTTTCAGCATGACAATGATCCCAAACACACCGCCCGGGTAATGAAGAAGTGGCTTCGTAAGAAGCATTTCAAGGGTCCTGGAGTGGCCTAGCCAGTCTCCAGATCTCAACCCCATAGAAAATCTTTGGAGAGGGTTGAAAGTCCGTGTTCCCAAAACATCACTGCTCTAGAGGAGATCTGCATGGAGGAATGGGCCAAAATACCAGCAACAGTGTGTGAAAACCTTGTGAAGACTTACAGAAAACGATTGACCTCTGTCATTGCCAACAAAGGGTATATAACAAAGTATTGAGATGAACTTTTGTTATTGACCAAATACTTTTTTTCCACCATAATTTGCAAATAAATTCTTCAAAAATCAGACAATGTGATTTTCTGGATTTTTTTTTCTCATTTTGTCTCTCATAGTTGAGGTATACCTATGATGAAAATTACAGGCCTCTCTCATCTTTTTAAGAGGGAGAACTTGCACAATTGGTGGCTGACTAAATACTTTTTTGCCCCACTGTGTATGTGTGTGTGTGTGTATATATATATATATATATATATATATATATATATATATATATATATATATATATATATATATATATATATATAATATATATATATAATATATGTGTATATATATATGTGTATATACAGTGGTGTGAAAAACTATTTGCCCCCTTCCTGATTTCTTATTCTTTTGCATGTTTGTAACACAAAATGTTTCTGATCATCAAACACATTTAACCATTAGTCAAATATAACACAAGTAAACACAAAATGCAGTTTTTAAATGATGGTTTTTATTATTTAGGGAGAAAAAAAATCCAAACCTACATGGCCCTGTGTGAAAAAGTAATTGCCCCCTTGTTAAAAAATAACCTAACTGTGGTGTATCACATCTGAGTTCAATTTCCATAGCCACCCCCAGGCCTGATTACTGCCACACCTGTTTCAATCAAGAAATCACTTAAATAGGAGCTGCCTGACACAGAGAAGTAGACCAAAAGCACCTCAAAAGCTAGACATCATGCCAAGATCCAAAGAAATTCAGGAACAAATGAGAACAGAAGTAATTGAGATCTATCAGTCTGGTAAAGGTTATAAAGCCATTTCTAAAGCTTTGGGACTCCAGCGAACCACAGTGAGAGCCATTATCCACAAATGGCAAAAACATGGAACAGTGGTGAACCTTCCCAGGAGTGGCCGGCCGACCAAAATTACCCCAAGAGCGCAGAGACGACTCATCCGAGAGGTCACAAAAGACCTCAGGACAACGTCTAAAGAACTGCAGGCCTCACTTGCCTCAATTAAGGTCAGTGTTCACGACTCCACCATAAGAAAGAGACTGGGCAAAAACGGCCTGCATGGCAGATGTCCAAGACGCAAACCACTGTTAAGCAAAAAGAACATTAGGGCTCGTCTCAATTTTGCTAAGAAACATCTCAATGATTGCCAAGACTTTTGGGAAAATACCTTGTGGACTGATGAGACAAAAGTTGAACTTTTTGGAAGGCAAATGTCCCGTTACATCTGGTGTAAAAGGAACACAGCATTTCAGAAAAAGAACATCATACCAACAGTAAAATATGGTGGTGGTAGTGTGATGGTCTGGGGTTGTTTTGCTGCTTCAGGACCTGGAAGGCTTGCTGTGATAGATGAAACCATGAATTCTACTGTCTACCAAAAAATCCTGAAGGAGAATGTCCGGCCATCTGTTCGTCAACTCAAGCTGAAGCGATCTTGGGTGCTGCAACAGGACAATGACCCAAAACACACCAGCAAATCCACCTCTGAATGGCTGAAGAAAAACAAAATGAAGACTTTGGAGTGGCCTAGTCAAAGTCCTGACCTGAATCCAATTGAGATGCTATGGCATGACCTTAAAAAGGCGGTTCATGCTAGAAAACCCTCAAATAAAGCTGAATTACAACAATTTTGCAAAGATGAGTGGGCCAAAATTCCTCCAGAGCGCTGTAAAAGACTCATTGCAAATTATCGCAAACGCTTGATTGCAGTTATTGCTGCTAAGGGTGGCCCAACCAGTTATTAGGTTCAGGGGGCAATTACTTTTTCACACAGGGCCATGCAGGTTTGGATTTTTTTTTCTCCCTAAATAATAAAAACCACCATTTACAAACTGCATTTTGTGTTTACTTGTGTTATATTTGACTAATGGTTAAATGTGTTTGATGATCAGAAACATTTTGTGTGACAAACATGCAAAAGAATAAGAAATCAGGAAGGGGGCAAATAGTTTTTCACACCACTGTATATATGTATATATATATGTATATGTATATATGTGTATATATATATATGTATATGTATATATGTGTACAGTGATCCCTCGCTATATCGCGCTTCGCCTTTCGCGGCTTCACTCTATCGCGGATTTTATATGTAAGCATATTTAAATATATATCGCGGATTTTTTGCTGGTTCGCGGATTTCTGAGGACAATGGGTCTTTTAATTTCTGGTACATGCTTCCTCAGTTGGTTTGCCCAGTTGATTTCATACAAGGGACGCTATTGGCAGATGGCTGAGAAGCTACCCAACTTACTTTTCTTTCTCTCTCTCTTGCGCTGACTATCTGTGATCCTGACGTAGGGGGTGTGAGCAGGGGGGGCTGTTCGCACACCTAGACGATACGGACGCTTGTCTAAAAATGCTGAAAGATTATCTTCACGTTGCTACCTTCTGTGTGCAGCTTTTAAGTATGCTGCACGGTGCTTCGCATACTTAAAAGCTCAAAGGGCACGTATTGATTTTTGACTTTGTTTCTCTCTCTCTCTCTCTCCCTGCTCCTGACGGAGGGGGTGTGAGCTGCCGCCTTCAACAGCTTTGTACCGGTGGTGCTTCGCATACTTAAAGCCAAACAGCCCTATTGATTTGTTTGCTTTACTCTCTGTTTCCTTTGAAGAGGAAGATATGTTTGCATTCTTTTAATTGTGAGACTGAACTGTCATCTCTGTCTTGTCATGGAGCACAGTTTAAACTTTTGAAAAAGAGACAAATGTTTGTTTGCAGTGTTTGAATAACGTTCCTGTCTCTCTACAACCTCCTGTGTTTCTGCACAAATCTGTGACCCAAGCATGACAATATAAAAATAACCATATAAACATATGGTTTCTACTTCGCGGATTTTCTTATTTCGCGGGTGGCTCTGGAACGCAACCCCCGCGATGGAGGAGGGATTACTGTATTTGGGTTTACTCTGTTTTAATAACACATTTTTTTTATACATCTGGATGTTTGGCTTTAAAGCTTGGCAGGTTAGTTGTTTAAGTAAGTAGGTTCATAAGCTGAACAGGTTAAAACTGTACTTTGTAGAACAGCACCAATGTGTCTTGTCTGTCATGTGGCCCCAATTGATAACGCTTCTTAGATTGTGGGTTTTTACATAGTGGCTGGAGAAGAAGTGCCAGGATGGACAAAAAAGTTTCATACAAGCCATCTGCTTGTTCTAAATCTTTTGGGCTAAAGAAAGAGTAAAGCTATATTAACTTGTAATACATCTTCTAAAACCCTTCTCCTGAAAACCTTCCTGTTTAGGCCTTAAAAGAGACTAGCTTTTCCCACATGTGACACGGCCCTCACCCTCAGTCAAAACTTCTTTGCATTTGCATTAAACAGTGAGGTTGTAGGCTTGGGAAAGGAAATCCATGTCAGTGGGAAGAGTCCTGTTTCAGTGGCTTAACTTAAATTTTTATGGTTTTAAGTCAAGCAAACTGCTGGTGACCTTCATCCCTTTTTTTTTTATTTTTAAATTTTATTTATTTTATTGTAATCATTCCATACAAATAGATCAATTTATAACAAAAAAAAAAACTGAAGACAAATCAAACCCCATCCCTGAGAAGGAGAGCTTAAGCAAAGGAGGATTGCTTAGGGCTTTTTAATAAGGCAACAATAAACAAAAGAAAGGAAGAAATATATATAGGTAAATAAAAAATGGAGAAGGAAAATAAATGTGGTAATAGTTATTTCTCTTATTCTAAAATAATATTGATTAGATCCTGCCAGGTTTTGAAAAAATTCTGTACAGATCCTCTAACTGAGAATTTGATTTTTTCCAATTTCAAATAATATAAAACATCAGTTTCCCACTGACTTATGAGAGGAGAGTTAGGATTCTTCCAATTTAACAAAATAAGTCTGCGTGCCAAAAGTGTAGTGAATGCAATCACCGTTTGCTTGTCCTTCTCCACTTCAAGTCCATCTGGAAGAACATTGAACACAGCTGTTAATGGGTTAGGAGGGATTGTGACCCCAAGGCTGTCTGAAAGGCACTTAAAAATTTTGGTCCAAAATGATGTTAGTTTGGTGCAGGCCCAAAACATGTGACTCAGTGAGGCAGGAGCTTGGTTGCAGCGTTCGCAGGTTGGATCTTGCCCTGGAAACATTTTGGACAGTTTTAAGCGAGGCAGATGTATAATTTTGAGTTGAATAATTCTGTGCTTTGCGCATATGGAGCTCGAGTGAATTCTCTGCTTTGCTACCATCCACTCCTTTTCTATATATAGATTAAGAGATTTTCTTCCCAATGTCCTCTTGGGTCTTTGAAAGGTAGGGACTCTTAAGATTTTATATAATGCGGAAATGGTGTTTAATTCCTCGAAATTGAGCAGTATTTTTTCCAGGATGGTGGAGGGTATGAGGTGAGGAAAATCGGGCAGTTTCTGTTTAACAAAATTTCTAATTTGAAGATAGTGAAAGAAATGTGTAGCTGAGAGGTTGAATTTGGAACGTAATTGTTCAAAAAATGCAAATATGTTGTCTATATATAGATCTCTGAGCATTTTAATCCCAAAACTTTTCCAGGTATCAAAAACTGGATATGTTTGCGAGGGTTGAAAGAGGTGGTTCTCTTGCAGAAGTGCCGCGGATAAAAGATTTTCCATCTAAAAATGCTTTCAAAGTTGGTTCCATATTCTGAGTGAGTAAAGCACAATTGGGTTATTATTATATTTGCGATAACTTGCATTTATTGGAGCACAGAGCAGGGAGTATAAAGAAGTACTACAGGATTTTACTTCTATTGCGAGCCAAGCCTGTGTATGTTCATTTTTTTGTGTCCAGGTTTTTATGGCTTGTATGTTTGCTGCCCAGTAATAAAACTGAAAATTAGGTAAAGCCATGCCACCTTCTGCCTGAGGTCTTTGTAGGGTCGCTCTTCGGATACGTGGGTGTTTTGAGTTCCAAATGAATGAGGTTATTGTTGAATCTAATTGCTTAAAAAATGATTTATTGATATATATTGGAATGTTTTGAAATAAAAAAAAGAGGTTTATGAAGGATATTCATCTTAACAACGTTAATTCTTCCGGCTGGAGTGAGATGAAGGGTTGACCATCTATGCAAGTGTTGCTTAATTTTCATCTCTTTCTGCTTGGCCATCCTCTGTAGTGGAACTTAGTGGTTGCAAAGAGAACTCCTGACACAATGGGTATTCCCTTAATCGTGGGACAGCCCGCTTTATAGTAAGGTCCTCTTAATGCATGGTTTTCCTATCCAGCAGTCTCAGGATCACTTATTACCAGATGTTCCATTCCTTCTACGATTTGGCTGAACATGCCTCTTGGAGCATAAAAGGAGAAGAGGAATCAGGTGGTGATACTTCAGTACTAGCTGTCACAAGGGCCTGCTTTAAGTTAGGAAATGCTCTGTGTGCCACTAGTAACAAATCCATATTTTTTGGGAGAATGCTTTTGAAACAGCTCTCTTAACAGCATGAATCTTTAGAGCAGTGAGTAGTAAATCTCTAGTAGTATCCAGCAAACAAAAACGGTTGTATTTGCTGTTTAGGTTTTAGCTTGATTCATTTATTTATGGCATTTACTTTGGACACTTTTTGCTTAGCCTTCCATTGACCTATAACATACCAAAAATATTTCTACTCCGCTAGCCCAAAATAAAATATTTTGCAATTAACATGTTGTGCTAGAAAGTGGCATAGGTGTTCTTCATAGGTGCTGGAATAGACGATGATGTCCTATAGTTGGGCAGGTCTGTAGGCATTGTGGGGAACAGGCAATATGTCCACCAGATGTTATAGGTTGTTGGGGTCAACCCAACAACGTTATAACATAAAAATACAATGCAAATGGATGTATGCAGTGCTGATAGTGTCCACTAGAGGTGATATATGCCATTTTTTTCCTTGCTATGTCAGTTATGAGAATTTGCCAGTACCACCTGGTCGATGTGTGCTTGGCATAGTCTCTTGATTAGATTGTCAACCGTGGGCATAAGGTAGGCATAGAATTTCAAGACTTGGCTAAGTTTTCTGAAGACATTGCAGAAACTCCAGCCTCAGTCTGGTTTAGGTACAGTTATAATGGGTAAAACCGTAAATTTGTACTTTCTGCAGTTACCCAGACGTTGAGGGTTTTCTTAATTTCCAATCAGTGACAGCATAGTTCACCTAAAGAATTATTATACCACAGTATCAACCATATTTGTTACAGTTTCCCACAGTTGGCCTTTTTGTAATGAAGCTAGTTGGTCCCTGAAATTAATTTCTGTAAAGACAAAATATAAGGCTAGGGACCACCTCCATTGAATTAAGCCTTGTATCATGTTATCCAGTGCCTTTAGCAGATTGATGTGATATGCTTATTGGGACGGCCTCTGGTTAGGCTGTTTTACAGCTTAACTAACTTTTTCTTGCACAGGCCTTAAAGTATTGGTTCCTACCTACCATTCTGTCACTTGAACCCTTGGCTCAAATTGGTGCATTAAAGTGCCATGATTGTATAGCCAAGTCTACATCTCCTGGGCCTCTTCAATGTGTCATTACACAATGGCATGTAGCCACTCAAACCAGGCTCACAATTGTGTAACATAATCTAGAATGCTAATTTGGTGATTCAAGTGCACCTTCCATTCTTCCTTGATAAGGATGAAGATTCTTCTGAGTTTCCTGAGATTCCTACGCAGTAATTCCTAGTAGGAGAACCAGGTGGATGCCTTCAGTACATTTAAACATTACAAGGGGAAATAGTTGATCCCAATCCCTCCCATCTACTTGTACAAATTTGTGGAGTATGTATTTGAGGATCTGCTTGAATTGTTCCACCAGTCTGTTGAGGACAACTGACAGATACTTTCACCTGTTTTATTCATAGTGTTTTCGTTTACTATTTAAAAGTTTCAGGTATAAAAGATTTCCTTTAATCTGTGAGGATTATTTTGTGAATACTGACCAGCACAAACACCCTACTAACTCTTGGGAGACAGTTTCTGAATTAGTGAAATGGAGCATTATTGCTTCAGGGTATTATGTGGCAAAGTTAAGCATTGTTAGATTGTGCTTGTGTCCATGGCGTCCAAAGACTCCTTTGTTAAAAGAGTGTGACTCAACATTCCCCTACTCCCTTTTAAATTTAGTAAACAAGAGCTTAAAATTGTAAATCACCTTTCTGGTAAATGTGGTCAGGTAGCATAAATAGGCAAATTCTGAACTACCATATTTTTGATATGTTTAACCTTACTGGACAGGACACTAGCCTTTTGCAAGGCACACATCCATTCAGTCACAGCGAGCCATTACATAGTCACCAGTTATCCTAATGTACATGTCTGTAAGATGTGTGTAGGAAACTTACCAACTCGGAGAAAACCCAGTCAGACCATGGAAGAGCATGCAAATATATTGACTATAGCTGGGTTGTGATTTGAAACCAGTGAGGCAGCAGTGCGTACAAAAAACAGATATGAAGACTTCACACATCTATAAATTATGTTATAAGTATTGTATATATTTTGTTGTCATGTACCGCCTTCTAGTCATTTAACTATGATAAACTTGCTACTATTAATGTGGAGACTTTGGTGCAGGAGCAGTTAGGTTTTACACTTTATAATTTTTATTTTTGTGACGCAAATTATTTAGTTTCTTTGAAGTAGTGTTTTTTTTTTGTTTTTTTTTAAAGCATAATTTTCACAGTAATTATGCCATAATATTTCCAAAAATGAGTTCTATTTTTGTAAGCTGATCATTATTTTAAGGAGGTAATAGAATGTTTATATACAGTATGGTACTCTTTATTTTGCACTTGAGGGTTTTGAAAAGTACAGGCAGGCTGAATGGTAACCTCATACTTAACTATTTAATTGGGAGTCAAAACAGACATTTTCATATTGTTTGGAAAGGGAGTTCAATTCCATTAAAAATAATACCAACATACAGGTTATACTTGTGTGGTAATTTATACTTAATGTTTCATCACAGAAAAGCGATTTCTCAAGTATGAGGAAATGTTATTACAGGTGCATTTACAGACAGTATGGGTTTCTGTTTGTGAGATTCTAGGAGGAAGCAAAAGGTTCCCGGTGTTTCCCTTGTGTTTCATTGTCATGGACTTTATGCAAAAAATCCCACAGCTGTGAAGTTAAGTATGAAAATAAGGGGAACTGATATTGGTGTATTGGTGGTAAGAATTTTAACTTGAAGTTTTACTTGTTATTGCAAGTTCTAAATTGAACATCTCGGTAAAAGATTAATATAACATCTTTTAGTTTACATTTTCGTTAAATCTTTGTTTTACTACCATTCTTATCAGACTATTCTTCCTTAGACAATCATCACAGGTACAGGATTCATGTGCTGCAGACATTAACAGCTGCCTGATGTCATGAAGTTGTATGTTATTTATTGCATCACATTTTTCCTGTTGGTTTTACAATGAACTTCAATACTTGGCTACAGTCTTGAAGTGAAACACTGCGGGGCATCTGTACTGATTAGAATGTGTGATAGCCAAGTCTCTTTGAGACTGGCCTTCTCTCTGAAACCATTGTGGCATTTCTTTAAATGTTGTAAATAAAAGAAAAAAAGCAACAAAAACATTGTAAATAAAATAGAGGCCAGCCACAATAAAAAAAAAATCAGAAAAAGAGGAAAGAACAGAAAAAAATCACTAAAAATAGACCACTATTTATGTATGCTGAAGACTTGGACAAAGATCAGATTTTAAGAAATAGTTTCAACACAAGAACATGGAAATGGTCAACTGCTGATGGATTTTGAGCATTGAATCCTTCTCCTCAGGACAGCGGGGCTGTACAAGTAAAAATACTACTCACTGATAAAGACAAGTTTTTAAGCACTATATTAAAAATAAACAGCTTTTGAATGGAAAATTAGAAATTTACCAATGCAAATGAATTGTAATCTCGCTCCATAACTAATGCAGCCTAAACTAAATGACCTTATTGATGAGAAACTTGCATAATATCTTTGAGTAATCACACTTGTTTGGCTATAGATAGGTAGATACTTTATTAATCCCAAGGGGAAATTCACATACTCCAGCAGCAGCATACTGATACAAAAAACAACATTAAATTAAAGATTGATAATAATGTAGGTAAAAACAGACAATAACTTTGTATGATGTTAACGTTTACCCCCCTGGGTGGAATTGAAGAGTCTCATCGTTTGGGGGAGGAACGATCTCCCCAGTCTGTCAGTGGAGCAGGACATTGACAGCAGTCTGTCGCTGAAGCTGCTCTTCTGTCTGGAGATGACACTGTTTAGTGGATGCAGTGGATTCTCCATAATTGATAGGAGCCTGCTTAGCGCCCATCACTCTGCCACAGATGTCAAACTGTCCAGCTCCATGCCAACAATAGAGCCTGCCTTCCTCGCCAGTTTGTCCATGCGTGCGGCGTCTTTCTTCTTAATGCTGCCTCCCCAGCACACCACCGCGTAGAAGAGGGCGCTCCCCACAACCGTCTGATAGAACATCTGCAGTATCTTATTGCAGATGTTGAAGGATGCCAGCCTTCTAAGGAAATAAACCGGCTCTGTCCTTTCTTACACAGAGCATCAGTATTGGTAGTCCTGTCTAATTTATCATCCAGCTGCACTCCCAGGTATTTATAGGTGTGCACCATCTGCACACAGTCACCTCTGATGATCATGGGGTCCATGAGAGGTCTGGGCCTCCTAAAATCCACCACCAGCTCCTTGGTTTTGCTGGTGTTCAGGTGTAGGTGGTTTGAGTCGCACCATTTAACAAAGTCATTGATTAGGTCCCTATACTCCTCCTCCTGCCCACTCCTGATGCAGCCCACGATAGCAGTGTCGTCAGCGAACTTTTGCACGTGACAGGACTCCGAGTTGTATTGGAAGTCCGATGTATATAGGCTGAACAGGACCGGAGAAAGTACAGTCCCCTGTGGCGCTCCTGTGTTGCTGACCACAATGTCAGACGTGCAGTTCCCAAGACGCACGTACTGAGGTCTGTCTTTAAGATAGTCCACGATCCATGCTACCAGGTATGAATCTACTCCCATCTCTGTCAGCTTGCCCCTAAGGAGCAGAGGTTGGATTGTGTTGAAGGCGCTAGAGAAGTCTAGAAACATAATTTTTATAGCACCACTGCCTCTGTCCAAGTGGGAGAGGGATCAGTGTAGCATATAGATGATGGCATCCTCCGCTCCCACCTTCTCCTGATATGCAAACTGCAGAGGGTTGAGGGCGTGTTGAACCTGTGGCCTCAGGTGGTGAAGCAGCAGCCTCTCCATGGTCCTTATCACATGTGATGTCAGAGCAACAGGCCGGAAGTCATTCAGCTCACTAGGACGTGATACCTTTGGGACTGGGGTGATGCAAGATGTTTTCCAAAGCCTCGGGACTCTTCCCTGTTCCAGGCTCAGGTTGAAGATGCACTGTAGAGGATCCCCCAGCTCTGATGCACAGACCTTCAGCAGTCGTGGCGATACTCCATCTGGACCCGCTGCTTTGCTGGCACGAAGTCTCCTCAGCTCTGTGCTCACCTGTGCTGCTGTAATTGTGGGTGGGGATGTCTCTCCTATGCTGGTATCAGCAGAAGGATGTGTGGAGGGTGCAGTACTCCAAGGTGAGAGTGAGAGTGGGTTAGGGTGGTCAAACCTGTTAAAGAAGTTGTTCATTTGGTTTGCTCTCTTCACGTCTCTCTCGATGGTGGCACCCCGCTTCGAGCTGCAGCCAGTGATGATCTTCATCCCATCCCACACTTCCTTCATGCTGTTATTCTGCAACTTCTGCTCCAGCTTTCTTCTGTACTGTACCTTCGCCGCCCTGAGCTGGACTTGGAGTTACTTCTGCATGCGCTTGAGTTCATGCTGATCACCGCCTTTAAAAGCCCTTTTCTTCTGGTTCAATTGTCACTTGTAATCCATGGCTTGTTGTTAGCATAGCAGCGTACAGTTCTTACTGGAACTGCAATGTCCATACAGAAGTTGATGTAGTCAGTAGTGCAGTCAACAACTTCCTCAATGTTCTCACTATGTGACCCCTGCAGGATATCCCAGTCTGTAGTTCCAAAGCATTCTCTCAGAGCCTTCTCTGCCTCCGGGGACCACTTCCTTAATGAGCATGTGGTTGTAGGTAGGACCCTCACTCTTGGTTTGTAGTGAGGCTGAAGCAGAACCAGGTTATGATCTGCTTTCCCAAGCGCAGGCAGCAGGGTGGCGCTGTATGCGTCTTTAACATTTGCATACAGTAAATCAATAGTCTTATTTCCCCGGGTGTTACAGTCCACATACTGGGAGAAGGCAGGTATTGTTTTGTCCAGCGTCACATGGTTAAAGTCTCCAGCATTAGCACAAGTGCCTCAGGGTGCTGCGTTTGTAACTTAGCAACAGCAGAATGGATGATGTCACTCGCCGTCTCCAGTCCGCCCAAGGAGGGATGTAAACAATAAAAAACAATGACGTGTCCAAACTCTCTGGGCAAGTAATAGGGACGCAAACTTATGGCCAACAGTTCGATGTCCCTGCAGCAAGTGGAGACTTTGACGTTAACATGTCCAGAGTTACACCACCGTGTATTAACATAGAGAGTGAGTCCTCCTCCTTTGTGCTTCCCGCATGTACTTGCATCTCTGTCCTCTCTAACTGTGCTAAACCCGGATAGCTCCACGTTAGCATCTGGAATGGTGGTAGTTAGCCACATTTCGCAAAAGCACAACAAACTGCATTCTTTGTAAGTTCTGACATTTTTCACCAGCGCAGCCAGTTCGTCGATCTTATTTGAGTTTGAGTTCACATTTCCCAGAATCACAGAAGGCACCGAAGGCTTAACACGCCACTTTCTCGCAAGCTGCTTCATTTTTAGCATAGTGCCGGCTCTGCAGCCACGATACCGCCTTCTTACCTCGTCGGTTGAATAGGGAACCACACCGGCACTGGCATTTGTTCTCAGCGCTCAAAGTTGAGTACTTGAATAGACGAGTCTCGGCGTGTAAAAATCCAGGCCCACATTGTAAAAGTAAGTGTGTCCGGGGAACGAATCCACATAAAATAAAGTGATAGGAGTGATCATTAAAAAAGAGAAAAATAAAGTCGTACATGGAGCTGCTGAAAAGGCTGCCACTCTCGGCAGCGCCTGAGTCATATCAGGATTATTGTTTATTATCATATATTTAATATGTAAAGATTTAAATAACTCTCCTGATTGTCTCATTGTTTCTGCCATCAACTCTTTTCTATACCTATTACAATATTTTATGCTTGATTCAAGTATCCATGTTTAAAGTGTAAACTACTACTTTCTGTTACATATCTTATATAGTTTCAAAATACTTCACAACTTTTATGCTCTCCCATGCATCTGTGCTATGCTATCCCATGTGCTACCTTTAGTTAAAACGGTATTCTAGTACTTTCCATTGTTTTTACTTGCTAAGCGGATAATTGTGCCTGTAACAGTTCTGTTTGTTAGGCTTAAAACACAAATATTTTTTTAAGTTATATACTGAATTTCATTTTTTTAATTTTTTCATATTTTTGATATTCATCCATCCATCCATTTTCCAACCCGCTGAATCCGAACACAGGGACACGGGGGTCTGCTGGAGCCAATCCCAGCCAACACAGGGCACAAGGCAGGAACCAATCCTGGGCAGGATGCCAACCCACCACAGAACACACACAAACACACCCACACACCAAGCACACACTAGGGCCAATTTAGAATTGCCAATCCACCTAACCTGCATGTCTTTGGACTGTGGGAGGAAACCGGAGCGCCCGGAGGAAACCCACGCAGACACGGGGAGAACATGCAAACTCCACGCAGGGACGACCCAGGAAGCGAACCCAGGTCTCCAGATCTCCCAACTGCGAGGCAGCAGCGCTAACCACTGCGCCACCGTGCCGCCCTTTTTTGATATTCAGATTCAACTAATCTTCATATGGGTCCAAGTGACTTTTATAAAGAATCTTTTTATATATATATATATATATAAAAAAAAAAGGTTTCATGTTATTTTAGTTCATTTATTATACAAAGTGATCCATGCATTGTTATATTATGTAAAATGATAACACCATTTATCCCACCATGAATCTGAACTTAAAATGCATTGAAAACCTGGAAAGTAAGACATAACCTTAAAAGAAAAATATGTTTGCCTTACACGACTTGGCTACTGATGAAAACTTCTTTAATGATGTTATATGGATAGAGCAGTCAAAAGTGATAACCATGCTCACAAAGACCAAAAATTATGTCCGGCAAAAATATGAATATCATTGTTTTTTAATTTGCCAACTCTTCTGTTATGTTCCTATAAGAAGCAGAGATCATTGTTTTTCATTATTTGTTACTGTGAATATTTTTCAGAAAACAGATGAGGATTCTTTAACCTTTCCATGATTGCTGATGAACACTATGAAGACTGACAGAGTAAACTTAGATGGGTTTTTGGTGTATATTTACTGTTCATATGGGTTTGCAACCATTTGTTGAATTAAAAAAGTCAGTAATCAGTCCTCCTTTAGAGATTTCCAAGTTTTTCATTCAGTATGTAAATAGTAACACCAAGTTCATCTTTTGCAAAAAGATCCTCTCATTGCAGTATAAAGCTTCATAAATTGTAAATAAAATGGTCAACAACTTTGGATAATTCAGGAGATTGAAAAAAAATTAGATTTCGCCATTCACCGTTCTGAATTAAATGTCTATGGATCATAAAGCCCTCTAAATTACGTTCTTACATCTTTGTTAATGGGGTCGTGCTGGGGTTAGTACTGTGATGGGAGATAGTAAGTTATAATCTCAGGTGGAACACAATTGTGAAAATAGGCTTAAAAGAGGAGTTTGCATATTAGTGTTTATGCATGTGCATTTGGTTTTCCTTGCAGCTCTACTTGACCTGACTAAATATTGAATTCTGCTTTAGCAATGACTTGTTACTCTAATCCTTAACCTGCTGTTGACTGAAGAAGATGATCTTCAACCTCACACACAAATAATTAAACTGGCAAGTACCCCTACATTGGTGTTTAAACCTTTTACTTGCAGTACCTAGGATTTTAAATGCCTTATCGATTGTGTGCCTGGAATTCTGGGTTTTTAAGTTAAGTTGCTAAATAGTGCATCTGTCTAGATGTTTTTTAAATAGGGGATAATAAATGTATGTTTCAAGATTAGTTCTATGACATTTGGACAGCTACATTATGCTGTTTGAGCTTTATAATTAAAACCTAATTCATTTCAGCACCTCTTTATATTGTGTAATGCAGATTTATCAGCAGCAAAAGTTAATTTAACAGAATTTTTTGTAGCAGTGTACAGGATTTTGATATTGCTAACCTTAAAGAAGATTTTCTATTAATTACGGGCATCATCTTTTTTTCAAAGTCACAACATTAAACACCTGGAAAATATCCTTATTTGGGTTGCAAGATTCACATGTTTACCCTATGCAAAAATACCAAAACTTCAAAAATAAAACAATTATTGCATTTCAGAAGTCATTCCTTTAAATTCTAAATCTTGCCCCTGGTTTCATTTTAAAATATACAATTCATTGTATTTTAAAACTTACACATGAGTCTAACTATTTCAGCTAGCCTGATTCTGACAATCCTGACACCAGAACATAAAGTATATATATGTATGTATGTATGTGTGTATATATGTATATATGGTACAGTATCTCACAAAAGTGAGTACACCCCTCACATTTTTGTAAATATTATATCATTTCATGGGACAACACTGAAGATATGACACTTTGATACAATGTAAAGTAGTCAGTGTACAGCTTGTATAACAGTGTAAATTTGCTGTCCCCTCAAAATAACTAAAATCACAGCCATTAATGTCTAAAACTGCTGTCAACAAAAGTGAGTACACCCCTAAGTGAAAAATGTCCAAATTGTGCCCAAAGTCTCAATAATTTATGTGGCCACCATTATTTTCCAGCACTGCCTTAACTCTCTTGGGCATGAAGTTCACTAGAGCTTCACAGGTTGCCACTGGAATCCTCTTCCACTCCTCCATGACGACATCACGGAGCAGGAGGATGTTAGAGACCTTACGCTCCTCCAGCTCCCGTTTGAGGATGCCTTACAGATGCTCAATAGGGTTTAGGTCTGGAGACATGCTTGGCCAGTCCAGCACCTTTACCCTCAGTTTCTTTAGCAAGGCAGTGGTCGTCTTGGAGGTGTGTTTGGGGTCGTTATCATGTTGAAATACTGCCCTGCGGCCCAGTTTCCGAAGGGAGGGGATCATGCTCTGCTTCAGTTTGTCACAGTACATGTTGGCATTCATGGTTCCCTCAATGAACTGTAGCTCCCCAGTGCCGGCAGCACTCATGCAGCCCCAAACCATGACACTCCCACCATCATGCTTGACTGTAGGCAAGACACACTTGTCTTTGTAATCCTCACCTGGTTGCCGCCACACACACTTGACATCATCTGAACCAAATACGTTTATCTTGGTCTCATCAAACCACAGGACATGGTTCCAGTAATCCATATCCTTAGTCTGCTTGTCTTCAGCAAACTGTTTGCGGGCTTGCTTGTGCATCATCTTTAGAAGAGGCTTCCTTCTGGGACGACAGCCATGCAGACCAATTTGATGCAGTGTGCGGCATATGGTCTGAGCACTGACAGGCTGACCCCCCACCCCTTCAACCTCTGCAGCAATGCTGGCAGCACTCATATGTATGGTCTTGGCCACCGTGCTGCAGCTCAGTTTCAGGGGTGTTGGCAATCTTCTTATAGCCTAGGCCATCTTTATGTTGAGCAACAATTCTTTTTTTCAGATCCTCAGAGTTCTTTGGCATGAGGTGCCATGTTGAACTTCCAGTGACCAGTATGAGAGAGTGTGAGAACGATAACACCAAATTTAACACACCTGCTCCCCATTCACACCTGAGACCTTGTAACACTAATGAGTCACATGACACCGCATAGTTGAAAATGGCTAATTGGGCACAATTTGGACATTTTTCACTTAGGGGTGTACTCACTTTTGTTGCCAGCGGTTTAGGCATTAATGGCTGTGTGCTGAGTTATTCTGAGGGGACAGCAAATTTACACTGTTATACAAGCTGTACACTGACTACTTTACGTTATATCAAAGTGTCATATCTTCAGTGTTGTTCCATGAAAAGATGTAATAAAATATTTACAAAAATGTGAGGGGTGTACTCACTTTTGTGAGATTCTGTATGTATATATGTGTATATATATATATGTGTGTATGTATATGTATGTATGTATATATATATATATATATATATATATATATATATATATATATATATATGTGTGTGTGTGTGTATGCATCTAACTAAGCAGTTACTCAGATATTAAAAGGAAAGCTAATTAATGGTATATGTGGTTTATTAGATATATAAAAGCAAACTACAGGTATATATACAATTTTAATTATGCAGATGGTTTGAAATGTAAAGTTTTGCTTCTAGAGGAATAATTGTTTACAAAAATAGTAATGTATTACAGTTCTTAGTGTTCTTGCTTTATAGCTTAAAGTGAGTTTAGTCTCATTATTTATTTATGTGTCAGTAGTCTACTATTTAGTGCTTAAGATTTTATACTGCTGAAACTAGAAGGGACCATTCATTTTCTTAAGACTTATTTATCAATTAAGTTGTCACAATTTTTCATCAGTCTGGTTCATAAATACTTTCAGTGAATTTGTAATTTCATGACTGGGTAGTTTATTAGAGAGTTCTATTTGTTTCTGTTTACTTTTGGAATGTACTCCCATCTAAAATCTTGTTCTTAAAGGAATACTCCACCTGCAAATGATGTTTTTTATGTTACTTACTCCATGTACTTTGTAGTGGTGGCCAAGAAAAAATTTTAATGTTATGTTTTCATGCAGAAAGAAGTTTAAAACAGAAGTCAATAGTGATTTAGTGCTGTAACAGCAGCAAATGATGTGAAAATGTCTATGAGAAAGAGCAAAGAAATGTTCATAATGTGTAAATGAACACTTTTTTTTGCTAAAATATTGTTTTATAGTTACTTCCTGAATTATTAACACACCCAATTAACAAGAAACCTAAAGCCTCAAGGGAGTCAGTTTTTAAATAAAATGCAGGAGTCTTGACCACAGAATTAGGGGGAGAGGTGTATCTTTAGTTCAAACAGTCAGTCCCATGAAATTTAGGTGTTCTGTTTTGTTATGAGTGATGGTAATTTATGACGTAACTATAGAGCAATATTTTAGCAAAAAAAAGTATTCATTTTGCATGTTTTGCACATATGGATAACAAACATGTGGAATATGTGACACGAGTAACATGAGATTTTGTTTTTTCTTTTTTCCATGGGAGATTTTCACATTATTTGCCATTGCACAGCACTGGTCACTGTTGCCTTCTATTATGTCATTAACCCCTTTCTCTCCGTTCTGAGTACATGGGGTAAGTAACATATTAAGAAAAAAAAATATTTTTGGGTTTATTTTCCATTTGATGTGCTTGGTTAATTATTGTCAGTATACAGCAGTGGCAACACCTAGTGTACGTGTAAATGCTGTGAATAACCCAAAGAAATCTTGAAAAGAAATCCTTTTGATATGCAGTGAAAGGGGGTATCAAAATCCCTTTTAACATTTGACCAAAAAAATAAAAACAAGATTAATGCTTTTGTGTCCTTCAGTGGTCAATGGATGAACACAACCAATGAAAAAATTTCTTTTTGTTATTATTGTAAACTTCACAGACAAATATCAGTATCCAGTCAACTATATTATAGCATTTACTTATTAGGTTAGCCTTCAAATGAAATACATTTTTAAATAACAGAAAAAAAATATAGAATCTATGTATTTTGAAAACTCATGCAGGTTTGTTGTTACTTGATTAATGTTATTTTTTGTTTTCTTGTATTGCAAGAAATCTGCATCAGTAGTAGAGTTGTTAAATATTTACCATATACTGTGTGCTTGTGATGAAAACCTTTGATGTATGGTTGAAAGATATAGTATTTTGAAGTTTGTTAAATATTAATTGTCACCGTGACCCCTGCATTCAGCCTATTTTTTTCTATTTAGCATTCAGCTTCAAAAGGTCAAAATGTTACAACTATAGCTTTGCACGGCCAATTGACAGTAACTCAGTTCATGTAAAATAGTTACCATACAGTTAATGGTTTGAAAAACAACAGAAGTTTGTTTTGTGATTTATGAAAGCAGGAAATGTCTGCAATAGGTCATTGACTTGTCATTTCATTGATCTGTTTAAACATCAAGCATGACACCTGAAATGAAGCAAAGCTGGGTCAAGTGACATGAATCGGGTTATCACCACTGTATGAAATCTTTTGGTTTAATGTTGAAAACATTCAATGTTAACTGAAAAGTTGCAGTATAATTATATAAGTTAGCTTAACTACTCTTTATTAGTTAAGCTAAAGACGGTTTTTGTAGTGGGTTCATGTTTGTAGTATCTTTTCATTGTGAAAATGTTTAGACAGAGTCTTTAGATTGACTTATTGCCAGAGATCTTGAGACTGCACTTCAAAATGTGTGGCTTTAATAAGAATCCAGTTAAAGGCTTTTTCATTCATCTTGAAATCTGCAGGTTAGTGGTTGTAGAATACTTACTAGGGCTGGGCTATATGGACCAAAAGTCATATCTCATACTTTTTTAGCTGAATGGCGATATACGATATATATTTTGATATTTTTTTCTTTCCATAAAGTAATAACAAAAAGACAGTTCCGAGTCAAAGCCACATGTCTCATATGTCACACAGGCACTTTTATTAACATACAGCTGTAGATGTACATGAGAAATGGCTCAAAAATAAACTATCGGCATATATTAAATAATAATGTTCCTTAAATAAAATAATGTTCTTTTCCTGCATAACAAAAGACTCACAGCTGTGCAATTAAGAAAATGTAAACAGAAAAGATACAAAGCAGAAATAACAAAAGGCCGACTTGCTCTTTAAAAAGTGGGTTTCCACTGAAGTAGAGAGTTCTTTCTTTACCAAAGTGCTTCCTCCTGTGTGTAGTCCTGTACAAATATCTACAACTTTGTGCAAATAATAAAACATGTAGCAACTGGCAAAACAACAAGTGACAACTTTCTTACATAGAGAAATGGCCCGGGTGATGTGGGCATCATCCCTACCATGTCCTGTAACAAACAAAATAAAAACTTTTAAAATCACTTTCATTTTTCTGTTAAGAGGCAGATCACTCAAAGGCAAATTAACATCCATCTATGTTTAGTAGGGATGTACAAGATTTAACTACGTGTGTCAATTGTGTTGTGTAATGTGTAACCTACAAATGGTTTTAGTTAAACCATTTTGGTAAAATCACCAGCAAATTAGTGAAACAGATGTATATTTTTAGAGCTTTTCAGTCTCAAACACATTTGAATTTAGAATGCATCCCTGTCTCTTCTTAAGCGGAGTGGTGGCTCTTGTGGTAAGGATTTGCTGGCATTTGAATCCCACAACCACAGGAACACTTCATTAAGTACTTGAAGAAGACCCTTCATCACATTTGCTTCGTCCCGGGTATGACGTTAACCTGCATCCGACCCTGCAAGCAGCCCTCTAACTTGCACGGAAAACTTGGGGGTTGGTGGCAGAATTGGCACTCCAGCCACCGTAAAAACCTTCACTCGGCTCCACACGGAGTTGCGTGGTGCTGAGGCATCACTCGTTGCACGTTATGTGTGACGGGTGTGGCTACACACTATGCACAGCGCATGCTCCCCTTCCCTTTCTTGTCTCTTCTCAGCTGGGGCTGTCATTCAGTGTCACAATCCTTAGTCCAACACACACATGCACACACTCCAATAGGGCTGATAGCTTATGTAACAAAGTTTCAATTTCAGAAGTGGTAGCTGTATAATTTGAAACATTTAAAATAGATTATCTTATGGTCAATAAGCATACAGTGGAACCTCGGTTCACGACCATAATTCGTTCCAAAACTCTGGTCATAAACTGATTTGGTCGTGAACTGAAGCAATTTCCTCATAGGATTGTATGTAAATACAATTAATCCGTTCCAGACCGTACGAACTGTATGTAAATATATATATTTTTTAGTTTTTAAGCACAAATATAGTTCATTATACCATAGAATGCACAGCGTAATAGTAAACTAAATGTAAAAACATTGAATAACACTGAGAAAACCTTGAACAACAGAGAAAACTAACACTGCAATAGTTCGCACTATAGTGCTAGGAACCGCTTGCTAAAAACACTTTTTTTTAAATGAGTTTTAAGCACAGGGGAAAAAATGAACATTTGAAAAATCCGTAATTTAATAAACTACCAAGAAAAGTAACATTGCAACAATGCAGGCTACGAACCGATCACTGTAAACAGAACTGAAAACAAAAACAAGCCTTCTCTACCTTATGTGTCCCTCCCTCCCTCGCTTGCTCTCGCTCTCTCTCTCTCGCGCTGCCTGTGTGTGTGTGTGTCGCACTCTCTCTCTCTTGCTCGCTGCACAGGAAATGCATAGGGAGAGACTGAACATGTACAAACTGAAAGGGAACCTGGCTTGTTCGTATACTGAGTGTGTGGTCGTGAACCGAGGCAAAAGTTTGGCGAACTTTTTGGTCGTAAACCGATTTGTACGTGTACCGAGACTTTCGTGAACCGAGGTTCCACTGTATTTACTTCTTTAAGTGGTTCTATAAAAATTTTTACTTTTTTAGGACGGGCAGAGGGCGAAAAAAAGCTACAAATGTTGATAAAACTCACCATCACGTTATAGGTAGATCCTGTTTGCTTGGAGGACTGTTAGACTTGACATCAAATCCCTGCATGTGTGTGAGTAGCATAGAGAAAACAATGTCTAGAATGGCATCGACATCAGGCAAGAGAGTGAAGCGAATGTGCACAGCAAAATACTCAGTGGATGACTTTTTGCGTATACTTTTATTATTTTGAATAGTAAATGTTGGAATATGATTTGGTGCAAGTGATCTGCAGATCGAGATCTGAAACGAAAGTGAGGTACTGCCTTCAGCTGATCAGTCCTCAGCTGAAGCGCCCAGCCGCTGCAGCTGCCAGATCTTAATAATAATAATAATAATAATACATTTTATTTATATAGCGCCTTTCCCATGCTCAAGGCACTTAAACATGCAGCGACAACACACTGTGTGCAGCAACAAACGTTTTATGTTGAGTTATGTGAGAAACTATTGCTTTGTGTGCTTTTTAGAAACCTGAGTTTTTTGGAAAAGTATTCAGCCCTGAGAGAAAGGGAGGGAGAGAAATCCGCGATATGATAAACCACCTCTTTAGTAATGTTGCCCCACTTCTCACTTTTTCTCTCATAAGGCACAGCACAGGTATGAGTTTTGTAATGTGGTTTGTTTCAAGGCAGGAGGCTTGGAAGACTTCACGGTCTGGGCTGCAGCACACATTTTCACACAGTCTTTGTACTGTACTTTATGGTGCTGTTGTAAATGGTGGAAAAGATTAGTAGTGCTTGAAGCTTTTGTCGGGACTTGTTTTCTGAATTCTGTTCAGAATACATTATTCTGCTGCTCATCTGACACTTTGAACCCGAACCATCTCCAAATAATTGAGCCATTGTTTTTCTTTTTACCAACCAGCTTTTCTTCAATCGCTTCCTTTGTGTCTTTTTCCGTCTCTTTCCTGTTGCTGCCTGTAGGACTTACCGAATGAAGCGGTGGGGGAGGGATGAGTTGTGTTCAGAGAAGGAAAGAGGTGGGGCTGGGTGAATTCGTGCAAGAGACAAACGGGGAGAATAAAAAGGCGAACTGGCAGCTGTACGAGAATAATTTTAATGCAAAATAGACTCAATACCTCTATATTTTCGTTAGTGTAGTCAATTTATAAAAATTCCAGCATGTAACAATTAAAATTAAGGTCTGTAATTGGTACAACTACATTGAGTGCATGGCACTCAAAGTTGCCAGCATCTACAGTTTCCAGTGATAAAATTGCCCACTCCTTTCTGTTTCTATGAAAATCTTCCTGCTCTCCCTGCTAAAATTCTCTCCTCCCCTCTGACAGAGGTGCTTCTCTTGCTTTCCACATAATTTTCTTACTTTGATGAAAAGATTATGAAATAATTTAGGTTCTGTCTAATTAATTTTTTATAATGAAAATTAATATGCAAGTATTACATAATTTAAAGAATTTAAAAATTTCTTCTCAGAATATTCATATTGTATCAGGGCATGCTCCCAACCTCAAGAAAAACTAAATTTTTTCAAAATCATTCTAATTTATGTAGTGAATTTTTTCTTTAGAAAGAATGTTTACTCTTCACTGTGTATATTAACTAGAATAATTGAATATTATTGTATGTCTTTGGTTAATCAATATCTTTCCAAGTTACACTTCTTTCAGTCTTAAAACAGGTCTCTTTCAGCCCACAATTGCTGTGTATTTTTATTGCACTTTATTTAATGAAAAATCAATTCAAATATCCAACAGTCTAGTCTGTGAAAATTTCATCCCTGTGCTAATATAGAAAAAACAAAGCAGTACATTTTTCATTAATGATTAAGGTTGCTGAACCAGGGTGCTTATGAGAACTGCTGATAAGCTTTATCAGCTTAAGACAGGCGTGAAGAAAAATTTGCTTGATTGGTGTCAGCTTTGGGGAAGTTACACAGTAGCTGGCCAGGCCTCTTTTCTTAGAACCTTCCACAGTAATGTTTAGAAATTAGGTCTCTAGCTGTACTTGGCTCAGGGAGAAAACTGTGGTATATCTGCTTCTAAGAATTTTCAACCCTTGCTTTCTTTGAGTTGGCCTTCCTTCTCTTTTCTGAATAAATCTTGTGTCATCTCGTTCCCCTTGGTTCAATGTCATTAATTTGGGCTTATTTAACTTTTTCTTGTCTCGGAGGCTGTTAACGTGGAATGTCACAGAATAGTCTTTTGATGTTTATTTTTTCATGGTTTGGTGTGAATGTTTCTGTTTTATTCAGTAAAGTATAATTGTTTTCCATTATTTTGCTATTAATCATTTACATTCAGCTTAAATATTTTGTCTAAAACTTTGTTTCTATCTGTAATTTGTTCAAAACATTCAGAGTTACAATAGTATGACTCTCTGTCTAAGTAGTTTGACTTAACCCTCCAAAGTGTAAATACTGTGCACTCTGTGGTCCTTGACAAGTGACTATGCTGTGTATGTAAAACCAAATATTTTTATTTTTATTTATATTAAGATGTTTTGACCTTGCAAAGTAATATAACAGAATTGACTAAAAGCTGACAGTGGCTGGAGATTTATTTATCACCTTCAGATATTCTGATATTGTAACCTTTGCACTTGTCAATCCACTGTAGTACTGTTAAATGAAAACTACAAGAATACTACCCTTAAAAACTTACCTAACAACCGGTGTAAGAGTTGTGTGTTTTTATACATTGATGTGTGCATTTTTTATACACTAAAAGTGTTTGGTGCCTTTACATTGTCACTTTAAAGAAAATTCAGAAGCTTAGCGTGTTCATATTGTTTTGATTTTACCAGTAAGCTTAGTCTTTTTAAGAACTAGTTTAGAGTCAAACATGTTCTAATACAATTATTGTTAATGATACAAAATAATCCTTTCAAAAGTTATGTTCTGCTCTCCACTGCATGTACTTTTTCACCTCTAAAAGGCATATGAACTGAGCTTGTAGCCTAATTAGATTCTAATCCTCTAAGAATTAAATGGGAGAAAACTGTCATACAGATGGGAGTTAATCTGTTTATGACTGTTTATCCTTTTTCACAATATATTCAGAATAGTTGTATTCCTATCTTTTTTTTTTATCAAATTATAAATTAATGAATACATTGCTTAGATAGACTAGTCTTACCGGTGCACACACACAAGTACAAGTATTCAAAATATGTTGCTCTGTGTATGAGGATAGCCCATGTGTAGCAGAGCATCTTGTCTACAATACAATACAATATAATTTATTTTTGTATAGCCCAAATCACACAAGAAGTGCCGCAACGGGCTTTAACAGGCCCTGCCTCTTGACAGCCCCCCAGCCTTGACTCTCTAAGAAGAAAAGGAAAAACTCCCAAAAAAATCCTTGTAGGGAAAAAATGGAAGAAACCTTGGGAAAGGCAGTTCAAAAAGAGACCCCTTTCCAGGTAGGTTGGGCGTGCAGTGGATGTCAAAAAGAAGGGAGTCAATACAATACAAAACACAGAACAGAACAAATCCTCAATACGGTATAAAAATAAAAATTTTACAAGTACGGACCAGAATTTAACAGTAGATAATATCACATATGATTTGGATTTGTTTAGAGTCCTGGAGACCTCAACTATCAAGCTGCCTCCCCCATTTTGCCGTTCCACAGCTGAAACATTCCTTGGCCAGCCAATCCGATGAAAGGGCCCCTCTACCCCATGATTCCTGCGATCCTCCATCAGGGATGACTTTACCTTAGGCAGGCAAAACAACTTGGCAACCTTTCCATAAGAAAAGTTAACACAGTGCCTCTAAAAAGTATTCACCACTTTGGTAAATTTTCACATTTTGTTGTTATACAAAATTGCATCACAGTGGATTAAATTTAGTGTTTACATTTTTTTAAACACTGATCTACAGAAAGACTCTTTAATTTCAAAGTGAAAACTCTGTACAAAGTGATCTGAATTAATTACAAATATAAAACACAATAATTAATTTTGAAAGTATATACACCCTATAATATGATATACTTAAATCATCATTGGTGTCGCCAGTTTGTTTTAGAAGTCACATAATTAGTTAAATGGAGATCACCTGACTGAAGTAGAGTTTCAGTTTGTTATAGTATAAATGCAGCTGTTCTGGAAGATCCAGCTTGTGATTCAGCATCATGGCCTAATCTACACAATGAAGACTACAGAACTAAATCATAAATTAGTGGATGGATACAAGAAAATATCCAAGTTACAGAATATTTCTTGGAGTCCAGTTAAATCAGTCATTAAGAAATGGCAAGAGCATGGCACAGCTATAAATCTGCCCAGAACAGGCCTTCCACAAAAACTGTGTGATAGTGAAAGAAGGCAACTATTAACTGAGCCCACCAAGAGATCTATGATAACTCTGAAGGAGTTAAAGCTGCAGTGGTAGAGACTGGAGATACTATATACAGCATCTGTTGCCTGAATGCTTCATTAAACACAGCTTTATGGGAGATTGGCGAAGATAAAGCCACTATTTTAACAAAGAGTTAAAAAAAATTACACCAGCAGGCACATAGGAGACTCGAACGTCAGATGGAAGAAGGTTCTGTGGTTCTATAGAACAAATGTGAGCTCCATGTTTGAAGCCAAATACTATACATTATTAAAAACATACACTGTGAAGTATGGTGGTGGCAGCGTCATACTGTGAGGATGCTTGTCTGCAGCCTGCCCTAGAAGGCTTGTGAGATTAGAGGGTAAAATGAATGTAGCAAAACAAAGGGAAGAAAATCTGATGCTGTCTGCAAGAAACATGCACCTTGGGAGAAGCTTTGTTTCCCAATAAAACAACAACCGCAACCAAGAAAGGAATAGTTATATGAATGGCTCTAAAATGACAATATTAATGTCCTGGAGTGGTTGGGTCAGAGTCCAAATCTCAAGCAATTTGAGAATTTATGGCTGGACTCAACAAAGGCTCTTTTCTTATGGTTCCCATGCAGCCTGGCAATGAAAACTTGCAGTTTTTCTGATACACAAAGCTATCAGAGACCTGAGCATGCAGACTTAAGGCTGACATGTTTGTCAAAGATTCATCTAGTAAATATTGTCTTGATGTCAGGTCAGGTTGGGGAGCATGCACTAGTACAGTGTGTTGCCGCACCCACCACATGACGAAACAGCTCGGGATCCTGGTTGGCAACCCCCCAGGTAAACACACAGTCCAGTCCCACCATCCAGAAATAACCATCTATCTATCTGCCCCAGCCAGGTGTTACATGGGCATCCCCTTGGCCTAGTCCAGCCACTTGAGTCCTTAACAGCAATGATCCTGTGTGCCAGATCACCATCTGGGAATTGTGCCACATGGCCATAGTGTCATCACTGACGCTCCCTCACAGTGGTGATGTGACTCATTCAGGACTTCATGAGCAACCGTTCATTCGACACAAAGTCTGACCAGTGGTACCCAAGGATTCTCTGAAAAGACACAGTACCAAAGGATTCCATAATTGTTTGCCATCATTGTCTTGACTTATGCAATGAATTTATATGTTTTATATTTGTAATTAGTTTATACCACTTTGCAGAAATCTATTTTCACTTTGATCTGCCCAAAAAAAATGAATCCACTGTGATTCAATGCTGTATGATAATTAAGTGTGAATACGTTTTATTGGCACTTTAATGCAGGGTTAAAACGATCACTTTTGTGCATCAACCTTTGCAAGCATATGTACCGCAGTACTTATAATTCTTTTTTGAAGTGTCCCTACCCCATCACAGACATGTGCCTTCAGTCACCCTTTATTAATTTAAATATTGATAACAAATTTGCATAGTAAAATATATACATAAACACACACACATTTTTTTTTTATTTATTTGCATTCAGTTTTGGCCAGAAATATTGGTACCCTTGCCATTCCTTAAAAGTATTGAAATTAAAAGATCTTTTGTCATACCATACATGTATTTCTTTGGTATGCTGTGAAACAAATCAAAAAAGCCATGAAAATAACGCAATTTTGCTTGCTCTACAAGAACATTCCAAAATGCTTAGGACATAATTATTTGAACCCTTTAGAAGTTATAAGAAATTGTTGTGGTCCTTCAAACAGACTAATGCCTTTTAATGATTATCACAGGTGTCTTCAATTTTGTAATCCCTCATTAAGGCAATTTAAAATGAGACAAGAACTCGCTTAACTGTTTTGTGCCACACTAAACATGGGAAAGAGAAGGAACAGCAAAAGGTCATCTGAAGAGGTAAGACGGACAATAGCAGCCAAGCATGGTCAACATAAAGGTGACAGGGACGTCCAAAGTGCTTGATGTTCCTATGACCATTGTTGCCAAAATCATCAAAAAGATTAAGGCTCGTGTGACTATAGCCAACATCACTGGATGTAGTTGTGTGTGGAAAATTGACCCAAGATTGAAAAAAAAAAAAAACTGCCCTTAATGCTCAAGGTGCAACAGTTTCAAGTCGCATCATCTGTTGCTGTCTGAGTAAAAATGAGCTCCATTTTAGAAGACCTAGAAATGTCCTAATGCTAAGAGAGATACACAAACAAACACATTCTGGAGTTTGCCATAGTGCATGTTTACAAGATGTAGTCCACCTGGGAAAATTGAATTTCCCCTTGGGATTAATAAAGTATCTATCTATCTATCTATCTATGTCCTATGGACAGATGAAACAAATAGACAAGCTCTTTGGTAAATAACACTAATTTTGTGTTCACAGTTAAAAAAATAAATACTGCAACAGCAATATATTTCTTGTATATCCCAAAATCACAGATGGAATGCCTCAAAGGGCTGTAGACCAGGCCCTGTTTTTTGACTGGCCCCCAAGCATTGATTCCCTAAGATGGCTAATCTTTCATTGCCAGAAATAAAATTCTTCTTCTTCTTCTTTCGGCTGCTCCTGTTAGGGGTTGCCACAGCGGATCATCTTCTTCCATAATTGCCAGAAGTAAAATAATATAATAATAATAAATGAGAAATAAAATACAATAGTAGAAGCTACTTTGTTCTTCCACAGCACCTCTCACCACGTTGCAGGCACAGAGCACTGCAGCTCTCACGGCAAAATGCTAAAATAGAGAATACAGAACAATCACATATGAAGATACAGATTTGTTAAAATACATCAAAAACAAAGTAGAAACTAATAAACAACAATATCTGTCCATCAGTTAATTGTACAGCCTTGGCCATTTTGCAGAAAAGGAGTCAGACAAGCCAGACACAGCAGTATATTGTTGAAGGCTTTGAGAAAAAGGCAATGAACTTCTGCACAGATGGCTGGGCCTATCACAAATCCTCAGCAGCATCACCTTTTACATGGACACAAACCAACTGCAGATCCCTTTCAGTAGTCTGATAGAGTAGTTCATGGTCACCCGGGCAGGAGAGATGCTGTTGTTCCAAGACTCTAGTGATGCTGGCCTTTCCTTAGCATGCATTGAAGTGAGAACTTAAAGAATGTGGTAGACACAGGAGTCAGTCAATCAGGCTGAAGCAGGGCTGCAGCACAGGGTATATATTGTTGGGAGTAGTCAAGAAGGAGTGGAGGAGTCCCGCACTAGCTTTATTGTAATGATGCAACAGCAGGGCGTGTGGCTTTGGGCCAGAATATTTCATAGCTGGAGCTCTGGAAAGCAGAGCCGCTTGATCCAGTCAATTTATGACATTCTCCATAGCTCATCCAGTCTCTTCTGCCTGGGGCATGACAGAAATGCCTGCATGTCCACTGTGCTAGCAAAGAGGGTCCTTGGAACATATATTGAGCTGTTGACCAAATTGTGATCTGCAAACATCAGAGGTGCTCCTATTAACCTGCTCCAACAGAGAGCAAGCTTCTGTTTATCATGAACTGTCTATAGTCAGTTTCCTAAAAAAAAAAAAAAACACAACAAAACTTTTGCATATAAATGTGTGTCGTGTGTGCTGAGAGAATATTGCAATGGGGAAACCTTTCAGTAGAATCAGGTTATACATTGGCATCAGTGGACGAATGGTAAAGGTGAATGAAGCGTTGTGGTAAGTGCTGCGTATGCTCTCTGTTGTTTAGTTACAGCCATAGTGTAGGGGTCGATGTAAGGTTGAAAGAATTGGTAGATATATTCATGAAAATATGAACAGCAAAATATTGATTTGAAGTAAACTCTGGGACACACCCTATCAAAAGGGTTGCCATTAGTAGAGCTGATAATGAAGAGCCATGGGAGATGCAGATTTTAGTATTCAAAACATCCAAATCAAAATGTCTGCCTAACAACACTGGTAGATGCACAGATGAGGCTGCACAACATCCACCTTCTGACTGAACATCTAAACAAATAACTGAAGAAATGTACCGTTACTGTCTTAATTGGAAATGCAAACATGCCATGACAAAATATGGTGGCATACAGAAGTTTTCATTCCCCTTTCAAGTCATCATAATTTTCTGCATGACAAAAGATTTGTACACATATTTATCCATTCAGTATTTTTAATGTGAACTCTTATGCTGTAACAATACTTTTCCAAAGTCAAAATTAACCATTTTCTTTAGATGTTTATCTGAAGGAAGAAAAAGTCAAAACTTAGTGTTTTCAGAAGTATTTAAACCTCTGTGCTTTGGAAGCTGCAGGTTTACACAAATGACAAATTAATCACAAACCACACAATGGCGACAATCATTTGACCATAATTAAACATAATTGTGTACTACTTGTGAATTCTTTGTTTATCTCTGGATTTAAAAAACACCCTTTGTAAGGGTCATAGTCTTTGTTGGACAATCACTGCAAACATGAAGACAAAGAAGCATTCTGCTGATGATAGAAAGTAAGTCATTGAAATGCACAAGGCCGAAAATGGCAGCAAAAAATATCAAAGAGTTTGAATGTCCCATTAACCACCGTTGGATATATCATCAAAAAGTGGAAGGCTCATCATAGCGCCCAGACTCTTACTAGAACAGGCTGTCCCTTGAAACTAAACATCAGAGCAAGATATCGACATCAGTTTCAAGAGCTCTCCATAAAACAGGCCTCTAAGGGAGGGTAGCAAGAAATAAGCCTTTCCTTAAGAAGGTCCATATAAAATATAGTGTATGGCATTTGCTAAAAGAATGAGGAAGACCCAATTAAGATGTGGGAGAAGGTTTTATGGTCAGATGAGAACAAACTAGAACTTTTTAGTCAGACTTCAAAGAGGTGTGTTTGGAGTAAAATTAACACTGCCCATGCCTCAAGAAACACCGTGCCTACACAGCATCATGCCATGGAGATGCTTTTCATGTGCTGAGACTGGGGGATCTTATCTGACCTGAAGGGACAATGGATGGTTACAAACACTGCACAATATTGTAGAAGAACTTATTCCATTCTGATCGAGAGAGGATTCATCTTTCAACATGACAATGAACCTAATCATAAGGCCAAAGCAACACTGGAATGACTCAAAAAACAGAAAGGTGAATGTTTTGGAATGGCCGGGTCAAAGCCCTGATCTTAACCCTATTGAGCATCTATGGCACTATTTGAAAACTGCTGTCCAGGAGTGCCATCCCACCATCCTAGATGATCTCTATAAATTCTGCCATGATGAATGAGAAAGAATCACTCCTGAACAATGTGTAAAACAGGTACTTACTTACCCCAAAAGAATTAAGGCTGTCTCCTATGTTGCAGCACTCATTACAATGTGCAAATTATTTATTAAGCTTCAGTTACCTTGTGCTACTGAGCTCCTGAATGGATAACAGCAATTTTAGCTTTTTATTTTATTTCAGCGTCAAGTGTTTTGTTCAGTATCTATTGCTCACTCCTTAATACCCCGACGGTGGTTTAAAACGCACAGACTGGAGGAACTGGGGGTGGGTGTTTTCAGAAGAAACTTTGGGGATAGTTTTTGCAGCACATGATTTTGTCGCTATATACTACACGTTTTAATAGGCTGTCCCCAGACATGTATTCTTGATCGAGAATCACGTCTGGACCCATGAGACTAAGGTAACTTCAAAACGTTTTGAGATTTTCTATTAAGAACTTGAAGATCTCTTTAAAAAAAAATCTCCAAATAGCTTCCTGTAAATTTCTAAATATTTTGAAATATCTCGAAATCACTCCCTGTAAAATTTACTTTTTTTAATAGGGCATTCTGTCAGTTTTAGGATGTTATAATAACAAGGAAGTCATTTTGAGATATCTTCAGATGTATTCTGGATATCTTCAAGTTAATTATAGATATTTTGAAATAGATTTTAAGATACCCAAAATGGAGGAGAAAACTTTTATGTATTTTTTGTTTTTTATTCATCTGAGACATGAGTCAATGTAAATATACCTAAATGCCTAATATAGTGTCTAGTTTACATTTCAAAATTGGCCGAGCGCCAGCTATTTAGGGGCGTCCAAACTATGGTACTTTCCTTTTTTTTTGTTCCTTGAGGAGGCGCAAAAAAAAAAATTCTTTCAGCTTTGGGGCGTCAAATTTTTCACCGCCCCGGGCAACATGATCTCCAGCTACGCCACTGATATATAGATATTAACTTAATACACAAATTTTACAATAAATTTTCATTTTTTATTATAAGTATACATACATAAAAACTATACTATATTTACTTTTATGCAATCTTAATAATTATTATAACATAATGACTGATTAATGTGATACCTGCGCTTGTTTCAATGAACACAAAAGTTTTATATTCGGCTCAATATTTGACTGCGCAACCCGAAGTTCTTGGTCAAGATCTTTTAAGCATGACCGCTTATCATTTTTAATTAACACAAGAGTTGTTTGTCTTTTTTGGCGTAACTGGGATGGTTTGAATTTAGATGGCAATTTAGTTTACTGGGTGCCGTTGCCTCGTTTGATAGCTGATTGTCGCAAATGATGCATTGTGGCTTTGGAGCCGTTTCGTCACCACACCACGAGAATCCATATCGAATGTAGTCTTCGTTGTACTTCCTTTTCACAATCTTCTTTGTTTTTTTTTGCAACACCTGTGCTGGGTTATTCATCATCTGTACGTGAAGACGAATCTTTTCCACGTAAAAATTTATCCATATTTAAAGGGGTATAAAACTAAATATGAATCACACGAATGAACGTTAACCATACACAATTCAGCAACACAACTAATAGTAATGAATAACTACTGTCGCAAGACGAGTGAATGCAACGTAGCACGACTAATACGTCTGCTTGAAATGAAACTAGGTGAGGGCACGGAGCGCTCTGCCTATCAAAGCATACTACGGAGTTGTCTGGCGACTACGTAGGGCCTACGTCGTAGGCGACAGGCGCCAGGCGATGGGATTTATTATTTCAGAGAAATCACACATAAAATTATGAAACCTTTAAAAGGCTATTTATGCGAATATTTCATTGCACGTATTCTCGTTATTGTATTTCTAAGGAGGACCGTTGACATATTATTTAGTTAGAAAATTGTTTTATTTGACCGCGTCACACCTGTATCGGCTCAAGGCACACCAGTGTGCCGTGGCATACCGGTTGCGGAGCACTGGTCTAGGTGTGTGAACAGCCCCCCTGCTCAATCCCCATACGTCAGGATCAGAGAAAGTCAGCGCAAGAGAGACAGAGAAAAGTAAGCAGTCTAGCTTCTCAGCCATCTCCCAGTAGCGTCCCTTTGTATGAAATCAAATGGGCAAACCAACTGAGGAAGCATGTACCAGAAATTAAAAGACCCATTGTCCGCAGAAATCCGCGAACCAGCAAAAAATCCGCGATATATATTTAAATATGCTTACATATAAAATCCGCGATGGAGTGAAGCCGCGAAAGGCGAAGCGCGATATAGCGAGGGATCACTGTATCTCAGTAAATACAGTTATTTATGGATAAAAAAATCTCAGAATACATTTGAAGTATTTTAAAATGCTGTTCTGATCATTTCAGAGTGTTATTTTAAGATGTACTGAAAATTATTTGAGATATCTAAACATGCTTTTGTGATATCTTGAAATAGCCATATTACCCTGTGCATATGTCGATAATAATCATATAAACTATGAACTATTTAATTTTAAGATATTGTAAAATATTTTTCTTTATCTCTAAATTTTAATTCATCTTCCCGTATTTTTATGTTCTTGACATATTTGGAAAGTGTGAGTCTTGATGCTGTCAAGTTAAGTGTTTTTAACTTCATACATAATGCAAACAATGGTGTGGGAACAAAATAAATACCTACTTCACAATACTTTCTTGCTGGTATACATTCACTGCAGCATTTGCATGGTCTCCTCCAATTTGTAGGATTTTCTTGAGGATGATAGATTCCCCAACGTATCCTAAATTAGGCTGTTAGGTTCATTAGCTTCTTTAAATTTGCTGTGAAAAGGCGTGCATGCTTGTGTTTGACCAAGTGATGATCTGTTTTTCCTTACAGGGTTGCTTTCTGGATTGTTGTGCTGCCTGAATAGACTTCTGTTCCTTGTTATCCCTTTAGTGCTTGAAGTGTGCTCTAAAAATCTTTGCATATGTAAATGCCCAGACAATTGCCTCGTAAAATGGATGCAGGATGGGGAGGAATTCTTTGGCTGTTCAGAGAAAGCAGTGCTAATTTAATTTAGTTGATTTTACCTGTTGAGTGGGTCTTTAAGGCAGTCAAATAGTTCAGTGGCTAATCAGGCGTGTTTTGGAGTCTTATTTAAATATAGAAGACCCTTGCATATACAGAGATGAGATTAGGAAAAGTTTGTCATGAATTGAGTTAATGGCTCAAATAAAACCACAGAACACAAGCTGGAAAACAATGGGGTACTTTTGATTCTGTCAAAATATACACCTCAAGAAGTTTTTGCTTTGCCTAGACAGAAAAATGCAGTGTGGTGATATTGTAATATTGTCTGTCAGTTATGCCATTGCATGTTGTTTGATGTGGGAAGAAAAGAGCATGGTCAAGAAGTATTAACATAATTGACATTTCCATAGGAGAATACCAGAATGTATGCAAGTACTTTGTTTTGTATTTTGAGAGAGCATACACTACTTTTGACAAAGCATGGCACTTTTATTTAATTTTTTACACTTACTTGAGCAAAACTGTGGTATATTAAGTGTAGGAACTATCCTTCAGTGGAAGCTGGGATGCTTTCAAATTGTAGGTGATCTGAAGAAATGCCATACTTTTTCATGATAGAAGAGGCACTGTTGAGACACTGCATGTAGAATGGCTTTATACATAGCAGATCTGAAGGAGGTTTAATCTAAAAAGAAGGTTATTGTTTTAGTTACAGTAACATTGTCAACTGAAAAAATTAGACATAAAGTAAAATGAAATTCCAGTATACAGTAATCCCTCGCTACTTCGCGGTTTACTTTTCGCGGATTCACGACTTCGCGGATTTTATATGTAAGCATATCTAAATATATAACGCGGATTTTTCGCTGCTTCGCAGGTTTCTGCGAACAATGCGTCTTTTTACTTCTGGTACTTGCTATCTCAGTTGGTTTGCCCAGTTGATTTCATACAAGAGATGCTATTGGCGGATGGCTGAGAAGCTACCCAATCAGAGCACGCAGTTAAGTTCCTGTGTGCTGCTGATTGGCTCAGCGACGGAGTGTTGCATTAACCAGGAAGTCTCATCTCACTCATTCAGCATTAACGTGCTACTGATTCAGGGGCCGTGTCCAAGCGCCAACAAAAGATGCAAATGATTGCAGAAAAGGTAAACGTTTTGGATATGTTGAAGGAAGGGAACAGCTACACCATTACAGCATCAATGAGTCCACGATTCTTTTTATTTAAAAAGGAGGAAAAGCATATAAGATCTACGGCCGCAGTGTCCTTTAACCAAGGCGCAAAACGAGTTGCAAGTGGACGTGATAAGGCAGTAGTCTGGATGGAATCTGCTTTAGGAATCTTTGCAACAAGGTCGACGACGTCATTACCGCCTACAAGCTGCTACATGTACTTCGCTATACAGTAAGTGTAAACTTATCTACCGATTTCATATTGCTTAGCAGTTGTCCCTGTTATTAATAGAGTAAAGGGTGGGTTGTAAACAATACAGGGAGGGTTTAAAAACGTCCAAATACACGTTAATAATTAAATAAATATGGTGTCCCTACTTCGCGGAAATTCAGTTATCGCGGTCGGCCTTGGAACCTATCTCCCGCGATAAGTGAGGGATTATTGTAATTGTTGTGTAAACTGTAGTTAACCTGGCTAGAGGTTACATTAACATTCTGAAGTTTTGTACAGAAAAACTCTATCTGGAACCCTGACCTTAAGTGTGTTTAGTCTAAAGTCTGTATAGATACAAGCTTTATAGTTGTAAATTCTTTATAGTGGGGGTTTTGATCAGTCTTTTTTCTTAGATATCCTTTAGGTTCCCGAGAAATGGGGTAAGGGGAATGATCTGAAAGATCACCATTGGTCATGTATAGGTAAAGAACTGCCCTTCCCAGTTTGTGAGTTTTGAAAATGAGCTGAAGATCAAAGTTTTTTTAAAGGCCCTCTTTCTTCTGAAGTTTGTGAAGTTGATTCTGAATCACCTGCTATACTCAACTTTCACATTATAGTTTACAGTGAAAACAGTCTACATTACCCATAAGACCTTCTGCTTAAAAGATCGCAACTCCTCATTGACTCCAGCCATCTGTGCATCCGCTTGATGTTATGTTAAAATAGACATAACATCAAACAGGACAAAACTAAACACATACAGACCCTGTATGTGGCATTTTTACTTGCTAGTTTTTTATGCTTAGACTGTGATACTGAAGACAAAAGTGGGTCTGAGGCTAAGTGGATAGGAAGGCATCAGTACAAGACTGACATCTATTTGTTTGATAAGGAATCCATAACTGAGGAAGTGTTGGAACAGTGCACTAGAAGCAAAAACAGAGAAAACATTATGCTTTTAATTGATTTGAATTAACTGACTGTCTCTACAGCAATCTTAATATTTGAAATTAGTATTTAACTTTTTTAATGTGCGGTTCTACACTGCATCATTTGTGAGAACTTACAATTTAGTGATTACTTAAAACAATAATGATAATCTGTTTAGAAACCTTACTATATATACATATACATATATACATATAATGTTTATGTACTTAAATAATAGAAAAGAAATAAGAAAATGTGGTATTGGACTGTACCAGAATACTATCAAATGCCTTTTGATTTTAATAATTGCCTTTTCTGGCAAGGAGCCAATAAAGGAATTGCTATTTTGATGACAGTGACTTGTTTATTAAAGATCATAAGAATTTAGGTCACTGGGGGCTGAAATCTCTCATTGAGATGAGTCACTGCTTCCCCTTCAGCTTAGGGGAAATTGTGTACTTGGTGGAACTTTCCCCTCAACTCCTTTGCCATGGACCTCCACCGAGATGCAGAGGAGTATCGGTTTCTGCTATATACAGTGCCTTCCCCTGACAGCTGAAATTAAACATGTGATACCATCTCAACTTAAGCAAGTATTTTGGCTGGTATGTTTTAAGGAAATGTCATACACACCTGTTCCATTGCAAAAGTGGCTCAAAAATGTTCACAATAACCATTCCAAGTTTTTAGTGTTTAAAGCAATGAACATAAAATTATAAAATCACTTTAGTTTTGGTTTTCAATAAAGAACTTGGTGTGTTAAAGCAGAAATCGCATCACAAACTGACTGAGAGCATTTTCAGACATACTATAGACCAGTTACTTTGGTTTAAATGCTGTTGTAGTTTTCACCTTTGTCCCTAGTTGACTCAGTTTTACATAGCCAATTATGTATGCATCACTGAGAAACAGAAACTTAAAGTAAAACCTAAAATTTTGTAGAACTGTTCATTTCAGGCATAGATTTGTAACATTTCATTGCACCTTAAACTGGACTGTTAAATATTTTGCTCTATCTGAAAGGTCATCTTATTTAGCTGAAATGTTAGACAAGTTCACTGAAAATTACAGTAAAGTATCAGATATACAAACTACGGTAATTAGTACAAGAGAATGCAAAAAAAAAACCTGAAGCATTGACAGGTACCAAAATAAGGAGTAAATTCTGTCTAATAGTTTTTAATATTAAATACCTGCAAAAGCAGATTTATAAATTAGACACATTTGCAGTAACTGTGTGTGCAAGGAAAGGTGGGATTTGACACTGCAGTACTAACTTTGCAAGATGACTTTATAATCTGGGATCTTATTTGATCAGTAGAGAAGTTCATTAAATCTGTGATGCCAATGTTTTAGGGCTTTTACATAATTCAAATTTGCTAATTATTAGATTAGCAACTGTTGTAAATTAATTTTTATTTGTTTCTATTTTCCTCTTTTAGCTGGGCTAGAAAAATGCTGTTTTTTGTATTTTTAACACCTGTTAACACTGTTGATTCATGCTGTTGGGAATACATATACTTTAGTTGATATCCAGCTATGCTATAGTTTTCAGCATTCTAATTTAAGGTGAGAGTGTTACCTCAGCACTGCAAGTCACAATTAAATCTAATGTATCCAATGTGTGAGCGAGTCAAACCTTTAAAACCTTACTTAGTTCAGCAGCTGTGTAGACCTGCTGATGGTGTTTATATGTGTGTGTATCAACTTCTGTATGAATATTGAATCATCTATCAGCATAACATAATATATCCTAATCTTTTATTACTAGATCAGATCACATTTACTGAATTCAGTCATTAATAATTAATATGGACATGGTGATCTGTGCTACTACACTTGTATTTGATTCTGTTTGAATATCTTATGTGAACATCCCTAAAAAGACATGAAATCTCCTACATTTGATTTTTGGAATTTTTTATTATGCAATTCGTTTTCAAATAATATTGCATTAGTGCGACCACGTTTTCTGATTGGTACTATTCAGGTCATAAAATGATTTCTTCAAAATGTCACATATATTTGTCTTTCTTTTTTGCCAGGTGCTACACAAAGCCGTGTTGTAAACATAGAAAGGACGGTCCTTGGGTGTGTGGGAACTGTTAACATTTGAATCTGATGATTGCATATAGCGCAGAACTGACCTCTCTGTACTATTCTCTCCTCTGCATGTCCTGGAGTACAAAAGAAACAGTACCATGCACCAAAATGAGGAGACTGCATGGGCAAGATCAGAAAAAAAAAACAACACGGTCACTGATTACAAGCACAAGAAGGTGTGCAAATGAATATGAATAATATGAATAATGCTGCATCAGTGCCACAGTGTTTTCCAAAATGTACTATACAGGTCATAAAATGAGTTATTCCAGATATCATATATACCTATGTCTGTTTTTTTTGTCAGTGCAGCTTTGACATTATGGACCATAAGGTGCATACTAATTCAGCGTGAGCAGGAACAATCAATAAAACTGAATAAAAAAGAATTCAAGTGACTGTAAGATACAAAGAAGGCAGATTCACCAGTGTACGTGTGTCAGCTTTTATCCCTCCAGATCAGAGAATTTCCAGTTCCATTGTCTCAAAACACCACACACATCTACAGTTATTCGCAGTTTCAGATAAAAATTAACCGCGTAAGATCTGGGGCGGGAGGGTGGGTGTTGTATTGTGATCGTGACTGAGAGAATAAAAGTGGAAAAAAATGCTAAGTTTTACAAGTACTATAAATTTACACCAGCTGTTACAGACACAAATGTATGTTTTTATTGTATAATGTTAACAATAAGAGCAGCTCACTACTCAAAACAGTAAATTTGCTGGGAAGCTGGTTTCAAACTCACGACCTCCAGATTATAAATCAGCAGATCTTACTGCTGCACCACGGAAGCTGTTGTATTGTACTTGCACCTTTTGTGAAAGTGTTTATTTGATATTTGGCCATCAGCCTTCACACATTATACAGTTCATGTCTACATTTTGTTATTTATTACTAAAACATGAAAAATGTTTCTTTTAACAGTGTGTTTACATAGATTGTTGTAGACACAAAACACACATCAAATTATTTACCCTTACAATTCTGGGTAGCTCACTCCCAGATAATCAATCAAGGCAGGAACTGGGAGAACTTCTTGCCTTACACTTAGAAAACAAAAGACGTTGATGGAGAGGAGAGAAGGGATTTAAGGTGGGCCAGATTTATGAGTTTTTTTTTAGTTGGCTGTGATAATTCTAGTGTTAAACAAAGGCTATTCTTTTCTTTAAATTCTATGTCACTAACAGCGAAAGGGACCTGGCACATTTGTGTTTACACATTTTCTTCTAGCTTTATTGCAAATTGATATGAGCAGATGTTCTGGCTTAGTTTTTTTTTGCTTTTTTACATTTGTTATGCCACTTTGGGTGTTATGTAGACAGTAATAAGCATAAAAATCTCCATAAAAAATATCCAATGTTGATTATTGCACAGCACAGTCATTCCTTTGATTTGACGTTTTTAGATTTCATATGTATAGATTCTCTTAATAAACTACAGTACTCTAAGGGTTATGTTGGAATTTTTTCAAAAACACCATTTTAAGGTGCACTATGGTCTGTATTTATGGTGTACACCTGCATCTGAGGCCTAGCTTGCTCATTTGTCAAGATGGGACAAAATTAAATGGACCATGCAAACTAGTCATGAAAGCTCTTTAATACTTAAGCTGTGTTCATACTTGATGACTGTTGGATGAACTTAGGAGTCTTATATTCTTCTTTGTTTGGTATCTAGGTCCTTTTAATTGTCTGTTTAAAACAGTGTGATAAATGAATTGCCGATTGGTTTAAATGCATAATAGATAGAGAGGTGCCTCTTTTTTGTTTTTTTTCAGCTTGTAGCAATGGATTAACTATAATTATTTTTCCTTGATACAGCAGGTTTGATTGCTAACTTGACCACTTTTTTCATTACCTCACAGTTATCTTCAGAATATACTGACCAGTTCCAAGCAAAATTTATTTCAGAAGCTTAAAATCAGGTGCTTTTACAGACTCCAGGCAAAATGTTAATTGAAAATCAAAGACAAAGAATTTTGTATATGTTAATAGTCCTCTCCTCAAATACACTATATAAATATATTTTAAAGTGTTTTGCTGTGCAACTTGATCCTAGCCCTTTGTGTGATCTTTGCTCTCAATGTCCCTGGAACATTTATCCACATTTACTTAACTGTCTTCCTGTTGCTTCCTTCTGAATTTTGTACCAGATTAGTGCCTAAATACATACAGTGTATATATATATGTATATATATATGTATATATATATATATATATATATATATATATATATATATATATATATAATATGTACTTATATATGTATATATAATATGCACATATATATGTAAATAAAAAATACACACAACAGTGCATTGAAAGAGTGTGCAACCGCCAAAACTATTTTCACATTTTATTGTTTCAAACGGAAAACTTTCAATATATTCTAAAAAGAATTATTTCAGCTGATCTACAAAGCAACAGGGTACATCATGCCAAACTGAACACCTTTCTACAATTTGCTAAAAAGAAGAAAACTTAATTGTGAGATTAAAAAAGTATTCATATTCTATATAAATATGTTTGACTTGGCTCAGGTGCAGTTTATCACCTTACACACTTTCTAGCCAATTTCTTGATGGTCTCTACCTGATAGATCACCTGTTCTTAATTATCGAGATAAATACCCCTTTCACTGAGGTTCAACAGTATAGTAGAGTGTTTCTGGAAAGCAAACCAAAAATAACACAAAAGAGCATTCAAAGCAAATCAGAAATATAATTATAGAGAAGCGCAGATGTGGAGAAGAGTATTAACCCATCTCAAAGGCACTGAACATACCTTGAAGCTCAGTGCAGTCACTGCCTAGGTCTGTCTTCCCCACTATGAGCATAGTTACCAAACAAGAATGGCACTTGCTGGATATACTACTATGATTCCATTTGCCACTGTGATTGAGCTGCATAAGTTGTTGGTGATTATGATAGGGGACGAATTTTCATGGCTCATCAATTTCCAAAGCTTTTGCAGCAAAGAAGTAGCCCTGGCTTTAATAAAAAAAAAAATAAATTTGCAAAATTTCCACCTGGAAGAAGCTGCATGTCTTTTGGTCTAAAGAGACTAAAAATGAAACATTCTGAACACTAAGGTACTGTATATGTGTAGTGTAAATCTAATGCTGCACATAAGCCAGTTAAAGGTATCCCCTCTGTAAAAAGCGGTGGTGGCCACATCAAGTTGTGTGAGATGCTTTTCAGCAGCTGGATCTGACAGTCTTTTCAGGGTTAATGAGAAGATGAGAGCTGTACAGTACAGACAGGTGCAGGCAGAAAACTTAAAGTGGAGAAGAAGTTTGCCTTTTAACGGTGCAGTGACACAAAGCACACTGACAAGCAACAATAGAGTGTCTTATAGAGAAGAAAATCTGTGCCTTTGAGTGAGCCAGTCAGAGTCCTAACCCTAGCAAGTAACAATAGGCAAATATTCCTTCATCACGTTGTGCATAATTAATAGAGGCTTGTCCAAAAATATGGCTTTCTTCAAGAAATGGTTGAACCAAGTACTGAACCGCCATGTGTGGAGGCGGGGAAACTTTCAAATCATTGAAATTTCTGTTTTTGTAATTGCACGTTTATAATTTCCATAAATTTTTGGGCAGTGTTTGATTTGCAAATAAAAATTCCTAGTAAAATGTATTCAAATTACTGTGACAATCATTTATGTGAACAAAGGTTTGGGAGCTGAATACTTTTTACAAGGCACTATAAAAATGTTGAAAGCAACTCACACAGACTGCTTGATATATGTGGTATGTATCATGTCTGAACACTGTTCTCTTTGTGTTCCCATACTTTGGGTGGTTCAGGTTGATGCAGATCAGATGGCATCAGCATCTCAAAAAACAGAAAAGGTATGCCCTCTAAATGGTCTAAATATTTAAGTGATCAGTACCCTAAAAATCCTCAGTAGTTGCCCTGTATAGTTTTGTTTTGCACTATTAGCTGTATGATCTGTAATGTTGTGTTCTAATGACAGCAGTCCAGAAGAATAAGGGTTATACAGTACTTTTGCTTATTTATCCTTTAGTAATTACTGAATATACGTCAACTCACTTTGGCATAACCTGCCTTGTTATAGTACTTAGGTGTTTTCAAGATCTTTTTTTTACCTTGCACTGAAATATTTAGCCCAGGGTATAAATTTCAGGTCCGGTAAAAAAAAAAAATGTAAATATTGACAAACATTAAAGCTTACAATTCAGCACCCACTTCCTTTTTACTTAGAAAGGCCATGCTTAACTTCCTATGCTGCATTCTGATGTAACAGAGCTATTTCTAGTGAGACAAGGTAACAATTGAAGATCATGTTAAGACTCAAGACTGTAAATAAATTTGGTTTTAAATCAATATTTTCAGAAGGGGGAATCAAAGGATCATGTGAAACTTGTTGAAGGTTATTTTTTTTTATTTCAGTACTCATTTCTTGTTGGAGTTTGGGTAATCAAGTTGTTTAAACAGTAAAGCTACAGAATTTGACTGAAAATCTTTTTAAATGAATGATTTTTAATAGGCCCAGCCTTTTTACTACTAGGCTTCTTTCTGCATTGTATGGTATGACACTAAATGCTGCATCCCAAACTACACCAAGCCTGATAGAGAACTGGGGCTTTGCATGCACATTTCCATTTGCATACATGCATTTTTTTTCTCACCCACATGCACATTTTGAAGGCTATTGGCATACATTTATGTATTTTGAGGCTTAGGGCTAACCTCTCAACCAAAACTTTAAAATAAATAACTCTCCTCCCAGTATATTGTAACCTTAATTTTAGAGAAAACAGATTGCATTGAGGAGCCTCTTTATAGAGTTTTTCATTCAGAATGTTTGTGACTTATGCTAGTTTAAAAATGGGTGAATGGATTATTTCTAGGGGCAGCTAGATGGTTCAGTGGTTAGTGCTGCTGCTCATAGATCAAATGTTCTGTGTTTAAATCTGGCACCTAGTCACTCTGCATAGGGTTTTGCATTCTGCCAATGTGTACTAGTTTTTCTCTCATATTGCAAAGACTTTCATGTTAGGTTTGTTAGTCTAAATTGGCCCTATGTAAGTGAGTGGGCTCTGCAACTAATATAACATTTAATAATAACGAAACGCCTCATTCAGTTGATTCCTTTCTTAAAGCGGTTCCACCCTGAACTGTAAACAATAGGGCTGATAATGTTATGTTTTGGATCCTTTCTTGGCTCCATCATAAATAGGAGAATATCATTTAGAAGGAAAATTGGTTTATTTTTGGCTGAATGGTGAATAATGGGTTTGTTTTTACATAATGAAACCCATTAACCCTTAGCCCGCCTCCACAATCCCACAGACAAATGCTTAACAATGGATGCCATATTATTTTAAATGTGCAACACTGAATGAAACTCTGCAGGTGTGAGAATTTAATACCAGTGTTACATTTGTTTCTCATAAATCAGCCTGCAGTAGAAAGCTAAAGTGTTTTTCTTTTTTAAATCGGTTTTTAAATCGGTTTCCTTAATTCTTGACCCATATTAATTTATAACTTTAACTTATGAGAATGGCAGATTGCAAATGAACCTTCAAAACAAATTTTGTTATGTAATTAGTTGAATATATTTTTACTTTACTGATAGACCCAAGTAACAAATTTTAATGTGGTTTGTTAAATATGCGTGAAAAGCCATTATGTTTATAACACTAATAATCTTTTAGATGAAGTGGTATGGCAATTACACTTGTTTTGAAGAGTAAAAGAGAGATTGTGTGCCTGTGCACACACACACTCTTTGTATATCAGTTCTTACCCATAAAACCTTGGTGTAGCCTTAACTGGAGGTGAAACCACAAAGAAGAAGACTAATTCTCAGAATTTTTTATGCATGAGTCACATGACTTTCTGGAATATGTGCCAAAAAAGGAGCTAATTTGTGTATCGGGGGGGTGCATTGGGGGCAGCTTACAGATAAGAAACTACTGGTGTCTTGTTTACATCTGTGCTTCATTTCCGAATGACTCATCACAGCATAAAGGCGGGCAAGGAAGGAAACCATGTTTCTATTTAATTTGATTTTTAACTACCAATATGTTTTTATAAAATGTTAAGTACTGAGAGGTTTCTAAAACAATCTCTCTTGCTGTCGTTGCATTATGGCCATTGTTTAGAACAATATTATTGCACCCTAGATGAAGCTCCATGCCAAATAAACCTTTTAAAGTGAAGATGTTCATAAGTCTGAGATAGATACCATATTTTTCGAGTGGAACAAAAACTAACTGTGGCATATTCGTATAGCTTGATGAATGAAGTAACTTGTAACAAATTTTTTATTCATGCAGAATCAAGTCAAGTGAGCAGGCAAATTAAAGTATATTTTTTGGTGGACCTGTTTTAGTTTTTGTATACTTCTGATTTTTCCTGAAGTGAGTCGTTAATATTTTTACTGTTTCAGTGACGATTCCAAAGCTAAAGATTCATTGGTTGTTTTTTTGCAGCAGTTCACTAAATTTATTATAATAGACATTGTTGTAAGATCTCAGCAAGGAGTTTCTTAACTACGTTTTCCTTCTATCCATGAAACTTTTCAGTTTAGTTTTAGCTATAAAATCTGTAACTCTGTATTAACAGATTTTCACACTCACTAATCTAGACTGGAGCTGCTTCAAATGTATCTTTTATTTTTTTTATTCAACAACCTCTCACATCTTCACTGGAGATGTGAGTTTCTTTCTTTATTTATACATGCATATAATATGTTAACCATAAACTAAGAACAGCTAGTGAAGTATCTAAATAAGTTGTGAAATTAAATTAATTCATGTAAGCAAGTTTTTGGTCCCAGTATTTAATCAGCAGTTGGCAGCACGCAAAGCTAATAAATAGGGATGCTCCAGCTAGGTTGTTTTTTTTTTTTTAAGGCTGATAACGACTACCTATTTTATGTTCCTGGATTGGACAATTCTGATAGCAATTTTTTTTTTAATCCTATTAAAAAAAATTTTTACGCAAAGCTTCTAATAACCTCACACATAAAAGCTGTATGTTCTGTGTTAACCTCCTTAAATATTAGACCAGAGTGTCAGTTGGACAACAGTATAGACTCATCTCTAGTAAGACCTGAGGTTTACTCGGGATGTAAAATTACCAACAGTGTTAGTGGCTCAGGCAATGGTACAGGTGTATCTTGTGTAATTGTCAGGTTTGAGCTTTACCTGGGCAACAGTGTAGACACATCTTTCTATTCTCATAATAGCATCTCGTTAGAAATGGTCAGTGAAACAAAATGATTCTGGGAATACGAAGTGACACGTCAATTGCACATGTGCAGTGTGCTGTTTATATTATTATTCATCATTATTATTATTTGTATCATTATTCTATTTTCTTCATTTTTGACTTTGAACTTTTAGTGTGTTGCACATTTTACAGTAGTAAGATGATATTTAATAAAAAGTATAATTTTTTTCAGGCATAAACATGTAATGCTTTTTACATGTTTTCTTGAAAAAAAATGTAAAGTTTTAACTTTTGAGATTTTTGTAAGAAAACTGTAGACCCCTTGTGTTAACGGTTCATTTTTTATTAACAAAATTCAGTTGGCTTTTTGTTCAGTGACAATTAAAATAGTAAAAAGGAATAAAATTTTCTTAAAATACATACCTTAACTAATACTGAATGTACAAAAATATTTATCCATAAAGCATATGGCATAAAAGAAAATAAAGTGCTTTCCATAACTAGAAGCTGTCATTGCTTAATTTCTTCTGTAATGTACTTATGTGAAACAAATCTTAATTAAAAAAATATATACTCACACAATCAATCGATATTGGCAAATAAACACTGCATAAATGTTAATATGCATGAGCTTATAGGTTTTAATCGTTAATTGCACTATAGTTGTTTTTGCTGTTAAGATATACTGTACATCTATGCAGTATTTATATTGGTGTTTTTTCTTTTTTTCTTCTGCATACCAACTAGACATTTGTAATTCTTGAGGCATAATTATAGATATGGATCACAATTTTAATTATTCAATACTTGTTTCTTAACGGAATCTCTACTGTATGACACACACAAACAAATAATAAACAGTTACAGTTCTTTAAAAAAGCCACAAATCTATCAAATGTCCAGAAGATGTTTATCAAGAAGATACAAGGCTAATGTGCTTAACAAGTTTATAAGTAAAAGACACATTTTTCTGTTAAGCTAACAAACCTATTGTTTATTAAGCAGCAATTTCAAATTCTTCTTTATCTTTTCCTTTTCCAATTAAAAATGTAAAAGTTGGAACGTAAGACAAGCTTACAGTCCAAATTCAGACAAACAGTGTTCTATTATCATTAAAGGACAAATTAAAAAGGTCTGAATTCATTAAAGTTGCAATTTGTCTAATTGCACAGGATGACTTCTCAGATTCCCTTTTCTTAGTTTATTACTCCATTTTTTTAACATAAAGGCTAATATTCCAATCATCACTCGCTCTCTGGTAAAGCATGCCTTGACTTTCTGCTCATTGTTTATACTATTGGAAGTTTTCTTACAAAAAAAAAAGACCCCTGCTGACTCAGCTTTTAAAAGCTCAGAAACTGAAAATATTGTTTTTATATGATTGGCCAATTTACTAATCACTGTATTTTGTAGTTAAAATAGGCCGATTTAAATTGGCAGCCAATCAATTTAAGCATACCTACTAATAAGCAAAAATCAAGTGTAATATACTCTGAGAGACTTGTTTAGGTGACAGAAATAACATCTTGTTAGTTAATCTCATTTGCCTTGAGAACTGAGTGAATATCGATTCTGAAGTGTTCCATTGCTGTAAAACAGTTGGTGATGGATCTCTATTTTGAAAAGTACTGTTTCATTTTATCCCACAACAAGTTAGTTGGAGTCAAAGGTCTGGAGCATGAAAAGACCAATGTATTAATTGAATCTTGGAGCAATTAAAGGAGCATGTCTGTGCCCCTTCACCCTCCCTTTTCAGTTGGTTTTAGTCATTGGTTCTTTTAGACATTTTTCAAGAGATTACTTTTTTTCTGTGAAATTATATAGTGGTGTCATTGTCTTAAGTTTTGTCATTTTGCAGATTGTTAGCTTTCCGGAGTTTCAGAACTATTTGTCCTGGTTTTATACATGTTCCAGGTGAGATAAGTATTTACAGCGCTGTAGACAAGTTACTCTGATGTTTCTGTTGATTGTGACTTGTACTTTATGCCAAACTAAACTACAGGAGCAAGGCTGCATATATTATTATTTTGACAGTCTTTATACATTAGAGAGCATTTGGCTTTTTGATTAATTTGGAAAATATTGTAGCATTTGGTTATACTTCCCCTTTGACAGAGCTCATGATCCTTGTCATTTACTTTTGCATCAGCTTTTTAAAATAGACTTTATGGTTATAAATCAAAAGTAATGGTCAGTTTTTATGAAACAAACCTTACACGGTAAAATGTGACCTGTAAGGTATCACAAAAATAGAAAACACTTTAACTTTGTTTAATGCTGCATTTTTACATACAATATCAGTTTTTAACATTATTTGTCATTACTCATCACTTTTGACACCTACACAATTGAAAGGTTGAATTTTGGATTAGTATGTAATCATTTCGAACTTTGATCTGTGGTGCCCATGAGTTGAGAATTTAGGCAGTCCAGTGTTTTAAACGTTCACGGTGAATAACTTCATGTTCTTTTTTACAATAACAGTCATAGCTCACTTTAGTTCACATTTTAATTCATACAACTTTAAAGTTCTTATTCGGGAACATATATTTGAAAATGTGAACTTAATTCATGAATTCACTGAAAAATGTTACTGCAAAGTACAGAGCAGATATTCTGAGTTATATTTATATTTAGAAACCGTTGCTTAATTTTTGATTGTGTTATATATTCAGAGCAATTGGAACTAAAGAAAATGGTAATGTTAAATATTTTTAATGGAAATTGTGATACAGCTATTTCTAATGATAGAACTTGCTGAATCCGTAGCATGTTTTTGTTAATGCAAGACATTGTTCTAAAATGTTATGCAACTCTAATGCTAGTTATATTATGTTATTTTTTTAAGTGGTTTGTACTTAAATTTGAAATGTACTTTGTGTTTCCTTTCTAGCTGACCAAGTGTACGGGGACCAGGATATGCATGATGTTGTCAGAAAGCACTGTATGGACTATTTGGTGAGTTTCATTTTGCAAACATTTGTCTTTAATGATTAAAATAGCAGTCACTTCTGTAATTCTTCCTTTAAAAAAGAAGGCTTTGACTTTCTGTTGCAGATAATTTAACTTTCAAAATGATTTTGCAGATGAAGAATGCAGATTATTTTTCAAGTTATGTGACAGAAGATTTCACTACATACATAAACCGGAAGAGGAAGAATAATTGTCATGGGAACCACATTGAGATGCAAGCAATGGCAGAAATGTATAATCGGCCTGTAGAAGTCTATCAGTATGGCACAGGTAATGTGCATCATTATGAAAAGTGGAAAATGCAAATGTTATATTCCACATCAAGCACATATCAAGTACAAATTGTCACCTGATTTTTTTTTTTTTGTTAACCCTTTGAACCTGGCAGGTCAGTTTTTGGGATAATTGCTTAACAGTATACAGTAGTGGCCAAAACGTTTGGCAGTGACACAAATGTGTTTTTTCAAAATCTGCGGCTTTAGTTTTTATGGTGGCAGTTCACGTTGTTTTTATATTATTGCGCAGAGTGATCAGATGCATATTAATCCATCTCAAAGAGCTTTATTAGCATAAAACGTTTATCACAAAAAAACATTTTCATATATTTTGGTCCTGGAACAAAATGATCTGCTAAAAGTGTCCAGCAAGCACCAGGACCATCTCCTCCTGAGGAGTCAGCTACAGAATCGTGTTGCCACCTGTGCAGAGCTTGCTCAGTATTGGCAGCAAGTGGGTGTGAGTGCATCTTCACGCACAGTGAGGTGAAGACTTTAGGACAATGGCCTTGTGTCAGGAAGGGCAGCAAAGAATAACTTCTTTCCAAGAAAAACATCAAGGACAGACTGAATTCTACAGGAATTACAAGGATTGGACAGCAGAAAACTTGTGCAAAGTTATTTTATAGGAGGAATCCTCCTTCCAACTGTTTGGGACATCTGGAAAATGAATTGTATGGAGAAGGGAAAGGTGAATGATACCATGAGTCCTGTGCTTTCTAAGACAATCCATATATGCAGAATGGATCACCATCAGTCAGGATTTGGCCCAGAATCTGATATCCAGCATGCCAGAGCAAATTGCAGAAGTTATGAAGAAGGTTCAACACTGTAAATATTGACTCTCTACATAAATTTGATGTATTTGCCAATAAAAGCCTTTGAACTGTATGAAATATTTATAATTGTTCTTCAGTATACCATAGAAACATGTAAAAAATATAATCTGAAAATACTTAAGTTGCAAAATTTGCAAAACACAAACTTTGTGTCACTGCCAAAATTTTTGGCCAGTATTGTACGCCTGAAAGGCTGATATAACAGTTCGTTTGTCTATCATCATAACCCTGCTGATCTGAAAAATTGCCTGTGCATATCTGTTCTGGTATGCCACTGTTACACTATTCTCTAAATCTTGCAGTCCGCTGACATTGATGCATGTTCTTGAAAAGGCTGCTACACCAATCTGCTACCGTAACCAGGCTAGCCTGAATACAGGCCTTCCCTATATTGGACTACGCACATAATATACTGCTGTCTAGTTATGCTGTTACGCTACTTACACAAAGTTGAGCTAATATTTTTTTTTTTTGTAGCTGCAGGTCAGCTTTGTTTTTTCTCGTAGGTTTCAAGGATAAAACAAAGAAGTTCATTTGTACTTTAGTGTCTGATCAACTCAAAACAATAGATGCTTAGTGTGCACAGGGAAATAAAAACAGGCAAAGAGAATTATAGCCACCAAAGTATAAGTTGAGGTCAAGCATGGGTAAAACGCATTTCAAAAGAAATCTCTCAGTCCAAAAGTTTGTTTTTAAAAATATTTAATGAAAGTTAAAAGCAAATAATCCACACAAGAATAAAAGAAAAAATAGTTACACACATAGAATAAAAGGCAAAATGTATCTTCTCTAAACTTAGCTTTTCTTGAGAAACTTTAGTTATTTCTGTACTTAAAAGTTCTTTACTTCTTCTTGCTGTACTTAAAGATTCTTAGCTTCTTCTTCTGTACGCTTAAAACGTATGGCTTTGCACTTAAATAAGCACAAGTTATTTTACACACTCAAACGGCCCATTGGCATGAGCGTGTGCCCAGGCACGGTTTAAAACCTTATGCCTTCTACACGTTACACATGGCAAGGCTGGTCATTAACTGAAGAAGAATCTTTACTCAAAGCTGTTAGAAATGGCAAGAATATACCAATTTCAGTTCTACTTATGGGGGTTATAGGAACCTCTCATAGATTATGCATTGTCATCTAGTAAATTATTTATAAATCTTATGTAACTAGAAAAATTGCTCTTACAAGAACTTTTGTTGCCCTTCTGCTCTATGGGTGGTTTCATTCCACCCTGAGCTCACCTTAGGATATCAGTGTTATTATGTGACAGGTGTAGTGGCCCAGTCAAACTCCCAGCCTGTCACTGTCCTCAGCGTGTGTTGCACTGCACATGAGGCAGTTTGGGGGCTTGATGCCAGAAATGAGAGGCCCATAGGAAGAGAAGACGCAAGGCAATTGATCAGAAGGTGGTGAAAATCATGTGAAGTGTTCTTGTGCATTGCATCAGTTTTGGCATTAGGTCCTTATAATGGGTAGTACAAAATCTGTTGTTATTTGTGGTTTATCATCAAATTACCATTCATGCACTGTAATGTGACTATTACTGTTCTGCAGAGTGAAATGACCTGCTGTTACACACATTATGCACAAAAAGTGCACTTCAGTTTGTTATTTTTGAAAATGTTTCTAGTTGTGTGCAATTACCAGGCTTGAATAAAAACTGTTTTGTTAAATTTAACTTGGTTGCAAGTTTAAAATTGTTCTGATAGAAACCACTAATGAATATAATAAGAATGATTTAATGCACACATATATTGCAACCTGAAGGGACTACTAGAATCATCATATTGGTGTGATTGTATGAATCAAAGGGTTAAGTTGAGCATTTATAAAGCGCTTTAGAGAAGATTTCAAAATATTGAAATATATATTGTATATCGCAAAACAACCCAAAACTATTGTGTACTTATTTATAGCTCATAACACCCAGCCCTAATACTGTATATAGAAGTTGTCTATAACACTTAAATTTCATTTGTGAGGTAAAAAACAGATATTCCCAAAGAAATTGTATGTCTACAGCTTTTATTTTTTGTGTAGTATCAGGGTACATCTAGCAGTCTTTATTCAAGATTCCCCTGTTAACAAATTATCAATACATGCACACGCTTAAGTACACCAGAGATAGAAAAAGTACTAAAAAAAAAAAACCTACTCCAGTAGAAGTATTATTAGGCAGATGAACATTTACTAAAGTAAAAGTACCTAATATGGAAGCTACTGAGGTAGAAGTAAAAAAGGTGGACAGAGAAAAAAAAATACTGAAGTAAAATTACAATTTAAATATGTCATAAAAAAGTTTGCTAAAATTAGTTAATATCCACAAATGTCTTTGGTTTGCATTGGAAAGCATAAGAAAAATATTTATTAAATGCATATTCTATACATATATAAATATGCACATGCACAATGTTGTACTCTAGTGTATATTACATATACAAGTCTATGAGATTAAAAAAAAACTAAATTTTAACAAACCACACAGCAGTCTTATTGATTTCAGTTATAATTAATAATATACACTTCTAGCAAAATGAGTTCTTCATTATTTGCAAAGCACATAGTGTCCCCCTTCACTGGAATGAGATATCAAGTTGTGAAAACCAGACCAAATATTTTTATTGCAAGAAATACACAATTGAAATAACATAAATTCCAGAAGTCTGCTATATGGTTTATTTACATTTTCAAAACATTGTTTTAATGTGCATATACTCGGTAGAAAACTTTCAATGTAAGACTGCAATTGTAATTTTTTTATGTTAAATTCTAAAAATTGACAGATAAATCCCAATAAATGCTGCTTGTTATCCTAGCTCATCTTTTTGAACAACTGGGCACTGCTTCAGAATTTTAATGTAGTATTTTTTAATGCCATCACTATGATATCTGTCATTTATTGTGTATTATTTTAAATGCCCCACTAGTATAAAAATAACCTTCCCTGTGGGTTTTTTTGTAAATTTGAGGATGTGTTCCTGTGTGCAGGTAGCCCCACATTTTTTGGATTGCAGTTTACACTGCATGATAAAGCTGTTTTGTCTTTTGTCCTTGAAACTCAACAGCTCTTCTAAATGTGAACAGTGACATATACCGTTTTTTTGCAACTACCACTAAACAGCAAACGTTCCACTGCATCTTCCATTACACAGGTATCTCCACATTTAGCTGAAACATGAAGTCAGTGCAAACCAGATTTAAGACAAGAACCTCTGCAACGCATACAGTTCTTGACCAATACACTGGGCCTTTACACCTCATTATGCTGAGATGTACCCCTTCAACCCAGAGAGGACTGCACAGCCATTGTATCATTTGCTAAAAATACTTTGTCCTTCCAGAACCTAACCTATGACCCCCCAACTTTTTATATATTTTAGTTTTATTTGAATTGTCTACTCTGCATTCGGTGGCGCAGTGGGTAGCGCTGCTGCCTCGCAGTTGGGAGACCTGGGGACCTGGGTTCGCTTCCCGAGTCCTCCCTGCGTGGAGTTTGCATGTTCTTCCCGTGTCTGCGTGGGTTTCCTCCAAGCACTCTGGTTTCCTCCCACAGTCCAAAGACATGCAGGTTAGGTGGATTGGCGATTCTAAATTGGCCCTAGTGTGTGCTTGGTGTGTGGGTGTGTTTGTGTGTGTCCTGCGGTGGGTTGGCACCCTGCCCAGGATTGGTTAATGCCTTGTGCCCTGTGTTGGCTGGGATTGGCTCCAGCAGACCCCCCGTGACCCTGTGTTCGGATTCAGCGGGTTGGAAAATGGATGGATGGATACTCTGCACTCGATTTTGAACACAGCCAATCAATTCTACTTTGTAACAGCCTCCCTTAAAAATGTAACACAGTAGAATTGTTACTAAATAATATACTTTTTGAAGAGTAAAATATTTCCATTTAAAGGTTAACTTACTGAACATGGCTATACTGCTAGTGTGGAATAGCAGACTACATAAGCTAGAGTTATGGATCCGGTTTAAAAAATATATATATACTGCATATTATACGCGCACACACACATAGTAGAACCCTTATTTAACATTTTTTTAGAGGCAGACTTAAAAGTTTTAAATGCAGGAAAAATGTTAAATGAAGGAAAATGTCACTCATGTGTCTGGATCCTGTTAGTATAGGACTAGGTTTACTGTGTTAAAAAAATTTTTTTTATCATTTCACTGCAGCTATTTTGTGATTACTAGTTATGGTATAGTTTATTTTGATTTGTTCTGTTTTGTTTGTGGAATTATTATTGTTGTTTTTGTTTCATATTTGTACTCTTCTGCATTTTTGCTGCTGTGTTGTTGAAAGCAATGACACATTTGTTAAGCTATAGTAGCCAATTGCAGGTCAGCACAACTTTGTGCTTGATTTTTAAAAGCTAAGACACATTGCAGTTCTATTCCAACATCTCTATCAGATCTCAGGATACTAGCTTCAGGTGCACTTCAAGTTCAAGTTTATTGTTATGTGCTCATAGTAGAATGTCATTTTTTAAATGAAGATTGTATTGTACAACTAGTGTTTCTCTGATTAAAAACCAAATTGTCTTAGCTTTATCCACACATGCTTTTCCTGATTGTTTTTAAGATAAGAATATTCCAGGTGCTTACTGATTTACTTCTAGCCACTGTTTATTTTATGCCCTGTCTCTTTAAATTTTCTGTTACCTACCCTTTGAGCAAATACTGAGTAGGAGTGCCTGGGGGTGGTGTTGAATTGTAACAAGAACCAGCAAATAGTATTGATGTTGCAAAGTGATGTTAAAGAGGCTACTTTAAAGGTAAATGTAAAAGTAAAAATTGGGAACAATATCAGCCTTTTTTACTCCAGGAATCAATGCCATTTTATAGAGATGGATTTTTATAACCAATTATTTAAACTTTTTTTTTTCACATTTAGATCCAGCAATTATATTAAAAGGCCCTTCATAATTCAGTTATCTAATAGGGCACCTTTCATGTAACATTTCCTTTTTGCCTTATTTACAGAACCAATCAACACGTTCCATGGCATTCATCAGAATAATGATGAGCCAATACGGGTCAGCTACCACCGTAACATCCACTACAATTCTGTTGTTAACCCAAACAAAGCAACAATCGGAGTTGGGCTGGGGCTACCAGCCTTCAAACCAGGGGTGAGTATAAGTGATGATTAGCTTTTGACTCCATCCTTGAGTAAATGGAATAAAAAACTAAAATATTTATGGTGTCTCATAGTTAACATTTAGCTGATTACTTATTAAAAAAGTAGTGTTTTAGAGTTTGCAAAATACTATATAATTTTGTTCTACTGTAAACAGAATAATGAAAATTTAAAGGAAATTAATTTGTATTATTGTTGCATTATTCCCATCGTTTCCATATCCATAGTAAATATAAAGCATCTGGTGAAGCCTGCTTATGTGAAATACCACCCCCCATCTATACATTTTCTGCAGTGTGACAAATGTACCCTGATGCCAGCAGCCAGGCCCTGATTAGCCGTGCAACTGTTGTCCTTGGGAGACTTATTCTGTTACATATCTCTTTTCATTGTTAAATCAGACAAACTTCAATGATGTAAATTATATATGGGTATAATTCATATCTGATCATTTTGCTACAAAGACTTTAAATTTTGATTAAAGGCCTCTGTATATGGTATAAGATGATTCAGGTACTACTCTGTGTTACAAGTCTGTAATAAACACTGTCTTGTGTTTTTAATGAAGTGTCAGGAAATTTTCTTCTTTATGACCTCCAAAATATGACAAAACATGAAAATAGTTCATATATTTGCTGTGTTTTGCTAAATGTCTATGAGTCATCATGTGCTATATTAAAATAAATTGGGCTTTCCCCAGCATTATACTACGGCATATATAGTAAAATGACAAGTACATTTAAGAACCTTCATGCATTAGTTCTGATGTATTTTTTTTGTAAATAAATAAGCATATAAGCATTCTTTCTATTCCTTTAGATATTTTTCATCTATCAGGTTTTTCAGTTTCATATTTTTAGACATAATACTTTGCTGACCTGAACTTATGTACTGTATTATTTGTGTTTCATAGTGAGTAAGGTATTACTAAAACCATTTTGCTTATTTTTTATTGTTACTTGCTCTTGTGCTGAAATGTTTCACATCCTGGCTTAATAGTTCAGCTAGAATCTTTTTTTTCTGCCATGCTGCACAATTTTCAAAAGCTTTGTATAGTTTCCCATATAGATGTTACACTTTAAAATGTATTCCCCACTATGTATTAAGTTCTCCATAGTTCTGCAATTGATGACACTGCATTTCTTTTCCAACAATTTGAAAACTGTGTCAGCTCTTCCCATTTTCTGTATTTAATCATGAGTACTTTTTTCTGTCCCCCTACCCCCCTTGCCTCAGATTGTGATTTGCTTACTTATTTTTAATGTACATTTTGGACCTTTATCGATTGTACGAATGGCAGGATGACACCCAACCTCTTGTTGCGTCCAAACGGTGCCATCTTTCACCTATACACCTGGTGCAGCTGCGTTGTTCTTATGTGAATGGACATTTCTTGTGGGGAGGGCTTCTGTTGTCTTTCTCCAATGTAGAACCCTCATCTGAGTTCACCTCTGTTAAAGCATATCTTTATTTGAAAACTAACAGTGTCAGATCGGGGGGTATATGAACATGACTGAGAGAATAAAAGTGAATAATTAAACAAAATGCTAACTTTTACAAGTACCATAAATTTACACTGGCTGCGTGAAGGACCGAACCTGCAACCTCTCGACTTGGAGACAGCAGTTCTTACCTCTGCACCAGCCAAGCAGACATGTACAGTGCTCAGCATAAATGAGTACACCCCACTACATTTGTCAGAAAACCTTTAGTTTCCTTTCAGTATCAACATTGTCTATGAGATACTGTACTACAAAATACTCCCACAAATGTGGGCCATTGATTGCAAACAAGATTTGTTAATTTGCACACACAAAAAAGTGATTATCCTAACAAATTCATTCAAGACCATGTAGCAAAAATGAGTACACTCCAATTATAGTCTTAGGAGAAAAGCCACACTTAAGACTACAAAAGTCCAATTAACAGGCATTCAACCACAGGTGAGTCTAATGATTCATTTAAGAGGTGTCCAGCAGACAGGTGACTATAAAAGGGCATTACTTAACAAAGAAAAGCCCTTCCCATTTCATGCTGTCAGCAATGGCTCCACATGGAAGAGAAATGTCAAAAAATCTGAGAAAGGAAATCATTACTTTACACAAAAAAGGTGAGGGCTACAAGAAGATCAGCAAAGCTTTACATATCAGTCAAAATACTGTAGCAAAAGTGATCCAAAAATTTAAGAAAGATGGAAGTGTAACCATCTTACAGAGACGTCCAGGCTGTCCATGGAAGTTAACATCTCGACAGGAGCGTCTTCTGATGAGAAGGGTTGAAGAAAATCGCCATGCAAGTTCACTGCAGTTAGCTAAAGCAGTAGAAAGCCAAACTGGAGTGACCGTTTCCCGTGACACAATACGGCGCACACTGCAGAGGAATGGCATGCATGGGTATCGTCCACGAAGGAAGCCTCTCCTAAAGCCCATGCACAAAAAAGCACGCCTAGAATTTGCTAAGGCCCATGCTGAAAAAGATGAAGACTACTGGGACTCTATACTCTGGAGTGATGAGACAAAGATCACTGTTTTTGGAACTAATGGTTTCAAAACTGTATGGCGTTGTAAAGGTGAGGATTTCAAAGAAAAATGCATGGTGCCTAAAGTGAAACATGGTGGTGGCAGTGTCCTTATGTGGGGCTACATGAGTGCTGCTGGTGTTGGGGAGCTGCATTTCATTGATGGTATCATGAACTCAACAATGTACTACTCTATACTGAAGGAGAAGATGCTGCCATCACTCTGTGCACTTGGTCGTCGTGCACTTTTCCAACACGACAATGATCCAAAACACACATCTAAAGCTACTGTTGCATTTCTGAAGAAGAACAGGGTGAAGGTGATTGAATGGCCAAGTATGTCTCCTGATCTGAACCCAATCGAACACCTGTGGGGAATTCTGAAGCGACAAGTTGAGCATCACTCTCCATCCAGCATCCAGGCTCTAAAAGAGGTTATTCTTGAAGAATGGAAAAAGATAGATGTTGCAATATGTCGCCAACTTGTTCATTCCATGCCTAGAAGACTTGGTGCTGTCCTTAAGAATCATGGTGGTCATACAAAATACTAGATGTAGTAGTTTTTGTTGCGGAGTGTATTCATTTTTGCTTCAACCAATTTGAGTGAAACTGAAGATTTTGTGATCTAAGTTATATTATTAACCTTAATGTCATGTTATGGAGTTTAGCAAGTGTTCAATAAAACTCAGCCTTGTGAAAATTTTGGACATTGTTCTTTTGTTCATTGAGCTACTGATTAAATTCGTACTTTTTAAAGGGGGGTGTACTCATTTATGCTGAGCACTGTATGTATGTGTGTGTGTGTGTGTGTGTGTGTGTCATACCCTATCCCAATTTCTTTTATTTTGGTTAAATTCTAGAAGAAAAGCGCACTTGTTTTGTTATATCTGTGTCTTTTGTGAAAGTGTTTATTTGATACTTGGACTTCAGTCTTCACAAATTATACACTTCACGTCAGCATTGTGCCAATTATTAGTAGAACACAAAAAAAAATTTCTGTTTTAGTTGTGTTCAACATTTCTTACCTCACATTTCATGTAATCCAATATTTACACAGATCATTGTAGACACGGAACACACATGAAATGTACGTGTTCCAAATAACAATATACAGTCGTATGAAAAAGTTTGGGAACCCCTCTTAATTCTTTGGATTTTTGTTTATCATTGGCTGAGCTTTCAAAGTAGCAACTTCCTTTTAATATATGACCTGCCTTATGGAAACAGTAGTATTTCAGCAGTGACATTAAGTTTATTGGATTAACAGAAAATATGCACTATGCATCATAACAAAATTAGACAAGTGCATAAATTTGGGCACCTCAACAGAGATATTACATCAATACTTAGTTGAGCCTCCTTTTGCAAATATAACAGCCTCTACACGCCTCCTATAGCCTTTGATGAGTGTCTGGTTTCTAGATGGAGGTATTTTTGACCATTCTTCCATACAAAATCTCTCCAGTTCAGTTAAAAATGATGGCTGCTGAGCATGGACAGCCTGCTTCAAATCATCCCATAGATTTTCGATGATATTCAAGTCAGGGGACTGTAACGGCCATTCCAGAACATTGTACTTCTCCCTCTGCATGAATGCCTTTGTAGATTTCGAACTGTGTTTTGGGTCATTGCCTTGTTCGAATATCCAACCCCTGCGTAACTTCAACTTTGTGACTGATGCTTGAGCATTATCCTAAAGAATTTGTTGATATTGGGTTGAATTCATCCGACCCTCGATTTTAACAAGGTCCCCAGTCCCTGAACTAGCCACACAGCCCAACAGCATGATGGAACCTCCACCAAATTTGACAGTAGGTAGCAGGTGTTTTTCTTGGAATGAGGTGTTCTTCTTCCACCATGCAAAGCGCTTTTTGTTATGACCAAATAACTCAATTTTTGTCTCATCAGTCCAAAGCACTTTGCTTGTTTCTCATCACCCTGCAATACAGATGTTCTTTGTGCAAATTGTGCTGAATTGTAGAAAGATGTACAGATATACCATCTGCAGCAAGATGTTCTTGCAGGTCTTTGGAGGTGATCTGTGGGTTGTCTGTAACCATTCTGGCAATCCTGCGCATAAGCCACTCCTGTATTTTTCTTGGCCTGCCAGACCTGGGTTTAGCAGCAGCTGTGCCTGTGGCCTTCCATTTCCTGATTACATTCCTTATAGTTGAAACTGACAGTTTAAACCTCTGAGATAGCTTTTTGTAGCCTTCCCCCTATACTGTAATACTGAACAATCTTAGTTTTCAGATCTTTTGAGAATTGCTTTGAGGATCTCATGCTGTCACTCTTCAGAGGAGAGTCAAAGGGAAGAATATCTTTCAGTTGACCACCTTAAATACCTTTTCTCATGATTGGACACACCTGTATGAAGTTCAAGGCTTAACAAGCTAATCCAACCAATTTGGTGTTGCAAGTAATCAGTATTGAGCAGTTACATGCATTCAAATCAGCAAAATTACAAGGGTACCCAACTTTTTGCAAAGCCAGTTTTTCACATTTGATTTAATTTCATACAACTAAATACTGCTTCACTAAAAATTTTTCTTCAGAAAATACCCCAGTACTCAGATGTTCCTAGGAAATGAAAGACATACCACTGTTATCTTTTTTTGTTGAAAGTAGAGTAAATTATTACGCAGGCTGAGAGGGGTTCCCAAACTTTTTCATATGACTGTATTATTTACCCTGTACAATTCAAGGCACCTCACACCCAGATAAACAGACTTGAGCTGGAAGAACTTTGTGTACAAATAAAGCTGCGTCGGTAGGAGGGATGGGATAGCAGGCTGCCAGTGCTGATCAACATATTTTCAAAACAAAAGACGCTGATGAGGAGGTGCAAGGGAATTTAAGGTGACCCAGGATTACAAGTTTTTTTGTAGGCTTCAGGGATTCTAGTGTTAAGAGGACAGTTGACAAATTTCTCTAATCAATAACACAAATGTCCTTTCAATACATTCTGGGACTGTCTGAAAGTGAAGACAGTATATGGACAAGGGTTTGTTGATGAGGTTCCCTTCCATCTTAAGTCACTCTGTGAGTGAAATCAGTATGTGGAGGAACATTACGGACATGACCCCTGAATTCAAGCACAAGGTTTAGCACTAACTGAAAGAGTGCACCTTTAACAGTGAGGATGTTATGCAATTACTTTGATCTGGTCATCTTCCTTATTAACTTACAGTTAGGTCCATAAATATTTGGACAGAGACAACTTTTTTTCTAATTTTGGTTCTGTACATTACCACAATGGATTTTAAACGAAACAACTCAGATGCAGTTGAAGTGCAGACTTTCAGCTTTAATTCGGTGGGGTGAACAAAACAATTGCATAAATATGTGAGGCAAATAAAGTATTTTTTTAACACAGTCCATTCATTTCAGGGGCTCAAAAGTAATTGGACAAATTAAATAACTGGAAATAAAATGTTCATTTCTAATACTTGGTTGAAAACCCTTTGCTGGCAATGCTAGCTAGCTTTTTGCATTTTCATTTGCAGTTACGAGGACCTAATGATATATAATGCACTTTTTCTGAACAGCTGTCTCAACTATACACACAGAAGTGTCAATTTTAACACAAACACTCTTCTTATAGTTTTACTGTACCATCAGTAAACAGTCACATTCCTTCGCATATATTGCAGACCTATAGGGAAACAGCATGTTTGTGCTTACACTTTGTGCTGATGGTAATAAGGACAGTAATCATTGCCACCTCTTCCCTATACATTATTTTCTGCCTTCTGACTCCCTTTGATATATTTTTGGATTTTATGACTAAATTTTTAATGAACCTTATTATTTAAATCTCTTAGTGAAAATGTAGCTAATGTTCATTGTTTCTTATAAAAAACAAAGCTCCTTTCAACATGAATAGCCTATACAAAGATGAATTGCTTGTATCAACTGAACAGCTTTGTAATACTTGCTTAATGTGTTTACTGTGCCTGCTTATTCCACTTCTAGGGTCACAGGTAGTTGGTGCAAAGCACACTTACTTAGAAACCTAGACTCACCCGTACCAAATCAGTTATAGATTTGTGATTTAATCTGTTACACTTTTATTTGGGATGTAGACACCCACAGAGAAAAGCCTACACAAATAGTGACCCGGTCAGGATTTAAGCACTGGCTTTTAGCACTGTAAATAAGCAGTATAAACTGCAGTGCCACCATGCTACCCTGTATTGCCTACTCACAAAAAATATTATTTTTTGGTGCTGTACATTCACAATAGTAACTGTATCTCCAAATAGTTTAATTAAAAACTGAGACTATGTCACATTACCTACTTAGGAGTTTGCTTTGTTATTGTAAATTGTGATGTTCTTCTTTGTCTGTTATGGAGATACAGTGATTACAGCATTTAGAAGGGTAAGACAATTGTGACCAACCAGGATAGTGTATCCTATTTTTTCCCACTCATTGTTTAATAATACACCTACTAGCTTTTGAATGCCTGAGTTTCTGTTGTAAAGGCCACACTAAGCCCCTTGGAAACGGATGTTTGTTTTGCATATTTGCCATTCAGCAACTGTCATTAATGCATATAAAAAAGCAAGAGAACTTCACAGTTATGTTGTCTACGTGATCATAGCAGCTGTGTGGTTGGAATCGACTACCTTAGGATACACATGCAATATCGATGAGTATCACTGATGTAACCAAGGAATACATCTTGAAAACCTGATTGTAATTGTTGAAACTTAACCCTTGCTTTTTTCCTCTCAGAAACTAAAATGATTTAATTGTACATGTGTTGTCTAGTTGATTAATTCTTTAGGTCGTGTTAATTTCCTTAAAGTTGTATTTCTGATAGTCTTCCTATTTGTTTACCTTTCATGTTTAGTACTCATGTTGTCAGACATAGCCCCCCTTTCAGTTTTTGTACAGTTTGGTAATAATTGACTTGGCCCAGCCCTAGCAACTATAGCATGTAAACCACTGCACTGTTACAGAGTTCATTTTGTTCAGGTACTCTTGTGTCCCTCTAGATTAGAGTATCTCAGACGGGTGATGCTGTACTTCTCAATAAGCGATGTAATTTTTTGATTACCTATATATTCTCTTTTATGGCATCTTTGATTTTTGTTCTGTAAGAGATGGAAATCAACAGCTTGTTTTTGTCAATAGGCTCCACTGTTGGGAGTACTTTGTTTTTACTGATTCTAACATTTTGAATAGGTTCAAATTGGATTTTTTTATTATTAAAGGTTTTTCTTATAATGGGCAGCATGGTGGTGTAGCGGTTAGTGCTGTCTATGCAAGCCCTGTATCAGTCTGTAGTTTACACATTCTTAGTCTCTGGGGTTTCTATCCATTTATGCTAGTTTTCCACTCAAATCTCCAAAAGAAAGAGTGGTTCATTAGTTTGGTGATTTTTAATGAGCACTGTGTGGGCCTTGTAACCGATGTTGCTATTACATGCTCTGACTCAATTTGACCCTGAATTAGAATAAGCAGGTTTGAGAGTGTTCCATATATGTGCCTTTTGACTTTGTTTTGATTTTTGACTGCAGCTTCCTTTTGACGCAGTCAAGCAGGACAAATGCAATGAATTTTGACATATGTTTGTAACAGTCCTTTCAAATAATCTTTTTGATATTGCTTTGTGGTAGAGTTAGGGAGGTGTTACAGAAAATGTATATTTTTGTCTGAATGTTACACATTTAATTTAAGCCTAGTACATTTTTTTCCTTATTCTTAATGGGTTTTCACCTAAAGCATATGTTGAGACCTGTGATCACTTCTCTTGCTTTTTCATAGTGTATTTTTTATTTATACTGCTTAGGATGAACAGGTGACAAAAAATTAAAGGTGTTAGTATTCCCCTCCAGGCTAGTGTTTAACTATTGCAAGTGTCTATCAACCCATTTTGTATTGAAACAGGACTATGTCAGGTATTTAGAAACCAGGTGGCACACAGCTATTGCTTATGTCCCCACATGGATTCATACTAACATAAGGGAATGATAGAAACATACATTAGATGGACATTTATGGAGAAATGGCGATGGTAAAAACATTTATTTATCTTTTCAATAAAGAGCTATGCTGTAAGTTATGGGCTTCTAATGGGTCTTTAATGCATTTCTAGCACTCAGAAACAGGCACTCCAGGAAGAAACTGCTTTTCAGCTTTCACTTTGCATTTAGGGGCCATTTACCTTACAGAAGTAATAAAGTGTAAAGCAGACTGTGCCCTGTAGCATCTTCCAAGAAAATAACTAAGCATCCAGTTCCGCATATTCAGGATACAGCCATTTGCATTTTTAAGATTTCTGTGGAGCGTTTGTTTATAGTATCGAAGCATCTATGTCAAACACAGTAAAGCTCACGTGTCATATCTCGCGTCATATATGTGTGATGGTCATTACTACCAGCAGTATAAGATTTCTAAGAATTACACAACAGAGAAAGAAAGGCAAGGTTTATTTTGAAATGCTTTTTTAAATAAGGTAATCTGCATTTCTCATTCTGAATTAAGAGTGAACAGTACCTTTGTCTATCATACAATAACTTATACCATTTGAGTTCACATTTCACTACATCATTTTTTTATTTAGTTTAAAAAGTTTGTAAAAAGTCAAATTAAAAAATGTGTGCAATCTACACTAAAAAGTTTTAGAACACCTCAGTTTTTCCAGTTTTTCTTCAGATATAATCGGTTGAAGTGCACTGTGTGACCTAAAATAGTGACAAGGTAAGTAGTAAACTAGAGGATTAAATTTAATGTTCAGGTTAGCAAAAACCGAAAAAATTAATTTTCAGAATATTCCAAATGGGCCATCTTCAGGGAACAACTAATAGGTTACAACCTAGAGATGTTCTGCAGTAATAAAAGTAAATTAAGCTTTACAAGTTGAAGCAAACAATTTGTACAGGTTGATTACATAAACACCCGTTGTCTGTTTTAAATCAGAGTTGGAACAGACTGTGTCACTACACCCTAGCAGATCATAACCTGGTTCTGCTTCAGCCTCACTACAAACCAAGAGTGAGGGTCCTACCTACAATCACATGCTCATTCAGGAAGTGGTCCCTGGAGGCAGAGAAGGCTCTGAGAGAATGCTTTGGAACTACAGACTGGGATATCCTGCAGGGATCACATAGTGAGAACATTGAGGAAGTTGTTGACTGCACTATTAACTACATCAACTTCTGTATGGACATTGTAGTTCCAGTAAGAACTGTATGCTGCTATGCTAACAACAAGCCATGGATTACAAGTGACATCAAGTGCCTTTTGAACCAGAAGAAAAGGGCTTTTAAAGGCGGTGATCAGCATGAGCTCAAGCGCGTGCAGAAGGAACTCAGAGTCCAGCTCAGGGCGGCAAAGGAACAATACAGGAGAAAGCTGGAGCAGAAGTTGCAGAATAACAGCATGAAGGAAGTGTGGGATGGGATGAAGATCATCACTGGCTGCAGCTCGAAGCAGGGTGCCACCATTGAGAGAGACGTGAAGAGAGCAAACCAAATGAACAACTTCTTAAACAGGTTTGACCACCCTAACCCACTCTCACCTTGGAGTACTACACCCTCCACACATCCTTCTGCTGATACCAGCATAGGAGAGACATCCCCACCCATAATTACAACAGCGCAAGTGAGCAGAGAGCTGAGGAGACTTCGTGCCAGCAAAGCAGCGGGTCCAGATGGAGTATCGCCACGACTGCTGAAGGTCTGTGCATCAGAGCTGGGGGGTCCTCTACAGAGCATCTTCAACCTGAGCCTGGAACAGGGGAGAGTCCCGAGGCTTTGGAAAACATCTTGCATCACCCCAGTCCCAAAGGTATCACGTCCTAGTGAGCTGAATGACTTCCGGCCTGTTGCTCTGACATCACATGTGATGAAGACCATGGAGAGGCTGCTGCTTCACCACCTGAGGCCACAGGTTCAACACGCCCTCGACCCTCTGCAGTTTGCATATCAGGAGAAGGTGGGAGCGGAGGATGCCATCATCTACAGTGGTGTGAAAAACTATTTGCCCCCTTCCTGATTTCTTATTCTTTTGCATGTTTGTCACACAAAATGTTTCTGATCATCAAACACATTTAACCATTAGTCAAATATAACACAAGTAAACACAAAATGCAGTTTTTAAATGATGGTGTTTATTATATAGGGAGAAAAAAAATCCAAACCTACATGGCCCTGTGTGAAAAAGTAATTGCCCCCTTGTTAAAAAATAACCTAACTGTGGTGTATCACACCTGAGTTCAATTTCCGTAGCCACCCCCAGGCCTGATTACTGCCACACCTGTTTCAATCAAGAAATCACTTAAATAGGAGCTGCCTGACACAGAGAAGTAGACCAAAAGCACCTCAAAAGCTAGACATCATGCCAAGATCCAAAGAAATTCAGGAACAAATGAGAACAGAAGTAATTGAGATCTATCAGTCTGGTAAAGGTTATAAAGCCATTTCTAAAGCTTTGGGACTCCAGCGAACCACAGTGAGAGCCATTATCCACAAATGGCAAAAACATGGAACAGTGGTGAACCTTCCCAGGAGTGGCCGGCCGACCAAAATTACCCCAAGAGCGCAGAGACGACTCATCCGAGAGGTCACAAAAGACCCCAGGACAACGTCTAAAGAACTGCAGGCCTCACTTGCCTCAATTAAGGTCAGTGTTCACGACTCCACCATAAGAAAGAGACTGGGCAAAAACGGCCTGCATGGCAGATTTCCAAGACACAAACCACTGTTAAGCAAAAAGAACATTAGGGCTCGTCTCAATTTTGCTAAGAAACATCTGAATGATTGCCAAGACTTTTGGGAAAATACCTTGTGGACTGATGAGTCAAAAGTTGAACTTTTTGGAAGGCAAATGTCCCGTTACATCTGGCGTAAAAGGAACACAGCATTTCAGAAAAAGAACATCATACCAACAGTAAAATATGGTGGTGGTAGTGTGATGGTCTGGGGTTGTTTTGCTGCTTCAGGACCTGGAAGGCTTGCTGTGATAGATGGATCCATGAATTCTACTGTCTACCAAAAAATCCTGAAGGAGAATGTCCGGCCATCTGTTCGTCAACTCAAGCTGAAGCGATCTTGGGTGCTGCAACAGGACAATGACCCAAAACACACCAGCAAATCCACCTCTGAATGGCTGAAGAAAAACAAAATGAAGACTTTGGAGTGGCCTAGTCAAAGTCCTGACCTGAATCCAATTGAGATGCTATGGCATGACCTTAAAAAGGCGGTTCATGCTAGAAAACCCTCAAATAAAGCTGAATTACAACAATTTTGCAAAGATGAGTGGGCCAAAATTCCTCCAGAGCGCTGTAAAAGACTCATTGCAAGTTATCGCAAATGCTTGATTGCAGTTATTGCTGCTAAGGGTGGCCCAACCAGTTATTAGGTTCAGGGGGCAATTACTTTTTCACACAGGGCCATGTAGGTTTGGATTTTTTTTTCTCCCTAAATAATAAAAACCACCATTTACAAACTGCATTTTGTGTTTACATGTGTTATATTTGACTAATGGTTAAATGTGTTTGATGATCAGAAACATTTTGTGTGACAAACATGCAAAAGAATAAGAAATCAGGAAGGGGGCAAATAGTTTTTCACACCACTGTATATGCTACACCGATCCCTTTCCCACTTGGACAGAGGCAGTGGTGCTGTAAGAATTATGTTTCTAGACATCTCTAGCGCCTTCAACACAATCCAACCTCTGCTCCTTAGGGACAAGCTGACAGAGATGGGAGTAGATTCATACCTGGTGGCATGGATCGTGGACTATCTTAAAGACAGACCTCAGTACGTGCGTCTTGGGAACTGCACGTCTGACATTGTGGTCAGCAACACAGGAGCGCCACAGGGGACTGTACTTTCTCCGGTCCTGTTCAGCCTATATACATCAGACTTACAATACAACTCAGAGTCCTGCCACGTGCAAAAGTTCGCTGACGACACTGCTATCGTGGGCTGCATCAGGAGTGGGCAGGAGGAGGAGTATAGGGACCTAATCAATGACTTTGTTAAATGGTGCGACTCATGCCACCTACACCTGAACACCAGCAAAACCAAGGAGCTGGTGGTGGATTTTAGGAGGTCCAGACCCCTCATGGACCCCGTGATCATCAGAGGTGACTGTGTGCAGATGGTGCAGACCTATAAATATCTGGGAGTGCAGCTGGATGATAAATTAGACTGGACTGCCAATACTGATGCTCTGTGTAAGAAAGGACAGAGCCGGTTATACTTCCTTAGAAGGCTGGCGTCCTTCAACATCTGCAATAAGATGCTGCAGATGTTCTATCAGACGGTTGTGGCGAGCGCCCTCTTCTACATGGTGGTGTGATGGGGAGGCAGCATTAAGAAGAAAGATGCCTCACGCCTGGACAAACTGGTGAGGAAGGCAGGCTCTATTGTTGGCATGGAGCTGGACAGTTTGACATCTGTGGCAGAGCGACGGGCGCTAAGCGGGCTCCTATCAATTATGGAGAATCCACTGCATCCACTAAACAGTGTCATCTCCAGACAGAAGAGCAGCTTCAGCGACAGACTGCTGTCACTTTCCTGCTCCACTGACAGACTGAGAAGATCGTTCCTCCCCCAAACTATGCGACTCTTCAATTCCACCCAGGGGGGTAAACATTAACATTTAACATTATACAAAGTTATTGTCTGTTTTTACCTGCATTATTATCAATCTTTAATTTAATATTGATTTTTGTATCAGTATGCTGCTGCTGGAGTATGTGAATTTCCCCTTGGGATTAATAAAGTATCTATCTATCTATGAAGTACTACTTGGATAATATTACACTGTAGAAAGTTGTAAATTCCAATAATAATGACAAGAAAATTGCAATTAACAAATGAACTGAGACAGAGCACTATTACCCACAGAAATTTAGGCCTTTATTTTAGAGAAATTGGCCAAAAAAAAATCAGTATCAGTGAGAATGGTGCCTTACACAATCCAAAAGCAATTGGAACCTTCAATAGGAAGAGATCTGGCAGTCACACCCCAAGCAGAAGACAAGTTTCTAAGGGTCACCAGCTTGCGTGATATGCGTGTCACAGCACACCTTCAAGCACAGCTTAACAGTGGTTGAAAAAAGCAAGTGTCAGTTTCTACTGTGAAGAGGAGACTTTGTGCTGCAGGTAGGGGTGGGCGTATTTAGGGTATGACCAAAATTCTGTATCACGGTGTTTTTCTAAATTATCCCGGTTTCACGGTATTTTTTTCCCATGCATGAGTAGATGTTAACCACATTTTCCACTGCAATTACTGTCTAAGAAAAACCTATTCCACTGTCATGAGCATTGTACATTGTACAAAAAAAACATTTTAATGTGCACACAAGTATTAATACAGGTTTGCATGGCCCCATAAAGTGATAGCTTTAAGGGGGTGGCACTAATGAAGAGAAGGAATCACACTGCATGACAAATGCAGTCAAAATATAGAACCTTTTATTGAACAAATTTTGCAAACAACTTAAACTATAATTTTGACAACATATTTTCGACTATCCAAAGAGGCATTTAGACTTAGTAAAATATCCAGAGGTGCTTGTCAAAAGTTGTATTGCACTGAACATGTCTTAGAAAAGAAATAAATAGTAAGTATTTTTTCTAAACCAACTACACTTTCTATTAATGTTAACCATCTGTCCACTGACACGTTAAAGTGAGTTTTTAAACAGTTTTACCATCATTAAACTGCATAATATTTAAACTAATAAATAATAACAATATAATAAATAATAGTATTATTACTGATAGTTGCACTATTACTTCAAGACTTCAAGCCCGGGTGCATTACACAGTATTCACCAAATTAAAATAAAATAAAACAAGTGCAACTTGGTGATGACATCTTTACCAACTGAACCATCATTTAGGCAAACTGCATTAATATGGACCTTGCTTCAAGCTAAGCTATACTTAAATAATAAAACTGCAACTTGCATTTATAATGCTATTTGTGTTATAGCCCTACAGAATCGTATTAGGGCCACTGTGAAGAAAAAAAAATGCGGACACGGAAGAAAAAAAAACAAACTATATGTCGAGAATAAAGTCAACATGTTGACTTTATTCTCGACATTTCCACTTTAATTTTGACGCTTATGTCGAGATTAAAGTCAACATTTCCACTTTATTTATTTTATTTTATAATTAAAGTAGAATGTCGTAAACTAAACTTGATCAATGTTTAATTTACTAGATTTTCTCAAACCCTGTCATAAGTTAATGCAGCACATTAAATGCTTTGTGTTGTGTTCCCCGACCCAGTTGTTAATCAATACGCTTCTTAAACTGACTTCCTCTACACTAGGAGGAGGCGCCGTCAGCAATCACCGCACAGAATACATTCACTTCATGATATTCCTGCTGTCTGAAAATTTAGAATGCTAAGATAAATACTTGATATCATTTTCAGGATGAAATGCATTAAAGCAGGTATTAAACATGCACAGTAGTGAGGCGGTAGTTCTGCTCCCTCGCAGTAAGGGGTCCCCAGGTGTATGTTCAGTATAGAGAACTTTATGGCAGGTGTGACAAGGATCCAAAAAACTAGATGTATGAATGGGTATCGCAAAGGTTTAACTTAAATACTGTTTAAATATTAGGTTTGTGATCTGGTGGTCGGAGACACGAACACAGGTTTCAATGGATGTCCTTCTGAGTAGGCTTACTTTATTGCATGTGTGCTCTGTCTGTCTGATGTACCAAAACCCCAGTTGCTATCCTTCCTTTCTTTCTCCACATAACCAATCACCACACAATAAACGTCTTTGTGAAATTAAAACTAGTTATAAACTTAGACCACGGAGTGTTCAGAACTTTAAAAATATCTTTGTTATACATGTTTAATTATGCCATCCATTCAGGTTGCACCCATCCCAGCAAGCATTGTGAGCAAGGCAGGAGCAAATCCTGAACGAGTCGCTAGCACGTTTCAGGGTGAATACGAGCAAAACATACACTAGCAGGGTCAATATAGCATAACAAAACCCCACATCCTACATGACTTTGAAAGGAAACTGAAGCACGCCGAGTAAACCCACCAGAAAAACATGCAAATTCAAGGCAGGGTACACCCGAGACATCCTTGCTGCGAGGCAGCAGTGCAACCTCCACGCCGCTGTGCCCCCACATGATTAATACCTGCTTTAATGCATTTCATCATGAAAATTATATTAAGTATTTATCTTAGCATTCTAAATGTTCAGAGAGCAGGAATATCATGAAGTGAATGTATTCTGTGCAGTGATCGCTGCGGGTGCCTCCTCAGTGCAAGAGGAAGTCAGTTTAAGTAGCAAGTACCGATTTGACATGGCTTGGGGAACACTTAACACAAAGGATTTAATGTGCTATATAACTTATGACACTGTTTGAGAAAATCTAGTAAATTAAATATTCATTTTAAGATGAAGTTTAGTTTACGATGTTCTACAGTACTTTAATGACAAATTCTGAGAACAAAGTCAACATGTTGACTTTATTCTCATCATAAGCATCAAGAATAAAGTCAACATGTCATCACACTATTATACAGTACCCAGGTACATTACACTGTATTGAAAAAAAATAAAACAAGTACAACTTGGCTTGCAGTATTATCCAGTAGTATAGAAACAGTATTTACACATTTGAACATAATGGTCCACATCCAACCTTTTAAAACCTCCAAGCAACGGCCGTGACTCCTTTTTTTCTGCAAAAGTTCTTCTGTGTCATCATGTTCAACTTTATAGTCAGCTTCAGTTTCTGAATGTTCTACACTACCACTACCTATTTAGCGGTGTAGCAGTGAAAAAGACTCCCCATGCAACACCTCTGCGATTAGCGGTGTAGCAGTGAAAAAGGTCCCCACTTGAACAGTTTCCCGCTGCGCCACATTGCGAACATCGTTTAGGCAATTTAAACCGGTGTTGTGGTATCAGAAAAATCCATATCGTTACAAAAATAAAAAATGGTTTTCTGTATGAACCGGTATACCGCCCAGCACTAGCTGCAGGTTTGACTGGCGAGTGGCAGTAAGAAAGCCATTCCTCAGAGAACAAAATAGAGCCTTGAAATATCAACTGGGACTACTGTAGACTGGAAGAAAGTCTTATGCACCGATCAGTCAGAATTTGAAATCTTTAGTTCATCATGCAAGGTGTCTGTTCGCTGTCAAGTTGAAGGGGTGGGTCTTCAGTTTGTGACACCAACTGTAAAACATGGAGGAGGAAGTATGATGGTCTGGGGTTCTTGCACAGAGTGACTAGCTTTTTGGATCAAAAGGGTTACCACAGTTAAGCTGTTATGTCATCAAAAGGTGACTACTTTGATTAATCAAAAATTGGAATACAATTTTGTACACTTAATGATTCCTTGAGTTATTTTTTATTTGCCATTGTTTATTTGTTTTATGCCTTGATTACATGAAACATTAAGACATTAAACTGTATGCATATACATAAACACTGAGGTTTTGGACACTTTTCACCAGTAGTGTATTTATGATCTGTTACTTGGGACAATGGCGAGGAGCAGCTCAAGGGAGCTTTTTGATAAACACAATTCTGTTCACATTAAGGAACAAAACTCAGAAACCAAGAATTATTATGTGTTGTTTTCTGATGACAGTTTTTAGTATACAGTATTCATATTATGTAGTACTCCCTGTGAAATGTTTAGTGATGTGTTGAACGCACTGAATTCTGGCCCTAGCTAGTCATGCTTTTTGTATTTACATAAAAATCATAATAATTTGGATTTGGTATAGAAGTGTGTGTTTGCAAAAAATGTATGCATTGTTTGTCATAATTTTAATAGCAACACTAGTATTGATTAGTGTTTTTAGTTAGATAGATCAGTAAAATTAAAATAAGTCAAATTATATAAACACTGATGAGCCAAAAGATTATGAACACCTGCCTAATATGCTGCTGTTGTTCCATGTGTCACCAAAACTGTTCTCACCTTCTCCTCAAAATATACAGTACTGTGCAAAAGTTTTAGGCAGGTGTGAAAAAATGCTGTAAACAAAGAATGCTTTCAGAAATATAAATAATGATTGTTTATTGTTATCGATTTACAAAATGCAAAGTGAGCGAACAAAATAAAAATCTAAATCAAATCAATATTTGGTGTTACTACCTTTTGCCTTCAAACCAGCATCAATTCTTATAGGTACACTTGCACAAAGTCAGGGATTTTGTAGGATTATAGTCAGGTGTATGATCAACCAATTATACCAAACAGGTGCTAATGATCATCAATGTCACACGTAGGTTGAAACACAGTCATTAACTGAAACAGAAACAGCTGTGTAGGAGGCTTAAAACTGGGTGAGGAACAGCCAAACTCTGCTACTAAGGTGAGGTTGTGGAAGACAGTTTCATGTCATGGCAAGATTGACAGCAACAAGACACAAGGTAGTTCTACTGCATCAGCAAGGTCTCTCCCAGACAAAGATTTCAAAGCAGACTGGGGTTTCAAGATGTGCTGTTCAAGCTCTTTTGAAGAAGCACAAAGAAACGGGCAACGTTGAGGATCGTAGATGCAGTGGTCGGCCAAGGAAACTTAGTGCAGCAGATGAAAGACACATCAAGCTTATTACCCTTCGAAATCGGAAGATGTCCAGCAGTGCCATCAGCTCAGAACTGGCAGAAACCAATGGGACCCAGGTACACCCATCTACTGTCCGGAGAAGTCTGGCCAGAAGTGGTCTTCATGGAAGAGTTGCAGCCAAAAAGCCATACCCCCAAGGTGGAAACAAGGCCAACCGACTCAAGTATGCATGAAAACATACAAACTGGGGTGCAGAAAAATGGCAGCAGGTGCTCTGGACTGATGAGTCAAAATGTGAAATATTTGACTGTAGCAGAAGGCAGTTTGTTCGTCGAAGGGCTGGAGAGCGGTACAATAATGAGTGTCTGCAGGCAACAGTGAAGCATGGTGGAGGTTCCTTGAACATTTGGGGGTTGCATTTCTGCAAATGGAGTTGGAGATTTGGTCAGGATTAATGGTGTTCTCAATGCTGAGAAATACAGGCAGATATTTATCCATCATGCAATACCATCAGGGAGGCATATGATTGGCCCCAAATTTATTCTGCAGCAGGACAACGACCCCAAACATACAGCCAAAGTCATTAAGAACAATCTTCAGCGTAAAGAAGAACAAGAAGTCCTGGAAGTGATGGTATGGCCCCCACAGAGCCCTGATCTCAACATTATCGAGTGTGTCTGGGATTACATGAAGAGACAGAAGGATGTGAGGAAGCCTACATCCACAGAAGATCTGTGGTTAGTTCTCCAAGATGTTTGGAACAACCTACCAGCGAAGTTCCTTCAAAAACTGTGTGCAAGTGTACCTAGAAGAATTGATGCTGTTTTGAAGGCAAAGGGTGGTCACACCAAATATTGATTTGATTTAGATTTCTCTTTTGTTCATTCACTGTATTTTGTTGATTGGTGAAAATAAATGATTAACACTTCCATTTTTGAAAGCATTCTTTGTTTACACCATTTTTTCACACCTGCCTAAAACTTTTGCACAGTACTGTGTGTGTATATATATATATATATATATATATATATATATATATATATATATATATATATATATATATATATATATATATATAGCAAAATTTTACTTTTTAAAGATATTTTAAAGTTAATAAACAGTATTTGCTTGAATAATTCATCAGTCACCCAAAGGTGGTATAATAACAATGCCTTCTTTTTAGACAGGTGTCAAACCGCATTGTTTTAAGGTGTTAGTGACACAATAACCACTTTTTCAATCATGTGACTTCTTTAAAATGAGTTCAGTTTTTTGAAAAAGGACTCCAGGAGTTTCAATTTTGGGAAGCTAGAAAAAAAAAGATTAATATTGAATGGGAAGTTAGCACAATTTCATGCAAGGTCTTTGTGACAGAATTTTATTTGTGCTTTGGAGATTGTGTTTTTAAACAGTAGTGATTGGTGTACTATTTCTCATAAAAAACCTGTTTTCTTTCTTTGTGTTTTTTAAATTAACATAAATTAGAGTGAACCAGCTTGAAATTAATGATTTTAAAGCATATTAAAGAATCCTGCAAGGCTGAGAAAGGCAAAAAAGTAAAAACTCAAATACATTACTTTCATCAAAGTTCCCTTCCATTTTCCAGTAATCGTCTGTCCTTCTAAATAAACCTCAGCTATTCACTGTAAGAAGACAGGTACCTAATTGAAATGAAAAGATTGAACCATAATTCTTGCTGCTTTGATTTTGTGATAAATCACTTTAACTTTTACTCTGGTGTTGTCTCTAGGGTTGGAATTGTTTAGTTTTGTAAAGCACACAGCCCTTGAGACATCTCATCATTATATGTAGCGCAAAACATAGATATATTATAATTCATTTCCTTAATGTGTTACTTTTAAAACATCCAACATTTATCAGCATATAACCTGTTATTTATGTTTGATGATGATGATTTTTGTGTCTTACAGAGAACTTTTACTTATTATCTTTTTATAGTCATTTATGTACTGTAAGTAGGTAGATGACAAGTTCTAATTATGGATCTTTAGACTCGAGCACAATAAGCATTCAAATTAAATGAACAGTTAAAAAGAAGTTAGCCTGTATTTAAATGTCTGGTTGCAATGTAAATCTGCAACCACTTTGATCCTTTAGGAATAAGATTTTGTACATCTGATTTAGGCAATGCAGAAACCAGCTAATGAGAATTAATTTTTAACTAAAAACTGAAGCCAAATTTTAATTAAGAAATCAACTGAAGGCCCATGCTCACTGCAGGCATCCAAAGCTCTAATTCAGCAGCCCAGTATAGTATGTCTTTGTCTCACTCTCTCCATCCATCCATCCATCCATTTAATATACTGTAGATATTTGTTTTGTTCAAGCTGATAACGGGGTTTCTTATTTAGTTTTATGAATGTGGTCGCATTAAGACATGACAACTGTCAGCTCTGATTTTCAGTGAGTGCCTTTGCAACATACTATTTATTTTATTTCCAATGTTATTTTTACGTGATTGATTTGTGTTTTGCTGTTATGTTTTGTTCCTTAAATAGAAAGAAAAAAAGCAATCCAACTGTCATGGGTTGACAGGAGCACATTGCTCCCTAAGCTAAGGACAATAGCAACTAACCATGTATGGGACACAAGTTTATTGCAGGCCATGGTCATTTACACACAAGGCAAGTTTATAGTCACCATTTGGTGTAACATACAACTCTGAGATGTAAGCGGAAAATTGGAGTATCCCAGAAACATCCATGTAGATAAGGAAAGGGAATGCAAAACAAACAGCGGGTGGCATCTTGTTATTTTTTCCTTTATAAATTTGCTTGTCGTCTTGTTTATTATGTCAAATAATTTTGTTTTTATGAAAATATATCAGTTGCACTATGTTTTATTAGAATATGTTTAATCCTTGATGCATTAGCAACTGAAAATTAAGTTACTTTCCCTAGTTGATTAAATTTCTTGTAAAATCTTTTTTAAATGTTCTTTTCTTTTTCTGTGTTTTGATCCAAAGCTGATATACTTACCTGCATTATTATTTCCTTTCCTACAGTATGCAGACCAGTCCATGATGAAAAATGCTATAAAAACATCAGAAGAGTCATGGATTGAGCAGCAGATGCTAGAAGACAAGAAAAGGGCCACAGACTGGGAAGCCACCAATGAAGCCATTGAAGAGCAGGTGGCACGTGAGTCTTATCTGCAGTGGTTGCGAGACCAAGAAAAACAGGCGAGGCAGGTCAGTGAATATGCAAATTCCAAATCCAAAATATAGATTAATCCTTCTGACTGACTTCTAGTAGTAAGAATAAGAGAGAAATCATGATTTATAGAAAGGCACTAAAGCAAAGTATTCTCTTTTTGCTTTCTATAAATAACATTGTGTTATTAATATAGTATTTACAATGTGAATGTTAGCAGAATTCTTATCAACTTTAAAATTATACAAAAAGTGCAACGAATTAAATATCAGTCTACAAAACTAAATAATAGTAATTTCAATGAAATCCTAAAGAAAACAACTCCGGATATGTATGTTTTTGTCTGAAGCCAACAGAGACAACAAGAGACCGCCTGCATGTCAGTTTAGATGACTGAAAACTGCTGGGCATGTCACATTTGACAACTGCATGATAACCTTCCAGCACAGTTGTGCTTGCTTCTTTTTCTGACAGCCAATAGCACTGCTTGAAGGGTTAACCGCTACAGCGGGTTTAGCTGCAACCTCTGCTCTTTTTTTTATTTCTTCTATTTATAACACACAACATCAGACAAATTTGTACAGCCCAAAGCACTCACATCCCTTTTTCTTTGTTGCTGCATTATATGGCTGTACTTTTGGATGAGCATTCATTGGCAGTGAGTTGTCATGCACATAGGGCCCATCCCATGGCTAAAGACAAAATCACTATGTTTTTTTCACATTAGGCAAAAATCGCTAGAAAATTCACGTAATGTGACATACCTTTAGATTTATAATTTCTAGTGATCCTTCCATTCATCCATTTTCTATACCTACATTGTCTAATCCAGGGCCTTCTGCCACATTTATCTTATTTAAATACTGTTTTTATAGAGTATTTTGAGACTGAACAATAAGCTTTTTATGTGAATGGACTTCTATCTAATAAGTGTTTTCATGCATACACTATTAATATGAGCCGACTCCACCTATAGGAGCGTTTAAACCTATTCTTCTGAATCTGTGAGACAGTAATGCTAACCACACTTTGTTCAGTGTGTTCAACATAAAATAATCTAAGCTTAGTACTGGAAAATTGTACTTTTGCTGAAACCCCTTGGACACCTGCATTATAATACTTTAACAGTCTATACCCAAGCTAATAGCTGTGTTTGGGTTATTTAAAATGTCACAGATCTGAGTTGTTAACGTACACAATTGACTTTCTTAAAGCCTTTATTTGCCCAGGCTGTTAAGATGGGTCTTATGTGCATTTATAGGAAACCCATTGTTTTCTTGCTCTGAAAGTACAGACTGTTGGTGTGATCACACTTTTAACTAACTTATAAGTGAAGGTGTTGAATATTTGTGCTCCTTTTAGCATAAAATTAACCACACATTTGACCATTTTTAAAGTTTCTCTAAAAGTAGAATTTTTTTTCTTTTAGGCTTGGTTATATTTGAGGTGGACCATTGTGTTTTTGTTCAAATGGAATAAGACTTTTCTTTGTGTAGACTAGTAAATACATAGTGAAGGCTGTTTTCTTTTTTAACCAAGGACATGTTTTTCGCCGCCTGTTTAGATGTGCACTTTGGTTCAGTTAGAATGAATTGTCTAATCCTTTACTTGGGTGAAACCTGGCTGCTGGGCCTCTGTTACGGCTCGGGCTGAAGGACCCAAACATATTTCTCGTATGCTCTGCCTGTTTTGTTCAAGTGAAAGATATTCCAAAATGGATTGTAAGGGATTTAAATGTACAGAATATCCACTCTTTTAAAATATATCAATTGTTCCAATCAGTCTGAGGTCATAGCATTTGGTTAACAGGGTTACAGTTATTGCTGACGTTATGTTGCATTTGTTAAGAGCCTATTATACAACGTAGGACAGATTGACATTGAGACAAAGTTAAAGAGGACAGAATAAGGTAACCTACACTGCCTTGCCCTTTTCTGACAGATGAATTTAATCCTGCATAGCAATTAAAATGCATACTCTGTATGTCGAATTCCAGAACTTTTTTTCTCAGGTTATCTATAAACATACAGTATATTTGGTGAATGATCAACTAGACAACAAATGGTTTTCTTATATGCACTTCCTGCTGCTTTTGTTTACAGTAATTCCGTGTATCTTCTGTATGTTTCTTTCAAATGTACTGTACATATTCCTAGGTGAAAATCCTAAAATATTTTTTACAGTACTTTATTTGTCAAATTTCCATAACTTTACCATAATTTTTAAATCTAAATTTGCTTTTTTATTGTCAGGTAGAGTTTTAGAGTAAGCTTCAAACATTTAAAATAAATGGTATAAATGGTCAGTCTGAGGGTCTGTCAATTTCATGCCAAGAGTTTTGCCATGAGCATGTGAGATCAGGATGGACTTCCACTAACAGAAAACATATCACAGTAAATTTCAAAATGTTACATGAAAAACAGCTGTGATCACACTCCCAAGTCATATATAATAACATATACCTTAACTTTCAGACACATTTCACTGTGGCACATGGTATTGTTGGCACTGGCTTGGATGTTGAGTTTCTTTCATGTTGGAGATTCTTCATTTTTCCATTGTTTCAATCGTTCTTTGAACTCTGCATCATAGTGATGTATCCAAGTTTCATCCCAGATATGAAACACCTACGTTTCTCCCAGACCAAAATTACTGAATTTGAGATTTTTGTTTTGGGAAACATTGTGGCCATGGTTCATTTCAAGAAACCTTGCTTATGATGACTGAATTCAGCTGACCCACAACTAACCTGTAGTATCTGCTGTATCACATAATTTAATCTTCAATTCTTCATTGAAATTCACTCCACAGTGGTAGCGTTTTCTTCTGTCATCAATATCCAATGCCAACCAGACCTTCTGTCATTTTTGAGAGAGGTTCTGCAGTGATGGAACTTTAGCCCATCTTTTCATTGTGGCATGTGCAGGGTAGTGTTCCTGGTACACACTGTCTAGGGAAGAATTAATCTCTGATGGTATGCTGTTCCCTAGCATGAAAAAGTCAATGATAACACAATATTGTTTTCCACTGTTATTGAAACTGGTTTGCTTTGCTTCTTAAAATAAGAAACTTTACATGAACCAAAAGTGCTAGAAATGTATAGTTCACCTATTTAACAAATGTTTGACCACATCATGTTCTTATTGCAAAGTAGTGGAATATTTAAAAATTGTGTTTTAGATTTAGGGGCTGACACATAACAACCATTTTCACCTTCAGTTTCTGAATGCACTGCACAAAGTTTGCCTTTAGAAAATCTTGGGAGACTCCAACTTAATGTGTGTTACTGCCGGGACTGTCCTCGAGCTTTGTCAAAAGATGAGACATACTGAAAACTAAAGATATTTTATTTCAAAGGTCTAATCAGTAAAATTGATAAGTATCTGTGAAATGAATAAATACTCACACTTGGTTCAGCTTGTCTTCACACACACACACACATATACACATATATATATATATATATATATATATATATATATATATATATATATATATATATATATATATATATATATATATATATATATATGGAAGAGAAGGTCTGTGATACGGTTTGCATATTTGCAGTTGGAGATCCACAAAGGGAGAAAAAACGAATCACGTATCATAAAATAGTTTTATTCCTGAGCTTTCAACCCCTGTCAGGGGTCTTCATCAGAGGATAATGCTTAGACTTACAAGAATCAAAGGCAATATATAGCAACACATTCAGTGGGGGGTGGGTGGAGGTGACTAAGTCCGTATGATCAAAGGGGGGGGGGGGGGTGTATCATTAAATTAAAGTGCATATGTCCTTCTTAAGTTGGCATATGCTGGGTTTATGTCCAAGTGTCTGTTGATGGCATTTTCCTCTGATAGCCAAGACTCGGCCAACTCTCTGCCGCTTTTTGTACTGGCCTTTAAATTTTACTTTCACGTTGTCCCAGTTGAATGTGTGTCCTGTCGATTTAGTATGTGCATATATCAAAGATAGTGCGTCCTTTCTTCTGACGGCGTTGCGATGTTCCTGTACACGTGTTGAGATTTTTTTTGACGTTTGTCCTATGTATACAGCTGAGCAAGAATTGCATGGAATACTACAAACTGCGTTTCGTGTTTCGGCTGTCGATTTCTTGTTTTTAGCATTAAACAGGACCGTGCACAGATTGTTGGTGGGTTTATGTGCTATTTTGATGCCCCACTTGGTCAGGGTGCGTGCCGTGCCTTCTGACACATTATGGTGGTACGGGAGTGAATGCCAGGTGGGGTGGAGGTTCTGATTTACGTCGCTTGTATGCTGATTCCTTTGGCGCCTGCTGTGTAGACTCCGATTAATGAATGATTTTGAGTATCCGTTCGAGTTGAAAAGTTGAAACAGATAGCGTCTCTCATTAATTTTTGTTTCCTTGGTATTACAATGAGTGTGGACTCGTTTAAATAGGGTTTTCACGCAGCTCCGTTTATGAGATACCGGGTGATTGCTGGCGTAGTGTAGAATCTTGTCTGCGTGGCATTGTTTATGGTAAACACTTGTGGTCAAGGTGGCGTCACTATTTCTTTTGATGTAAATGTCCAGGAAATTGATGTGTCGATTATTTTCTTTTTCCATTGTGAACTGGATTGCAGGGAATATTGTGTTAATATGATTGAATAATTCATTCAGCTGGTTCTTTCTTAATATGACGAATGTGTCGTCTACATAGCGTATCCAAATTTTGGGTGTAATCTGGGATAAAGCTATGTTTTCAAATCGTTGCATTACCAGTTCAGCTAGGAGTCCCGATAACGGTGATCCCATCTGCATGCCTTCTTTCTGTGTGTAATACTTGCCGTTGAAATGAAAGTGCGTTTTTTGGCAAAGTGATATTAGGTGCATTAAGTCTTTGATGGACAGTTTGGTTCTTGTCTCTATGGTGGGGTCACTATCCAGTTTCATTAATAATGTTTCTGTGGCCAGTTGGATCGGGATCATGGTGTATAGCGATATAACATCAAACGAGACCATGATCTCGTCCTCGGCGATGGATACATCATTCAAGCGCTGTAATGCCGACTCAGCGCTGTTGACAGAATAATCGGAGTCGTCCGTTAAATGTTTAAGTAGTTGGAAAAGTCTTTTTGACAAGTTGTATGATGGTCCGCCTATTAGGCTAACCACTGGTCTGTATTTTAGTGGTGTTTTGTGTATTTTTGGGAGTCCATAAAATTCCGGGCAGTTAGCATCATTGGATTTCATTTTGTGAAAGTTCTGTACATCCATTTGGATACGCTATGTAGACGACACATTCGTCATATTAAGAAAGAACCAGCTGAATGAATTATTCAATCATATTAACACAATATTCCCTGCAATCCAGTTCACAATGGAAAAAGAAAATAATCGACACATCAATTTCCTGGACATTTACATCAAAAGAAATAGTGACGCCACCTTGACCACAAGTGTTTACCCTAAACAATGCCACGCAGACAAGATTCTACACTACGCCAGCAATCACCCGGTATCTCATAAACGGAGCTGCGTGAAAACCCTATTTAAACGAGTCCACACTCATTGTAATACCAAGGAAACAAAAATTAATGAGAGACGCTATCTGTTTCAACTTTTCACCTCGAACGGATACTCAAAATCATTCATTAATCGGAGTCTACACAGCAGGCGCCAAAGGAATCAGCATACAAGCGACGTAAATCAGAACCTCCACCCCACCTGGCATTCACTCCCGTACCACCATAATGTGTCAGAAGGCACGGCACGCACCCTGACCAAGTGGGGCATCAAAATAGCACATAAACCCACCAACAATCTGCACACGGTCCTGTTTAATGCTAAAAACAAGAAATCGACAGCCGAAACACGAAACGCAGTTTATAGTATTCCATGCAATTCTTGCTCAGCTGTATACATAGGACAAACGTCAAAAAAAATCTCAACACGTGTACAAGAACATCGCAACGCCGTCAGAAGAAAGGACGCACTATCTTTGATATATGCACATACTAAATCGACAGGACACACATTCAACTGGGACAACGTGAAAGTAAAATTTAAGGCCAGTACAAAAAGCGCCAGAGAGTTGGCCGAGTCTTGGCTATCAGAGGAAAATGCCATCAACAGACACTTGGACATAAACCCAGCATATGCCAACTTAAGAAGGACATATGCACTTTAATTTAATGATACACCCCCCCCCCCCCTTTGATCATACGGACTTAGTCACCTCCACCCACCCCCCACTGAATGTGTTGCTATATATTGCCTTTGATTCTTGTAAGTCTAAGCATTATCCTCTGATGAAGACCCCTGACAGGGGTTGAAAGCTCAGGAATAAAACGATTTTATGATACGTGATTCGTTTTTTCTCCCTGTGTGGATCTCCAACTGCAAATATATATATATATATATATATATATATATATATATACAGTGATACCTTGACTTATGAGTGTCCCAGCTAACGAGTTTTTTGAGATAGGAGCAGTCTCTTGGCCGATTTTTTGCTTTGAGTTGAGAGCTAAAATTAGGGTTATGAGCCAGCTTCAGATACCCCACCCCACCACTAGTTCATGCATCTCGCCACAGTGAACGCCGCAACGTCCCGTGTCTCACTCATTCACTTTAAGCAGTTAGCTCGCAGTTGAAGCTTCAGTGTTGTGCTCGCATTTGTGCTTGCAGTTATTTTGCAAAACTTCGTTTTTCCAATTATGGGTCCGAAGAAAGTGAGTGTGAAGGACAGTGCAGAGAAGAAGAAGCGGATGATGTGTATTGAATTAAAGGAAGAATTTATAGAAAAACATGAGCAAGGTGTGCTTGTAGTTGATTTGGCGAAGCAGTACAAGCGTAGCACTTCTGCAATCTGCACCATACTGAAGCAGGAGGAGTCGATAAAGGCTATAACGCAAGCCAAGGGCGTTAAAATCATTTCTAAACAGCGGACATCTATCCATGTAAATATGGAGAAGCTGCTGATTGTGTGGTTGACGGAGAAGCAGCTCGCAGGAGATACCGTGACGGAGGCTATCATCTGCGAGAAGGCACGAGCGATTTACGCTGACATGCAGCAGCAGACCTCAGGCACTTCGACAGACTTGGCATCGGGCGAGCCGTTTAAAGCCAGTCAGGGCTGGGTCGAGAATTTTAAAAAGAGGACCGGCATTCACTCCGTTGTCGGGCATGGTGAGGCAGTGAGCGCAGATATGAAGGCAGATGAGGATTACCTCAAAACTTTTTCAGGAATAATAGCGACCGAAGGATACATCGCCCAGCAAGCCTGGACATGGATGAAGGTGACATTAATGAGCTCATCGAGAAGCACTCTGAGGAACTGACAACGGAGGAGTTATAGGAGCTACAGACGCAGCAGCACACGGAGGTTTTGCAGGAAATAAGTGACGCGGAGGAAGTTATCTGTACAAGTGAGATAAAGGAAATGTTGGGAATGTGGGAGAAACTTTCAGACTTTATTCAAAAGAAATACCCAGAAAAAGTTTCAACTGGGCGCGCAACGCGCTATTTAATGACACTTGCATGGCGCATTTTAGAAACATTCTGAAAGGGAGGATGAAACAGACCTCATTGGAAACCCCTGCAGATGAAAGTGAGGAAGGTGCGGCGAAAAGGGCAAAAATCAGTGAATAACATTCAGTTATTCAGTTCAGCCTTTCTCCACCACCTCCGTCAGCATCTTCAACTTGTCTGAACTCTAAGGTAAATGCTGTACATTATACTGTACTGTACTTAATAAAACCAGTTTATTGCAGTACATTCTATTGTATTGTGTTTTTATACAATATTCGTTATTTATAATTACATTTTTCTAATTTAAAAACATGTAACAAAAAAATTGCAGTGTTTTTTGGGGGTCCGGATCGGATTAATGGCATTTCAATTCATTCAATTGGAAAAATAGATTTGAAATAAGAGCATTTTGATTTACGAGCTCGGTCACGGAACGAATTAAACTCGTATCTCAAGGTATCACTGTGTGTGTATGTATATATATATATATATATATATAATATATATATACACACACACACACACATACAGTGGGTACGGAAAGTATTCAGACCCCCTTCAATTTTTCACTCTTTGTTATATTGCAGCCATTTGCTAAAATCATTTAAATTAATTTTTTTCCTCATTAATGTACACACCACAGCACCCCATATTGACAGACAAAAAAAAAGAATTTTTGAAATTGTTGCAGATTTATTAAAAAAGAAAAACTGAAATATCACATGGTCCTAAGTATTCAGACCCTTTGCTGTGACACTCATATATTTAACTCGGGTGCTTTCCATTTCTTCTGATCATCCTTGAGATCACCTTCATTTGAGTCCAGCTGTGTTTGATTATACTGATTGGACTTGATTAGGAAAGCCACACACCTTTCTATATAAGACCTTACAGCTCACAATGCATGTCAGAGCAAATGAGAATCATGAGGTCAAAGGAACTGCCTGAAGAGCTCAGAGACAGAATTGTGGCAAGGCACAGATCTGGCCAAGGTTACAAAAAAAATTCTGCTGCACTTAAGGTTCCCAAGAGCACAGTGGCCTCCATAATCCTTAAATGGAAGACGTTTGGGACGACCAGAACCCTTCCTAGAGCTGGCCGTCCAACCAAGCTGCATTCCGGGGGAGAAGAGCCTTGGTGAGAGAGGTAAAGAAGAACCCAAAGATCACTTTGGCTGAGCTCCAGAGATGCAGTCAGGAGATGGGAGAAAGTTGTAGAAAGTCAACCATCACTGCAGCCCTTCACCAGTCAGGGCTTTATGGCAGAGTGGCCTGTCGGAAGCCTCTCCTCAGTGCAAGACACATGACAGCCCGCATGGAGTTTGCTAAAAGACACCTGAAGGACTCTGAGATGGTGAGAAATAAGATTCTCTGGTCAGATGAGACCAAGATAGAACTTTTTGGCCTTAATTCTAAGCGTTATGTGTGGAGACAACCAGGCACTGCTCATCACTTGTCCAATTCAGACCCCACAGTGAAGCATGGCGGTGGCAGCATCATGCTGTGGGGGTGTTTTTCAGCTGCAGGGACAGGACGAGTGGTTGCAATCGAGGGAAAGATGAATGTGGCCAAGTACAGGGATATCCTGGACAAATACCTTCTCCAGAGTGCTAAGGACCTCAGACTGGGCCGAAGGTTTACCTTCCAACAAGACAATGACCCTAAGCACACAGCTAAAATAACGAAGGAGTGGCTTCACAACAACTCTGTGACTGTTCTTGAATGGCCCAGCCAGAGCCCTGACTTAAACCCAATTGAGCATCTCTGGAGAGACCTAAAAATGGCTGTCCACCAACAATTACCATCCAACCTGACAGAACTGGAGAGGATCTGCAAGGAGGAATGGCAGAGAATCCCCAAATCCAGGTGTGAAAAACTTGTTGCATCTTTCCCAAGAAGACTCATGGCTGTATTAGCTCAAAAGGGTGCTTCTACTAAATACTGAGCAAAGGGTCTGAATACTTAGGACCATGTGATATTTCAGTTTTTCTTTTTTAATAAATCTGCAACAATTTCAAAAATTCTTTTTTTTTTTGTCTGTCAATATGGTGTGCTGTGTGTACATTAATGAGGAAAAAAATTAATTTAAATGATTTTAGCAAATGGCTGCAATATGACAAAGAGTGAAAAATTGAAGGGGGTCTGAATATTTTCCGTACCTACTGTGTGTGTGTGTGTGTATATATATATATATATATATATACACACACAGTGAGGAACATAAGTATTTGAACACCGTGCGATTTTGCAAGTTCTCCCACTTAGAAATCATGGAAGGGTCTGAAATTCACATTGTAGGTGCACTCCCATTGTGAGAGACAGAATGTAAAAACAAATTCAGGAAATCTCATTGTATGATTTGTACAGAATTTATTTTTATTGCACTGCTGCACATAAGTATTTGAACACCTGGCAATCAGCAAGAATTCTGGCTCTCAAAGACCTGTTACTCTGCCTTTAAGAAGTCCACCTCTACTCCACTTAGTAATCTTAATTAGTAGCACCTGTGTGAGCTTTTTAAAGACACTTGTCCACCCCACAGTCAGTCAGACTCCAACTACTACCATGGGCACGACCACAGAGCTGTCAAAAGACACCAGAGACAAAATTGTGGACCTCCACAAGGCTGGAAAGGGCTACAGGACAATTGCCAAGTAGCTTGGTGAAAACAGATCAACTGTTGGAGCAATTGTCAGAAAATGGAAGAGGCTAAAGACGACTGTCAGTCTCCCTCGGACTGGGGCTCCATGCAAGATCTCACCTCGTGGGGTATCACAGATGATAAGAAAGGTGAGGAATCAGCCCAGAACTACACGGGAGGAGCTGGTCAATGACATGAAGAGAGCTGGGACCACAGTTTCAAAGGTCACTGTCGGTAGAATACTATGCCATCATGGTTTCAAATCACGCATTGCACAGAAGGTTCCCCTGCTCAAGTCATCACATGTCCAGGCCCGGAGGTTTGCCATTGACCATCTGGATGATCCAGAGGAGGCATGGGAGAAAGTCATGTGGTCAGATGAGACCAAAATAGAACTTTTTGGTCTAAACTTCACTCGCCGTGTTTGGAGGAAAAAGGAGGAGTTGCATCCCAAGAACACCATCCCTACTGTGAAGCATGGGAGTGGAAACATCATTCTTTGGGGGTGCTTCTCTGTGAAGGGGACAGGACGACTACACTGTATTAAGGCGAGGATGAATGAGGCCATGTATTGTGAGATTTTGAGCAACAACCTCCTTTCCTCAGTCAGAGCACTGAAGATGGGTCGTGGCTGGGTCTTCCAACATGACAATGACCCGAAGCACACAGCCAGGATAACCAAGGAGTGGCTCCATAAGAAGCATAGTCTCCAGATCTAAATCCAATCGAAAATCTTTGGAGGGAGCTGAAACTCTGTGTTGCTCAGCGCCAGCCACGGAACCTGACAGATCTAGAGGAGATCTGTGTGGAGGAGTGGGCCAAAATCCCTGTAGCAGTGTGTGCAAACCTGGTCAAGAACTACGGGAAACGTTTGACCTCTGTAATTGCAAACAAAGGCTTCTGTACCAAATATTAACACTGATTTTCTCAGGTGTTCAAATACTTATGTGCAGCAGTGCAATACAAATAAATTCTGTACAAATCATACAAGGTGATTTCCTGATTTTTTTTTTACATTCTGTCTCTCACAGTGGGAATGAACCAACAATGTGAATTTCAGACCCCTCCATGATTTCTAAGTGGGAGAACTTGCAAAATCGCAGGGTGTTCAAATACTTATGTTCCTCACTGTATATACATATATAAATATATATATACACATATAAATATATATAAATTTTATGACATTCAACATGGCAGCTGTTTTAGTCTTATATGAAATTTGTCTACACTGGCATTTCATTGAAACGTCCAGGTTGGAAAATGCAAGATATTTAAACCAAATAGTACTTAACGAACTCTCACTGGCTGAAAAGGTGTTCCTACCTTGTTGATTAACTCAACACTATGAAGTTGCCTTTATAAAAAAAAAAAAAATTCAAAATAATATATTAGGCTATTGTCTCGGGATGATAATTGACTCTGTTTTCAGTCTGCATAAATTTAGCTTATTTGACTGATGTCTGTTTCCTTTTTAGCCACGGAAAGCTAGTGCAACATGCAGTTCTGCCACTGCTGCAGCATCAAGTGGTTTGGAAGAATGGAGTGGTCGATCTCCAAGACAAAGAAGCACCGCACCCTCCCCAGAACATCCAGACCCACATACTGACTCCACTGTTAAACCTCCATCGCCAGCTGGAGCAGCCCTTATCCTGCCTAAACCACCTTCACCTTGTGCACCAGGTTGGTTATAGATAATGCCACTGCCACATAAATAGGGAACACACCATTATTGTAGATTTTGAAGTACAAAATCACTGAAATGTCTGACATTAAACATGTTTTGTGACATTAATAACAATTCAAATTAAAGTGTATTTAACATATCTTTACTTAGGGTCTGTGGGAATAACAAACAAGTAGTCTTCACCTACATATGGTTTTCTTAAAACAATTGATTTAAAGATCTAAACATTTTGGAGATAAAGAGTTTATGAGAACCAGGCCTATTTTTCTGACCTTTACCTGCACCTTTTACTGTAATTCCTGGTTATTGAGTTTCAGTGGATCAGATACAGTATCAGTTTTTCTTTCTTCTGTGTAGGAAAGCAAGATTACTTTACTGTCTTGTGAGGTGCTCTTTTGATAAAACTCGTGAGAGGAACATTTCAATTTGTCTTTTGTTACAGATTGTTCAAAGCTTGTCAGGGAAGCAAACTAATCTGCACTGAGTTGCTAGCCCAGATTTGTGAGGACTGGTGTAACTTTGAAATGGTACTGTAATAAAGCAATACAGATGTTGTTCGATATTACATTTTTTCCTGAAAGTTGTCTGATTTTTGTGTGTCTGCTTGTCTTTTTAACCTTTTTCAAGGTACCAGCACCCAGTCGTGTGTAACAGGTGACAGAGCGTCATCGTCCACACTCGTCTCCTTGTACCCTGCACTTGAGTGCCGAGCTATCATGCAGGAGATGTCACCTACTGCTTTTGGTAGGTACCTGGTGGATTTTAACCTAAAAGCACCTTATAAAGTTGTAACATCTAAAAATACTGTCTCCTGAACATCTGCTGCTGAACCTATGATAATACCAGAAAGATATCTGTATTGGAGAACAAATCTATAAAGCTGCTTCCATTTGACTCCACAAAAGCACATAATGTTAGTTAGGGTAAAGAAACATGTACAACTTCTGGTAAGTAAACTGACTGAGATACTGATTCGAGACTAACTCTAGAGAATATTAAGACCTTTACTTGCCACAGTCTATGTCCCAAACAGTGCTCACATTTGATATAAGCTTGTTTTATGTAAATAACATTTTTCTTCACACAGTGTTATAGATTTACAAGATGTGTGTGTTTATTGAGGTTAATGGGTGCCTTCTTTCACCATTGTAATAATCAACTTTATTCAGTATAATTCAGCCATATCTGTGAGTTTCAGCAAACAAGAGCAATTGTAAATCTAATACTGATATGCAATACTTAGTAACAGAAATTATTCCAACCGCAATGAATAAATATAAAAACATAATAATCTCAAGACACTTCCATCTTACCACTACCTCCATATTCAACATGTTTGATACCAATCCTGTTCAAAGAACAAAAGAAAATGAAAAATGCTCCTTTCATAAATTAGCATGGCATATGATATTAGGGTGTTGTACCGTGAGAGCCAATATGGATGTAATGAGTAGTCAAACAAAATTAAACATTTTATTGGCTAACTAAAAAGATTACAATATTCAAGCTTTCGAGGCAACTCAGGCCCTTTCTTGCCTGTACAAGGGGCCTGAGTTGCCTCGAAAGCTTGCATTATATAATGTTTTAATTAACCAATAAAGGTGCCATTTTCTTGACTTCTCATTACATGGCATGTTGTGCTAGCTAGCAAAATAGTATTAACAAGAAAGCACTTACCTTCACAGTTGAAAAGATCATTTTCATGAAAATATTTGTATCCCTTTTTTAGAAGACATGTTGCGCTCCACTAATTTTGTAACATGTGCCATGGTCAGTTTGGTAAGATTTTTGAGAGAATAGCCGAACAACAGTCCCGATTGCTCCATTGTGTTTGCCAGCCTCCTTTCAACAGGAAGTTGATTACTCCTGCAGGAAACTGGCAGGAAGTCAACATAGATACCCGTGCAAGTGGTTATTGAAAACAGATCTCTGCAAATTGGTCTACATTAATTACAAATGTAAAACACAAAATAATTGATCACATAAGCATTCAAACGTCAATATTTAGTAGATGCGTCTTTGACGGCCGTGTCATGTTAGCCTCGAGTTTTTGTGCACACTTCTCCATCATCTTTGCCTATCTGGACTTTGCAAATTCTTCCCCATTCTTCTTTGCAGTACTGCTCATCTCTGCTAGGGTGCATGGAGATTGTAAATGCCTTTTTCATATCCGGCCAATCCAGCCACAAATTCTGAAGTGGACTGAGATCTTGACTGCGAGTCAGCCACTCCAGCTCATCAACATTTTTACTTTTATGTGTAGCTTTTTGGCTTATGCTTGAGGTCATTGTCTTGCTGAAAACAAACCTGTATTTTTGTCTAGAATTCCCCTGTATTGTGCTTCATTCATTTTAACCTCTAGCCTCACAAGCCTTTAAGTGGCTACTGCAGAGAAGCATCACCAAAGTTTAACGCTGCCACCAGCATGCTTCACAGGGGGGGTTGGTCTGCTTTTTGATAATTTGAAGCATTTGGCTTATGACAGACATGATGTATAGTCTGATGGCTAAAAAGCACAATTGTGGTCTTATCAAAACATGGAACCTTCATAGTCTCCCATATTCCTTCTGGCAAACAGTAAAGCACTTGGTGAGCAGTTACTGTTTCTCCAGTCTTAGCCAATTATGCTTGTAATTCCTTCAGAGTTTCAGGTCTATAGGTGGTTTCCCTCTCTAGTTGTCTTGTTACAGATTTATAGCTGTGCTATACTTTTACATTTCCTATTGATTAACTTCACTGGACTCCAAGGGATATTCATTGATTTGGATATTTTCTCGTCTCCATTCCCTGACTTGTGTTTTTCAATCATCTTTTCATGGAGTCCCGTGGAGTGTGTTTTTTGTCTTCACTGTGTAGGTTAGGCCATGATGCTGACTCACCACAAGTTGGACCTTCCAGATACAGAAGTGCATTTATGATACAATCAGTTGAAATCCTCTTGATGCCAGACAGGTGATCTCTGTTTAAATAATCATGTGACTTCTAAAACTTATTTTCTGCACCCAGTGACATTTACATGTATCTTATTAAAGGGGGATGAGCACTTATGCGATCAGTTATTTCATGTCTTATATTTGTAATTAATTTAGGCCACTTTGCAGAGATCTGTTTTCACCTTGACTTTAGAGAGTCTTTCTGTTTCTGTTGATCAGTGTTAAAATAACCAAATTAAATTTACTGTGATTCAATGTTGCATAACAGTAAAATGTGAAAACATTTTAGTGAATACTTTTTATAGGCACTGATTGTTTGTGCTGTATGTTTTTATTTGTAATTTTTAAATTTTCATTAACCTCCTTAGCGCTAAATTTTTTCTAAAAAAAAATATAAAAAGCGTTGTAAAACATGCAAAACATTAAAAGTACAAAGTCAGAGTATAGAAAGTATAATCTGTCTATTATATAAAAAATGCCAGGGACGAGACGTGACTTTTTCAGAGAGATACTTTCTTTTTTCTTTTTTTTTTTTTATATTTTATTAATTTTATTGTAATCATTCCGTACAAATAGATCAATTTTTACAAAAAATAGGATTGAAAACAAATCAAGCCCCACCCCTGAGAAGGAGAGCATGGCCAAAGGAGTAATATTTAAAGCTTGTAAACATACCTAAAGTGTTGAGTTTCATAGGGCAATAAAGATAAATAGAGAAGGAAAAGAAATGCTGAAATAATTATTTCTTCTTATTCTAAAATATTATTGATTAGATCCTGCAAGGTTTTGAAAAAGTTCTGTACTGATCCTCTAACTGAAAATTTGATTTTTTCCAATATCAAATATTATAAAACATCGGTTTCCCACTGACTTATAAGAGGAGAGTTAGGATTCTTCCAATTTAACAAAATAAGTCTGCGTGCCAAAAGTGTAGTGAATGCAGTCACCGTTTGTTTGTTGTTCTCCACTTCAAATCCATCTGGAAAAACACCGAACACAGCTATTAATGGGTTAGGAGGGATTGTGACCCCAAGGCTGTCTGCAAGGCACTTAAAAGATTTTGGTCCAAAATTATGTTAATTTGGTGCAGGCCCAGAACATGTGACCCAGTGAGGCAGGAGCTTGTTTGCAGCGTTCGCAGGTTGGATCTTGCCCTGGAAATATTTTGAACAGTTTTAAGTGAGACAGATGAGCTCGATATATAATTTTGAGTTGAATAATTCTATCCTTTGCGCATATGGAGCTCGAGTGAATTCTCTGCATTGCTACCTTCCACTCCTTTTCTAATATATTAATTAAGAGATCTTTTTCCCATTGTCCTCTTAGGTCTTTGAAAGGAAGGGACTCTAATAAAATTTTATATATTGCAGAAATGGTGTCTAAGTCATCGAAATTGAGCAGTATTTTTTCCAGCCTGGTGGAGGGTACGAGATGAGGAAAATCGGGCAGGTTCTGTTTAACAAAGTTTCTAATTTGAAGATAGTAAAAGAAATGTGTAGCTGGAAGGTTAAATTTGGAGTGTAATTGTTCAAAGGATGCAAAGATATTGTCTATATAAAGATCTCTGAGCAATTTAATCCCAAATCTTTTCCAGATACTAAAAACTAGATATGTTTGTGAGGGTTGAAAGAGGTGGTTCTCCTGCAGAGGTGCCACGGATAAAAGATTTTCCATCTTAAATTACTTTCTAAATTGGTTCCATGTTCTGAGTGAATGAAGCACAATTGGGTTATTAGTATATTTGCGATAACTTGCATTTATTGGAGCGCAGAGCAGGGAATATAAAGAAGTACTGCAGGATTTTACTTCTATTGCAGACCAGGCCTGTGTATGTTCATCTGTTTGTGTCCAGGTTTTTATAGCTTGTATGTTTGCTGCCCAGTAATAAAACTGAAAGTTGGGTAGAGCCATGCCACCTTCTGCCTTGGGTCTTTGTAGGGTCGCTCTTTTGATACGTGAATGTTTTGAGTTCCAAATAAATGAGGTTATGGTTGAATCTAATTGCTTAAAAAATGATTTATTGAAGTATATTGGAATGTTTTGAAATAAAAAAAGAAGCTTAGGAAGGATATTCATCTTAACAACGTTAATTCTTCCAGCTAGAGTAAGATGAAGGGTTGACCATCTGTGCAAGTCTTGCTTAATTTTTTCCATTCAGACGTCAAAATTTTGTTGATAAAGAGCTTTATGTTTACTTGTGATATTTACCCCTAGGTATTTAAACTGATCTGCTATGGTAAAAGGTAGGGTGTCCAATCTAATATTATATGCTTGTGAATTCACTGGAAAGAGTATACTTTTATTCAAATTAATTCTGACACCAGAGATCTTTTGAAATTCTGTAAGTGCTGTTAAAACTGCAGGCACAGTGTTTTCTGGGTCTGATATATATAAAAACATAACATCTGCATATAGAGAAATTTTCTGTTCCAGTCCTTCTCTAATAATCCCCTTTATATGATAAGAATTTCAACAGTGGACCGCCAGTGGTTCAATGGCGATTACAAACAGCAGTGGTGACAAGGGGCATCCTTGTCTGGTGCCACGTTCTAGTTTAAAGTAGTCTGAACAAATGTTGTTAATACAAACTGAAGCTTCTGGATTGGTATACAGTAGTTTGATCCAAGCACAAATATTTACCAAACCAAAAACGTTTACGTGTGTGACACATTTTGTGAATGCATAGAATTGATCTGTGTGTATATGGAACATGTTTTGCAAATACTCAAATACTTTGTGCTAGGGCTGCACGATTAATCTTTTTTTTCTCATGATAACGATATTTATGACCCACGATCAGTTAATAAATATCGTCGCGATTTTACAGTATAAAGACCAAACTGTTTTTTATGGGCTGAGTTTACGGATTGGACTGCGTCACTATGACGTTACTGAGTCTAGATTGCAAGCGCTTTCTGAAGCAGTAGAAGTCAATAGCAGCAATAACAGTCAGTCAGAATAAACATATGATGGCGGAGCAACGTGCAGAAGTGCGATCGTTAGTTCCTAAAAAAGGGTCATACTCAGTTGTCTGGAACTATTTCGATTTCGAGGAATGTGATGTTGATCAGGTACGAGTCTTGTGCAAACTTGTTCCTGTTCCATCCAAACATCCCAAGGTAACACAACAAACCTCATCAACCACCTTAAAACCCACCACAAAGTACACTATCAAGAATTTCAACGACTGAAGGCACAAACAGCAACAACAAAAAATTACCAGCCATCCACAACACAGACAACAATATCAGGGACATTGTTCAACGCAATACCATATCTGCCTAGCCAGTACCGCCGCTCCCTATACGCACAGTACGCAGTCTGCGTAGGGCACCAACTCCCAGGGGGGCACCATCCCAGCTGCTCAAAAAAATCGTTTTTATATATTATAATAATAAATTAATATTAATAATATACATATACAAATAAACAAAAATATAAACGTATATATTGCATTTTACGGTGAACGCAGAGTAGGCTAAGCACACGTGATGACGCGCGCGCCCTCACCTCTGTACCCAAATCTCTGGATTGCTCTGCGCATAGCAGTGACGCTCCCTGTAACTGTTGCCTCTGCTGAGCGAAGTTTTTCTAAAATGAAGCTCATCAAAACGTACTTGCGCTCATCTATGGCACAAGAGCGCATGAGTGGTCTGGCAATTGTCAGCATCAACTCTGAATTAGCAAAGGCTTTATCATATGAAGAGCTCATTTACGACTTTGACTCAATAAAAAGCAGAAGTGTGCCTTTGTAAATTTTGAACTTTGGAAAGCTCCAGCAGATGACAGTGTTGATTTTATTTCAGTTTATTATTGTTTATTTTATTTATTATAAATGTTTTATTTAAAGTGTAATTTTAGTTTGTATTTTTTGCTGTAGAGCTACAATTGTAATTTATAAATGATACAATTTATTTATGTATTTACTTTTATTTGAATAAAGTTCTATTTTGGCCCCTATAGTAGGTGTTTTTTTTTATTATTTTATTTTTACTTCCGTAATATTTGGGGGAGGGGGCACAAAAGTAAATTTCTGCTTAGGGCACCCATTTGGCCAGCAGCGGCCCTGTGCCTAGCTCGCAAAGACACCGGGAAATAACAGAGGCGATCACGTACCATATAGCCAAGGATATGTGTCCAATAACCACCGTGAGCAGTGAGGGGTTTAACAAAATGATCGCAACACTTGATAAAAGATATAGCATTCCCTCTCGCAACCATTTTTCCAATGTTGCGCTGCCCTCGCTGTATGCGAAATGCCGAAAAGAAATAGAAAGAGAAATTCTCAGGCTCAGCCTTGAATATTTTGCTGCCACGACCGACTTATGGTCAAGCAGAACTGCGGAACCGTATTTGAGCTTGATAGTTCATTTTATTGACAGCGAGTTTGAGATGAAAAGCAAGTTTTTGCAACATTCGTTTTTCCCACAAGACCATACAGTGGAGTTTATTGCAGTGGGCCTCAAAGAAGCAATGTCCGCTTGGGGCATCACAACGGACAACGCAGCTAATATGATTAGGGCAGCATCTGTGAATAACTGGCCGAGGCTACATTGCTTTGGTCACAGACTTCATTTACCAAAGGAATAATCGTCATTATTAATCGTGATAAAAATTTTGAGCAAAATAATCGTGATAATCATTTTTTCTGTTATCGTGCAGCCCTACTTTGTGCACATAATGCATTTCTTTTATTTTGTATATTTTTCACAAATTGTAATATTTCAGATATGATCCAACACACCCTCCATTTTAAATGCATCTTGAATATTTATCTTGTTGTCTACCATTTATACTTAATTGTGTGACAAAATTACTTGTTATAAAACATTTGTTTTTTGTTTGTATTTCATTCTTTCATTACTCACTTTTTAAATAGAACACCTTCCATTATCTTTTACAGCATCAAAGCACAAGTTTTTACAATTTTTAAGAAAAAGAACATTTCTCACTTTGCTCATGCAATTACAAATGGATACTTTATTCAATTTTTACACGTACAGTGGTGTGAAAAACTATTTGCCCCCTTCCTGATTTCTTATTCTTTTGCATGTTTGTCACACAAAATGTTTCTGATCATCAAACACATTTAACCATTAGTCAAATATAACACAAGTAAACACAAAATGCAGTTTTTAAATGATGGTTTTTATTATTTAGGGAGAAAAAAAATCCAAACCTACATGGCCCTGTGTGAAAAAGTAATTGCCCCCTTGTTAAAAAATAACCTAACTGTGGTGTATCACACCTGAGTTCAATTTCCGTAGCCACCCCCAGGCCTGATTACTGCCACACCTGTTTCAATCAAGAAATCACTTAAATAGGAGCTGCCTGACACAGAGAAGTAGACCAAAAGCACCTCAAAAACTAGACATCACGCCAAGATCCAAAGAAATTCAGGAACAAATGAGAACAGAAGTAATTGAGATCTATCAGTCTGGTAAAGGTTATAAAGCCATTTCTAAAGCTTTGGGACTCCAGCGAACCACAGTGAGAGCCATTATCCACAAATGGCAAAAACATGGAACAGTGGTGAACCTTCCCAGGAGTGGCCCGGCCGACCAAAATTACCCCAAGAGCGCAGAGACGACTCATCCGAGAGGTCACAAAAGACCCCAGGACAACGTCTAAAGAACTGCAGGCCTCACTTGCCTCAATTAAGGTCAGTGTTCACGACTCCACCATAAGAAAGAGACTGGGCAAAAACGGCCTGCATGGCAGATGTCCAAGACGCAAACCACTGTTAAGCAAAAAGAACATTAGGGCTCGTCTCAATTTTGCTAAGAAACATCTCAATGATTGCCAAGACTTTTGGGAAAATACCTTGTGGACTGATGAGACAAAAGTTGAACTTTTTCGAAGGCAAATGTCCCGTTACATCTGACGTAAAAGGAACACAGCATTTCAGAAAAAGAACATCATACCAACAGTAAAATATGGTGGTGGTAGTGTGATGGTCTGGGGTTGTTTTGCTGCTTCAGGACCTGGAAGGCTTGCTGTGATAGATGGAACCATGAATTCTACTGTCTACCAAAAAATCCTGAAGGAGAATGTCCGGCCATCTGTTCGTCAACTCAAGCTGAAGCGATCTTGGGTGCTGCAACAGGACAATGACCCAAAACACACCAGCAAATCCACCTCTGAATGGCTGAAGAAAAACAAAATGAAGACTTTGGAGTGGCTAGTCAAAGTCCTGATCTGAATCCAATTGAGATGCTATGGCATGACCTTAAAAAGGCGGTTCATGCTAGAAAACCCTCAAATAAAGCTGAATTACAACAATTTTGCAAAGATGAGTGGGCCAAAATTCCTCCAGAGCGCTGTAAAAGACTCATTGCAAGTTATCGCAAACGCTTGATTGCAGTTATTGTTGCTAAGGGTGGCCCAACCAGTTATTAGGTTCCGGGGGCAATTACTTTTTCACACAGGGCCATGTAGGTTTGGATTTTTTTTTCTCAATAAAAACCACCATTTACAAACTGCATTTTGTGTTTACTTGTGTTATATTTGACTAATGGTTAAATGTGTTTGATGATCAGAAACATTTTGTGTGACAAACATGCAAAAGAATAAGAAATCAGGAAGGGGGCAAATAGTTTTTCACACCACTGTACATCACAAATGGAATCTCTAGAAGCAAAAGTATTTTAAGTATTCTCACCTTTTCCTCTCTATTAGGAGCATTTTTAATATTTCCCTAGGTCATCTGCATTGGCAGATCTGTCTGGCAAGTGTCAAAAATAAAAATAATTCCCAAGGACTATAAAAGTATATGAAAAAGACACCCTAATTCAGTATACTGTATATGCAGTGGGTTTCACAAAAAAGTTGGCTTCAACTTTGACATCCATTTGTCTTCTCAGTTCTGAATGAATGTTATAAGAATAATATATATAGTAGAGTTCAACCAATTTTAAAACAAAAACAAAAATGGGTCTTCCTGGTGGGACTTGCACAGACATTTGTCAAAATCTCATTTTACAATCCGATATATGACTTCATACTTACTGAAACTATCGCCCCATTCATAAGTAGTCATAAATATTGGTCCCAAATAAGAACATAAGAGCCACTATATCAAGAAGTGTTTCTTAGGAATGTCATAATGGAGACAAGTGCTTGCTCTCTAAATACTGCAGATTTCATACGTTCTTTGGTGCTCAAAAAACTTGGAACTAGATACACTAAATGCTGAAACATTCACATTTTATTTCACACTTAAGACACCGTCTAGAAAATCAGGACAACTTCAGTGCTCAGAAAGCAGGTGTCATTCAGCAACACACAAAAAAGTCAAAAGTAGTCCCTCAAAATTAGTTTGAGGGCTACTGTTCAACTTGATGAGACCTAAAAGACAGAATTCTCCAGAGACAAATCCTCTTCTTAGGCATAAGCACAGAGAAAATATTATAGATAAGGTGGCATCTCTTATTTCTTGAGAAGTAGGAGTCCCTGAAATTTCAGTCATTTTATTTCCACAGATTACTTTTATCAGAGTTACATTCTTGTGTGGCTTCTGTCCCATGAGTGGACAGGGAGAGTAATGCTAAGTTAGTCAAAGTGGCATTAGCAACAATAACTTTAGATGAACCACTGGTTGCCATCCTCTGTGGGCAACTCAGGCAAAGTGTTCTCCCTTTTCACAGACAACACCAGTTATAATTCTTGATTCTATCACATCTTTTAATTAAGCAAGGTGTTTTGTTTAACTGGAAGGATCAAAAGATTTTTGGGTTGGCGAGCGAAGCAAGCAGGGAGCAAAACCCCCATGTGATACAAATAATAATGATGATGATTAACAGTAATAATAGTATGAACAGCGCACTTCACATGTGTGAGTGACATGAATGTTATTTTCGGATTTCCCAGAACCACACTGAGTTTCACTGCCTGAAGACAAATTCATGTTGTTAATGCTGATGAGACGTGTTTCTTACGAGACGCCATTATGAGGCTAGGAGATAATGCATCAAAACTGTTGCCCAGGTTACACTCGGGCCTGACGCTTATGTAAGATTTGTCTATACCGTTGCTTGAGTAACGTTTGCATTTTGGTCTTACGCAAGATGTAACTATACTGTTGCTCGAGTGACATTCAAGATTAACGCCACTGTTTTACAGCCTGAGTGATGCTCAGGCCTAAAGATAAGGAGGTTAAAAAGTATTTTGCTTGTTTTTTGTATACGTAAAATGTGCCTTCTGCATTTATTTTTATTTTGTTTACATTTGACTCTGTAAACAGATGGTCTTAACTAAAAATGCATTGTCTGTCAGAGAATTGTAAATCCTGTGTTCATCCATGATAACATCTGTAACTATCCAAACACTGAACTTAGTAGAAATACTAGTAACTGATGTTCACTAGCATATAAAATGTACCTAACCATGCTGTTAACCATGAAATGAGAGGGGGGGGGTGGGTTACATTAAGAAATAAGCCGAGTTTTTCACTTGCAGGGTGTTAGTGCTTAGAACTGCTCCCCTCTTTCTGTGCGGTTTGCTAGTTCTTTCCATATTTGCATGCGTGCTCTTGACCTCCTCCCATTTGTCAAAGATGTTTGCTCAGTTAGTACCTAAACTGGCCCAAAGAAGCCATGTGCATGTCAGTGTGCCCTGTGATGGACCACTGTTTGATTCGTGGCCATGCTTGGCTCCTGTCTTTTAACTGTTACTATTGAGGTACATTCTGCCAACCTGTCACACAAATTGGGAGTAAGCAGGTTTGGTGACAAAGTGAGAGAGGCTAGATTGAGATGGTTTGGCCATATGCAGAGGAAAGGTGAGGGGTACATCAGGAAAAGAATATTGAGGATGGACAGGCAAGTGGAAATGAGGAAAGACAAAAGGGGAGGTTTATGGATGTGTTGAGAGAAGGCATGAAGGCAGTCGGTGTGGCAGAAACTTATGTAAAAGACAGGAATAGATGGAGACGGATGATCCGCAGTGGTGACCTCTAGATGGGAGCAGCTGAAAGAAGAAGAGGCATAGTATTAAATATGTATCTGTACTACAGCACTCCAGACCAGTCAGAGGAAAGCTGCATATCTAATATTCATGCCAGCATACACAAGACTGCAGCCCTTTCCCCTCCTATTCCGTTAGTCTGATGATTTCAGTATTTTTAGAGACATATGTCATTTCCACTGATGTGCTGCATCTGAAAGACTGTTTCATCATTTTATCTGTTGAGCATAGCCATAGCACTCTTGATTTTTTTTTTCCTTGTGTGTGTGTATATATATATATATATATATATATATATATATATATATATATATATATATATATATGTAGGTGAAGGTAAGTGAGGACCAAGTAGCTGTGTCCTTATTTATATCTAATAGGGACTTTCTGTCCTCTAAAATAAAACAGTTTGCTAATAATAATAATTTTGATAATTAATGTGAAATCAAAATGGTACTGTAGCTCATGTAAACAAGGGAAAATAATTTAGAATACAAAAAGATATTACGTGTTCTTATATAGGAATTATTTGTTGTTATCTTTTGAAGTAAATTAGGGACTGCTTCAGCTAGTTTAGTTTTCAAGTTCATAAGTGGTATTTACTGTACAATTTACAGTTTTTCTTTAAAAACACCAATTTTTTCTCCAGTGTTGTATAAACATGCTGCTTACGTTGACTGGTTGACTGAACTGGTGTGAGTGGAGGTATCTGTATGAATGTGCCCTGCAATTGACTTGTGTCTCATCCAGGGTTGGCTTCCATCTTATGCCAGAAGCAGATGATGATTGACTTCCTGTAGCACTGAACTGGATTAAGTAGGTTTAAAAATGAAATTAACAGATTTAAAATGAACTAGTAAATTGTGTGCAGGTATTGTAATGGTCTTCTGCAATGCATCTTTTAAACCATTTTTTGTTTTATTAATGAAAAATAAAAACAAACAATTGCTTGCAGATAAACTGCACTCATACAATACAGTGACGCGGATGTTGTATTCCAAAAATAAATTCAAACCGCTATGACCTCTTTCCCTGTATCGGTTCAGAGTCCCCAGTTTAACTTGGCTACTCATATATATTAAAACAAGCAAAAGAAGATTTGGAAATACCCCAGCATGCTTATTTTAAAATAGCATTAATATACTTCTTGAGTGTTGTGCTTATAGCACATTTTGACATGATATTGTTGGAGTTTTCTTGTAGACTCTGAAATACAAATGTCTGCCATTTGTGATCCAAATACATAAAACGTACAAATGAACTGTCCAATACATCTAAATGAGGAGCCCCCAAAGCTATGCCTGGATATGCCTTGTGATGGCCTTGTAGTGTCCCTTAATGAGTGTTGTCCAAGTCTCTTTCTCAGGCTACTGTTATATTCTTAGCCTCACTGCTAGGTTTTGTTTTTTTTCAGATTAATCACACTGTTTGTTTGTTTTTTTCTGAACAGGTCTAGCAGACTGGGAAGATGATGAGATTCTAGCATCTGTCCTGGCCGTATCACAACAAGAATACCTCGACAGCATGAAGAAGAGCGCAGTGCACAGAGAGCCCTCTCCAGACAACAGTTGATATTTAAAGTGGAGTACAATAAAAGGGAAGAAATAGAAGGAGGCAGCAACAAACAGAAAAAAACAAACAAACAAACAGCACTCATCACCTCATCATGTGACTCTCCAGATGTGCGCCTTTCTTCTGTTCTGCCTCCACATGCCACTTGTCCTGCCCTTCCTTCCCAGACAACTAAACATAATCAGTGACCTGACAGTTCCCCTCCATCTCCTTGTCCTAATGCCTAAACACAATTGGACTTATTTAGGTGCATGTTTAAATAAACAACAACCAACAGATAAGAGAAAAAACAAAAACAAATTGTAATAATGTCATACTTCTTATTGATTGTTTATGAATATAATTTTTGCTTTATTTTTCTCCTTTTTGAGGTATGAAAAAAAGACACTTGTTTCTTTGAATAAAAAAAGAAAAAAAGCCGTTTGGGGGAAAAGAAAGTGAAACTTTTTCAAAATGAATGTTCTGCTTTTTCCATAAACTTTTCCTCAACCTTTTCCTGACTGAGGTGTTAACACAGCAAGTTTCTAAAGGGCTCAAGTGACACCTGGTATTTTATTACACATTCACTACAGGCCCTAAATATTTCACAGGTATGGTAAAAATTAATAAACTGGATATTTTTAATATTCTGTAAATGTGCTAATATTAGAGTTAGTCCTAACTCGAAGTTCACAGTCAATAAGAACATAACCAGTGTGGTGCATTACTAGGCCAGGTGAGCTCTGTGACACTTTATGTAGTACTAAGGGCTGTAATGTTTCTCTGTGTTTGTGAGCATACCAGACAAATCACCAACAGCAGTGATAGAATAGGAAGGGTTAGCGCTTTGAGTAGTGAGAAAAGCACTATGTAAATGTAAAGAATTATTATTTCTCCCTATTAAAAAAAAAAAATCTTGGAAGAAGACGATACGTGATCTTCTCGGAAGACAATTTGACGTCCTGCTTGAGACGCTTTAATGTTGCGTGAGACAAAAGGACAGCTGCTGTACAGGATTTTAAATGATCGACGCACAGCGAGACAAGCAGAACACGCAGCTTGACAGCAGCAGCTGATCAGACCGCATCTCCTCAGCGTGCGTTCAGCCGCCAAGCCAACCCCTTGACAACGCGAGCGGCAGAGACCCAAAGTGGCTGGAGCGTAGCACGCCTGGGGAGAATTGGGGGGGAACGAAGCTCCCTAGTTTATCATAAAGAATATCGCACTTTGAACTTAAATGTTCCGATTATTACATACCCTCTGAAATGGCCAGCGCTTTAAACCAAGTTTTTACAGACACACAAGGAGGGTGCCATCACATTTATTTTCACCCCACCATAGCTCTTGGTTAAATTAAAACACAACCTTGTTTTACTGATGGCGCTTTGTTAAACGTTACAATTGAAGGGCAACATTTTTTTATGATCAAGTGACATCTTTAAATTAGTTGATTGCTTAAAAATAGTTTTAAATATAAAATGGGTGGAGGGTCTCCCTGTGTATTGCTCAATGATATTAGATTAGCTGGATAAAACATTGTGTATTGTGTGGCAGGAGTAGTTCTCGCCATATTTGAAAATGTCTGTGTGACTTAACATCAGCACCGGACATGTACTTTAACAAATAAAATCTATTAAAAGTGTGATCTCCAACTGGTCGGTGATAAAGCCTAGATGTTTTTTGAAATAAAAGCTTTTTAAATGTTACAAAGCTAAAGATTATCCTGGGTACACGAACAAATATTATCCCCTTATCCACAATGTTATATCAGTATGATGTTAACAATTAAAAAAAAAATAGAAAGAAAACACTGAATCAAACAGTTCTTTAGAAGCTCCCTAACTGATGGCTTCCTGTATGTTTGAACAGTGGAGAAGATGACTGACATGCTTCACTTTAAGAATGGAGCAGCTCTGTATAAGCACTTCACTAAATACGAGTATTCTGCAGTCATGAATTCAGAGGAGGACAACCGCCATAGTGCTCCGATACTGAGGTAGATGAGTGGTGTACAACCAACAGGAAAAGCAACTTAGGCCACCATTTACAAAGGTGAATGAGGCTCACTGAACTGCGGGGTGTGTTAAAGTTAGCTGTGGTGCTTGCAGTGCAGACAGGTTTTAACTGTCATATTTGTAAAGCAGTCTCTTACTTTTAATTGTTGTATCAAACAGCCACCATGTTTCAAGTAGTGTGTTGTCTGTCACTTTTTGGTGAGAAGGCTGAGCAGCTTTCCTCAGTCCCTGGACTCCGCTGTGGCTGCTGCTTTTTAAATTGTCTTAGGATCTGAGTCCACTTTGAATTGTCTTCCTACACAGACCATTTTTTGTGCACTTGCACAAAATATCACTGTGTATGATTTCCTTTTACGTTTTCAGAGATGTCTATCAGGATCTTCCCTCACAATTGTGGTGTGAATGCCAGATATCCCACACAGAGTAGTAGGATCCTGCATTGTTCCTGTTTTTAGCAAGGCAAATTCCAGCTTCCAGCACCCTGACCAGAAAAGAGCTTGTTCAAAAAATAGGTGCTTAGTTAAAATGACAGAGGATTCCAATTTACTGTTGGTTGGATTTTTTTTTTTCTTTCTCACTAGTTTTTACTTTTTTTTCCCCTGATGTATATTCATTTTAACAAAAAAGCAGCATTTCTGCCAAACAGGATTTAAACAGACAGTGGTGTTCCTTTCCAGGAGCAAGTGATGCATTCTTGTGCTATCGCTTTCCATATGAACGCACCTCTCGGAGTTCTCTCATTCTTTTTTGGTTTCAATTCAATATGCCGATCCTTGATGTGTGCCCCCTGACAAACTGGAAATCCTTCATATGTTCTGCCATCCCTCCCTCCCTCCCAGCTTAAAAAACCCAACCTGCCTAGCTCCATTCATTGTGTATTTTTAAATCCTTCACAATTGTAAGGCACGCCCGTGACATCAGCATCGTCCCTCCCGTGTGCGTATGAGAGCTACTCTCTGCATGCCATCTCAAGTATTTCCTTCTGTTAATTCTGTCACTCTTTAATATTTGCATTGTTGAATGTCTTGTTGGCATTACCACACCCAAGCTGGGAGAGGACTGCAGTGTGCGCTCTTGTCACGTAATTATTTTACTAGAGTCATCAGAGGTTTCCATGCGGTTCTCTATTTAACTTAACTTCATCAGATACCCATGCTAACAAAATTTGGTGGGTTGAAAAAAAATGAGTCAAGTAAATGGCAGTAGGAGTCATTGGCACATAAACATTACATTTAAAGCTTTACACTGGCCACTCTGTCTTGTGTACACATCTTTTACCACATAAATATGTGTTTATCCCATCAACTTGCCTAATTCACTTTATGGGTATGGAGTGCTGCAGCCTATCCAGGCAAGATTGGGCACAAAGCAGGAAGCAACCCAGGGTGCGAGTGCGAGTCTATTCATTGTTCTGCTAGTCCAACTGCAAGGAAACAGAAACTTTAAATAACTTAAGACTGGCAGAGCACCATTCCTGGAGGCTCACCCACATATCTTACATCTTTAGTAATTCCACCAGGTGTGTGTGTAGACATGGAGTTAAAATTTGGCTACAATTAACATTGCTGTATTGGATTACATCCTGCCGGTGGGTGGGAGTTAAACCCCTGTTGGCTCTTTACTATTTTGCTGTGAGACTCGAGCAGACTTAGAAAACTGCTCAGGGTGGCAGGATTGTCTCTCAATGCTGGTCTCGCCACAGGATCGTGAGGAAGCGTTCAGGCCCCAAGGAGCGGAGCACTTGGATTGGTTGTTGTTTAAGTGTGCAGAAGTTAAAGGTTCTCCCTCACCTCAAAATCCTGGCTGTCGCCTACACACAGATAGCTTCATCCCTCACAAAAAGAAGCCCAACTCCTCCCGAGTTGTTTTGGCTACACGTCTTCCTGGAATTCTTGGAAACAAACGGCATTGTTGACTTGATTTTTTTTTTTTTTGTTTTTCTCTTCTGCACCAGGGTCATCGTATCAGTTTGTCATAAGAGGTGTGGTTGTGTTTTTATTCAAAGTATAGCAAAAGAATGGAAAACAAAGGCAGCTTAGTTAAACCAAAACTGCTGCGCTGGTGAGTGTTCTCACCACGGGAGAATCCCTCGGTTGGCTGGTGGTTAATGCAGTGGGCTGTGCATTAATGAGGCAGCCTTAGCAAGTCAGGCAAGTGCTGAGATCTCTAAACAACACTCTGACTTCTAAAGACTCCTTACAGTCTGCACAGCATCTCTCAAAAACACCTGCTTCTACCCAAGAGCCTGTCCTTTCTCCATGTGTTTCCTGTTTTAACAGGCCTACTGTAGCTGTCGCTGCCCGTCTTCGCCCAGTTGAGAATGTTATTACACAGCCAGTGTGTTTTCTACATTGTAAAAGTGCTAACAAACCTAGACAGAGGAGTTAGATATTTATCCTCCCTGTTATTCTGCTTGCAACCCGCTGAATGTTCATCTCCCACAAGCATTATTAGGCTGGCAGGGATGCCAAAGGACAAGTTTCACATAATGTGCCCACCTACCCCTATGCAGAGTCGTGCATGGACTGAGACTTGAACATATATTTTTTTTAAGAATGTTTATAGCTTTATTTACAGTACAAAATGGCATTGCTACGTCATGATTAAACTGCGCCTTTTGCTGTTTCTAGTCTGAATCATGCTGGTTTCAGATGCTCTTTTTTTTTGCTTTAGGCATGAGGAAAGTAACTTTGTGCTACTTAGCAAAAGATTCAGCTGTTACTGATAAGCTTTCTTCTGCAATTCTTCTTACACAGGTAAAGTACTGTCTATGTAAACTGCATTATTGTAATTCTTGCGCTTGAGAGCAGTTTGAAATCCTGGCCTGCCATGAGTTTTGCCGAATGATCCCTCATATGCCACGTGTTTCATCTTGTCCCTTTATTACTCTGTGTATGCAGCACTTATCTATTTAATTATTGATTTTTGACCGTGTTGGCTCGTACCTTGTGCCCAGGCTTGAGATCCTGTGACCCTCGACTGGATTAAGCAGATGCCCACCTTTTCCTCGGTGCATCGACCCACTGTGCTGTTTATGCAGGTTTTAAGTGAAGATCTAAAACTTCCCCTTCTATTAATAACAGACTGCCCTTTTAGGATTTCTTATGTATGAGAGCTGCAGTGATTTTGCTCTCCGGGCCAACAAGGCCACTGTGCTACTCTCTTCATTAATGCTGGCCTTGATCATTATGATTTCACTCTTTATGTCACTTCTGTCGGGACATATTGAGGTTTCCAGCTGCCTTGTGAAAACTAGAAGATAACACTTGGGAGTAATCATAGTAACATGGCCAGTCATACATGCCTTTGCTGTTTTAAATGTGCCCACAGAGGATGTGTTCTTGCCTAACAGCCATGGCTGCCAGGAGAGTCTTTGTTTTGTGACATTAAACTGGAAGTGGCAGCCTAAGGATGAGCAAATGGAATTAAATTGACAAACAGTGAACACCAGCTCAGGTTTGCAGAGTCATTTTCTCACCTGTTACAAACGGCAGTCGTTCACACTGAAATAAAGTCCAGCGATGCTGAGCAGCCAGTGCTGGCCCCCTATGCAGTCATCATACAGACCCCCCCAATCTCCATCAATCTAACTTACTAATCGAGTAGCCTCTTCTACCCCCTTTAGTGGTTTCTCATTCAACCATATGTTTTTATTACCCTAGGAAAAAAAATATCTGAGCAATTTATTTTAAAATGAACAAGTTGAGAATTTTGTAAAAAAAAAAATACATTTTAAATATTGTAAAAACAACAAGAGACTACTAAACTGCTTTACATAAAGTTAAAGAAAAACCAGTGCTAATGCAAAGACATTCTCTTAATCTTTGCCCCTTTCAAAGCAACGTCCTGACCCCCAGATTAGATAGATAGATAGATACTTTATTAATCCCAATGGGAAATTCACATTCTTCAGCAGCAGCATACTGATACAATAAATAATATTAAATTAAAGAATGATAATAATGCAGGTGAAAAACAGAAAAACAGACAATAACTATGTATAATGTTGAATGTTAACGTTTACCCCTCTGGGTGGAATTAAAGAGTCGCATAGTTTGGGGGAGAAACGATCTCCTCAATCTGTCAGTGGAGCAGGACAGTGACAGCAGTCTGTCGCTGAAGCTACTCTTCTGTCTGGAGATGATACTATTAAGTGGATGCAGTGGATTCTCCATAATTGATAGGAGCCTGCTGAGTGCCCTTCGCTCTGCCACAGATGTTAAACTGTCCAGCTCCATGCCAACAATAGAGCTTGCCTTCCTCACCAGTTTGTCCAGACGTGAGGCGTCTTTCCTCTTAATGCTGCCTCCCCAGCACACCACTGCGTAGAAGAGGGCGCTCGCCACAACTGTCTGATAGAACATCTGCAGCATCTTACTACAGATGTTGAAGGACGCCAGCCTTCTAAGGAAGTATAACCGGCTCTGTCCTTTCTTGCACAGCGCATCAGTATTGGCAGTCCAGTCTAATTTATCATCCAGCTGCACTCCCAGATATTTATAGGTCTGCACCATCTGCAGTTAGTGACAGGTGTGTGTCCATCTTCCAAATCTCCTTTTATAGGGCAGGGTTGCAGGGGAACTGGAGACTATGCCAGCAAGCACTGGGCACAGGACCATTGCAGGGTGAACACACTGGCGCAAACGAGGGCCTATTGCTAAATTCTGTCATCATTTCCACTACTGCCTGGAACCAGGGCGAGGCTGAGAGTGCAGTCCAAGGTAGTACTTGTACACTGACAGATATTTGCCTACACACCATCACCATCCCAAAAGATTATGGAGGGAGTGTATTGGGGTCCAGTCCCACTTTTTACATCTGCCTTTGTCTGCACTGATAAGCAGGCCGCAGCACTCCTGTTTCTTCTGTCAATGTACTGCTCCATCACAGACTGCAGTCTAGTAGTTGTACTGGACTTTTTGGTGAACGCTGTCTTCTCTCCAGTGACAGAGTTTGTGCTGCCAGCCTTTCATCTGTATGACCCCACGAGCAACCTCCATATTACCATGAACTTGAGTGAGCATTCAGTAGGTCTACTGAAGCTCCACTTGCAGATCAGAAAGCATGGAGGGGAATTTCATTGTTGGTTCCAGGAACCTTTGGAAAGAAAAATAACAGGAAATAAGGTGGATTCTGGTTGGGTTGTGTTGCCCACCCAATATTTGTAACATTGGTGGTGAAAACGTACTGTAGTTGGTAGTGAGAATGGAGGTTAATTTAATAAGGGGAAGTGTCTTCATGGAGCTTGTGAGCCAGGAGATGTTTAGGGTGGGTAGAATGCTGTTCCATCCACTTTGGCAGCACTTTACACAAGGTGGCAAACATGCATAGATGGGGTGCCACTGCAGGACACACTCACTACCAAAATTGTCACCAGCCCAGTTGTGGCCAGGCTAGTGGTGTAGAACGCCACCTGCCATATGCATTTCACCCCTGAATACAGCATCATATGTTTGTGTTTGAGGTCTAGTGAGTCAAAAATATGTTGAACACCAAAGGGGATTTTAAAAAATTCTTTTTATATGTTACATTTTTAATATGCTATTTTACTTATGACAACTATACATGGATGCAAATGATGCCATTGGTTGGCTTGTGATTTTTAACAGGCTATTAGTTATGAGAGAAAATAATAAATACTAACTTAAAATTGATAACAAGCAAGTGCAGGATTTCTATATGTCAGAAATGAGCTCTGAAGGTTTTTAGGAATGTACAGTAGGTAAATTATTGCCACATGTACACTGATAGCATTAAACACCTCTGTGAATATTAAAAAGATATGATTTGCGTGAGTGAAAATAGAATTATATTGAGTCATTCACTCAAAAGAGGAATTCAATCAACAGGAAGGATTTGCATGAAATTTACCAAATGAAAAGACCAAAAGCCTGCAGCCCCTGTGGACCACCAGGACCAGGCTGGGTCAGCCCTCCACCAGGTCATCATGAGGGCAGACTGGAGCATTTAAGAAAGTCATGGCAGATGAGCAGGTGCTTTATTACCAGAGGTAAAGTCAGGACAGCCCAATATACAAACAGACCATTCTCCAGGACAAGTATAATTACAGTAAAAGAAATAATGATCTAAAAAATATAATTATAGCGGGTCTTCAAGCTGGTCTTTAACCTTACAGCCCAGGGAGGCCCAGGACTTGTTTATCTGATTTTCCTGATAAGGATATGCCGACTTTTAGTATTTAAAATTAATAGCTAAGATTTCATACATTCAGCATTAAGACATTCCCTAGCACCCCCTTACGTTTTATATTCTGTACAGTGCATATGACACATTATGAGAAGTGCGGATTTGTTACACTGTTTTCAACTTCATTCCATCTTTCTTCTGTTTGGCTTACTTAAATCTTCACGCCCGTCAACCAGTTTTCGGGTGTTCCAGCATACTTTCGATATATTCATTACCAGTTGAGAACGTTATAATTTATTTACTTGGCTTGATGCGCTCCGGAGTTTCAGTCAGTTTTAATATACAGTAGTCATTGGCGTTCGTTCTTTTACAGGCGTGGACCCTGAACGTCTGCCGACGAAAGGTGCCTGATTGAGACCTGCCATTAAGGTCCAGCAGCAGGCGCGTTATTATTGTGGTACGAGCAGGCTAATAATAAGCGTGTGTTCTTGCTAAATCTGTCATAGCAGAGGGATTGGCCGCCCGCACACGCCCGTCACACCGCAGCTACTCTAAGCGGACTGACGCCAGCACTTAACAACATTGGGGGTCGCGGCGGTTTGGAAAATACGCAACTGCTGGTAAGTCCGCTCAGAAAAGACACTTGTTGAGAGCGGGAATCGCGTCACGTTTCAGCATTGTCATTGTTTCTTTAGTGTTAGAAGTGTATTGTTTTTATGGTCTTCGTATAAAGTGTATGCGATTACAAGTCAGGAAGAGAATATATATAAGAATATATACTGGTAAAGAATTGATAAAGAATGACAGCGCTAATTCGATGCAATATTTAACCATTGTAAAGCACACCTGTAATTCTAAAGACGGACTGAAGTCATGTTCTACTGCCTGCGCAGGGCTCAATATGCGAAATCCCGTCATATCTAAACTAATTATGAAAAATTCAAATTTACATCAGTTAGTTTTCAAAAACAACAACAATAAAGAAACGCCCCTCACACACGTTTGGCTTTGAAGAGAACGCGCTCGACACCAGCAAGCTCAGGATTTTCAAACTCGCTATCGTTCTGATTGGCTATGAGTAGATGTGGGCGTGATCAGGATGGTAAACTTTAAAATGAAACAAAGCTGTGCGCCGGTCAATCGGGTTCACGGTTAGTGAGCTGCGTTGTTTTGTTTACGAGTGCCGGCAAGTCGTCGTTAGCGCGCGCTTTGGACCTACATACGCACAGGACACGTAATATTCCTATTTGGAGTTTATTACCTTCTTACCGTTAATTTCAGCATCACGGACAGAAGATTTTTTTTTTCATTAACTTGTTTAATATGTGGATTTTTCACTACTGATTTCAGTTACACTTTAAGAAAAGCATGTTGGAGAAACTAATGGAGAATCTGTCTTTCCACGATGTTAAAGAGTTAAAGGGAAAAGTGACTCAAGGTATGTCAATGAAATGTTTTGGGCTACTATAGTGCTATACAGTACACGCGTTGGGGAGACGAAACAGAGGTTCGGCGATTCGAGCTGAAGTATGTCGCTACTTGCTTTAGTGTCTAGTGGTCGCGCAGCTTGACACTTTTCTATGTACTGTATATACTTAATGACACTTCACTATTAAGTACAGTGTATGAAAGTTCAAATGACAAAACTTTATCCATGTAATCTTTGTGAAGAAGTGATGTTAGGAATTAGAAGGAGCGCACTTGGTGAGCGGAGCTTTATGGTATCTCACCATTGTGCCTGGATAAGACGACGCTGCGATCTCAGGTCGCATAATCTATTTTACTTCACCAGGCGCTTATTTTGCTTTTGTTTCAGTTTCCAAGACGTAATGCAATCATCGGAATAATTGATATTACAAAAGCTATTAAAGACAGAAACTATTTGTTTCGATTGCCAGTAGTGAGATGATGAAAGGAAATTTTGGAAAAGCAGTGACTCGTCGTAGAGTTTATTCCACAACCACTACACCAAAGCCAAGAAGGGGGTACCGGAGCCGAGTGACGATTAGCATGAGAAGTGAAGCGCCACTGAATTAAAGAAGCGTTTTCCTTTCTATGTACTTTATATAATTACGTCGCGATCTGACAGACAGGCGGCACGGTGGCGCGGAGATCTGGGGACCTGGGTTCGCTTCCCGGGTCCTCCCTGCGTGGAGTTTGCATGTTCTCCCCGTGTCTGCGTGGGTTTCCTCCGGGTCCAAAGACATGCAGGTTAGGTGGATTGGCGATTCTAAATTGGCCCTAGTGTGTGCTTGGTGTGTTTGTGTGTGTCCTGTGGTGGGTTGGCACCCTGCCCGGGATTGGTTCCTGCCTTGTGCCCTGTGTTGGCTGGGATTGGCTCCAGCAGACCCCCGTGACCCTTTGTTCGGATTCAGCGGGTTGGAAAATGGATGGATGGATCTGACAGAAAATGGTCGGAACGTTGCTGACGTCCGTCAGAACTTTAATGACGCGCACGAAAACTCGTCTGTAGGTTCGGTGTAATCATTGAAGACAATGTCCAGTACACGTCGCTCAGTCACCCCTGGACTGACGTTTGTTTCCTTGTGTGTATACTCGTTGTTCACTGGTATGCATACGTGTGATTGGTTTATCGTTATTACGCATTGGCTTGGTGAACAGAACCGAGTGTGCAGTGGGGTTTGCGCAGAGAACATTCTAACCGTTCGCCTGGCCACCTGTGCCCTGAGGTCAATTCCTTTTCTTTCTTTGATTTCAGTACGAGAACCTTTCGAGAAGCAGTACAAGGTGGGGCAGCTGCTGGGAAGTGGAGGTTTCGGATCAGTCTACGCAGCTCAGCGCCTCTCTGACGGCTTACAGGTATGCTCGCCGAATATTTGGGATGCCTGCAGGTTTTTGCACAGTCATTGCAACGCAGCGGGACTTTAATGACCGCAATACAAGTTCTGTCAAATCGCTCTTGAATGACTTTGCAGTTTAGCAGTGTGACTGCGTAACATTAGTGGTAAATGTGCGCGTACATACAGATAATAAATAAGTTATTTGTACCAAATGTAACGTATCTGTTGCTTGGTTACTTTTCGTTTTCTTGACTTACCCATATCATTCAAATGTTCATGGCATGTAATAGCTTTTGTTAGCCTAACATTGGTGTGAGAAATTAGCGTTTCTTATATAGCCCCTGTGATTGGTGTTGTTTTGCGCTATTTTCCAAATGATGCCCATTTATTATTATTCGTTACAGGTGGCAGTGAAAAAGATCTCCCTGGAAAGGATACATCAGTGGGCAAGAACTGTAAGTATTTTAGGATTTAATTGTCAAAGACCCTAGCCACGTTGTATATGTTGTGGGCACTTTATTGCTGCCAAGTGCTTTAATGGACGTTTATAAAAAAAAACAATAAGATCGTATTATATGTGCGCTAGTTATAGTTTACGTGTAGACATTTTTTAAATTAGACGATAATTGTTTGGGGGGAATACTTATTGGTAGATAAAGGGCAATCGCTTGATGTTTATCCTCTGAACGTAAGGGGAGTTTTGTGGAAATTCTGTGATGCGGCGCTACTTCTCACCATGCGGCAGGCTGGGTCACTACGAGTAGTTCATGTCAGTCAAGGCTGGCGGTTTGCCAGTCGCGAGGCGGGCGTAGTGACGTCAGCACTTCCGTGTGCTGCCCCAGCTGGAAAGATTGACTGTTTGAATTGTAGTAACAGTGACGTCTGTGAGATTAGTTTAATGCCCAAAACAAAGGAAAATGGGAGAGGCTAGAGTCACAAAGGGCATGTGGTAAATAGTCATTTATCTTAACTAAATATGCAGAGTTGTCTGTTTTTTCCACATATTTATTTGTGTTGGTGTGTCTGTTAGTTTAACAATAAGCTGTTTAGATATCCATTTGCCAACGCTGCCCATCATCCTTGGAAACGTAAATAGCTTTCTAATGCCTAATGTAATCGACCTTATTGAAGGCATTAATTTTAAAGAGCAGGATGATGAGTCAAATCACTGAGTACAGTTAAGAAGCGTAACATTCTGTACAGTATGCAAGTTCAGCCAATTACAATGTTGGTCACTCTTGGGTGTTGCCACCTGTGAATAACCTGTCACCCTTTTCATATCCTCTGTAGCCAAATGAACCTGGGCCCGTGCCAATGGAAATTGCCCTTCTTCAGCGTTTATGGGGTGGTGGCACTCTAGCCCCTAAAGGCATAATTCGAATGCTGGACTGGTTTGAGATGCCCGGAGATGGCTATCTGATTGTTTTTGAACGACCTCAAGTGTGCCAGGATCTTTTCGATTTTGTCACTGAGAGAGGTCCGCTGGAAGAATCCCTGGCAAGGAGGTAGGTTTTCCCTGAGAGTAATCTGTTTTATTAAATGAAAAAGACCTTTGTGGTTAATGGAATAAGTATTTGCAGTGTGTGAATACAGATATACACAAAAAACCTATGAAGGGTCAGTTTTTTTAGGGATCACTTGTTATTTGGTTGTGTGGTGTTAATTGCAATGCAAGAGACACTAAAAGAACGAAATATTTCTACTAACAATAAATGTTTCAAGGTACAAAAATAAAAAAAGATGGAAAAATAACAATGTCACTTTCCCAAATGTCAGGATAAAACTAAGGAATGTTAATGTTAACATGTCACATAATTTCAATAAAGTACTAACTACATTAATAAAGAAGTTATATTTAAAAGTGCCAGCAAAATACACTAATTGCTCAGTACAAGTGTGAACCCCACCAAAAGCTTATTTTGTAACTTGGATCAAATCTCTTGCCTTCCTATACTTACTCTAGAAATATGTAAGCAGTTAATCTGGTATGGATGATGATACAAAAAATTGAGCTGGCAACTGCTTTGAAAGAGTCTGAAGTATTGAAAGTCTGATGTTGATGTTTGTTAACAGGTTCCTTCAGCAGATCACACGTGCTCTGCAGTACTGTCACTCGAGTGGAGTCGTGCATCGCGACATCAAGGATGAAAATATTCTTGTTGATATGCGTACAGGAGAAGTAAAGATTATTGACTTTGGATCTGGGGCTGTGCTAAAGGATGCGCCTTATTCTGAGTTTGAAGGTAAATATTTATGTCAGTGTATTTCTTTTACTGCAGTGCATTCAGTAAGCCGTCCACTAATCAATCTTAAGGATCAGTTTAATTCAATGTCAGGGTTGTAGGGAGCTTCACAGCCTTTTATTGCAGCACTGGGTGCAAGACAAGAACCAAACCCTTGTTGTACCAGTGCATGGCACAGCACACAAACATCCACTCAGACATAGAGAAAGCATAGCCTCCAGTTAACAAACCAGTATGCCAAAAAAAAAAAAACTTACAGATACAGAGAGAGAATGTGCAAGCTCCATTTACGTAGTATATGCAGTATAATTTGGTTCATCTTAAAGGGACTAAAATGTTATCAAACTGTATGATTATTGTATTCTTTTTAAAATAATGTCACTGCTATGTTGTTGGTATATTTCAGTATTTGTATATTCCTAAAACAGCTTCTCTGTTCCCAGGTACTCGAGTGTACAGTCCCCCTGAATGGATTATCCGTCACCAGTATCGGGCAGAACCCCTGACTGTCTGGTCTTTAGGGGTACTTTTGTTTGACATGGTTTGTGGAGATGTCCCTTTTGAGAGAGATGAAGAGATCGTTCAGGGGAAACTGCGCTTCACCAAGCGCATTTCAGCAGGTATGATACAGTCTTTTGTGTTATGTGGGCTTGATAAGATGGAAAGGAAGAAGAAAAGACTTTTATAAAATGGAAAACAGCTACTTAACTGTGCTTCCTTTTTTCTATTCAGAATGTCAATCTCTGATTCGACGGTGTTTAGCCTTTCAACCAGAGGAGCGACCAACTTTAGACCAGATACTGTCCCATTCCTGGATGACTGCATCAGCTGAGGATGACGACTGTATGCAGGAATCCTGTGACTATGCACCTAGTAAAGCGAGTCTTTGAAGATAAAGGTTAACAGTGCTTGGACTTCATTGAGCAACGACTAACATCTTTTGGGCAACAAAAGTTAGCAACTGTTTAAAACTTTGGAGGTTTCACAGTACCTAATGTCTACACTGAAACCGATATGAACTACTGGACATTTATATCTCCATGGTTTCTCATAATGGATCATAAGATACTATGTGGTATTTTTTCCTTATTTATTTGCCTTTGTTAACCAAATTTTGTAAGTGAAGTGCCAAATTCTCCAACGTTGGACAAAATAGTTTGTGAGGACTATTACTCCTAAATTATTTTTCGACGTTTATTATTTATTTTAGAATTAACGTTCATTTGTAAGCCTGGTTTTACAGGTATTGGAATGGGGAATGAACTATAGTGTCCCTTGTATGAGTGAACAGTAAGTGTGGACTGAGTTGACTACAAAAGTTCTCAGTTTGAGAAAGTTATGGTTTTCTGTATCAAAACTTGGTAAATAGTGTTTTAGTTCAGTAAATTATTAGACACATTCCTAGATCCATAATACTCTGGTGTTTGAAAGAAGACTGAAACCAAAGCTGATTTGAATGATCAGTTTAAGCTGCATTCCAGCAATTACTGCTATCCTAAAGCTCTTTACTGAGCGCATATCTTGAGGTTCCAGATGCATCCCATTGCAAATGAAGTATAGTGCAATCTTAATGCAGTTTCAGAATCACTGTTCCGTGATTATTGGTGGGGGAGTACATTGAAATGTATCTTCTGCATGCAAAAATTTATAAATGCATTGTGCCAAATGTTTTGAGGTCCTATAAAGGCATAACGTGTTTAAGCTTAAAGGTTTTAAAATGCCAGAAGGACAGTGAAACTTACCTTTAACCATTCACTGTTCATGGCCTTGATGAATCAATAGAAGCTGAACTTTGTGGAAGCTGAAATCCATAATGTTTATATGGATATGGTATGTTCCAAAAAGGAAGCTTTCTACATATTTAAATCTACCAAGCCCTTAGAGAGAAAAAAAAATAAAAGTTTGTGGTTTCTACCAAAATAACATTCCTTATTTTAAATATAATTTAAACACTGTTAATTAGAATTTATTTTCCAATTTGTGAATACACTTCTGGTCAAATATAGTTTACACTTTTATGACTATTTAAAACAAAAATGTTTGATAAGCAAAGATAATGGTACACACCACAAGCAATATGTTCACAGTGTTTTTATCTAATATGTTACTACATATGGTCTCCTACAGATTGTTGCCTTTTAGTGGGACCTAATTGGAAGATTGATCTTTCAAGTTGGATCTTCTGGATCTGTTAACAAGTATATGCTATATTAAAGAGGCAACAGTTCACAAATATTTTTCTACCTTTAAATCCTGCTGTTTTGCTGGGATTGAGTTTGTTTGTTATAAATACTTGTGTATTTATGTATTGTAAGTTGACATTTGTCTGACAGTTTATTTAAAAGAATAAGGTGGGGGTTGTATAAGTTATAATATTTTGCTGGCTGCACAGACCATCTTTTCTTTTTAATATGTGTGACGCGGAAGTTGAACTTTGTTATTTAAATAAAATCTGTTGAAATGAAAATGTTTCCTTTACTTATTGATATACATATATAATCCTACATAAATCTACTGTTTATACATTGCATGTACTTCCTGAGTCCACATTGGTTTACTCCTGCAGTTTAAAGACCTGTGGTTAGGTGAAGTGGTGTGTGTGTTTGTGTGTGTATTGAGTTTGTATTTATTATTCTTCCTGTGATGTACTTGTGCCCTGTCCAAATGTTGTTCCTGCCTTGCACCCTATGTTTGCTGGAATAGGCTGCAGCTGTTCCGTGATCCTGTCCTAAATAAACAGGTTAAAAAGATGGATATATATACAGTAGGTTATATACATACACTCCCATTATTTGCATGCATAAAGGTTACTTCTAAACATGCAGTAATAGTATGTTACAAGAAATCAGTTCACTTTGAGCATATTTGCCAAATTAATTTAAAAGATTTCAATTGCAGGCAGTACATTAGCACAGTATACTGTATAACACTGTTGCCTCTTGGAATCCCATTCTTAGTATGCGTGCTCTCCCCATGTCGCCCTGATTTTTTCTACAGGCCTTCAGGTTGTTCTCCATATTAATTAGCAATACTGAAGTGGCCCCATTTATGCATGAATGGACCCTGGCAGAGGACAAGTTTCTACATTGTAGTTGGGATGGACTGCATTACTCCATTACACTGTTTTAAGATTAAGTGGGTTTGAAAATGGTATATTAAATTACAAATTTCTTATATATATTAGTCTATAGTATTTAAATAAAATGGTATATGAGTACATTGGTGGTGAACACTGCCTGAAGAACTGCAGCAACTTATAAGGACTTAGTTTATTTGTATAACCTATGAATTTGACCTTGAGCGAATACATGGCACATAATTCTAAGCATGTTTTGAAGTAAATGTTATCCCAAACATGAAAATTTAATAAGGTAAACTTTATTACGCCTGAATTGTTAAATGCATTTGGTTATGTGTTACAAATGAATAACAAAAAATATTTTTAAAAAAATCAAAAACATTACAAATAAGGTCACCAGAAACAAAAAAGTCATCCCTGACTAAATCTTGTCTAATCGTAACTCAATTCTGTCTGGCATGGATGCCACCATTTTGCAGATGTAGACAACATCAACTTTATCCACTCTTCCAGCACCAAATCCCACAATTCAGTCAGACTGGTTGCTGGTATTTAACTCGCTGCTTAATAGCCATTCCATGTTCACTGTTGAGATTAAGCACAAAAAGTAACACAAGTTTGTTCCAACACCGCTTTTACAGAAGCAGAGGCTTTGTAAGTAATCAACATAATTTAGGACACCTATAGGAATTGTTTGCTGTCACAATGTGTGACATATGGCAACAGTCCCTGTCTGTGAACACCTTCTTTCAAACTCAGTTTTGCCAGTAATCAGCAGTTTACTGCGGCGTAAGCCACTGCTGGAAGAGTTGTTGTACAGTACACTTTGACACACCTGCAAAGTTGGTAGATTCCTGTACATTATGTCCTTTGGCACGGCCAAACGGAATAATCCCTTTTTTGCCAATCATTCCTTTCCTGTCATACAATCCATTTTTAACAGGGAGAACCAAGCATATGTGGCAGAATACTACTACTCCTCATCACTCCTTTTCATTATGTTATCCCATGACGCAGCTATTTGTAAGACGATATTCATACTGGGGTGCCCTCTGTTGGTGTGTAAATTATGCAACACCTCTTACACTTGAAGTGGCTAATTTTGTGTCCAGTAAACTTAAACAGTATGAATAAAGTGTTTCAAAATTTTATAAATGCATTCTATTGTTAAAACAATTAGTAGTGCGGAGTATTTGAAGGATCAATAATGGTTTGATGAAAGTTTCTGGAACAAGAATAGGATGAAGGTAAAAATGTTTGAATAACCCTGGTGAGGTGCTGATTTAATAATAAGTTGCAGTTTAACTTTTCAGTGTCTTGAACATACATATTTCCAAGAACACATATGAGGTCAAAGGACATAATATTGTGCAAAATGTATAATATATATATCAGTTAACACTGAAATAATTCAGCTTAACTAAGATAAACATGTTTTGTTGAAATTACTTCACTTACAGAAGGGTTGCAGTGAGAAAATCTCAACTGATCAACAACATGTTTATTTGTACATTTGTAAGTAGTGAACAACTGAACAAATTTCAAAGTTTGAATGGGTGATTTTGTCTTTACCTTGTGACGTTCAAGTCTATCTCTATTGTTTCCTTCATAGTTACCTCAAGGAAATTATTAGGGCGCAGCTTAATAAAATGCAATGACTTATTGTGACAACACACTAACTCTTTCAGGGCTGATGTCGACTTTTGTCAAAAGGAGGAGTTGATGATGGTAATCAACTGTAAACTGTGACAAAACCAACCGTTATGTTTTAGTTGGACTCTTGTTGCTAGAAGGAAAGTTAGATTCATTGGTTTGACCGAGATTTCCTGCGCTCGCGTGAGTAGCAAGGCGCAAACAATGGCAAAAATGGCACTGACGTCTGCCGAGAGATCAAAGCAAATGCGTAAAGCAAAATACTCCGTGGACGACATTTTGCCTATTATCTCTGAACTGGACTATGACTTGTCAGGGTCGGATTTTGATACAAGTGATTGAAAATGAGTGTGAGGTTCCAGCTTCAGCTGAATGGTCCCCAGCTAATCGTTGTACTGACAATGTTTGCCAGGGAGGACTGCCACTTAACAATGATAAGAGGTAGAAACTAGATTGCAATGCACCGCAACTTTGTCCCGGCCACACAAAGGCAGCCTTTCTTGGCAAACTGGTAGCCACAGCATGCAGCAACAGACGTTTTATGTTGATTTCTGTGTGAAACCATTGCTTTTCAGAAACTATGTTTTTTGAAATAAATATTCAGCCCTCAAAGAGCTAAACTTTAAATCTCTCATACTGCAGCATCCTAAGCATACTTTAAAATGCACAGGTCAACTATGAAGCTCAGCATTTATTTGTATATAAAATGTACAATACTACAAAAAAACATATTGTTTGGTGCCTGTATAAAGTTTTTCATTATGATAGCGTACAGTTAAATCCCACTAGTTGGTTGTGACTGGCACTAATCAGTAATATAAAGGCCCAGCTTAGGTGGAGAGCAACTAGTTAGGCCAGAGTGCTGTGGCACAAAATGCATCAAGGTTGTCATGTGTTCGTGCTGATCACAAACTAATACTGACAGCAGCTTAGGATGGCCAGTCAATACTGACAAATGTAGGAAGTAAACATTTATTCCAAAAAAATGGCTTATAATATAATTAATGTGGCATTATTGAATAAAGGAATGATGGAAAAGTTTGATTAATCACTGTTTATCATCATAGACTGTTGCGAAAATCAGTGTACCAGGATTAATCATAAAAATCTGAAATCTATGGAAAGAATACTCAGAATCCATCCATCCATTATCCAACCCGCTGAATCCAAACACAGGGTCACGGGGGTCTGCTGGAGCCAATCCCAGCCAACACAGGGCACAAGGCAGGGAACCAATCCTGGGCAGGGTGCCAACCCACCGCAGTACTCAGAATGTATGCAGAAAATAAGCATAAAGTGCAGTATATAAACATATAAGACTCCTTTCTTACTTTACCAAGGAGAACACTCTGCCATGTGTCTTATTGGAGATCTGCCTTCTCCTGCTATTCTCCACTGTATTCCTTACTTGGGCACACAGAAAATCCTGTGTGGCAAATAAAAATAAATAAATAAATTATTATTATTATTATCATCATCATCATTATTATTATTATAATCACTCTAAAATACTTTGCAATCAAAAGAAACATTCAGTAAAACTGTCTAGGGTTAAAACTTATTTTGAGTTAAAAAAAACTCAAACCAATGGCTGTGAGTGCAAGCCAATCAAGATCACTTGTTTAAATACAGTACTGTATATTTGAGAATAACATTTACAGTTTAGCTATGACAGAAACCTTCCTTCAAGAAGTGATCAGAATGGCAAATTATCAATACTTTTGAAAAGCTAAACTATTTTTAGAGTTTAGTTGGCTTCAGTCTAATTGCACACACATTTTCTCCAGAGAATGAAGAAATATCCTGCTGCACTACTTTCAAGCACTCTCTGGCTAATCTGATTTTCTAAAACAACCTTGCATTTGTTGTATTTGCATTTGTAATACAGCTGTATTTAACCACCCTTATTTACATTTCTGACCTGGACCAGCTCAGTGTCTGCATTAACGTTAAGTGCCTTCATATCCGCGATTTTCCAGTATTTAAATACTAGTAGAGTATGATACTAAACAATTTACAGCTACCAGTTATCTCTGCTCTGGAGGACACAGGTAGGGCTGGAACACTGATGCTGCAACGGAGCAGAAATTTGAATGTATCAAGGGCAGATTATTCTAGCTTTTTAAACTCTGATATGCAAATAATTAATAATTTATGTTTTTCTAAATGTGCCAGATTTCTTACAATAGCAATGACATTCATTGGTGTTACCTTTTTGTTCATTCTCTGTGGACTGTTATATTACTGCTAATTGCTATATATGCTCTAAACACTACTTTTGAGTGTAAAGTCTTTGCTGTATTTTTTATACAACCCACAAGGATCCATTTCTGTACAAGCCTGATACTCTGAAGGCCAATGACTGATTCCACCAACTATACTATAATAGTTACATTATCTAGCAGCTCTAAATTAGTGTCTCTGGACTGGTGCATCATTCATGACTTGGTTATTGCTTTTTACCCAGTTGCTACCAGGAAAGATGCCAACTTGCCGTGACCCTGTACTGGATAAGCATGTTAGGAAATGGACAGATAGATGAATGAATAGGTAAACTGGGGTTAACCCCGAAATAAAATTGCATGTACTTACAGCTTTTGAGTTACAGCAGACACAAACAAGCCCGAATTGGAAGAGCAGTTTGCAGCTGTCCTGGAAGAAGGCATTCCTAGATCAGTGTGGAGCTGGAGCTGAGTGTCTGCCATGGCTCTGAAGCAAGCATGGAACTGAAGCCAAATGGAGCCAATTTCCGAGCCAGAGCTAGAAAATCCACTTTCCTGAAAATATATGATTCTTTAATGAAGGAAGAAGTGAAAAGCCTTTGTGACATCTGGACTGTAGTTTTACATGTCTATGACTAAATATATTTTATGACTATTGCATAAATGTTAATCGAAGCAATGACAGGTCAACAGAAAGTTAGTTAAACACATTTGGAGGCAGCAAATAAAGAGATATCATTTTTTTAATAGTCTGTAGTTTTGGTGTGATCTGACACTATTTCTTTTCATTTTAAGTTATTAAGCAATAATGACAATCACTTTAAGAAAATGTTTTTCTTTTGATCCTTCCAGTTAAACAAAACACCTTGCTTAATTAAAAGATGTGATAGAATCAAGAATTATAACTGGTTTTGTCTGTGAAAAGGGAGAACACTTTGCCCGAGTTGCCCACAGAGGATGGCAACCAGTGGTTCATCTAAAGTTATTGTTGCTAATGCCACTTTGACTAACTTAGCATTACTCTCCCTGTCCACTCATGGGACAGAAGACAAACAAGAATGTAACTCTGATAAAAATAATCTGTGGAAATAAAATGACTGAAATTTCAGGGTCTCTTGCTTCTCAAGAAATAAGAGATGCCACCTTATCTATAATATTTTCTCTGTGCTTATGCCTAAGAAGAGGATTTGTCTCTAGAGAATTCTGTCTTTTAGGTCTCATCAAGTTGAACAGTAGCCCTCAAACTAATTTTGAGGGACTACTTTTGACTTTTTTGTGTGTTGCTGAATGACACCTGCTTTCTGAGCACTGAAGTTCTCCTGATTTTCTAGACGGTGTCTTAAGTGTGAAATAAAATGTGAAGGTTTCAGCATTTAGTGTATCTAGTTCCAAGTTTTTTGAGCACCAAAGAACGTATGAAATCTGCAGTATTTAGAGAGCTAGCACTTGTCTCCATTATGACATTCCTAAGAAACACTTCTTGATATATGTTATCTTATGTTCTTATTTGGGACCAATATTTATGACTACTTATGAATGGGGCGATAGGTTCAGTAAGTATGAAGTCATATATCGGATTGTAAAATGAGATTTTGACAAATGTCTGTGCAAGTCCCACCAGGAAGACCCATTTTTGTTTTTGTTTTAAAATTGGTTGAACTCTACTATATATATTATTCTTATGACATTCATTCAGAACTGAGAAGACAAATGGATGTCAAAGTTGAAGCCAACTTTTTTGTTAAACGCACTGCATATACAGTATACTGAATTAGGGTGTCTTTTTCATATACTTTTATAGTCCTTGGGAATTATTTTTCTTTTTGACACTTGCCAGACAGATCTGCCAATGCAGATGACCTAGGGAAATATTAAAAATGCTCCTAATAGAGAGGAAAAGGTGGGAACACTTACAATACTTTTGCTTCTAGAAATTCCATTTGTGATATACGTGTAAAAATTGAATAAAGTATCCATTTGTAATTGCATGTCCAAAGTGAGAAATGTTCTTTTTCTTACAAATTGTAAAAACTTTGTGCTTTGATGCTGTAAAAGATAATGGAAGGTGTTCTATTTAAAAAGTGAGTAATGAAAGAATGACATACAACCAAAAAACAAATGTTTTATAACAAGTATTTTTTTCACACAATTAAGTATAAATGGTAGACAACAAGACAAATTTTCAAGATGCATTTAAAATGGAGGGTGTGTTGGATCATGTTTGAAATATTATAATTTGTGAAAAAATATACAAAATAAAAGAAATGCATTGTTTATGTGCACAAAGTACTGTATTTGAGTATTTGCAAAACATGTTCTATATACACACAGATCATTCACAAAATGTGTCACACATGTAAAATTTTGCCATTGACCTAGATTTGTATGAAAAATTGCCTAAAAAATTAAATTAGCTGTTTCCAATCAAACTTCTTCTAAAATCATATGCAGAATTGAATTTCATATGAGGTACTTTATTTCTCAGTTAAAAACTGGCTATGGTACTCTCTTAATATATATGTGGTGAAGGATGTAATTGATGGAGTGGCATCCTGGCTTGGATGGAGGTCTGGTTACCTGGCTAGAAGGTCCTCATAATGGGTAGAGAATGGGCGTCCTGGCCGGATTAATTGAAGTTCACTTTCCCAGTCATTAGATATTATGAATGGACAGGGGGTGACTGCCACATGGGGCTGTGTGTTCCCCCTGTGCCCTGGGTAGCAGCATTGAGCATGGGAAAGGTGCTATATAAACAAAATTCATTATTATTATTCCTCTGGTGTAGCTCACATTTTGACACCAGCAGCGCTGCATGGAAAATGTAGTTTGGGAGGGTAGACCTGGTGGAGTTTTTGGGGGCCACTAGGGGGTGATGTACAGAGGAGGATGGAGGCTCTGCCTGAACCAGACATGCTTACTCACTATAGTGCTAACACACCGAATGTGTTCCTAGGTCCAGAGTTCTGCAACACCACCTCTACAGGTCACTATATACAGTTGTGCTCCTATGTTTACATACCTCAGAAGAATTTGTAAGATCTATACCGTACTTCAGAAAAGATAACTAATCAGGCAAAGCACATTAAATTTTCTTTTAATTGAATCCAAATTAAACTGTAAAGCATCACAGAATAGCACAACCATTAAACAAAACATAGTAATAAGGAAAATAATCAGATTGTCCTTGTTCAAAAGTTTGCATACCCTTAGTTCTTAATATTGTGCATTGCCCCCCCTTTAGCATCAATGATGCCATGCAGTTTTGTGATAGTTATGGATGAAGTCCTTCATTTTCTCAGGTGGTACAGCTGCCCATTCGTCTCGGCAAAAAGCTTCCAGGTCCTGTAAATTCTAGGGTTGATGAACTGCACTTTTAAGATCTCCCCAAAGTGGCTCAATGATATTGAGGTTAGGAGACTGTGATGGCCACTCCAGCACCTTCACTCTTGTTCTGCTGTAGCCACTGTAGGGTCAACTTGGCTTTATGTTTTGCTAACTATCATGTTGCAAGATCCAAGTGTGTCCCATGCACAGCTTACGGATAGATGAATGCAAGTTGTCCTCTAATATTTACCGGTTACATGCTGCATTCATCGTGCCATCAATTTTCACTAAGTTACCCTTGCCACTGTAGCTCACACACTCCCAGAACATCAGAGATCCACTTCCATGCTTCACAGTAGTTATGGTGTACTTTTTGACATGAGCATTGCATTTATGGTTGTGACCATAAAGTGCAATTTTGGTCTCATCACTTCAAAGGACTTTGTTCCAGAAGTTTTGAGGCTTGTCTAGATGTTGTTTGGCATATTGTAAGTGGGCTGTTTTGTTGCGTTGGCACAGAAAAGGCTTTTTTCTTGCAACTCAACCGTGCAGCCCATTTTTGTTCAAGTACTTGTATCTCCATATTGTGCATCTTGAAACAGAATCACTACTTGTTTGCAGTGAAGCCTGTATTTTAGCTGAAGTTGCTTGTGGGATTTTCTTGGCATCTCAACAAATGATCATGGCAATGGTAGCTGAAATCTTTGTTGGTCTACCTGACCATAGCTTGGTGACAACAGAAACCCTAACTTTCCACTTTTCATCAGAGTTTGAACACTACTGACAGGCATATTCAGATTTCTGGATATCTCTTTATATCCTTTTCCTGATTTATACAATTCAACAACCTTTTCTTGAAGGTCCTTTGACAGTCCAGGAGCACTGGAATCATTGGGGAGAAGGGTCCTGTCATCGAACTGGTTGGCACAGATTCAGCTGTGGAATGGCCAGTAGAGGGGAAGCAGCATGTTGGCAGGGATTTCCAGAACTCTGAACAAATATGAATCCTCTTATGTGATATAATCTACTCTTGCATTTTGCTCGGTACTTGTACTATTACTATTGTACTATTGTATTGGATGGCAATGATGGATTGGCAATCTAGATCTGTGAAGAGGATTACTTGTCTGCTATTCTTTGTATTGTATTGTATTTACCTCATTTTTTGACACACATTGTATGCTCAGTCTACCTGGAAAGGGGTCTCTCATTGAATTGCCTTTCCCAAGATTTGTTCCATTTTTTTCCCTACAAGGGTGTTTTGGGAGTTTTTTTTGTCTTCCTAGGGAGTCAAGGCTGGTGCACTGTCAAAAAACAGGGCCTGTTAAAGTACATTGCAGCACTCCTGTGATTTTGGGCTATACAAAAATAAGTTGTTGTTTTAGTTCTTCTTCTTCTTCTTCTTCTTGTTTTGCTTTCCCCATGGCTCGGTATCCAGCAAAGTCTGTGCAGCTCTGTATGCATTTAAATTGACTATTTATACACAGACACTGACTACAGTCAAAAAGGTTACAGGTGTGGACATTTTCCCATAATTACCCTTAATATGAGCCTGTGTGTGTCAACTTGTGTGTATATTATTAGTACCAATATTCAAAGGTATGTAAACTTTTGATCAAGCCCATTTGGGTAATTTCAGCTATCATTATGATTTAAAAAGAGCACACACGATTATTTTATAATAAATAGCTTCACCTGAGCACACTCCCTAATTAAAAGGAAAGTTTTCTGCATAATTACTTATATTTTCCAAACAATGGCCAATATTTCACAAATTCTGCCAAGGTATGTAAACTTATGAGAACATCTGTATATATGTATAGATTGGCAGGATTTCTTAATTTGAGGAAAACAGACATTCTAACCTTAACAATGCTGTACATATGAGAAAAGCCCAGGTCACCTCATCTGTCTATTTGTTCATTTAGACAGATTTGGTAAAGTACATAATCCAAATTTACTAATCCCAGTTGTGGTCCATCTGAATGACAGATAACCTAACATAGTCCCTCATTCAAATTCATTCAAACAAACTTTTATACTCTGCTAAATCCCCTGTCACTAAATTATTTTATGTGATTCAGTAATACTCATAAAACTTTTTACAGATTTTGAACCCATGTAAATACATGTTGTAGCTGTGTCTTGTCTAATTTGAGTCTCAATAAAAAAGAAAATATATAGTAAGTGAAGAATGCGAGTCACCCCTTCTAATTCCATGAGAAACAGGAAATTCTTTAGAAATTAATCATATATTGTATATTGAATTAAGCATTTGCATCCTATACAAAATTCAAACCTTTGACAAGAAGTAGGTTCCAAATCTAAACCTTTGCAAAAAATAAGGACTAACTAAGCCTGCAACTTTACAAAGCATTCTCTGTGTCAACTGGCACAGAACCTAATAAAATTGTTAAGATATATACAAGGTATTGCCAAAGTTTTATTATTATCTAAAAATTGTCACTCTTTCAGGAAAGCTATATATGATATGTGTATTAAAATTTATAATATAAAGTATATTTTATCAGCCAAGATTTTAAAGTCCACATTTAGTAAAATAAGACAAAAATAATTCAAAAACGAAGGGATTTTGTCTTTTCTGAGAAAAATGGGAATCAGGGCTATGCTCCTGTAAACTGGAAGCTCATTTGTAATGTAAATGATGTTAATCATATTAAAAAAACAGGTGAAAAAGTTTACCAAAAACATTTGCAGAACTCTGCTGGGAATACATATAACCCCGGGACTTTCCTGTTTTGCATGCTCAAAAGGGCCTTATAAAGTTCATCCTGAGGGAATGATCCCAATGATGACAGACAAAGAAGAGTAAAATTATTTATAAATGACTGCATGACAGAGTCAATGGAACACATCTCAAATTTCTATAAAGCTGAGTAATAATTTTTGAAACCTGTATTAAGTTTATCTGTATTTGAAATGAGACTAGCATTTTTGGTTGTAGTACTTTAATGTTTCTATGTTTTGTAATTGTTATACAGGAAAACTAACCAGCTCTTTCAAACAATTCTAATTGTTTTTTAGTGTATTCTTAATATGAACAATTGTTGACATTAACATTAACAACTGGTGATATTAAGAGCTAACCCTTTTCATTTTTTAATTTGTGTCTGATTTTGAAAACATTCACAATTTCATTTATGAAAGAGGTAACATCATGAATTGTACTTATGTAAGGGTTCTTTCAACATGAATACATTTTCATTTTTATTCTGTGGATTCCTAATATATTATCATTTAAAAAGAGAAAATTAATTTCTCAGTTTTCAATATTCAATATGCAGCTAATGAATTGAAAATAATCCATCCAACTATTTTTGCTTCAGTCTTTTCAGAGTTATTTAGTAGACTGTTCTACTCATCTAGAAATCTTTGAAATTAAACATGCCTGAAAGTGCCTGTCTACTAACAAGACTTTAAATGCATCCAACATTTACTGTACATAGATTTTAACATTACCAGAACAGATGGCAGGGAAATGTGTTGTTCTTATATAGTACGAAATAATTTCCTTTCATTTTGAATCTGAAAGCATGTGGTGCAAATGCACTAAGACCTGCTTATATGCATCTCTTTAATAAATAAAATTCCACAATATAAATCATGACCATTATACTGTTCATACTGTTTCACAATTTTTAATGATTTACCACATTGTCTGATAAACCATCCATCCATCCATCCATCATCCAACCCGCTATATCCTAACACAGCGTCATGTGGGTCTGCTGGAGCCAATCCCAGCCAACGCAGGGCGCAAGGCAGGAAAAAAACCCCGGGCAGGGCGCATGCCCACCGCAGTGTCTGATAAACCATTTGACTTAAAGAATTGTAGCTTGTGTTACACCCTGTGACACTGCATTGGATTAAACTGATTTGAGGAAAGTATGTACAATATGTATGCATCTTGTGTTACAAATAATATGGACAGTGTTTATAAAGCATTCTACTTTGAAGTAGACTGATTTCAAAAATATATGTACATCAGTAATGTTATAGAAGGCGAAAACTAGCTTTGGAATAACCCTTATAGGACAAAATGACATTGCAGCAATAATGTTGCTATAAAGAGCCAAACACAAGGCAAAATGTGAAACACACAAAATAAGAATAGTTAAATGCACAAATGTCCTGTAGTGTAGATTCCCACAGTGAAGCATCATCAACATACTGTAAAAGGAAGTACTTTATCCATTTTAACAATCTTTGAAAATATAATATTGATGTTATAACTCCTGTATAATGACACACTTTTAAAATGTGTTGACAAAGCACTTTTTAAAATTAAAATTGTCAAGTTATCAAGACACCATTTTTTTCTTTTTTATGTACCGTATCTGTGGCAAGGAAAATGCATAGCCACTAGTGAGCTGCATTTTTCTTGTTATAAAGAAGACAGGGATAAGCAATGTTTGGTAATACATGACATTTAAAGTTTCTCTGTCACCTGACCCTGTTGCACTGAGAAGGGTATATATAGGACTTTAAACACTTATAAAACAGACCACAACAATAACAATTTGCAAATTTAACAAAGGTAACTTGTCTTTAGATAGAAGAGATATTCTATCATAGTGGGACATCCTAAAGCAAGGGTCCCCAACTCTGACCCTGGAAGGCTGCAGTGGCTACAGGCTTTCATTCTAACCCTTTCCTTAATTAGTGACCTGTTTTTGCTGCTAATTAACTTCTTTTGAATTCATTTTAAATGACTTGTTTTTTAAGATTTGTTCCCCTGAATGTCTTCATTGTTTCTCTGAATCGCTTCATTTCTTTCCTTATGAAATATGAAGTGCGTGAAACAACAGAAGACCAACTAAGTCAGGGCCTCAAACTCCAAACAATTTCACCCCAACCAGTTGCTTAATTAGTTGCCAATTCTTATTGTTAATTAAACCCATTCTTTAATGCCATGGCTTGTTGCTGCTCTCACTGTGCAATAACATACTGTATAATTCTGAAATTATTGATTTTCTCTTTTCTAAGAGCACTGCTAAAATGTTTTGGGGACCTGAGTGGATCACATTCCTGAGAACTTCATCTTTCTTTATCTTCTATGTATGATGGACACAGTTTTCTGGTCATGTTTTGACTCATTTTGTATCTCATTATTGTTTGGCTGTTAATTAAGGAAAAAGAAATAAGGGGTATGTGTCTTCAAGAGCAAGTCAATTACATTTAATTCAAATGAAGTTAATTTGCAGCAAAAACAGGTAATTAATTAAGGAAAGGGTTAGAATGAAAACCTGCATCCAATGAGGCCTTCCAGGACTGGAGTTGGGAACCCCTGTCCTAAAGGGTAAACCTTTTATATTGGTTTTATTATAAATAAAAGTCCACGGATTAAAATATTCTGAGTGAAGGAAAGAGTATTTCTTCTATAAGCCTGTACTTGAAAAATGCAGTAGTAACATAATAGTTTTATCGGAGAAAACACAAACAAACCAAGTACACATATCCTTCCCTCCATCGTGACAGCTGGAACACTAGGGTATATTTTTCTTTATTCTAAATTTATCTGTACAAGCATTTTGCACATATTGGGTATGGGACAATTTGAAAAGGAAAATATAAGCTAAAACGTGTAAGTGCAATTTTTGTACACTTCTTCTCAGAGTTTTAAACCGATAAAGCTAAATGATATTATTGAATTTCTTTGTAATAATACAGAACCATTTTGTTCTTTTAAGAGGAACAGAACCTTGTGATTTTTTTTTTACTTTTTTCAACAAAGTATACCTATAAAGGAAAACTAAATGTGTGGAGTTTACATGTTCTCCCCGTGTCTGCGTGGGTTTCCTCAGGGTACTCCGGTTTCCTCCCACAGTCCAAAGACATGCAGGTTAGGTGCATTGGTGATTCTAAATTGTCCCTGGTGTGTGCTTGGTGTGTGGGTGTGGGTGTATGCACCCTGCGGTGGGCTGGCGCCCTGCCGCAGGTTTGTTTCCTGCCTTGCGCCCTGTGCTGGCTGGGACTGGCTCCAGCAGACCCCCGTAACCATGTAGTTAGGATATAGCGGGTTGGATAATGGATGGATGGATATTTATTTTCTTAATACTTCAAAGGTGGATCTTGGGAGCATAGTTAGGGTGTAGGTGTTTGAAATACAATAATTCTCTTCTTTGTCATTTGGCCTCCATAACTTAAATCACATATGCTGTTAAAAAGGGGCGGGCTGTTGAAAAGTAAAAAAAAAATAAAGTTAAAAAGGAGTGAGGGAAGAGGAATGTGATCAACATAAAGAGACATGAGTGAGAGGGGGCATCTTACTTAATTAATTTCTTATATTGTACTAGAAAAATTTTGGCTAATTCTTTTTTACAACACTGCTCTATTTTATTAGGACTTTTGTTAATTCACCACAATATCACTATGGAGCTGAGGTCTGTACTTTGACTTGTCATTCCAAAACTGTGACTCTTTCTTTTTCAGCAATTCAGTGGTAGATTTGCTGATGTTCTTAGGATCACTGCCTTGTTTCATGATCTAATTTCTCTCAGTCTGTAGTTGTTGGAAAGATGACTTCACATTTTCCCATAAAATAGTTTGTTATAAAGAGGAGTCCAGGTGACCCCAGTTATTAAAATGCAACCAGATACTGTAGTTGCAGAAGAGTCACAGATCATTACTTGTACAAAACCATTTTGGTGATTCTTTGGGAGATTTGGTGTTAGGCCTTTGATAGTCCTAACATTGTACATAACTTCCAAACAACTCGCATTACTCTGGTCTGTCCTGAGAGCATTGTTCCAGGTATCTTTCCATTTATTCAAATACAACTTGGAAAACCTTAGCCATGCTTCTCTTATTAAAGAAAAGCAGGTATATCCTACCTACTGTGTCCTCTAATGAAAGCACTTCTTTTTAATCTGTTTCTGATATTAGAATCATAACCTGTAATGTTTTTCTTGTTGTCAGAGATCTAAAGCTCCTGCATTTTTTGCAATTTCTCAGGCCATCGTACAGTTTGATTTTCAGTGAATTTCCTAGCATGTCCACTTCTAAGAAAATGACCCATTGTCTTTAATACTCTCCATTTGTAATAATCCTTCCTACTTTACAATAACAGTTGCATTTCTTAGAAATGGCCTTATATTCCTTCTCTGATTGATGAGTAGCAACAATAGCTTATCTGGGTTCATTGCAAATATTGTGTGTCTCTGACATAATGATAACCACAAAATCCAATTAGATCCTGACCAAACAGCCAATAGTTTTGCTTTTATGATGGTGGTTGTCTTGATCATTGAGTAAAAAAAATATTTGAAGAGCAGCAGGTGGGTCAAATTACTTACTTTATCATTATGGAATCAGTAACAATACTTTTCCACATGTTTTCCCATATTAGCTTATTTTTGTTGAATAATTAATAATGTAATATTCCTGTAAAAACTCACGATTGTGCTAGCAGGGAACCTGTTCACAGTTATCAATTATCCTAACATGTATGTCTGGAGATGTGGTAAGATAACTGAAGTACCCAGAGTAAAATTTACACTAGCAAGGGGAAAACAGAAAATTCATGCAGACAGTGACTGGAGGTATCATTCAAACCCAGGACACTGGAACCATAAGCATGCGGTAGTAACCTTTGTACAACTGGTTGATAAATAAGTAATTATATGTTTAATATGAGGTTACAGTTATCTAATTTGTCCACTTGGGGTGAACTAGATGAATTTAAAATATGTAAAACTATATAACTGAAATGGGCATACTTACTTTTTCAACATGGGTCTGCATATTAATTATGTATCCATCCAACTATTCATTATCAAACCAAGTCCGTCCAATTTAGGGACACTGGGGACCAAAGCATAACCCAAAGGTATGAGACACAATGCTGGAAACCACCCTGAATGGGTTATTAGTACATCAAAATATAACAGGGATGATCACAAAAATAAATAGATAGTCTCAGATTAAAAGACACTTATATTTTGCATTTTTTTTCTGATACAAGTAACCACACAAGGACAGTAATATTCCTCCTCCTCTTCCTCTTCTCTTGGTGAGTTTTGCCTAACAGTGCTCCAAATTCCAGGTCACCCAGCTGAGGAGAAGAGACCTGTTTTAAAGATGAACCCTGGAGCATTTCCTGTATGTCATAAACACACTACATTACTACTTCTGAGTCAGATGGATGAGAGCAAGGAAGAAAATGCAAGAGCTCTCAAAATGGCCCATGAGGTCCTCGACAAGGCTTCCTACACAAGCTGCAATTCCCATGCAGTTCTGTGGGATTGCCACCCAGCCTACTAGGGGAACAAACTGTCCTGAAAAGGGAGTCCTAATTTACAATGTCACCAATCTGGAAAAGGTACCACCAAACAATTCAGCTAGGATGCCAGTCTGTGCACACCCTCCTGTGCGGTATACAAATATAAATAAATAAACAAATATCTTCACTCTGAAAAAATAAAAATAATTTATAAAAAACATTTAAAAGACAATTAAGGGTCTCAGGAGGCAGGAGCCCATCCCAAGCAAACAGCACGCAAAGTAAGAAATAAAACCAGGTAGGGATGTTAATCCATCACTGGTAACAGAATTTACTTTTACCTTTTGTTTTCTTTTGTAGATACTTACTAATGCAGTCAACCTCTAATTAAGCATGTAATTATAATAACTAGAAAATAATCACACTTTTTACAAAATAGTGGATTCATATATGAAAGATTCTTTCACTGTACATGATATAAACTGATGCCACTATAAACATTGTTATTGTTTCTTTGGTGTCATCCTTTGATTGTTTGTGCTTTGTCTAAACAATATTAATCTGTTTTTTACGCTATTGTTGTTTTGAGCTCCTGGCTTTCGCTGAACAGCAGGTGGAAATGTAAAGAGCAACTCACTGGCTTCAATTCTGCCTTGGGCAATTATCACTTGGCCAAAGAAACACATTCTGGAATGTCTTTCATAACTTGGTTTCCTGATCCTACCACGTCATTAGACCCTGGTGTATTTTCTGGATTAATATTTCAAAGTATAAAAAAACAAACATTGCACACTTAAAAAATTGTTGCGTTATCCATTGTTGTGTGTGTAATTAAAATATTAGAACGAAATTCGATCATCCGTTAACTTTAATGCGTCTCTTTTGAAAAAAAAAAAAAAGTCCCCCACAAAAGAAAGTAGATCATTCCCGAAAACCCTAGAAAAAGCAATAGACACCTCATCCTTGACTTAGTCCGGATGTGTGAGTGTGAGGTAAGCAGAGGGCATCACAATTGTTGTTCATGCTAATAGCCTTCCCGCCTTCCACTGGCATGCGTATTGGCTGTTTGGTGTTATTTGAGGTGCGAAGGATATTCACTCACCTGTATATACGACACCGGATATGTTATACCGCGTGGTTTGCGTTTTCTTATGTAGAGTTAAAGATTTGTTTTCTATATCTTATTAGTTTTGAGTGAATTAGCTATCTGCACCTGTATCCTGACTATGTTGCCGGTCCTGATCAACGAGGACAGTATTAAAGAGACCGGGTCTCTGCCAAAATGATACAGAAATGGAGCGGCTTTGGTCAATATTTCTTAGAAATACTTTTACAGTAGAGCGGCTTAATAGTTGATTAACAAAGTATATAAAGAAGCCTTGTCGATAAATGGGTTCCTGGCATCCTTCCTTATAAAGGTTGGAGCTGCCATTAGGGTATGTGGCACTCTTGGCGTCTAAGTCTACCAAAAAATAATGTATAATTAAATATGGTCCTTTGTTACAAATGTTACTTTAAATTGGTGGGTAAGTTTTCTGATTCCAATAAGAGTTCAATATGTGTCAGAAATTTACCTTAAAAATCGCCAACCTCATCACCTTGTCAGTAAGTACCCGCTGCATTTCAAAGCCATCTTCATGAGTAGACTTGGGCGGGGCGAGCGAGGCGGAGCGTCCAGTGTAAACTTCAGACAAAAGCGGGGCCGGCTGCTCGGCGATGCCGCTGGAAACGCGCCTCGTGTGGTCTTGTTTACTAGCAGCAACTGGGAGGCGTGAGCGCGCGCGCTTTTTGGAGTGATCTGACAATTACACCGCCAAGGTCACCTCATACATACATCGCACATTTTTTTATCCCGAGTTTATTTTTTTGTTGTTTCTTTACTGAGGAGATGCTATGTAAAATATTTTTTTAAATATGCTAGAGAAATGGGTAGAAGACGACGTGTGTTTTCGCAATGTACATGAAATGAAGACGAAAGAGAAACAAGGTAAGATTCCTTACAATATGTGTCACACCGTAAAAAGCCAAAAAAGCGGCGGGCTTAGACAGCAATTATTGCTCTTGTCGCCCGGTGCTAGGACACCGTTTGTTTGCGGACACACGACTTTTACCTGTCAGAGTGAAAATTCAAGAGTAGCTTACACAACGCGTGCATCCTAGGGTACCAAGATGCTGCTGCTGCTGTCGTTAAGAGTCATCTGGAATTGTTCGGGATTTTATTTCTTGCGAATACGTTTTTAATGTGATCGGTAAATTATTTACTTGGTGACTTTCTTTTTCCCTTTTCTTTAATTTGTCTTGATTTTAAGCGCCGCCGTAAAAGGTCTTTCAGGCATTGTGTCTGACTCGCGGGGATGAATCGTCACACTTTCTCACTTTTCTTTCCTTCTGTAAGACTTTAAAGGAAATAGCGAATATATAAAAGTAAACTCCAATAGTATTATCATTGCAAGGAAAAATAATTTTCGCCTTTTATTCTTGGACTTGAATCGCAAGAACCCGGACGACGAGACAAGTGGCGAGACAAGTGGGAACGTACCAAACATAACAAAGGGCTGTCCTGGCACGTGGGATAAGCAGTTCAAGAGTAGACGTATTGTTAACACTCTACATACAGTGGCATAAACGGAACAACTGGCTGTACATTTAAGAGGCAATTTACTTTTAATTTTATGTAAGCACTTCAGATAATTAAAGCTAACAGAAATCTCTTTATTTTCCTTTTTAACTATCAAAAGTTAAGAAAATAATAAACTGATACTTGAGTCGAAGCGGTGTTTTATAACGACCTCACGAGTTTAAACTTGGTTACTGTGCAAGAATAATTGAAAGAAGTACATGCACCTTAGAAGTGTAATAACAAAGGACCAGTATTGTGCAGGCAGAGGGGCATCTGCAGTACGGGACGAAGGTGGGGTGGGGCTAGTGGGTACGTTTCCAATAACATTGTGATGTTAACTTTGAACTATTTATTTTATGAAGTTATTGCTTATTGATAAATCACTCAAAATGTTATATTCACATTAAATGTTATAAAACATTTTGAATGTGTTTTGTTACCAGTTTAGATCATGTAGATTAAGTAACAGTTATTGTTGTGTGCTTTGAATCTGTGACATTGGCCTCAAGTTTAACTTATTAAGTTCCAAATTTATCTATTTTTGCCTACTTTGCCAGATTCTTAATTCTGCAGTGTTTGTCTGTAATGATCTTGGGAGGTGATAACACCCAAGTGTTTAAATGAGCATACTTCAAAAGTGTTATTGTAATCTTATTTTATTGTTTTCATTTGGCTTCTAGTGATGGAATCCGTTATATTCACATTAAATGTACTAAAACATTTTGAATGTGTATTGTTACCAGTTTAGATCATGTAGATTAAGTAACAGTTATTGTTGTGTGCTTTGAATCTGTGACATTGGCCTCAAGTTTAACTTATTAAGTTCCAAATTTATCTATTTTTGCCTACTTTGCCAAATTCTTAATATCTGCAGTGTTTGTCTGTAATGATCTTGGGAGGTGATAACACCCAAGTGTTTAAATGAGCATACTTCAAAAGTGTTATTGTAATCTTATTTTATTGTTTTCATTTGGCTTCTAGTGATGGAATCCTTCGAAAAACAGTATAAGGTGGGGCAGCTGCTTGGAAGTGGAGGCTTTGGAACCGTCTATGCAGCTCAGCGCCTTTCAGATGGTCTGCCGGTATGTGCATTCTGTACCCACCCACCAACAACGTGTTCTCATCTTGACATAACTCTGTTTTGTGAGCACACGCTGCTTCCTGTTTCTGCATGTTGTCAGATTTCTGATTTCATTTGGTTGCCTTTTAAAAAAACATGTAATTGTTAAATATATGTGAACAAAGGAAAACAATTACGTGGTATATAATATATATTCAAAGGTAACATAAAGCTTGTTTATTCAAATTCCCTTTTTTATTCAAGTTCCCTTTCTAAAATAAGCAATGCATGTGATTTGCTTTTTCTCCTAGCAAACACATTCAGTACCTGTAAAACTGAATTGTTAAATATGTTGGCTCTTTTGTAGCTGTTTCATGAAACTATGTTTTTAAATTATATCCCTTATTTTCATAATCATGCTGCAAAAAACCCAGAGTTGTCAAAAAATATATATTTCTGTTTTGTTATTTTAGGTTGCAGTGAAACACATTTCAAGGGATAAGATCCACCATTGGGCCCGGATTGTAAGTACAAAATTGTCTGAAATCCTGTGAGCCTCTTCATCAGGTCTCTTGCTGATGTCAAGTGCATTAAGCTAATTTTACTAATAAAGTGGAGGGCTACCCAAAGTCCAAAAAAGATCAAGTGATTTTGAGCTCTTTATTGTTTTTTTTTTTTGTTTTTTTGTATTTATTTTTATTTTATTCATGTCGTCCACATCCATTTGACAAAGACAGGATTTCTTTTGTGTATATTAATATCCATCCATCCATTTTCCAACCCGCTGAATCCGAACACAGGGTCCTGCTGGAGCCAATCCCAGCCAACACAGGGCACAAGGCAGGAACCAATCCCGGGCAGGGTGCCAACCCACCGCAGGACACACACAAACACACCAAGCACACACTAGGGCCAATTTAGAATCGCCAATCCACCTAACCTGCATGTCTTTGGACTGTGGGAGGAAACCGAAGCACCCAGAGGAAACCCACGCAGACACGGGGAGAACATGCAAACTCCACACAGGGAGGACCCGGGAAGCGAACCCAGGTCCCCAGGTGTCCCAACTGCGAGGCAGCAGCGCTACCCACTGCGCCACCGTGCCGCCCGTATATTAATATATCTTAACACATTATCTCCTCAAAAATGAAGATACATTTAGCTATGAAAAAAATCAAACTAAGTAGAGAAAGTATGTCCCTGCTTAACTGGGACTGCAAACATGTAATTGCAAATACAGGTTTAAGACAAATACCCTAAATAAAAAATGTGTTTGACTATAATAATTTGTAAATTAGAGCATAAATCAACTAAAATGTTACTGCTGACTGACCTATAATAACAAATATTTAAAGGTGACAGTGGTGTAGCACCAGAATATAAATTATTGCATACTAAGGAGCATACTTGTTTCTAATTAAGGTATTTTGTTAATTTCTTGTATAAATATTGCCTTCTGTCTAGACATATTTGATTATATTGTTTTCCCAGTGCCAATGTGTCTGCTCTTGTGCTCATGCTACATCCTAAAGACAAGTTTGTTAGATTAAATTGCTTTTATATAATTGGTCCTATATGGGTGTTTGCGTAAGTAGGCCCTGATGTGAACTAGCATCACCTGATGGGGTAGTTGCTGCCTTGCAACTTGTGCTGAGGTCTGAAAATGTTTTTATATGATCTCAAGTTTTAAATTTTAGTTATAGTTTAATTTAATTTATAATATGCCACGTTACTTAGAAGGCACAAGCATGTCATTTTTTTTGTATGTTCATTTGATCATATACCAATATTATTAAACAAATTTCCTTTTTGAAAACCTTGTATCCTTTCTCAGGATCCCATTTACCCATCTTTTACAAGAAGATAATTAATTGAAAGGCATGTTGTATATCCTGACAAATTGTGATCAATTTGTGGATGCAGATTTTGGCTATCTCATGGATCATGTACTGAATGTTGATAAAATAAGACATGAGACCACAATACTTATTTTATTTATACATTTTTTGAATTTTATTTATACATTTTTTGACATTATTTCAAAGAATGCAATGCTGAATCAGTTTTGGTTACTGTTGTAGAGAGTATTGTGAGACGCTTTTTATGATAAATGAGGAAGTTCACTGCTGTAAAATAATCAACTGTCAGCTGACGTTACATGTTGCGAAACTTGTGATCTGTCTATCAAGGCCAGCATTTACCATGAGACAGAACTTACAGAAATTGGCAATTTAACACAACTCTCCAGTTGGTAACATTGACAGTTTATATAGTAGTCATAATGATATCTATGATAGTTGATTTTGTACCAAAACAAAAGGAAGTGGGAGAGGCTTGAAGATCTGGGGCGTTTGTGGTAAATAGTCATTTATCTTAAACAAACAGAAGGGCTTGTCATTTTCATTGATTTTTGTTTTAAAAGATGTCACCCAGTACAATGATTTTTGTTTGAAAAGATGTCACCCAGTACTATTTTGTAACAGCTTCCAAGTCTAACTGACAAATTAGTAGATTATTATTACACCAACTGTGTATAACCATAAAATATTTAATGTTCTCTTGACTGAGTGGGCACTTTAAGTCATAGTACAGCTAAGTGGGGAAAAGTGACTGGTTAAACAGAACTATCAGAAGGGACTGGCAAATTTGTAGTAGTTTACTGGTCTTGGCTATAGTGTTGTTGAGCTAGCTGCCAAGTTGTGTGTCTGAATGATGGTCTGACTGTTCATCTTCTCATTTCTTCTTTTCTTCTGGTTTCCAGCCTAATGAATCTGTGCCAGTGCCAATGGAAATTGCTCTTCTACAGCGTTTACGGAGTGGGGGCTCTCTGAACCCTAAAGGCATAATCAAAATGATAGATTGGTTTGAGAAACCGGGAGATGGCTACTTGATTGTTTTGGAAAGGCCCCAAATGTGCCAGGACCTTTTTGACTTTGTAACTGACCGTGGTCCTCTGGAAGAACCCCTGGCGCGAAGGTAAGCTAATTTTTGACAGTCTTAAGTGATTATATTGCTTATTTTGCATATTACCTTTAAATTGTAGTGTCATGCTATTTGTAATCAGTTGAGTAATTTATCTATTATTTCTTCAGGTTCCTTCAACAGATCACGCAAGCACTGCAGTACTGCCATGCATGTGGAGTTGTCCATCGTGACATAAAGGATGAAAACATTCTCTTAGATATGCGCACTGGAGAAATTAAAATAATTGACTTTGGATCCGGTGCTGTACTAAAAGATACGCCCTACTCAGGTTTTGAAGGTGATACATTTTTTTCTTTTGTAGATGCATGTGACCAAAAACTTTTGAATATTTCACATAAAGGAAACACATAGCTTTGTGACCAATGCAATATTGCTGTGAAATGTCCCAATAAAAAACATTGTTGTTGATGAATGCCGTCTGCTGCAGACTTTAATATTAATTTTAATTCTTGTGTGTAATATGGGCTAACAAAATATCTTGTGATGTGACATCTCAAAAATAGTTTCAATTTGTGGCTACAACGTTGGTCCCTGACTAAAAAACAAAACATAAAAATATTTAAAAGTGAAAATCAAATAAAGTTAACTGAAGATGACATATTTCATTTTTTTCCCAAACATAGGTCCCCTTATAATTGAATTCAGCTGCTATATCCAAAGTGTTTAGTGTGTTCAAGTAAATAATTATATTAAAATGAACCTCCTGTGTGTGTGTAAATATTACCTCAAATTATTATTTCAATGTGATTAGTTTTCACTTGGGGCAGCACGGTGGTGCAGTGGTAGCGCTGCTGCCTCGCAGTTAGGAGACCCGGGTTTGCTTCCCGGGTCCTCCCTGTGTGGAGTTTGCATGTTCTCCCTGTGTCTGCGTGGGTTTCCTCCCACAGTCCAAAGACATGCAGGTTAGGTGGATTGGCGGTTCTAAATTGGCCCTAGTGTGTGGGTGTGTTTGTGTGTGGGTTGGCACCCTGCCCAGGTTTGGGTCCTGCCTTGTGCCCTGGGATTGGCTCCAGCAGACCCCTGTGTTCAGATTCAGTAGGTTGGAAAATGGATGGATAGTTTTCACTTTATTTCAGTACTTGTATACATGATATATTGTAGAGCTTTTCAAATCATTTTTTGCTAATGGGTTTATGTTTACCACATATTTCTTTTGAGAAATAATTTTAATTTACTGTTTTTCTGCCATTGGCAAAACTACAGTATTACTGTCTTTACATTTTGTAATATTGGTCACCTTTTGCTGCAGAGTATTCATACAGAGCTGTTTTTATACTTCTAGGTACTAGAGTGTACAGTCCCCCTGAATGGATTACAAGTCATCAGTATCGGGCCGAGCCTTTAACAGTTTGGTCTCTTGGCATTCTTCTGTTTGATATGGTTTGTGGGGACATTCCATTTGAGAATGACAAAGAAATTCTCCAGGGGAAGCTACACTTCACTAAAAGAATATCAGCAGGTAAGATGCAGTTCTTTGATTTTCAGCATCTCTGTAAAATATATTAAAATAATTCTTATATAAAGTCTATGTTCCTCACGACCCTGTCCTGGATAAGCAAGTTAAGAGTACTTAAAGGAAAGTGTAATATGTTTCTGTATCAAGGCAGTTCCCTAATTGTTTTTTGCTTTTTGTTTTCTCCAAAAGAATGCCAGTCACTTATTCGGTGGTGTTTGGCTTTTGCTGCAGATGACCGTCCATCCCTTGAACAGATACTCTCTCATTCTTGGATGACTGTGTCCACAGAAGATGATGACTTTGCTCAAGAATCCTACAATTTGGCACGTAGCAAAGACAGTTTATGAGTGAGAGTTAAAGGATCCTGGACTTCATTGAGCAATATCAGATTCCTTTGTATAGGTTCTCTTGTTTTTAGTGCAAGTTGTAAGATTCAGGAATGTGCACCTTAATTTTGGATGTTTTAAGTGCCCTTTTTATCTGTTGTTTAACATCTGCAGGTATAGAATTGCATACCAAAAATGGCTACTTATTTAACTTATTTACTCTTGGTGGCTGTTTGTTTAGGAAGCACTTCCTTTCCTACCTCGACTTTTTCCCTTGGAAAAAGGACTTTATAACTTGTTCCTGAAATACAGTTTTATATTATTATTAAATGCATTTATTAGTTATATACTGTTCATTTATAAACCTGGTTTTACAGGTAATTAGTATTAGTAAGGGGATCACACTACCTCTTTTTGAGCATCAACAGGGTTTAAATTCTTGAAATAGATTTAATTAAAATAGATAGCAAGATCAGATTGAATGACATAGATGCCTGCCATTTTTCAAGTGTGTTCAAGTTTCCAGGCATTGGATGTACTGACAGAATTTAGAACAATAAGGCTTGGATGTAAAAGTCATTTTTACTGTTACCATTTTGGAGTGTTGACCGATTCCTATTACCATTTTATATTAACTTAAAAACCTATCCTGCCTACAACACAACTGTGAGCACTACCAATTTATGTCAAATGTCAGTGAGCCATTCCATAGTTTAGAGTTGTAACAGTTATTAAAATGATTGATTTTTACCATTTGTACAAAGTAAGCATCAGCAAATGGTCAATTTAATGTATAATTCTAAATGTATTTGCTGTATTTAGAACATAACACATATAGGTAAACTGAAAGCAAGAGCAAAATAATAAAAGGTGACTTACAGAGGTTTTGATTTTCAAATCAATAGAGTAAATCGCCCAGCCCTAGTGACAGCTAATTTGTTTTTCAATCTGATATTTTGTTGCATTATCTTTTAATTAAAATAAACATTACTAGCAGACAGACAAAAATTGAGTTACCTTTTTGGGGCTCAGTATTTTTTGAATAGGTGCGACAAGTCAACACTAGGTTTTTTTCTAAGCATGTTTGAATGTAAATTTGTTTATTTTTGTACACTTGCCAAGGAAGGGTTAGTAAATAATTTCTATAATGCTCAGGAAAATTGTATGTTTATAAATCAGCACTTTGAATGCAGTATTGTCGTCTTGTCAGTATCTGCATTTTGATCAAGTTGGGACCTCGCTATATATTTGTGTACATTTAAAAAATGTTTCCTCATTCAGGGTCGGCTGAGTATTGTACAGCTGACTATTGTACAGTTGGTGCCTGTTATATTAACATGTATTCTTTTTTGTTTAATATTAAACGTGTGGTTCAGTTCTGAGAAATATTTTTGTAAAATAAGATTTTTGTGTGAAACTTTTGTTGTATATATTTTCCTAAAAATTATTGTGGAATTTGAGTCAACTTGTTTTTATGTTATTTGAGTACTTGTGTAATTATTCTTGTGGACTGTGACTTTTTATTATTTAAATGAGGTATAATCAGTTAAAAGTGTTTGGTCCAGACCATATTGTTCCTATTTATTAAATTCAGAGCATGAAGTTGTCACTCTAAACTCACAATGTGTTACATAAATGTATATAATTTGTTTTGTGTTTATAATAAGTATTAAACAATTACAACAGAGTATACTGTGTTTGAGATTGTAGTTCTATAGGTATAAAATTAATTAATACTAACACTGCCTAATAGAAAATGTAAAACGGTTGGATAGTTCACATTCAGATTTTATTTATGTAATATGTAGGTCAAAATCAGCAAATTTTAACAGTATTGGTGGCAATGAATAAAGGTCAATCATAATGCTTTCAGCTGCTTGTGACACATAATCTTTCGTGGTTTTAACTGCAAGTTTTGGAAAATAGCTTGAAATAAGAGCATGCTTTCAAAATAAAACCCTCTTGACTTAGTTATTTTTTTAAACACATTGAAGTATAGTATAAAGTAAAAAAAAATTTAAAAAGGCAACTCCAAAAAAAAATTGGACAAACAGATTTGGGTATGGTCTGTTGGTAATGATAATTGTGGTCAGAAACTGCTACCATATAAATGTGACAATAGTAGAAAAATAGTAAGCCTTGTTTAGCTTTTGAAGTGACAAAACTCTGCTGGATACCATGTCTAGTATCAAGTAACATCCATCCATCCATTTTCCAACCCGCTGAATCCGAACACAGGGTCACGGGGGTCTGCTGGAGCCAATCCCAGGGCACAAGGCAGGAACCAATCCTGGGCAGGGTGCCAACCCACCGCAGATCAAGTAACATGCGTTGTCTTAATTTTTTGTATGTTATTTTGGGTAATGTAAATTTTTTGTTTATTTCAACTTAAAAATTTAGCAAGAATTACAGTAAACTGGTTAACAGCTTTTAGATCCAAGTCCAGTTTCTAGTTGAATGAAGTATGCATGTACTGTATGTTTATTCTATGTTCGTGTAAATTTACTCCAAGGGCTCGGGTTTCCTCAATCTTCGGTGTGGATGTGTGAGATGGGCATTTGTTTCTGTTCTGTACCTGATGCTAATAGATTGTAATTGGACAAATGTTATGTGAGCACATGCTAATTTGGCAGTATTACATGATGCACAAAGTATACAGTTCTCAGAATTTATAACTACACCTGGATAGGCTCCAGAACCCTGTGACACTTGCACTGAATGGGTTAAGAAAATTAATTGATAAAAGTTCTTACATTTAAAGTCTTGTATCTCACTTTGCTTCCACATATCAAGTGGTTTCTCTTTTGGCTGTATCGGCAGCATGGAATGGATCGCAGGAAGAAACTTAACTAATGACTTGTACTAATCAATCCATGCAAGTTTGTAAAGTCCATTAAGACTTTGAATTGGCTGGGATTGTAACTGGTGTCCCTAGATTAGTGAGGAAGGGACACTAGCCACTGCCTCACAGCAGGCAAGTAATATATTTGGAAAATATCACCATGTTCATGATATAACAGAAAAAAAGTGTAGCAAAAGAAGCCATATTTGTCAAATAAGGCATTTTTAAAAGCAGGAATGTGTTTCAGTAAAAAGGAAAGAAAAGCCAGACAAAGCACTAAAGAGTGTCATCTGTTACTGAAGGGAGTACACTTTATTCAGTTCAAAGGGCCTATCTTAGGCACCAAGCTAGAACCAGTACCCCTTGTGGTGTTCATCCATTTCAGGATACACTCCCTGACAAACCAGCATCTACTTGACCAATCACTGTAATGGGAATCGGGATATGTAAGAAAAACCCACACAGACAAAAGGAGAACACACAATCTCTATTTATGCAGTACCCGGAACACTGGTGCTGCACTGCACAACTGTGCCACCCAGATATCATGTTGCATATGAAATGGTATTATCTAATATTAAGCACCAAATAAAATTTTCAAGTGACATTAGGTGGATTTCTCATATTTTGTATAAGCACATCATATTTTGAAATTTACATCTTTTCATCATGTTCATTTATCACATTTTCCTGTGTCTTTATAAGGTTACAACAGGTAATCCTTTGACAAGAAAAATAGGTCAGTATTAAGGAGAACTATGGGACTATCAGGAAGCACTGAGCCTCAGGTTGGCACATTTTCTTTACTGTTACACCCTGCTACTTCCCAGCAAACCTCCATATCTCTGCCTGCCTTAAGGCAGCGTAGTTTTTCACAACAGGCTACTTTGCATGCAGAAATACTGGTGGATTTACATGCTGTGTTGGATAGTTGTACTGGAAATCAGCTGTTCATGTTTACCAGAATCAGGAAGTGCTGATTGCTTCTCATTTACTTATATTCAAATACCAACAATGTTTTTTCTAAAATTTGGTTGCATACTGTTTTGGCAGATCCAAATTCTGAAATATATCTGTAGAAAATGTGTGTCTTGCTCTGTTTTCCCTCCAATTATCATTTACATTGTGAGCTTTTTCATTCCTTTCATTCACTGGTGGCAGGGCTAGGGCAGTAGTGTAGACGGAGGCCCCTTTCTACAACCCTGACAAAAGTGCAGCTTTTAAAATGGATGGATGGAATAACTCCAGAAACACTCATTACTTGGTTTGCTATGGATGATTTAGAACTTTCATGATGGCCACCCTTATGCCAAGGTCTGAGATATGTAATCTCTTTGATGGCATTAGCAAAAATGTGGTATCACAAGGTTATTAGAGGAATAAGGTTATTCTGCCAGTAAATGGAAAACTCCACCAAAATAAAAGAGAGGTGTAGTGGTTTATCACAACAGTGTGTCATTCCAACAAGGAGACCCAACAGCAGAAGTAGCAGTACTGAATTTCAGATGATCCAGTTACTTTTGGAAAGCCTATACTGTTATTGTTTATCCCCACATGTAACAATCTACCTGAAATCCTTCCATCTGTGTAAAATCAATCTCAAATGGTCAATCAATGAAACCCACCACCTTCATGTTTAAACCACTGCATTTTAAACTTCATGAGGTCTCTAATATGGCCAGGTAACCCCATAGTGAAGCACCATACGCCAATACGCTTTGCCCACCTTTAACAAACGATTTTAAAAACAGGACCCATTTTCCTAAGCACATGAAGAACTCAAGGGGAGTGCCTAGATTGATAGGGGCTCCTCCTTCACAAATGAGAAGTTAAGGGTAGATTGTCAAAAACAAAGGAACTGCCTGGGTTGCCGTTCCAGAGGGAGGAAATCCTCAATAAAATTTAGACATGCACATATACTTAGGAACCAAATATAGAAGTCGCACTAGAGCATCAACGTTGTTGAGGTGTGGAACAGATGTTTAGTAGCAAATAAGTAAAAGATGCACCTTTCTTAGGAGCACACAATCACTAGGGAGTGGGCCTTGCATCTGCCCCCTGTCTCAGTAGGTGGCCTAACAGGGAATAGGTCTTACACCTGCTCTTCTGGCCTACCAGGCAAGCAACAAACGTAAGCACAAATGTCCTGACAGCAAGGCACACAACCTAATACGGTGACCATTTGAACCCAAATAACAGAACAAGGAGTACATGGTGAAATAGATAAGGCCAAAACGTAAAATTGCAAAGCATCTGCTCACATTCTGTCAGGGACACCTGGTGTACTTCGGCAGTCCCACAATTTTTTAACCAATACACTTTCAAATAAAACAGGCAGACAAAGTCTGTCCTGCCAGCATTGAACTCATGGGTGGAACCAAGTCTGGGTATGCCTGGTGACAGCTAGATAACTTGTTTTCAGGTTGAAATTTGTATGCGTTGCTGCTGGGATTGACTCTGCCACTTCACAACACCATAACAGAATAAGAAGGTTTGCAACATGTAGTCAACAATTCAGAAATTGGTATGAGTGGAGGTGTGCTTAAGTAGAACTTGCAATGGATGGCGATCCCATCTTTAGGTTAAAAGCCACTCCACTGCAGAAAAACAATCATGCACCCACTCATACAGCGCCAGTTTTAAGTTATCAATTAACCTAACATGCACATATTTTAGATGTGGAGGAAAATGGATTCCAATTGATGAGGAAGACATGCTAATTCCAAAGAGACTGTGATCAGGCAAGGAGTTTGGAGATGTTAAGAAGTAATGGTAAGCTGTGTGCCATTTTCTAGCCCTAGAATGGAGTCAGTTAAACCAAATATAAACTAAATTAATCAGTTAATTCTCTGAAGCAGCACCTGTTGAATAAGTACGGGGATCTGATTGACATTACATAGAATATTCAAAAGAAAAAGGATTTGGGATATGGTATGGACTGTGACCCATTAATTATACTGAATCAGCCCGCAATCTAGGAGTTATCTTTGACTCTAGCATGTCATTTAAAGCGCATATTACAAAGTTGTCCAAATCATGTTTCTTCCATCTTAAAAATGTTAGGAAATAAAGGCACTTTCTAAATAAACAGGATTCTGAGAAAATAATTCATGCATTTATCTCTAGTAGGATTGACTACTGCAATGCGGTGTTCATTGGATGTTCAAACTGTTCTCTATACAGCCTCTAGTTAATCCAAAATGCAGCTGCAGGAATTATTACAAGAACAAGAAAATACGAACACATAACTCCAGTTCTTAAATCCTTACACTGGCTCCCGGTTAAGTTTAGGGCAGATTTCAAAATCCTCCTTTTAACATATAAAGCATTAAATGGCCAAGGTCCGGCTCACTTGTCGGAATTTATCATGACTTACAAACCAGAGCGCACATTAAGATCTCAAGATGCTGGTCTGCTTATGATTCCAAGGATTAATAAAATAACAGTGGGAGGTCGAGCTTTTAGTTACAGGGCCCCTAAACTGTGGAATGGTCTGCCTGCTACTATAAGAGATGCCCCTTCGGTCTCAGCTTTTAAATCCTGGCTGAAGACTCACTACTTCAGTTTAGCATATCCTGACTAGAGCTGCTGATTAACTGTACATACTGCATCTCTGTTGTCAGTCATTAGCACTAAAACATAAGTAACATGACAGTTATAATTGGATACTAACCCTCACCTATTCTGTTTCTCTTCTCGGTACTCAAATGTGGCACTTGACCCATCTGTCAAGTTGTTTTGCCCGCCTAAGGGAAAGTCATCCCTGATGGAGGATCGCAGGAATCATGGGAAGGAGGGGTCCTTTCATCGGATTGGCTGGCCCAGAGCTGTTTCAGCCATGGAATGGCCAAATGGGGGAGGCAGCTTGATGGATGAGGTCTCCAGGACTCTAAATATATCCAAATCTTCTTATGTGATATCATTTACTGTTAAATTCTGCTCCGTACTTCTAAAATTTTTATTTTTATATTGTATTGAGGATTTGTTCTGTTCTGTGTATTGTATTGTATTGTATTGTATTGTATTGTATTGTATTGACCCCCTTCTTTTGACACCCACTGCACGCCCAACCTACCTGGAAAGGGGTCTCTCTTTGAACTGCCTTTCCCCAGGTTTCTCCCATTTTTCCCTACAAGGTTTTTTTGGGAGTTTTTCCCTGTCTTCTTAGAGAGTCAAGGCTGGGGGGCTGTCAAGAGGCAGGGCCTGTTAAAGCCCATTGCGGCACTTCTTGTGTGATTTTGGGCTACACAAAAATAAATTGTATTGTATTGTATTGCAGCACCACATGTTGGCCAATAGCATCTGTGGGTGACCTCACAAAAGAGTTATCTGTCTTGGCATATTCAATCACACTGAGTCACTTGGTACATTGTATTGTACCTTCAAAGATAATGCCACGTTTTACTGTACATGCAAAGCCACTGACTGTGTACAGATCCAACACCAGAAGTATTCATAAATCATTAGCCAGCCCCTGGCCATTTTTATGTGTAATTCTTAGTACCTGTTCCTTTCCAACGTGTTAGATTTGTGCTTTAATGTTCAACTTTGCATATAAATACTACTCAGAAATGACAGAATAATTGTTTCCTACTTGGACAACCTGCTGAACTCAAAAGAACTAAGAGCAGAATGAATGGCAGGTGTGATGCTTACAGGAATTGCAGAGCAGACTTGAATGAGGTCGGCACGCCCAAAAGTGATTTCTTGTTATGCAAGAATGGTACCAGAAATATTCCTGGGTCAGACCTTAAAAGGTCCACTTCTACTACTAGCCAGGAGAACTTGAAATCTTGGAAAGTCAGAGACAAGGGCAGCTCACCTGGAATGGAGAAGACACAAGGCAGGGTTAGAGGACAAAGGTTAAGGTGATGAAAGAAAGAATGTAATGTTTTAAGCCCCATCGCAGATATTAGACTCCTTTTGTTTACACTACCTTGGCATTTTCAACCCCAAAAGGTGAGACTTTTAAAAATGTTTTCCAGAACCATATACTCGTAAAAAAAGCAGTCCCAGTATTGTAATGTGAATGGGTGAAAATGCAAATTAAAAAAAATAGATTGTAATTGCACTCTGATTGGTTTGTGCCTATTATATTGTCCTTCTCGGATTGGATCTTTCATGGATGAAAAGTTAAAGGGATCGAAGGAGTTGTAGTATGGTTATAGCCTTACATAGAAAGACAGCAACTTTTTTATGAGAGTGACCAGGAAATAAGTGAAGCCAAATGTCATAGCCAGGAAGTCAGATAGCACTGTCGTTGAAGTCTAAACACTAACCAAACGTTTTAAAACCATGAAGGTATTTTGAGAACCCACCTGTATTGTTTGCTTTTTTCTTTATTATTTTTTGAAGAAAATAACATTTTATACAAGCAAGTCTAACTTCTACATACATCAAAGAAGATAACATTATATACAATGAAGTCAAACTTAACAAAATCAAATTCAACTACCTTATATGCTATGTTGTCACAGATGGCTGGGGTCCTTTTCCGGTCGTTATGTCTGTTCACGGAGAGGACCGTGGAAGCAAAAGTGGGGAGAACAGTACCTCCCCCGGGACGTTAGATAGCAGCCCCCATGGGTTGCAGTGGTGCCTTGGATTCCTGCAGGGCTTCATGGGAGTTGGAGTTATCTACAGCCCTATTGGGATCCAGGGGTGTGGTCAGGGGGTGCTGCAACAGCTGCTTAGCCCTGTTGGGTGGGTTTTCCACCACAGCCAGAAGTGTTGCCGGAAGTAGGTCAACGAGCACCTGGAGCACTTCCAGGGGTGTTATAAAAGGAGACAACAGTCACCACTCCAGGAGCCAGAGTTGGGAGGAGAGAGTCTAAGCTTGCTGGAGAGGAGTTGAGGAGAAGTTAAAGAGAAGTATTGGGATTGGGATTGGGATTGATAGTGTTTATTGGACTGTGTTGTGGGCTCATGAGGACAGGGAAGACATTCCACATGAGCAAAGCAAAATAAAACCACTTAGTAGTGTGCCTCCTGTGGTATAGCACCTCTTATTGTCACAATGTTGACTTGATTTGTCCCCACTCCACCACCAGGTCATTAAGATCATCATGTCAGATGCTGTTAGATGTGCCTTAATCCTGATTAAAATTTAAGGGGGATTGTGCCTTTGCAGTAGATAGATAGATAGATAGATAGATAGATAGATAGATAGATAGATAGATAGATAGATAGATAGATAGATAGATACTTTATTAATACCAAGGGGAAATTCACAATATTATAATATATAATTTATAATTATAATATATAATTTTATAAAATAAAAATTCACAGTAGCTGCCTGAGATTATGGAACAGCCAGTCACTCAATAGCTGGAAGCTGCTGCTTCCATCACTATTTTGAAGTTTTGGCTTAAAGCACATTTTTTGTTGTTAGCTTTTGAGCTTATTTAGATGCATGTTTTTATACTTTGTTTTTGTCTTTTTTGTCTTAATGTGTTTCTGTTCATGATTATATGGCTGATAGCTTTGTTGTCCTTTTCCTACCCTTTTATCTCTTATATGTACAGCACTTTGATCAACACAAAGTTGTTTTTAAAAGTGCTTTATAAATAAGGCTTGCTTGCCTAACAAATCGCAACTAGAATTGCTCACAAAACAAGGTTTATTCAATCAAGGATAATTAAGAGATGTGTGCTGACCTTTATATGGTTGCTCCAATGATGTCATCCACAGTCCTTCTGGGAAAAGTTACCATGACAACAACCAACGCTAAAGTGTACAAAATAGAGGTGTCCACAACAAAGCAAAATGGTGTTGCAATATAATGGTACATAAAATTTCAAGTCTTTTAGGACAAAATAAATGCTACCATCAAACTCCTTGGGTAGAAAAATTCTCAATAGGATGCATATGTAAAATTCTGCTGTTAACATTTAAGGGCATTCATTTATCTGTCCAACCTTCTTCATGTTGCCATTCCCTCCAGTAACCTTAGATCCTCTTCCTCCATCCATCTGACCATCCCTCTCACCCGTGTAACCACCATGGGGAGAAGAGCATTCAACCGTTCTGCTCCCAAGCTCTGGAACTCACTACCTACTTAGCTTAGAAATATCAAATCATTTTCAACCTTCAAATGTAAAATTAAAACCCATCTGTTTAAAATGGCTCTTTCTCTATGATTACAGAGGCTTTGTTTGGTTTTAATTTTTATATTTTCAGTATTTTCTGATGTTTTAAGTTGTTTATAATGTGTTTTTTATTTATTTATTTTTTGTTCGATGTCCTTGAGTTCTTAGAAAGGCTTCTTGTATAAATAAAATGTATTATTATTATTATTATTCATACTTTCAAGAAAATAACATCAGTATTATTATTAAAAACTAGTTACATGAAGATGGGTAATAGAATACATTTTAAAATATTTGCTATTTGATATCTCTTGCCTTTATGTACCCTTAGCATTTGTTCTACGCCTTTCTTTGGCATCCTTGTGTGTCTCATCCCCTCTTGACCGGCGCCTCCTCTCTCAATCACATTCCTTTAAAGCCTGCTTCTCAGGCTTTGTCATTTTGAGGTGTGTTGCTCACCTCCTGTCTGCTTTTTGACCACCACCAATGGTACTAAGTAAAAGTACAGTAAGTAAGCTACCAAGTAGTGTGGTAGACAGTAAGACGTTGAGTACTTTCAAAACTCGACTTGATGTTTTTTTGGAAGAAATAAGTGGAAAGGACCGGCGAGCTTTGTTGGGCTGAATGGCCTGTTCTCGTCTAGAGTGTTCTAATGTTCTAATGTTCTAAAGTAAATAAAAATGTATTTATAAAGCTCCTTTCACAGGCAAAGGCCACAAAGCAATGTACAGTTACGTAAACACAAAAATCCACAGAAAAAATTAAACAATTAAATAAGTGGATAGTAAAGATACGCAGACTAAGCAAGCATTAGAACAATATGACTCACAGAAACACTGCCTAAGGTTTGTCTAAATAAATACTCTTAAGATGACTTTTGAATATGTCAATGGAATGAGCCTGAAGCAGGAGCAGGGGAAGATTATTCCATAATCTCGGCACAGCGCACTAAAGGCACAATCACCTTGTAGATTCATTCTGGTACATGGTACAGAAAGGAGACCCATTTCCTGAATCTAAGGTCTCAACTGGCAATGTAATGATGCAGAAAGTCACTAATGTACTGGGGGCTCTGGCCACATAGGCCTCTAAAAGTGAGAACCAGGGCGTTGAATTGAATTTTAAATTCTACTGGCAGCCAATGGACGGATGATAAAATTGGTGTAAATGAGACCTTTGGTTCAATTTAGTTAAAAGCCTGGCAGCTGCACTTGTACAGTTTGCAGACAGTTCAAAGCAGATTTACTCAAACATCTAAACAATAAATTACAAAATTCCAGATGAGACAAGATAAAAGCATGGACATGCATTTCCATCTCCATTTTAATGATCATAGTTCTAAGCCAAGAAAGTTTCTCAGATGGAAGAAACAACAACGATTGAGAGAGCTGACATAGGCATCAACGATGTGAGACTGATCAAAAATGATACCCAAGTTATGCAGACATAGTTGAATGGAAGTAGATATCTACACAAGACCTTCACAAAGATCAAGCCCTCAGTTGTCTGTGGATTTAACTGTAAATAATCGAATGATAACCAATTATATTCACTTCCAGCAGACAATCAACCAGGGTTGCTAGCTTGTAAAATTGTATAACAAAAATAAAAGGGAACTAAGGACAGGCACACCACATGGCAGCAAGGCACTAGCAGAAGTGTGTTCACCCTGACAGATGGAAAAATGTCTATCAACTAGGTATGATGAGAACCAGGACAAGGTTGAACCCAAAATGTCCACAAGATTATACTGTAGATAGATAGATAGATAGATAGATAGATAGATAGATAGATAGATAGATAGATAGATAGATAGATAGATAGATAGATAGATAGATAGATAGATAGATAGATAGATAGATAGATACTTTATTAATCCCAAGGGGAAATTCACAAAATTAGTCAGTATAGTCTGTTCAACAGAACTACATGATCAGCGGTGCCAAAGGCTGCACTAAGATCTAACAAAATCAATACTGAACAATCTCCAGCATCAGCAGCCATAAGCAGATCATTGGACATTTTTAAAAGAGCTGTCTCTGTGGAGTAGCATTCCCTAAAAACCTGACCAATAAGGGTCTAACACCTTCTGATTTTCAAGAAAGTCTCCCAGCTTCAACTCAACAACTTATTCTAGAATTTTAGTATGAAATGGAAGCTTGAAGATGAGCCTATAATTTATGTCATCAAAAGACACTGGAAAAAATAGCAGTGCTAGGAGAGTCAGTGAACAGAACTGTGGAAGGAAAGAAATTAGATGTAATATATATTTAACTTAATTAACAAAATATTTGAGAAGGTCATTGCAATTCCCTGTTTGATTGAATATTAAAAAGAGTTGGTGAAGAAATATTAGAAACAGTATCAAATGAAACTTTAGCATTACCCTTGTTATTTGAAGTTAGAACTCCTAGCAGCTCTAATCATATTATTATAGGTGGAAAGCAAGTTGGTAGTCCTACATAGGTGTTCAGCCTTCCGACAAGAATGTCTGAAAACACGACTACCTTCATTCAACCATGGTGATGCCTCATTCTGAACAGAGGAATTATATTCAATATGCTACTGCATTGGTCATAAAAAGACTAGGACAGTGCCATTACATTATAATCATTAAAATCATTAGAACTGACAAACATCTCAGAGAACTGCATGACGACAGACCCATTAAAAATATGAGCATGGCTAATATGATTAGCGACAACGGGATCTGGGTTAAAAGGCACATCAAACAAAATACATTTGTGATCGTCCATAGGGACATTACCTTCAATAGCAACACCATAAAAAAAAACTAGATCAAACAGGCCTGAGAACATCATTCGTATTCATTTATACTTTCCGTGTTTGAAAATGACTCTTAGTGTTGGTCCAATGCCTTTCCTCGATATGCTTCTATGTGTCATTCTCCCTTGCCTGGAGCAACCACAGCGAAACTGACTAATCAGAACAAAGCGAAACTATTCCATCGGATTACTCCGAGGCACTGGACACAAGCACAGACATTAGCATTTTATTATATAGATAGATTAAATAACCCACCAACACATCATAACAAAGATGTTTTGTAGGTGCCAACTAGGATACCATTCTACTTTTGTAGGCTGGAGTATCTATTGTTTTCTCAGTCCTTTAAATATTTCAAGACCTGCTTTTTATGTCAACAGTGCCCATTGCTGGTCATATAAATGTGGTTTATAAAGCCATCATCTTTCCCTGTATAAGATGGTGGTACACTACATTACTTCTTACATACATTGGAGTAAAGTCAATACAAAGAAATTTAGTAAGAAGAAAGTAATGTAAGACAATCTTAGTATCTCTGTTTAAATTATTTAAACTGTTGTGTTTACAGGGCAAATAATACATGGCTGGCTCAAACCCTTAAAAGGCAAAAAATATTCACATTGTGCAACCTAAAGCCAAAAGGGGAACCATTTAACATTCCTGGCCCAAAGAACAAAACTAATAATCATTTTAAATATTAAAGTTTATTTACAAAAGGTTCAAAAAGTGGAAAAATCAAAAATGCTGTTCAATAAATCAAGCCTTCAAGAAATATGCTATATTTCAAAAGGAAAGCAAAATTAAATGTTAAAGGTCACTTTTCATTATGGCAAGAACAGCAACAAAAGCCTAAATCCTTAACCTGGAATGGAAACAAAGCAAAAATTCAATAACAAAAAAGATCAAAAGATAAGTAGGGTAACATGATAATAATACTTTAAAGAAGAAATAAGTGGAGAGCCGAACAACAAGGACAGGTTAGCTAATGCCTGAGCACTTTTCAGAGGCCCATGGTGTCTTTTAGTCTCACTGAGTCAGATATTTAACATATATGTCTGGAGACAGCCATGACTGAATTTTGCTTAAAACTGGGTGGAAACAAGTAGATGACTTATTGAATGTCAGATTTCTAAGCCAATCCAACACCTCATGAAGATGGAATTCTAAGTCAGGGAGGTGATTTCGAACTGCAAAGACCAATGTAGTTTTTGCTAACCTGATCTGACAGAGAAAAAGCTTCTGATTATGATGAACTATCTACAGTCGAAATGTTTCCTAAAAAGGATGTGTGTCACGTGTGTGGTGAGCGTTTGATGTGTTAAAAATAAACATAACCTGCTGCAGGGAAAAATCTTTCTGTAACTTGAGATTATATATTGACATTCGAAGACATTAATGGAGTAGTGGTAAAACTGAACGATTCATTGCCACAGGTACTGTGTGTGCTCTGTGTTCAGTTACAATGATAGTGTTTGAGTCAATGTAAGGTTGAATTAATTGGCAACTATATTCTTTAAATTATAAACTGGAAAATATGCATTTGAAGTAAACAATGTGTCACATCCATCAAAAGGAGGGCAAAAGGATTGGCATTAATAGAGCTGATAACGAAGAGCCACAGGAGATGGACATTTCAGTATTTAAAGCACTCTAGCCAACAAATGTGCTTAATGACACCAGAAGAACCACAAACTAAGCATAACTTCCACCTTCTGACTGAAAACATGCCATGCTAGAATATAGCCACAGCATTTCAACATGTATTATACACTATACATAGACCACAATGCTTATCTAAACTTTATTTACTGTTGTTACAACATATGGTGATGCAATAGTCATAATGACAGAAAAATATCATAGCAGACAGAAACAGTTCTCAAATATGGGGCCAAGTAGCTTCAGTGGTCTATGTGTGTGTGTGTGTGTGTGTGAGTGTGTGTGTGTGTTTGTTGTCTGGCCTGTCTCAGCACTTATTACAATGTACATATTAATCAATAAGTTCCTGAATTGATAAGCTTTTTATTTTCTCTTAGTGTTTTGGTCACTTTCTTTTGCTCTCTCCCTGAAATCCTGGCAATTTAAAGTGCACGCCCTGGATGAATTGGGGGAAGAGTGTTTTAGGAAAAAAACTTGGGAGTGGAGCCGTTTCAGCTGCAAATTTTGCTGCTATTCACTACAGAGTTTTAATGAGTTATCCCCAGATGTGTACTCTCGTTTCAGAATCCATGTCTGGCCCTACCAGTTTTTAAACAGGCTCATACCTCAGATAGTAGTTGCGGTTTCAGGAAGCCCTGTCCTCTGTGCCTCAACACACAAAAAATGCAGCAGAAAAATAACATTAACCAAAAAGGAAAATAAAATGAAAAGTATAAAAAAATGAATAAACAGGAACACACTAATAACAAAACCAATAACATAAATCAAATAAATAATCCATAAAACACAGCATAATGAATAGACAAATGGGACATAAAGCATAGCCAGGGAAGAAGCATTGGGTAAACCAGCGGTTCTCAAATTGTGGGGCACGCAGTAACAAAAAAAGGGGTGCGAATGTTGCCATATGTGGCGTAATTTTGCTATTCGTAGGGAAATTTAAAACTTGTAGTGGTGTATCGGCAGCAAAAAATAAAGAAATAAATTTTATTAGGGTTCCAAAAAAATGTTATGGGGGCGCAATTAAAACTGTTATGAAAACTTGGGTCGCAAATACTTAAAGGTTGAGAAACGCTGGGCTAAACCTGACCTGACCTAATATACAGTATAGCCAGAGGAGTGGCATTAGAGTGGGTCCACCTCTTGGAGTAGCACCCATAGAATACAAGGAATGGACACACAGTTAAAGTGACAGTACAGAATTATTAAATTATAGACAAATAAAACATTACATAAAAATATGAAAATTAATATTTCAAAAAATAACAAAAACAACAATAAAACAACCAATAAATACAAGCCAGGGAAAACAAGCCTGGCTAAAACACAACAGTGTGTTGTTTTGGCAATAATCAGAAATCAATATGGAAATGGTTTGTGTTCAAAAAGAAATATAAATCGCAGATCAGGGCTTTTGGTCCTGAGCCTTATTTACATACCAAAAGTGATGGGATTTCACTTTAATTAGCAAACATATCATTAACTGCAAATATAAGTGACTAACCGTGCTGTATGTCTAAGGCGGGCTGAAATCTAAATAATCAATGGAGACCACAGCATTATGGCTTGCAGTGCACTAAGCAATGCATATAGCTCTGTTGTATACCATTTGGTATGGGATTCATAAAAGCAGTGTTAGTGTTTGTGATGTTCCATCTATTATAATGAGAGAAACATAGCAATTGGACATACATGCAGACAGTCACATAAAAATGTATTTTTTAATAAGGTGAATAAATTCATTTGATTTAAAGTGTCTGCGGTGGGTTGGCACCCTGCCCGGGATTGGTTCCTGCCTTGTGCCCTGTGTTGGCTGGGATTGGCTCCAGCAGACCCCCGTGACCCTGTGTTCGGATTCAGAGGGTTGGATAATGGATGGAAGGATGGATTTAAAGTGTTGGTGTCCTACAGTTAAATGTTCTGCTACTGACAGCATATGTTCTTGGACATAATAAGGATAAAGTGAGCAAGACCTTATGGATTGCATATCCAAGTGACATGTGCACTTAAAACAGGAGCAATGAAAAACCTGAACCACAAATCAAAAATTTGAGAGTGGATTTATACCGTTTATATTGTGTATGATGCTCAATAGTCAACAGTGGAGGTAAGGAAAAAGTAAAGTTTTGATCATGTTAGTGGCCTTGAGTGTTTTGTAACATTTTTTGACCCTAAAGCGTCTCCCACTGTATCGTCAACCTATTGCCCTCGTGTCACCACTGAGAAAGCTCAAAGGTTCCTATTACCTAACGATAACAAACTTCTTGTTTCTGAATGACAGCTTTCTAAATATACTGTAGTTCTGCCTTCAGGTTTTGATCTTTACTCAGACTTTGGTCCCAAGAGTATAAAACATTTTGTAATAGATTACAGCTTCTATTTCCAAAAATGGAAAAGTGAAGCCTAACTTCAAAAATTATTTTTATGACTGCATATAATTGTTTTACAGGAGAATCTTGATGAAGGCCAATGAACTTTGTGCAGGAATTTATAGTGATGTTGTAAACAGTCATGATGATCTTAGCAAGTCATTTTGCTTTTCATCTCCATTTGTAGCTTATGAGTAATCCCATATATAATAGCACATGCCAAGTACAAAGTTGTTATCTTAGCCACATTATTTTCCAATGCAACAATAATTAAAGGATATATGAAATATCAGTGACAGGTCATCATTTCACCCATATAGTATTGTTCAATTGAATCTATGGCAGCAGCATGGCCACCTGAAGAATACAGAATCTGCTAGATGGAGTCTTATATTTGCAACATTGCCTTATGTATCTGTAATATGTGCATTGTCATGATATTTTGAAGGCAATAAATCAATATGCACAAAAACCCTTTAGTATGGAGAAAAGAAACATTTCACAAATCGCTACTGTTTAGAAAATAGACATTTACCATAATTAAAGTTTCTTCTTAAATATATCCAGTGTATCCTCTCCCAGGGTGTGTCCCAGCAGTAAATTCCTCAGGTTAACAAGGCACTGCATGACCTTATTAATCTGCTTTTATCTCACCGGCCCTGGTGTATTTCCCAGTTTCCTGAAAGAAAATCTTTGAAGAGCTGTTCCTAGTTTCACTCATCTGAAACTGAATCTCAGTCTATCAAGGAGAGTAAATCAAAATAAAAGTAAGCATAGGAAAAACAACAAAGTCTCTTGCCTTTCTGGGCATAACTAAATAGTTCATGAACCCCTGGCTATCCAGTAGCGCGGCTTGCCCACTTGCCCATTAGAGTACCACTGCAGAACACTCCTTTTCACACCTCTTCTCTCTCTCTCTCTCTCTCTCTCTCTCTCTCTCTCTCTCACCTTTTCACTAACCCTGGCCAATTAAGTGCTCACTTACCATCCCCTCGGCTCTGCACTCAAGTGGCATTTGGGATATATTTTACTATAATGGAAAAATGTAAAGTGAAGTAATGGAATATTTACACCATTTAAATAAAGAAGTGAAATTAATTCTACTTTGATAATCTGAGCAATCAACTTTGTATGATTTTAAAAAAACAATCCTTATCTGGGGTGAATTTTGGAACATTTCCCTACACTTGCATTGGGGGTTTTCTATAGGTAGTCCAGTTTTCCTCCCACATACATAAGTTAATTAGTACCTCGAGATTAGCACGGTATATATATAGTCTGTATCAATAAATTTTTATAAGTATTTTCTGATTATATGCAAAAGGAAATTGAGCCAACTGTAATAACTACAGTCCAGTTAACTTAATAAGTGCTACATGTAAATTAATCGAAATGTCAATTTTAATAAAAGGACAAGAGTCTATGGGTGTCTGTGTATCAATGTGTCTGTCCAGTTGTTAAAGTTTGGAAGAACATTTAAAAATAGGGAAAACATATAGAAGAAGGGTAACAAAAAAATCAAAAATGAAAATACCAAATAAGGGTCTAAAAAGAAGAAAACTGTTCTTATCTACTTATTCTGTTGGCCAATGTTATATGCCAGCATTAGCAGTGTGGTAGTGACTTTTTTGTGCCCACTTGGGCCATGTGAACAAATTTTTATAACTGTAATGCTAGTTACTGATAACTCCATGTGGTGAGCAATGAATGAGTGAAAACAATGCTAAATCGACATGCACATCGAGAAGCCAAAGCCCTAACACGACAAGGCTAAACCAAGCCAATGCAGCAGCAACCACCACCGCATTTTCCCAGCAAAGCATTTCATCTGTAAGAGTAGTCAATTTGACAAGCAATGCCAAGAGGAAGTGGTGAAAATGGGCATTCTCTTCCCAAAGAGGAAAAGGCTGCTGCAAGGGAAAGGGATTGGGTGTGCATTATTATACCAGACCAGATGGACAACCCTTATAGAGAATCAAATAAAAAACATGAGATCTGCGCTGATTACTTAGATTTCAATGCCTCTTTAATGGGTAGTACAGCTACAGTAGTTATTAAAGAAAAGATTGACAACAAAAATCTAGTACATGTATATTAGCAAACATGCAACATGGTGTACATTGAAGATTTATTATAAATATATTGGAAAGGAAACAAAAAAAGAATTCGAACAGAGTGGCACTCATAGTATAATGAATTTGACATAATAAAAAGCCCTTTTGATGTGGTACCTCATGACAGGTTAGTGATCAAAGTACAAGAAAAGGAAATTCAAGGCCAGCTGGGTATGTGGGTGGTAAATCAGCTCAAAGCTGCTGCTTTTTAAAATTGTATAAATGTACTAACATGCTGGGTATTTTTACAGGTGGATTGCTGGACACTCCAGGGTAACAAATTATTACAGATGCACTATTAAAGATTTGCACCAGAAAATAATTACACGGTTCAACACACACAAAATTAAAAGAAATATTAGCTATAAAAACAAAATGAAACATGTGAAACTTGAATGTACACCTTACGAGAAAGCCTTGTGAGTCCTAGTGGACTTGTTAATGTCCACAACAAGAACAGAAGTGATTAAGAAGGCTAATGTGATGTGTCGAAACAAAGCTGGCTGTGCTGAATTCATGTCAAAGGGAGGTTTTCCTTATGTTGTTCAGTATAAAAGGCTTCATTTGAACTATGATATGCAAGTAGTTCATATTTGATTATATTGTGGGATATTCTGAGACAGTTAAATGATTAGGAATTGGTAAACTGGAATGAAATGGTTTCTTCTTGGCCTATTCTTCTTATAACCACAATGAGCAATTGATTGGCTGTTATAAAACTAACTCAGTTGTTTGTATGACAGAGGGGTATGTTGTTGAGGTGTTCTAAGTGTGCTGGATTGGCACCACAAGCTTACTTTTAGTTCAGCCCTCTCTGATTATTGCCTTCTGATGAGAAGCCACATGTGCACCACTTTAGAGGAGGGTATGAGCAGAGCGGATATACAAGATTAACAATTTCTATACTTGGTCCTGCTGCTCGCTCTGGTTGGGTTTCATACAAACTGGGATGAAACATTTTTTTGTCACAGTTGGTGTACGGTATATGTATGTTTTATGTAAATATTACTAGAAGGGTTGAACAGTGCCTCAAATCCAGTGCCCTAGACTCAAATCAGAATTGTTTTTACAATTTCTACAAGTGTCTACTGATTTTAATACAAAGTGAGGTTAACATTTTTTTGTCACAGCTAATATAGAGCATATGTATTTTTTTGTTTTTGTAACTGTTGTTTGAAGGGTGTAACAGTGGCATATTTCCGGTTCTCTTGGTTTAAATTTTAATTACTTGATGTTTTCTGTGTAATTCCAATTCATGTTTATTAGTAAACCAGCAGAAACGCCTGGTGGTGCTCAGGTGCATTTGGAAATGTAATACTTTCTTTATCTACAGTAGCAAAGCTGATGTAAATTTTATAATCAAGAAATGTTTGCTTATAACATTTAACCACAAACATTAAAATATTTGTCTTATGACAAATTCTTAAAATTTTCATATGACAATAAAATAAAAATTTGAACGTGAGTGTCAGTAGGTTTTGCGTCCTAGGAACCAAGTTACCTGAACTATTCTGTATATAACGTTTCAGTAATTATTTACCGCTCTGATGCTGATCTTTCTGACCATAAAATAGGCCATTACGATAGCAATTGACTAGAAGAATTCATAATTAATTGCAGAATTACGGTATTTGAGGGTTCCTCTAGAGTGCCTCTTTCTCTTGCACGATTTGGCTCAAAAACTAATCAGCACATTGTCATCTCATAATAGGCTTAAGTTTCGAGTTTGGTATTTTTCTGTCCAGCTGTTTTAGCTCTAGACCGTCCTGAAGAAACTTTGACACAGAGACACGCACACCCACACACACACAGACACACACCCATCATCAAGATATCGATGTTTTATTTGGTATCAGGAGATCCGCCAAAAGATCAAAATTTTTGATGAATCTAAAGCTTTCGCTCCTCTCCCATAGACGACAGGTTATGCTGGGGGAGGACGCAAAACAAAAAAATTCAAAATAACCCATCCATTAACCGTACATGGTTTGCTCAGCTTCAGGGTTGTAGTTGCCAGTGTCCATCGCAGCAGCATTATGACTAAGAAAGGAAATAACCCAGGACAAGACATCAGCCTATCACAAGGCACACATGTGCCCACCCATGCTCACTCAAATGGGGTCACCATTAAATTGTAAAAAAAGTTTGATCTGCATGTACTTGTGATGTTGGAGACAAACTGTAATTGCTGCAGACTGGTATCCAGAGATGTGGGAAGAATTTGCTGACTCCATACAGACAGGGACCTGATCTTAGTCTCAGGTCTGAGTCAGCAATACAAACCACTGCACCAGTGTACCCCCCTAACACTAATGTCACAATGCAAAACATTTCCTAGATAGTGTTAGAAGCGGAGCCAAAGAAACAACTCAGAACTCAGATCCTCAGTAAAATGGTGCAAATGGTCTACATAGAAAAAAAAATATTTTTACAGTTTATTCTAAGACTCAAGCATATAAGCCCTTGGCATTTGTGTACAGGGTCAATGCTACTCATTGCCCTTTACGGATCATTCTGCCATCCTCCTCTTATCTTTGGATGACATTTGCTACAAAGCAAACTGAAAGGTTTCCAAAGATGTAGGAAATTAATTCGCAGATAGTGGCTGTTTATTTATTTTTTTTGCATTATTGATTGTGAATACATTCAACAAGCTATTACCAATCCTTCCATTTTCTGAACCTGCGTCATTTCAGTTCTGGGTCACAGGAGGTCCCAGCCAAGCATAGTTAATAAAATTCTATTGCCATGAGGCACTTACCTTGTTTGATATGGCTTATTGAAAAGCATTAAAAAGTGACACCATGAAACAGATGGATAGTGCAGCAAACACAGGGAATCGTTTTATTTCTTTCCTGTTTGCGTCAGCAAGCCGTTTATATTGTCCTCTATGACATGCCAACAATAAGCATTGCAGCATGTTAGAGTAAACAGTACAGATTGCTCTAAATCACTGATAAAATAATTAGGTAGAAGCTGGTCTTCTTCTTTATTTTTCCAGCTATTCAGAAAATCCAATTCTATTATGGATTAAAAAGGAAAGTGGTAAGTGTCTAAAAATAACAGCAAACATAAATGGAGAGAAAAAAATTGTAATTCATCAGAAACTATTGCCATGCCTGTCTGAATGCACAGAGCTGTCGCTGCCATGGTAGTTCCAATGTGACACACTGCTCATCTCAAATCATAACAATTCAATTCTAGTTTTTCAGCATTTTCTGTGTTATTAAATAATTTCTATGGAGACTTTTACAGCTGTTTATGGACACTACCAAGAATCTGACACTCAAAGATAGGTTTCTTTAGTGAAGTTCCAAGTAAGAGTATAATTCAAAATCTTTTCTTTTGTATTGCTGTCTTTTCAATTTTTTTTGTACTGCATGGTCACTTGCTTCAGAAATCTTGTGTTGTTGTTTTTCAAAAGGTGCTATATAAAATAACATTTTATTGATTGTGTCAATGCAACAGTCTTTAAAGAGCATATTGTCTCGTTTTTTGGGACATTTTTGGGGTCTTAAATTCAGAATGTAACAAATGGGGGTGCTGATAACAGGCTTACTTACGGGCAACGGTACTAGCCACATCACCATTCTGCCTCATCGACTGGGGAAAAAGCTCAAGGCTATGAATCATAGTGCTACTACAGTCTCCTAAATAATGGACTACCCGGCCAAGAGACAGCAGTTTGTGAAGCTCAGGGGCTGTATGTCAAAAATGGTGGTGTGTAATGTGGGTTTACCCCAGGTAACTGTTCTGTCTCCCTTCCTGTTTACCCTCTGCACAAGAGACTCACAGCACAAATACCAGTGCTTGACATCTACAGAAATTCTCAGATGACTTTTCCATCACAGGCTGCATTAATAATGGAGATGAGTACAGCAATGTCATGGAGGACATCATCTTGTGGTACAGGGAGACCTACCTGCAACTCAACATCAGCAAGACAAAAGAGCTGGTGATGGACTTCTGATGTGCCAAAGAGCCTCTAAGACCAGTCACCATTCATGAGGAGGACACAGAAGTGATGCAGAGCCACAAGTACCTGGGGGTTCATAGGAACAACAAACTGGATGGTGGTGCTGTACAAGAAGGGCCAGTGCAAACTGTAGTTGCTAAGGAGGCTCAGGTCTTTTGATGTGTGCAGCAAGCTGCTGGAAATGTTCTACCAGTCCATAGCGGCCAGTGTGGTGATCTATTCTGTGGTCTCCTTGTTGAAGCAACTTGAGCTCAAAAGAAGCACAATGCATGAATAAACTTATCAGGAAAGCCTACTACATCACAGGGCAAAACCTGGACACTTTAGAAGCTGTTGTGGGAAAGAGGATGACAGCAAAATTAAATGCCATTATTAAATCCCTTCTGTCCCCTCAAGGAGGTGCTCTGTTGAAGCACTTATGGCCACAGTGTGCCCACTGCTATCAGGCAAATCAAAGCTTCCATCCAATGCACTCATTAAATGTATTTTTATTTATTTATTTTATATACAGTATATATATATATATATATATATATATATATATATATATATATATTTAGATTGATTGATTGATTGATTGAGTGATTGGTTGTATCATCAGTCCTGTGAGTCTGCATCCTTGTTTTTTATGTTTCTGCTGTATGCATCTGAATTTCCCCATGGGATTAATAAAGTTTATCTAATGTACTCAAATCTAAATTAATCTAATCTAATGTAATGTAATCTAATTAATCAAATCTAAAAGTACAAAAATGGTCCCTTAATTGAGAAATAAAAAGAAGGAAGAGGTGAGCACAAAGAGAACATATAGCATAATATACATAAGACAAAACTACAAATTGTTGCCCCTTTCTAATCTGGTCAATGCAAACCTTGAAGTCTACAGGTATTTGCCTGGTGGGGTGGCTTCTTGCATCCATTCTCTCCATCTCTAGCTCTGAGTCCAACGTCTGGCCACTCTTTCTCTCCAAGTTAACCTTTTGTCTTAACTCTGCTTCCAGCTCAACTTCCTACTTTAAGGGCAATTTTAAACACTGTCTTACAATAATTTCTGAAATCTGGAGTTGTTAGAAATGCTTTGATGATTATTTCTGTTTGTCCATTCTGATATCATGTTTTCTCATTGCCTGTATGTGTTACTATTAGTTTGATTACATAGCATCATTGCCATTTTGAGGAGCTTTGGATGTTGTGTGTTACTGGGCATGTAATGTATATGATGCATGATGCTTGTTATCATGGAGGTCATGCTACAAAATGTGGACACATCTATTTAAAAATGGTCCAAACTGTAAACAATTAAAGAAAAGACTCTGTGAAATTTGGATAGGTTCTGGTTCTTGACTCAGAGTTTAGTGTAGCCCTTTCTACTTTGGTGAGTGAACCGACCTTATCTTCCGACCCTAATTATTTGCCTATGTTTCCTATGCACTTATATCCTGTCAATTCAGAATGGATCTGTTTTTCAGTCCACTTTGAACGCAATAGGGTGGATCTATAAAGTCTTAGAGCCACTAACCCATATAGTCCTGCAGTACCCTCTAAAGGCCCAGGTCTCTTAAGCAGTCCCAGTTTTCACTGATAAAAAGGACACCAATATTTGTTCTGATTTTGCTCTACATGTGCTGGTCATAAAATTAGAATATCATGACAAAGTTGATTTATTTCAGTAATTCCATTCAAAAGTGAAACTTGTATATTAGATTCATTCATTACACTCAGACTGATGTATTTCAAATGTTTATTTCTTTTAATGTTGATGATTATAACTGACAACTAATGAAAGTCCCAAATTCAGTATCTCGGAAAATTAGAATATCAATTAAGACCAATGCAAAAAAAGGATTTTTAGAAATGTTGGCCAACTGAAAGGTATGAACATGAAAAGTATGAGCATGTACAGCACTCAATATTTAGTTGGGGCTCCTTTGGCCTGGATTACTGCTGCAATGTGGCATGGCATGGAGTCAATCAGTCTGTGGCACTGCTCAGGTGTTATGAGAGCCCATGTTGCTGTGATAGTGGCCTTCAGCTCTTCTGAATTGTTGGGTCTGGCGTATTGCATCTTCCTCTTCACAATACCCCATAGATTTTCTATGGGGTTAAGGTCAGGCGAGTTTGCTGGCCAGTCAAGAACAGGGATACCATCCATACATCCATCCATTTTCCAACCCACTGAATCCTAACTACAGGGTCACGGGGGTCTGCTGGAGCCAATCCCAGCCAACACAGGGCACAACGCAGGAACCAATCCTGGACAGGGTGCCAACCCACCGCAGGACACACACAAACACACCAAGCACACACTAGGGCCAATTTAGAATCGCCAATCCACCTAACCTGCATGTCTTTGAACTGTGGGAGGAAACCAGAGCGCCTGGAGGAAACCCACGCAGACACGGGGAGAACATGCAAACTCCACGCAGGGAGGACCTGGGAAGCGAACCCGGGTCGAACAGGGATACCATGGTCCTTAAACCAGGTACTGGTAGCTTTGGCACTGTGTGCAGGTGCCAGGTCCTGTTGGAAAATGAAATCTGCATCTCCATAAAGTTCGTCAGCAGCAGGAAGCATGAAGTGCTCTAAAACTTCCCGGTAGACGGCTGTGTTGACCTTGGACCTCAGAAAACACAATGGACCAACACCAGCAGATGACATGGTACCCCAAACCATCACTGACTGTGGAAACTTTACACTGAACCTCACGCAACGTGGATTCTGTGCCTCTCCTCTCTTTCTCCAGACTCTGGGACCTTGATTTCCAAAGGAAATGCAAAATTTACTTTCATCAGAGAACATAACTTTGGACCACTCGGCAGCAGTCCAGTCCTTTTTGTCTTTAGCCCAGGTGAGACGCTTCTGACGCTGTCTCTTGTTCAAGAGTGGCTTGACACAAGGAATGCGACAGCTGAAACCCATGTCTTGCATACGTCTGTGCGTGGTGGTTCTTGAAGCACTGACTCCAGCTGCAGTCCACTCTTTGTGAATCTCCCCCACATTTTTGAATGAGTTTTGTTTCACAATCCCCTCCAGGGTGCAGTTATCCTTATTGCTTGTACACTTTTTTCTACCACATCTTGTCCTTCCCTTCGCCTCTCTATTAATGTGCTTGGACACAGAGCTCTGTGAACAGCCAGCCTCTTTAGCAATGACCTTTTGTGTCTTGTCCTCCTTGTGCAAGGTGTCAATGGTCGTCTTTTGGACAACTGTCAAGTCAGCAGTCTTCCCCATGATTGTGTAGCCTACAGAACTAGACTGAGAGACCATTTAAAGGCTTTTGCAGCTGTTTTGAGTTAATTAGCTGATTAGAGTGTGGCACCAGGTGTCTTCAATATTGAACCTTTTCACAATATTCTAATTTTCCGAGATACTGAATTTGGGACTTTCATTAGTTGTCAGTTATAATCATCAACATTAAAAGAAATACACATTTGAAATACATCAGTCTGTGTGTAATGAATGAATCTAATATACAAGTTTCACTTTTTGAATGGAATTACTGAAATAAATCAACTTTGTCATGATATTCTAATTTTATGACCAGCACCTGTATATGCTGCCACCTAAAAGGATTCAAGTCTCTCCTGCCTTTTTAAAAAGTCACAGATTTTCACTCTTGAACTGCAATGATGCCCTCTATTGACCAAGAGTTACTCTCCAAACTTCTATGGTTTCTCCCATTCTCTGCTGCAGCAATGGTCAGACATCTCCAATATACAGTATACTGGTTTCCAATGTTTGTGGAGAATAATGTCTGTTTCCTCCTAAGTTGTACTTCACCCTCTCTTTCAAGACTTTAACCCCTTCCTGTGCCTTCCTTTCTTGCCTGGTAATTCATGGCACACTGGACAATTACTCCCAAAGAGTAATGGAAAATGTAGCCTTATTTAATTAATTACTTTGGCAAATTATTCACCTTTTTTTGTTAGTGAGTCACACAGAATTTGAGCCTATTTTGGCAGCAGTGGCCATAAAGCAGAGACCAGTTCTGGAAGGGAAGACAGATCATTGCAGGGGACAGCTGCATTCACACATCAGTTTACTTAAAAATACACATTTTTAGCATTTCAAAGGAGAGTAGATTATTTTAAAAAAATGAATAAGGGAACAACATGCAGCCTTCTCAATAATGGTGACTAATAAATGAAAAATAAGTTCTGGAGAGGTGAAGTGGTAGCACTAACCACCTCACCTCCCTGATCTGCTGCTTGTTTAACAATGAAATATGATAAATTAGAAACTAAAACAGCTATTTACTTGAAACATATAATCTAAAGATCACCAAAAGAAAGTACTTAACGAGTTTTAAAAATCGAGCTACAAAAATGTGAGAGACTGAGTAATGAATTTGCCCACTTGTAACTTAATTTTTAAAGTCTTGTGAGAGACGAAGCATTGGCTCCTTTGGACATTGTGATATTATTGTTTGGGTGTGACATTACGGTAATTTGATCTAAGTCAGTCAATGCAAAGAGTGGAGAGACTGTGACTTTATTCTAAGTAACAATGTTCACGTAACACCTATTGAAAAGGTCTGTGCAAAACTATAATGTTCTCTTTGTGGCTGTGTTTTTTTTCCTGCAACAATTCAGATTTCTCTTGTCTATCTCAAAATCATGTATGTTAAGTTAATCTGTGATCGTAAACTGGTCCTGTGTGAGTGTGAATGCGGGTGTATGTGTGAGTTGGCCCTGTGTTAGATCTTTGTCCTTGCTTGGGTTGGCTCCTGCCTTGCATGAGTGCTACTGGAATGGTCTCTGTGCCCCTTCCTGTCTAAATTGGTTGTACTTGGAGTGATGATGTTATGTTTTACTGTACATAAACTGACAATACAGCAAAGAATAATTAAAGCTTTGACACTTTAATTAGATGCAGATTGACTGCACAGAGGCTTCCACCCAGCTCAATGACTAAGGTTGGGATTGCAGCTGCAATGCAACTGAAGTGCTGAACAAGTGGTGAGCTTTGGAGATGAATGATCTTTTGTATTTTCTATTCATGAGTTCAGCTTTGGAAGGCTTGCTGAGGTGCAACATGTATTGTCCTCTCACACTTGGTTCTCACTTATTTAAACTTTTTTCTGAGATTAAAAGATTCAAAGAAACAACCTTAAAAAGATTCTGGAGGGTCAGGACCCAAAAATGAATTTGTGCTTATAAAGAATTGCGGTGATCTTAATAAGCATGTTGTCAAGTTGGTGAACATTGGAGACAGCTTTGGTGAAGGTAAGAAGCTGGCACTGCATTCAAATTCCTTCTCTTCTCCTTCCTCCACAGAACAGAAAATTGACAGCCACTCTATCTTTGACGTCACTTCTATGTCCATCAGCCTGGACTCTCCCCTTCCTGCCTCGTGAACTCATCACCCAGGAATCAGCCATTTTGAGTAAATCTGTTATGAACTCACGTCTGTGAAGATGTTTTCCACAATTGTTACGTGTTTTCTTTTGATTTAAACCTTTCAGTTATATGAGGTCACCAAGGTGGTGCGCCAACTCTTTAGCATTGTTTGTGTCCTATTTTATAATGTATTCCTTTCTAGACCACCAGAAAATAAATATACTGTATGCATTTCCAATTATTAATTTATACTGCTTTGTTATGGATAATAGTGTATCAAACTTTCCTTTATGAATTCCATTATTTATGATACTAATCATAAGACATTTTTAAACCTTCTCAACAGAATTCTAAGTTGGATCCTATCGGCATAGTGTCAAAGGCAGGAACCAACTATGGACATGGTGCCAGTCCACTTCAGGGCCCCAGCAGACCTATTTAGAAATGCCTATCATTATAACACGTGTTTGAGGGATATAATAATAATAGTGCATATAGAGGAAAACTCACACAATCACAGGGCGAACATGACTGCTCCAGACAGACAGCAATTAGACAGAGGATTCAATTCCAGTACACTTGATTTGTGATTCAATAGCTCTACCCACTGCACCATAGTTATAACCTATTATATGAAATGTATTACTTTGTTTCTTAGTCACTTTAATATTTTTTTTAAAATGCGTTGTATTGTTACACATTATGAAAGTAGATATGGTACAGTATATGAATAAAAAGAGTAAGTGATTCATAGCTCAAGTACAACACTGGTTGGAGAAACAAAAAAAACATTGAAATGAATAGGGTAAAGAACAAATTAAGAAATCAAAACCACATCCGCTAAGTAATGTTTGGGGAGCAGGACAAACAAAAGAACTATTTGTCAATATACTGTTTAGTAGTTTTGAAATCAGTCAATAATACGGCTCCTTAAATTCCAAAGGTAAGAAGAATAAACACATTAAAAGAAAGCAGTAAATGTTAGTTGTGACGCAAACAGCATCATTTCCTTTTAGAGCCTAACCTCAAAAAGGATCTAAGAGCACACAGCCTGATACTGCCAGAAGCAGGGGCATCACCCTGACACTAAATCCTGGAACATGCTGACCGGTTTTGCCCTGAATGGTATTTTTCCCACAAGTGCTTTGTTGCCTTTGTGATTTTTTCCTTTGTTAAACAAATGCCCCACTGTAGATTCTATTTCCATTCATCATGTTCTGCCTTTTGTTTGTTCTTTGTTGATGTCATGACAGATGAAACCTTACTGTTTTCCAATACTAAATGGATAAGCCACAAATAAAATTCTCCTGGGGCCTCATGTATAAACAGTGCATACGCATAAAAATGTTGCGTACTCCTGTTTCCATGCTCACGTTGAGATGTATAAAAATTAAACCTGGTGTAATGCCACACACTTTTCATGGCAGTCTCAGACCATGCATGCGCACATTTCTGCGTGGTTTTGTAAATGGGCGGCACCCAGCATCAAAGTAGTGCTACTGTTTCTGTGTGGTCTCCCTTTCTTATTTATTGTCACATCCATGATGCAGGTTTTATCAAATACACCAAATTGCATATCGTTTACAAATTTAAGGCACTTTATTGTAATCATTCTGTAATAATATAATGGTGCATGGAATGGCCAAACTGTTCCAACTACCATGGCTGCTTTAGTGATGTTAGAAGACATTGTACATAGAAGAAGATAACACATATTTAGAGTTCTTACTGATTTCTTGTCCCATGATGATGATTGGCTTCTAAGTTGTTTAGATTTTCAAGAGCTATCCTCTTGAAGCTGTATGCTGAACTGGGGCCAGCTTTACAAAGGCAGGAATTGTGCTCTACCTGCCCCTTTGCAAGTTCTGTCCACCCTTAGGCTTTAAGCCACAGGAGCTTTTCAACATGAGCTGGCTGATCAATCAGGTATTTCTCAGTCATCACTGAGTGGCTGTGCGGGATGGTATTATCCACTTGAAATCCAGATATATAAGATTTCCTTACACTGTAATTGAATGAGCAAACATCAAAGTGCAATTTGTAGAAACATCTGGTTTTCCAAATGTAATAAGAGTGATCGACTGCACACACATTGCTATACAGGCACCTTTAGAGAATTAATTTACTTATGTAAATAGAAAGCATTTCCACTCTGTTAATGTGAAAATTATCTGTAACACAAAAATGTGTCTCTTTAATGTTGTGGCAAGATATATAAGTGTCTTGCCAATAATTGCAGCGGCTCACTACTCAAATGGTGTGAGCCCAGGAATTCCACTACCTCCTCCCATGGTACTGACACTCAGATGGTGGGCTGTGACTCACCTTTTCACGTCGACTTTGATATGTGACCACTTTCTGAATTTAAACTTTTGAGTGCCTCTGCCTTGTTGTGCCACTCCAATTTCCTTTTCCTGCTTATACTACTGCTTATTCCACCAAATAGTACATTCTTCCTTGCCTCCACTTCGCATTCACTGAAATTAATTTTTTTTCACATTCTTTTGCCGTTTTCTTTTAGCAAAACACTGGACAGGAGGGGTTATTTTTACTTATTTGCATATTCAAATAGGCAAAATTCTGTGAGGAGTTGTAGTGGGGCTGTAGACTTGTGCATATGCAATAAAATTCACATTGATTAAGATTTATAAAGGAAAAGTACATAGAACCTTGTTTACAGACAGTTTTATGCATCTGATTTTTTTTTGTGACTACGCACATTTCTAATTTTGTCCGTATGTGCAATGTTTTAGTGTGAATTCTATGCAAGTCATTTTACATGAGGCCTCTGGTCTTTACATATGTGTTTATTGAAACTGAATGTTCCATATTGTGTGACACTTCCACATATAGTGATGGGTTGCTGAATCAGTAAGATGTTAGCTGGGGTAAAAAAAAACCTTCTAAATGGCAAAGTCAGAGGGCAGTCCTGCAACAAACCTTTCAAGGATAGACAGACTGACATATCTGCATTGCATCATTTCATGGTTGGTGGGGTCTCTAAGGGTGGAAGACTGTGTCATGTGTAGGGAGTACACAGCTGAACAGGGGAAATGTGAAGACATCTCCCCACACTTTATAGGTGACCTGAAAACACATGAGGCAATGTCAAATATAATGAAAAAGACTGGGGATAGGTGACTCATTATTTTGGAAGGTATGAATCTTTGTGTCCATATTGATCATGGGCAGCACCTCTTGGGAACTAGTAGACACAATATTGTAATATAAGTATACATGGGTATTGCGCTTTCCCTAAACTGGAATGCGGAGACTGTGAGTTGCTTATAGAAGTTGGCCCTTTAAGGAGCCACTCAAAGTGTTCAGGGGCTCCAGGTACCTTTTGGCATATTTATTGGCTATGGTTCCTGTTATAGTTATGGAGCTACTTTGACCTTGGAAGTATTCAGGGGGGAGATATAATATCCTGGCGGTACAGTGGCGCAGTGGGTAGCGCTGCTGCCTTGCAGTATGGAGACCTGGGTTCGCATCCCGGGTCCTTCCTGCGTGGAGTTTGCATGTTCTCCCCGTGTCTGTGTGGGTTTCCTCCGGGTGCTCCGGTTTCCTCCCGCAGTCCAAAGACATGCAAGTTGGGTGGATTGGCGATCCTAAATTGTCCCTAGTGTGTGCTTGGTGTGTGTGTGTTTGTGTGCCCTGCAGTGGGCTGGCACCCTGCCTGGGGTTTGTTTCCTGCCTTGCGCCCTGTGTTGGCTGGGTTTGGCTCCAGCCTACCACTGTGACCATGTAGTTAGGTTATAGCGGGTTGGATATACTATCCACCTCACCAATGAAATCAGGAGAGAAAAATAGAAAAAGAAAGAAAGACAGAGTGAATGAATAGCTGACTGGTAGGAGGAAGAGAAGTTACTACAGAGGAAGAAAGAAAAATTGGAGATAGAGGAAGTGATTTGTGACAGTATGGTATTGAATTGGTGCATGTGAAATTCTACTGATAGGCAGGATCCCATTAAGTAGGCCTATATTGTTTGGAAGGATTTCTTTTACCTTAATTTAATTTGTGGTTGGTTCTCGTCCTTCATTTTACCTCCTTGTGTGTTTCATCTGCTCAGTAACATCATTTTTTTTTTTTTATATGTTGGGATCTTTCATTTTCTTGTGGGCTCAGGAGATCTCAACAGCTCCCATAGACTTCACATTAGCTTCCCATTTGCTTTCCCATGGTTCTCCAGGGCAGGGTTTGTGGCTATCTTCTGCAAATAGCTGGGCGATGTTCTCACAGCTAGAATGGCATGACCATGTATTGTCGTCATCTCGTCTGGGATTGGTAAATGGTACTGGACTGGAATCTGAATATCCACTCTCTATGAGGTATGAAAAGGGTACATAATTAAAGCAATTCCAGGGCATGTTCACTTTAGTTTTGGAAAGCGCTTCTGTCTCGTAGTTGTCACCCTGTACATTTTCCTCTCAATAGTATCCCCCTCCTCATAGAGAGGGGTCTGCAGTGTAACACCCTGCAGCCCGGTTGACTTTTCATCCCGACTTGGCTCCTTTGCTGATGGAAATGCCATACTGGTACCTTGTGGCTTTCCCATTTTTCTTGGTGCTCTTTCTCCCCTTCGTGGAAGGTAGCCTTTTTCAAAGCATTTCTTTACAAAAGTGATGCTTCTGTGTCAGAGCTTTATTGTCACAAGAATATGAATATATATAGGAACAGGTTCATGTCAACCAGATGGCCAGGAAGTCCTGATGACTATGCCACTTGCAATCACCAGTGGGCATTGCAGTACCCCAAAATCAAGACACAATTGCACAGATACAAGGCTCAGTTTAAATAAAAGGTTTAATCTTATAGCTACCTTATACAAAGTTTTCAAAAAAGGGCACAACTCAAACACACTATAATTCTTCTGCCTCATTTCCTTCTTTCCTCCACTCATAAATGCAATACAGAACTTCTGTACTTCTGGTGTCATGAGATTGTCCCTCACATCTGGGTAAGGCTGAAGCCCTATAAATTAGGAACCCTTAATCCCCTCAGTGCCCCCTGGCAGCACCCACAGAACCCAACAGGGCTGTTCCATGGAACTATTTTTCCCAACCTGCGCTCTTGGTATTCATAGAGGTGCCATCGCCCAGGGATGCAGCCACCAAGCGTTTTGGGAAACTAAATAACTCAAATGAATTGTCTTCCCCCTCCCAGCTGGGTAAGGATTCTTGTTCAGTCCAGGCCGTGAGGCCAGTCCCTGCATGCTGCCCTTTACAATGGTAACAGAAGGACTGGATGGCCCCATTAAAAAAAAAAACTGCATAAAAGGTGCCCAAGAGACCTGATGTTTTAAAGGCTTCAGAGGTCTTGGGTATGCTAGAATGTCAGAGGCTACCTCAGGGAGCAGTAGTCTGCTAATATTGAAGTCAAAGCACATATTCTCTCACTACAAATGTAATTTCAGTGTTTGGCTCAGAGGTGATCCAGAGTATCAACTGAGTCTTGCATCTGAGGAGAGACTGAGAGAAAAAACTGAATGGCTGGAGAGAAGGACAGGGTCATGTATGAGAGAAAGAGAAAAAGAAAGGGAGAGATGAAAGTGATAAGGGAGCAGCTTTTAAGTGTGCAACATAGACATCTTTTAAACTGAAGACCCAGAGGAGCAGCAGAATTTGAATTCAATTTGTGTTTCTGTGTATTTTATTTTCTTCTTTGTCTTCTCCTACCCCTTGCAATCTTTAAAAATTAACAAACAATTGTCATAATAAAGGAGATAGTGTTCTCCAATTACATATTTGTACATCCATATTACTAACCGAGAATAAACCGGATATGGACGCAGGTACACGGCGATGGGACCATGAGACATAGTGCGCAGGCACCTACAGTGCGCGTCTCATAAACCACAAGTGAAGTGTGATCCACCGCGAATGAAGGAGTCACGGCCCGAAAACAAAAAAGCTCAACTAACGTAAATAAGACATGAAGCAACAACGTGCCCATAGCTAACGACTAACGACACAGCCGCACAAAAAAGAGGATTCTGCGCTGCACCCCAGAGTCAAACGCAAGAGGCTACGGAGGCCCCACAGGTCCACAAAGATAGTACGGAAGGCGCGGGAAAGTACGAAAGGTGCAGGCGCCTACAACGCGCTTCTGAACTAAACGTCCACGCTACACAGCATGGTCCATAACACACTGCAAGCATAAACACGAGATAGTACAGAAACCACACAGATCCGGACTCCACAACATATGTGAATCACATTACAGTAATACAATATTAAGCACATTACAGTATGGCCCACGCGCGTCTAAAACACCGCAAGCAAAAACCCGAGATGGTACAAAAGCCCCAAATATCCGGACTCCACAACATATATGAATCACATTACAGTAATACAATATTAACAGTACAACCACAGAAAACACAGGCTCGACACCAGATGGGTAATAAGAATAAACAAACGCTCCGTATTACACATACGGCATCCTCACACGTCCAAACTACACAGCATATGTGAATCACATTGGCTACGGAGGCCCCACAGGTCCACAAAGGTAATAGAAGGCGCGGGAAAGTACGGCATGCCCATGGACGCAGGAGACATAGTGTGCAGGCGCCGACAGCTCAACTAACGGAAATACAAAATAAAGCAAGGGGCACACACAATACGGAACCCTAACCGTCCACACTACACAGCATAGTCAAACCCGACATAGTACAGAAGGTGCGTGCGCCTACAACGCGCGTCTAACACACCGCAGGCAGACCCCCGAGATGGTACAGAGGCCCCAGAGATACGGACTCCACAGCATATGTGAATCACATTACAGTAATACAATAATATGAGTACTCACAAACAAAACAAACACAACAGGCTTTGGCGTCCCGCCCCACAATCAAACCGGAGAGAGTATGGTGTCCACAAACGTCCACAAAACACAGCATAGTCAAACCCGAGATAGTACGAAGGGCGCATGCGCCTACAACGACTACCACATGAAACACACACACGGCACCGGAGGTATAATATTAGCTCAACTAACGTAAATAAGAAATGAGACAATGCGCCCATAGGTAACGACACAGCCACACAAAAAAGAGGATTCAGCCCCCTGCCCCAGAGTAAAACGGGAAAAAGTACGGAGTCCACAAAGGTCCACCATACACAGCATAATAGTACAGAAGGCGCAAGTTAGTACGAAAGCCGAAGGCACCTACAACACGTAATAAGAATAAACGAACGCTCCGTTTTAAACGTACGTCATCCTTACACGTCCAAACTGTAATAAGAATAAACGAACGCTCCGTATTGAACGTGCGGCATCCTCACACGTCCAAACCATACAGCATAAGTGAATCACATTACAGTGATGCATTATTAACAGTACAACCACAGAAACTGCTCCGTATTAACAGTAACTGCAATTATTCATATTACTAACGGTAAACAACGGAGAACTAATGGAGTCACGATCACGGCTCCAAAACTATACAGCTCCACTAACGGAGCTACAAACACGAGCCCACATGGACAAAACTAATACCGTAGATGTCGGCGCCTACAACGCGTATCTGAAACCGCGGAAGCAAAACTGTCTCGGCTCCAAAACCAAACAGCTCAACTAACGAAGCAACAAACATATCTCATACATTCATCAATGTATTTCGGGTTACCCAACACCGGGGGTAGGTGAGCGAAGCGAGCAGGGGGCGGAGCCCCCTTGTTGTACTGTGGTGCCTGACTAATAAAGGGCTGCACACCCACATGGCAGAGGTCAATAACCTGAGGAGTGATAAAGAACATTAGCAGTGGGAAAAAATCTCTACAATCTAATATCAGAGGACCAGGGCCAGGATGGGTTTTATAAATCCTGTTCTCGGGAGTTTTGTCTAAAAAAGGAAGCCTACAGGAACACCTTGTAAAAGATGGCAAGTGCAGTCAGGGGAGGACTGTATAGTGTTCCCCATGATTCCAAAAGGCATGCATCCCTTTTATTTACCACCTTCTTCCTGGTAAAGGTCAGAAAGAATTAGATAAAAAAACGTTTGTGTTTTAAAGAAAAAGATCTTAAAATAATCTGACATTCAGATTACACACCTGTCTCTATTAATAGTAATGTTGTTTTTCATTTCATTGCAATCATCATCACAGCTTTCTTAAGTGAGGGTGATGTTAGTTCTACTGCCTTTTCATCTTCATTTCCATGAGTTCAGTTCCCCACCCAATAACTGGCTACATGCCATGTTCACATTCTCCTATTGTATACATTATTTTCCTCCCACACATGAAAAGACTTTGTTTTAGGTTATTTGATTAATCTAAATAGACCCGGCATGATAACTGAATGTGAAATTCACAAAGGATTCATAAAAATGAACGGCTCCTTCTCACATCAATCAGTAATCTATCTCTTTTTCAATTTTCTGTTACACGGCCATATGATCTGTTTAGGTAGAAAACTTACTGAATGAGTGAGATGTAAGCAGGAGGCAGCTTCTTAAGATAAATGTTACTAAAAGCTGCCACCTTGTGTTGTCTGAATCACATTGCAGCAAAAAACAGAGCAGTGTTCGTTCTTACACAGTGAGGGGTAACAAAGACAAAAACTCATTTACATACTCACCTCTTGTAAAGTCATATTCATAGAACACAAAATCAGATTAATAAAACACAGATAATTTAATAAGCACCATTTTGCAAAGAAACACTATTATCATTATAAATAGACTTTCAAGTCAACCAGTCTGAAAAAAAGATTGTAGTGGAGTTCATTTATTTATTCATTCATTCTTTTTTTAACATAATATAACAGCATAAAATTTCTGAAACTCAGTTAATCTAGTTCAGGCTCAGGGGAGAGGGGGTATGGAGATCAGGTACAAAGCAGGAACCATCCATGAATATTGTTCATTGTAGGGCCTACTGAAACACACTAGCAACCATGCATATTTCAATACAGCTTGCAATAATTAAAAGAAAAATCACTATTTCAATTGTTTAAATTATGAAACCAATACACTATTTTAAAGTACAATGTGTACCGGTATTGCATCATATTTATTTGCACATTGCATCCATTAAATCCTTTATTTATAAACAGCTCTTTCACTTTTAAATGACAGGCAACCTGTCCCATCAATAATGGGTGCAATGTGTGTAATCACAGAGCACACTCACGTGTGTCCCTACGCTTACTCATATTTAGTGCAGTCAGTAAATCTAAATGGCAAGATATAGGGATGTGGAAGGAAAACCAGAGTTAAACCAAATGGACACAGAGAGAGCATTCTAATTCTACACAGACAGAACAATCTAAACGAGAACAGACCATTCAGCCTAATAAAGCTTGCCAATCCTATCCACTTAATTCTTCTAAAAAAACATCAAGTCTAGTTTTGAAAGTCCCTAAAGTCTTACTGATTACCACTCTACTTGGTAGCTTATTCCAAGTGTCTATGGTTCTCTGTGTAAAGAAAAACATTTTAAAGTTTGTGCAAAATTTACCCTTAAGAAATATCCAAATGTGTCCCCTTGTTCTTGATGAACTCATTTTAAAATAACAGTCTCAATCCACTGTACTAAATCCCTTCATAATTTTAAACACTTAATCATGTCATTTCTTAATCTTCTTTTGCTTAAACTGAAAAGGCACTTTCAATCTTTCTTCATAATTCATCCCCTGTAGCCCTGGAATGAGCCTAGTTGCTCATCTCTGAACATTTTCTAGTGTTGCTATGTCCTTTTGATAGCCTGGTCTACTACGATTCCTAAATCCTTCTCTAAGGCATACTCTAGATTTTCAAACCTCCCATTGTGTATTCAACCCTAATATTTTTACTTAATACATTGTGATGGATGGCCGGCTTCATATTCCAGCCCTCATCCCCAGGCCGCCAGGAGGAGCTCTCCCGGCAGCATGGACGGGTCCTGAATTCCAGCAGAGCCTCATGGACTATGTTGTTTTTATGTACAGCCCTGCTGGATACCTTGGGGACCACTGGGAGTCGCTGTAGGGAGGCCCGTGGACTCATATATCACTATAATCCGGAAGTGCATCATAATCCAATGACAGGAAGAAATGACATGCTTCCGGGGTGAAGATAAGGACTGTTTACCCTGACCCAGAAGGAATAAGGACTTGTGGGTAATGGAACGGAAACACCTCCGGGTCAGGGGGTATAAAGGACTCTGGGAAAGTCCAGACATTGAACTGAGCTGGGAGGTAGGGTGGCGAAGTGTCTGGGAGAGGAGGAGAGAGTATTATTGTTGATTGATTAGTATATGAGTAGTGTGGAGTGGAGGGTGCTTGGTGCACTGTATTGTAAGAAAATAAAGAAGTCTTGGACTTTCACCTGGTGTTTGGAGTGGTACCTGAGGGTTCAAGAGGTGGATCAGAACCTCAACTGCTACACTGGCGTAGTCAGCAGGATTCTCTGGCTGTCCGTTGCCAGAGAACCTGCATTTAAAACAAATATTGTGCTAGCAGAATACCCTAATAAGGTAGCGGCCCCGAACACGGAGTTTGAAACAACCCCCCACTACACGCAATACGAAGGTGATGAGTCTCGTCTCGTACTGGTTCGAGATGATGAAAAAGTCCAGAAAGAAGAATGGGCGTGCTCACATGATACAGAACCTCACAGAGATGTGGCCACCAGAGGACGCAGCGACGTTATGGACATACCTGATGGGTCCTGCGGAAACCAGAGCCGAGATCGACGTAGTGAGAGAAGGGTGGTTAAGGCAACAAAAGAGCAGTGAAGGGATGACTGTACTGGAGCCTGAAACAAGCCATCGTACATTGGAGGTATGTGTCGCAAAACAAAGCCCGAGACGCAAGGAACTGTGTTTTCTTCTTTTACAGAAGCCGAGCGGTTCGGGATAACATATGAGATAGACACATGTCTCATACCTTGGCAAGATGGCCGCGAAGACGAGGAGTCTGTAGATGTACAGCTGGAGATCCTATTCGTGGAGGACGATCACGTGGACCATCCTGGTGCAGGCTGGGACAGACGTAAGCAAAATACAAAGTCACCTGACCAGGAAGGGACCTGTTTATTCGCCGACACACGTCGCGTGACCTCGTGCAGTGGATGCCGGGACGGAGAAGGTCAATTGCGGTCCGTCAGTGAGGTCGTCTTGTCCCGGACAAATCCGAACTCCTTGAAGGGGAAGGGGGAGGCGAGTGAAGTGAATATAAATAAAGACAAAGTGGGGCGGGATGTGACTGAATGGTCTGTCGTTAAAGTAAAAATGGCAGATCACAGTTGGCTCGGAGTAGCCAGCCGTCCCTCTAAAGACTCCAACTCCCGAGAGCCTTTGCGCAACCCAGCAGAACACGTGCAAGGAGTAGACGTGCTCATTGGCTCCCGGCCGGCAGGTAAGGCGAAGGCGGAAGCAGACTTACCTCCGGCCGAATTAAATAACATTGTGGACATGCGGGATCTCGAGAAGTTGCTCGAGCCCGCAAATCGTTTCTTGCAGGGATTACAGGAACTGAAGGAACGCGTGGAGGAGCTGGGAGCTACAGCCGAGGCGCTGCTGAAAGGACTAATAGAATTCCTACGGCGACTGGGTCGAGAAGCTCCGCTGATGATCGATGCGGGAATACAGGTGAGTCTGTCCCGTATTACACAATTTAAAGGGACACAGTGCGATCTGGCCCCGCGGTTAATAAGTAGCGGGTGCCAAAGCGCTGTGTGCCTGACAGTAGAGCGTGGTATGGTGACTGAGTGGTTGGGGGAAGGACTGATCGAACCGGGACAGCGGTACGAGACGGCTTCCCGGAACGATACGGACCTCAAGACCCTGACCCGTGTGATGAGAGAGTTGTCGCTAGTAACTGGAGGGGCGGAGGAAGCGCCGATCGAACTGGTACAGCTGAAAAGTGCTGTTACCCGGAGCGATGCGGTGCTGATGACGCCGCATCCTAAGAAGCGAAGGATAACGGGTGTGCAGACAGCAAAGAGGCTCTCTTTTCCCAATAGAGAGACTCAAGCGGTGCACAAGCCCCAGAAATCCCCAAAACAAAACGTGGGTCTCCTGACAGGATGGAGAAACGGGCTGAGAGCAGCGAGGCGGCCGCAAAACCTCCCTTGGCGGAGGAAAGGGCGGAGTTAACAGAATTCCCGAGATGTTTCCGGTCTCGGGGAGAAAGACAACTGGGAGGACAACGGCGTTGTTACAACTGTCATCAGCCGGGCCACGTTTGGTGAAGTTGTCCTCAGAGGACAGGGGAACGGAGGAACAACCGCTACACCGTTCCCCCTAGGTTCTCTGGGGGGCCTAGACAACACGGCTGAGGCCCGACTGACGCATCCTCCTGGAGGAGGATGTCCCTCGCGGGGTTGGACGCTCTGCCCCAGTTGTCGTCGCTAAGGGGGGGGGGGAATTGTGATGGATGGCCGGCTTCATATTCCGGCCCTCACCCCCAGGCCGCCAGGAGGAGCTCTCCCGGCAGCATGGACGGGCCCCGAATTCCAGCAGGGCCTCATGGACTATGTAGTTTTTATGCACAGCCCTGCTGGATACCTTGGGGACCACTGGGAGTCGCTATAGGGAGGCCCGTGGACTCATATATGCCCTATAACCCGGAAGTGCGTCATAATCCAATGACAGGAAGAAACGACGTACTTCCGGGGTGAAGATAAGGACTGTTTACCCTGACCCGGAAGGAATAAGGACTTGTGGGTAATGGAACGGAAACACCTCCGGGTCAGGGGGTATAAAGGACTCTGGGAAAGCCCAGACATTGAACTGAGCTGGGAGGTAGGGTGGCGAAGTGTCTGGGAGAGGAGGAGAGTGTATTATTGTTGATTGATTAGTATATGAGTAGTGTGGAGTGAGGGTGCTTGGTGCACTGTATTGTAAGAAAATAAAGAAGTCTTGGACTTTCACCTGGTGTTTGGAGTGGTACCTGAGGGTTCAAGAGGTGGATCAGAACCTCATCTGCTACAACATGTAATACTTTTTATTTACTTACATTATTTTTTCATCTGCCACAAGTCTGTCCAAGCCTCTATACTGCCCAAAACATTCTGAAATGATTCAATGGATTCCAGATTATTTGCCAATCCACTAAATCTTGCAAATTTAACCAGCTTGTTACTTATATTCCTATTTAAATCAATTAGATTTATTAAAAAAGGCAGCAGCCCTAGCACTGACCCTTGTGGAACACCACTCCTAACATCAGCCAGTTCTGATAAGGTCCCTTGCACCATCAGCCTCTGCTTCCTGTGTATGAACCAATTCTGCACCCACCTATAAACATCACCATGAATTCCCACTTCTTTTAGTTTGATACCCAACCTCTCACGTGGCACCTTATCAAATGCTTTCTGAAAGCCAAGATAAATAATATCACATGCTCCACTTTGATCATATCCTTTTGTTATTTCCTTATAGTACTAGGGTGTTGTACTATGTTAGCCATTATTGATGTAATGAGAAGTCAAGCAAAATGACACCTTTTATTGGCTAACTAAAAAGATTACAATATCCAAGCTTTCGAGGCAAATCAGGCCCCTTCTTCATCTTGCCTAAAGAAGGGGCCTGATTTGCCTCAAAAGCTTGCATATTGTAATCTTTTTAGTTAGCCAGTAAAAGGTGTCATTTTGCTTGACTTCTCATTACTTCCTCACTCTTCTGAACCCATGCTTACTGTTCAGAAAAACTCCTGCACTTGCCATGTGCTGCTCAATCTTATCCTTACTAATCCCTTCCATTAATTTTCCTGTGATGCATAGCTTACTGTCCTATTGTTGCTTGGATCTGCTTGGTCACCCTTTTTATATAATGGGATAATATTTGCCATTTTTCAGTCCTTTGGAATCTCCCTGAGTGTGCAGTGACTTCCTAAAAATATGTGTCAAGGTTTTATACATGTACTCTGTAGCCTCCTTAAGAAATCAAGGGTAAAGATTATCTGGTACAGGTGATTTGCCTGATTTGAGCCTATTTAATCTGAGCAGTACTTCTCCCTCTACAATTTCTAAAACACTCAGAAATTCCTTAGTAGTCATATTTACCACTGGGAGGTTATCCACTTCCTCACTTGTGAAGACCTTAGAAAAATGCAAGTTTAGAGCTTTCGCTATGTCACTGTCTTTTTCTTTTAATTCCCCTTTACTATTCCTGATGCAATTAATTTTCCCCCTTGACTATTCTTTTACTGCTACAATACTGAATGAATCTCTGAGGGTTGTCTTTTGACTTAGCTGCTATATTCCTCTCCATCTTTTAGCCTCCCTAATATCCTTCTTAATGGTTGCCCTCATGTTCTTGTACGCCCTACAATTCACTTTGGAGTTATTAGTCTTATATGCCTTATAAAGCTGTTTTTTTCCTTTGCAGCTTCTTTTTAATTCATTATTAACCCACTACAGAGTTTTTTAAAATTTCCTATTAATTCCAAATTTAGGTATGTACCTGTCCTGTATTACATGTAAAACATTTTTAAACCTGTTCCACTGCTCCACACTTGAGAGCTTATCCCAGTCTATCCTCCTTAGACTTCGCTGCTTCTGCTCAAAATTTGCCCTACCTGTGCTTCAATTCCCCTAATGATTGAGTCCCCAACTATCACTACCCCTCTCTTTCTAGGAACTGGTTTTGAGGTGCCCCGTTGGGGCTCCTCATCGCTGCCTACCACCTCAGAAGCATCAGGGAGACTGCCCAGCTCTGCAAGGATCTGAAAACGGTTTGACACTTCCAGTTCTGGAAACCATGCTTGAAACCAGGCCTCTGTAGCTGTAAAGTAGTGGTGTTAAACAGTGAATCAACTCTAACATTAATATGTTATAAAATATTTTTTCCAATGTTAAATGATTTCAAACTTTAAAATATTGGTATATGCTTTAAATTAAACAGGCTTCATTTGAAATCTAAACAAAAGTTGCAAGCTTCTTTTGGAACATTAATTTGTTTTAAAAGACTAGATTTTTGCCTATCAGCTCTTTGATTTGACTTTCAAAAAAACATTTAGTTTATTACTGCAAACAATACCCTAATATGAAAAAATTTATAAGGCAGTTAGTTTTTTAAATGTAAAAACTTGACAGTACATTACTCATATTGATTACATAATAATAATGATGGTAATAATAATATCATACAAGTTCTATTACTATACTAATAATAATGTCCATTTACACAGAGAAAGAAATAAAAGAAATTGTTATTAAGATGAACACTGAGAACAGATGCATGCTCATAAATGTAGTTGTTACTTCTGAAGTGAGGCATGTGGTACCTTCTCCTGTGGGGGCTCATGTCCATAGATTGATCATGGCTTTACAGAATGAATGTATTTATAAGGAAGACTGCTACTATTACTACTATTAATAATAATAATAATAATAGTAAAGACAGAGTGGTGGTGCAGTGTCTGGCATTACTGTATCAAAGAGTTCTGAATTTCAACACTAACTTTTTCTGTTCCATAGTTGTGGGAGTTGAAGTCTACCCTGGCAATTTGGAGTGTGTCACATATGAGCATTGAAGGACCTCTTCACAGGCTCAGTCAAGGTATGTAATAACTCACCGAGATGAGAGGGGGCACTGCCGCTAACATTGTCATCCTCTTCTTTTTCCCACAGTGTCAAGCATCTGCCCAGTGAAGGCATTTAATCCTGCCCCTTCCAGTCCAGTTGCCATAAAATCCTGGGTGTACCCGAAGGAAGTGTCAGTACTGGCCAGAGCTGTGTTTGTTTGTGAAATCTCCACTGACAGGACACACGCTTATGAGTGTTATTTTTGTTAGTTTCATTTTATTTTGCTGTCTCCAGACAATAAAAGGGATGACTTGGTTGGCACCACAAAATTTCAACGCTGCATCCAGGCTTGTCATTCCTGCACCCAGCCACAAGTGCAAAATTTAAACATTTCCATTACATTACACACTGTGGCCTGTAGTTGTGTTGTAGAGCCTCAAACCCCTGATACAATTAGACCAAGAACAGTCATGGCATCAAAAAACCTTCAGGTCTCAATGTCACACATCTATAAATTCTCTTCTTTATCTTCTCCTTCCTTTACACTTCCACTCCTTCCCAGGCGGAACTGCCATAAAGTAATAATAATAATAAATAAACATTTTAGGAGTCCTCTCCTGGCAGCATGCTCTGGCAGCACCTGAAGAACAAAATAAGCCTGGCCACAAGGACTACATGTCCCGCACGTCCCTGTGGGTAACAAAGGGGAGCCACACCAGAGAGGCAGTGCCAAGTAGTGTATGGTTGCAATAGAAGGTAGTAACCTTTTTTAGGCAAAAAGGAATTGTCTGAAAGGTAATTCTCAGCAATCATTAGCCTTTATAGGGGGGAGCAGACCTTCAACAGTGTTGAACAGGTGGCTTTAACCCTTGGAGAACCGCCCACAAAATACATGGAACATCAGTAAAAAAATCTAAGCACACAGAAACTAAATAATAACTAAATTGAATAAAATGAACACAAAATACCTAAGATAAATGTAAGAGCAATTTGTTAGTTATTTAGGTTATGTTAAATTGATGGAAGTATTTTCTTAGTTATGTTAAAATGTTTGCCTATATATTAGTGCATAGCCTATGGGATGTTCAATTATAACCCCTCGAGCTAAATTAAAATGGAACATTCTAATTTTTTCTTGCCTGACTACAGATTAGTCCCAGTTTGTTATCTGCCTTGCAGTTGGTAAGGCATGGAGGGCAAACAGTTTCAAAACGTGACGTACCATAATGTGTAGTATTAATCCTTACGTACAGAACGTACTAAGTATATTAAGTAAAGCATAGAGAAATAACACAGCTTTTAAGTATAGAAAGGAACTGAAGTTCAACAAGAAAAAGCTTTTTGCCTTTTATCCTGCATGTGCACTGACATTTTTCTCTATTTTTGTGTGAACTGTTCTGCTTTTAATTTTCACTAAAACCTTTTAAAAATAAACATTATTGAAATGAGAAATTTCTTATGTACTCATTTGACTCTTGCCGGATTCTACATTACCAACTCAGTAGCTGCTCAGTTTTGGGAAGTTGGAAGAGACACAGCTATAATAGAAATAACTGAACAGAACAATATTATAATAAATGATGGGAAACAGTGAACAATAATGAAAAGTGAATAAAGAAGACAAAAAAAAACAATTTAAACATAAGCCAGGGAAGGAACCCTGGCTTGACCATAGCACAAATACATCCATCCAGCCATTATCCAACCCGCTATATCCTAACTACAGGGTCACGGGGGTCTGCTGGAGCCAAGCCCAGCCAACAACGGGCGCAAGGCAGGAAACAAACCCCGGACAGGGCACCAGCCCTCCGCAGGAAATAACACAAATACAGATTAGTTAAAATATGAGGCTCTTGTTCAGAAAGCGGACTCCACTTGGTTGTTTCACAACAGTTAAGATTAGGTATATAAGTAGGTTTCACATTTCTGTTATCATTTTAGGGCTAAAATACTGACTTAACATCAGGGACCTATTTTATTAACCTTAAGCATAGTGTTTGGGCGAGGGGAAGGCCGTCTCAAGTGGCGTCCGCTTTCTGAACAAGACCCAAATATGAAACAAAACAACACCAAAAGAACAAAATAGCATTGAGGTAATTATAGAATATAATGTTAAAAAAATTAAGTTTGGCCCTAAGCTAATTGACAAAAAAAGGTAACTGTGGGAAAAACAAACTTCATTTTTAGTTTTGGTGAGATAATATTAAGCTTTTTTTTATTAAAAATGATAAAAAGAACAGTAGGGGGATTCAAACAAAATGAACGGGTCAGTCCCATTTGGCAAACGTAACTGTTGGTTTTTATACATTAGCTTATGTTAGTCAACAGCAGTTCCTCCATATAAACCCCTCAGGCAAAACTGCACTATTACACTAAGCATCCATTTAATGTCAAAGTAAGAACTGAATCTGTAAAAGGTGAGTTTGTTTACAAGCTTTTAGGGTGTGTCTTTGAAAAGGACAATGAAAACTGGTAACATCAAAGCCACCCCAGGCAAGCACGTCACAGAGTTACAAAATGCATCTGAGCTTACTACACAGACTGTGGACAAACTACGTACCTCAACATTTTCGTCCGCATAACAAAGCACACTTACATTACATAGTTCAGAACAAGTTCCTGAGAGTGGTAGAGAGCTACCAACGTCTTCTTGTGTAGCACACTCCTTTGGCTTATAATCATAGCCTTATAACAATCTCATAAACTCAATACCATTTTTTACACCAAACATTGTAGCGTAGGCCTCTGAACAGTTTCTGAAAAAGCAAATGTCTGTCTTGCGTTCTGACTCTGAGGAAATAAAACATTGCAACAAATGAAGCAAGGACAGGTATCCGTTACAGCTCGAGTCTAACCCAAAATAATCCCAAAATAATAATTTAATGCAAAAAGATTTCGAATAAAATGGGATGCCTAAGCTTATTGAAAATGTAAAGCCTGTACAGACCAACAGGAATGGTTAAGCACTGAAGAAGCCTGGTTGTGAGAAAAGTCTGAGCAAATATTATACCATATTTGGTACATCATAGATGTATTCATAATCTTCATGGGGGAGAATAATGTGAAAGGTCTTTGCTGTTGAGGATGTTTGAGAAAAGTTATTTGTATGGGGTGTATTAGCAGTAGTAAAATTCAGGAATCTGAATGTAATGCATGAGATACTATCATCTTCTTCTCAGGCCAAATCATTCAGTTTAGGTGTGAGTCACAGTGAGAAGTTTGATCCCATGCTAGATGTCCTTCACGTGTCATAGCAGTTCCAGTGGTGAGGAATACTTGCAGAGGGCCCTTCAGCATTGTGCCAAGGTATCATTTTGTTGGTGCACTTAAATGTAGAGAAAGTCTCCTAGGCAGATGGAGTGGGCCAAAGAAGTTAAAGGAAGTGGTAATGCAGACTAAACCCGAAAGTAAACAGAACTGAGAGAACATGTTAAGGCAATACAGTAAGCATACACGTTTTTATTCAATCAATGTATATTTGTCTGTTTGCAGGTGAAAGGTGCGGCAACTGGCAGTTCCAAAGGTCATTTAATTAAAATTTCATAAGGGGAAAGTCTTGTTTTATGAGCGGGTGACATCCATTGCAAACTTGTTTCTTCACACATCTTGCCAAGATGATTTTTAATAGTGACATTAGCCCATAGTTGCAGTTCAACTGATCCAGCTGACTCAGGATGGTAAGAACAATTGGTAACATGATAAATTCTTAATGCTTTGCAGATGTCTTAAATAACTTTAGTTACAAAATGAGTCTCTCTGTCACTGATCAGCATACATGATATGCCAAACTGAGCTACTATGTCATTTAATAATATCTAGGATATCTGGTTGAATCAGCCTTTCAAAAGAGAAAATCCTCCACCCATTTAAAAATAAATCCACAATAACTAACATATATTCAAAACCATGTGCTTTAAATAATTGTGCAAAATCATTGTGTACATGAACAAAATGACCCCACGGGTTTTTAAAAACTCAAACCCAGCATGGTTTTATTTTACCAATGTTGTATTGCTGGCCAGTCTTACACTGAACAAATATTTTGCAGTAGCAGAAGTAAGAACTGAGTTTTCTTTATAAGAGAATGCACTCCCTTTTTGACACATGGGATGTTCTAGGAGAAATCTAGGCCAACTGAAGACACTTTGTGACTACAGTTCTGTCATCCATACAACACCATAAACCCTCTGTGTAAGGTGCACGTCGGGCTGCTACCCAAACCTGCAAAGGAGGGCATTGGAGTGCTAAGGGAATTGAGAATATAGCTTGTTTAGCATACAGATCTGATAAAGTATTTCTTTTGGTCACCATGCCATTGCCTTTAGTATGTACCTGATGTGTTATTACATCTTGTATAGATATAAACTGCAGAGTGTGCAATAGGAGAGCTACAGGAGGTCAAAAACCCACAATGCTTCCAAAGAGCTCCAAAACTGTGTGCTGCTTCAAAAGTCCAAAATAGCGGAAGCCAATATAAATATTAAAACGTGTGAGTACCATAATGGATGGACAGATGTTCCGAAGTGGATGGAGGATGATTCCTGGCCTGGCCAGGACGCAATAATGCAGAAAAATGTATAGATGGGATTCCCAACCAGTAAGGAGAAGATACACTTATCCAGCCAGAAAACCAACATAAAAGAAGGACCAGGAGAGACAACAATATTACTCTAGATAGAAGCATCACTGAGTTAGCATACCCACATGGACATCTGCAGGGAATGCTGGGACCTGTAGTCCAGTGAGGCAACCCTGCTGGATTCTGTAGGGGTTTACAGAATTAGTAATCTCTACTTTGTGAGACTTTTCCCCAACCTGGAAGTGTTTCTGTGTCATAGATAAAAGGATCTGCTCAACATCATCCAAGAAAGTTGGAGTTGGGAGGCATAGAACAAAACTTGCTTGGAAGAGGAGTAAGACATAGAAGGGGAAAAATCTTTATTGTGTGCTGTGCTGTGTTACACTGATGATTCTGGAAGGGCCTGTAAAGGTACTGGAAAGATTAAAATCACTGCATTTGAACCCATGACTGTGTCTATTTTAGTTGTTTCCATGGTTTGGGGCTATGTGACACCATGTATCTTTCACAAAGGGCTGATCCTTAACAAGAATACATGCCATAGTTAGAGAAAATAATTCAGTTTCTTGAGCTAAAGAAGTGTATGGAAGTTTAGTTTTTCCTAAACATTCTGTTTCTATACATATTATGTTATATTGGGGAATCTAGCAAGAGTATTTTGTTAGAGAGAGGTTGGGAGCATTCATTGATGTAGCACATTGCCACACCAACTACATGACGAACCACTTAGGTAACGGAGAAAAAAAAAGTCATAGTCAAAGCTCCAGAAATAAGTCACAAACTGGGAAGTACCTGCACCGTAATCAAAGCCAAAACTCAAAGTCAAAAAGGTCTTGCACTTGTCAAAACTAAAAAAAGAATTGTAAAAAGCAAAAGCATGAAGAACAAAAAAAATTTTTGGAATCTGCAAACTCGAAGAAGGATGTGACCTTTGAAAGTGACTTTTAACCACATTGAGTCAATAGTCAGAGGTAAAGAACCTCCAAGGGAACGCTCCAGGAAATGCCTGAGTTACATTAACAGCTGGTGAAAAAGATGGTACTGGTCGTAATTAAACAAAAAGGTTGTGATAACTGTAAAAGGAAAATAACAGAAGCAAAAATTAGGTTTAAATTAAAATGCCAGTTTTCAAAAATTGAGCAAAGGGAACGATTGGTTGGGAAGGAAGAAAAAAATTGAAATACAAGGTCTGTCCAGAAAGCATTCAGCCATGTAATTTAAAAATAGGTACATTTATTGAAGTAGACACAAGATACAAGAAACTTTGTACATAGGACAATGATGCCTCAGTCCCATTCAAAGTAGGCACCTTGGGACCTCACACAGTTCTCCTAGCATCTCTTCCACTGTTCAAAACACTCTGCAAAATCCTTTGTTGGAATCGCCATCAGCTGCCTCTTCGTATTTTCCTGAATCTCGTCAACAGTCTGAAATCTCTTCCCTTTCAAAGGTGATTTTAGTTTTGGAAAAAGCTAGAAATCGTAAGGTGCCAAATCTGTGCTGTAGGGGGGGCTGTAGGGGGGCTGACTCACTTGGGTGATTTGATGTTTCGCCACTCACTGCATCATCCTCGAAAGCCTTCTGAATCATCCGAATAGTTTTCGTGGGCGAACATTCAAGGTTAATGCAAAATTTGATGCAAATTCGTTGCTCTATTCAGTCATTTTGAATGTAATTGCCACAAAGTACACATGCTCACTAAACAATGTTCAACACCCACACTGACAAGTCCAATGAAGTCATCATTGTTCATACATGTGCATTCCTGTCCACTCTTCTTGGCTGCCAGGTTACATTGATGCCGTGCAAACTGTTCTTGTTATATTAACAATGGCTGGACCTTTTCCAGACAGACTTCATAAGTAGTCCAACATAATATATAGCACAGCCTGACTGGATTCTGTCATCAATAGAACAACTGGAAGAGCTGTCATCAAATAGCTCAAAGTCAGCATTTTGCAGTGGTGCTTCCTGGAGGTCTGAGGAAGTAGAGGCAAAGTGAGAAAACACTTGCTTACAGTCATGACACTCCTCATCCAGCTCTCCATCAAGTGGTGAGGGTAAAAGAATGGTAGGATTTAACTGGGATGAACACTGAACTTCAACATTAGGATTACCTAAAATTGTTAACTAGTATTTATTCAATCTGGAAGCTCTTAAGTGCTGAGTAGCTGCTTTAGTGAGGAGAGTGGCTATAACATGTAGAACTAGAAGTATGAAATTACACCCTAACAGTAGATGCTGTACTGCCTCTAAGGCCAGGTGCACTCCTGATGACTTCAGTCCAATCTCAGGCAGTTCAGGGTGCTTAAACCAAAACGTAATTCAAATATATTTGGATTCTGCTGCTCAACTTGCTTCTGACTTTGTCCCTTGGATTATATCAATGAATGGTTTACTACATGAGCAGGAAATACAACATAGTCTACCGACTATTACTAAAATATTTACTTATATATATAAAATCCTAAGCCTAAAATTGCAACGATTTTGTGCAACAATTTTATATGATGTTTTTATGTCACTTTTTGTTCACGCTTTAAATCAGGGCTTATTTTAAAACCTACATATATATGTTTGGTATCATTCCTTTCAGAATTTATCGAACTTTAATGTGATGTTGTTAGATTTTCAGATTCTTATTCCGTTTATAAATTATAAAGTAAAAAATATCAAGAACTCATGTCCCACGAGACAAGACTTAACCAAGAGTGCCAAGAGATTTAACCACACCCGGGGCCAGAAATAAAAGACAAAGAGTAGGACAGCTGCTGTACAGGCTTTTAAGTGTTTGAAGCTCCATGTGAGATGCAGATCATGCGGCACGGCAGCAGCAGCAAGCCAGCAGCTGATCGAGCAAAGAGGAGGTAAACAAAAACTATTTGCTTCCCATTGTATCACCATTTAAGAGGGGGTTTTGGAGGAGCGACCGCATCTCCATGGGGTGCGTTCAGCCCCTCTCTTCACAGCACGAGCAGCAGACTGGATGCAACTGGGGGTTGGGTGCAGAAGGCCCTGGGGGGGCTTGCCCCCCCTAATAAACTATAACAATGTAGTGGAACTGCTTATCAATGTTTTTAAAATGTTTACAAAGCAAGTTCAGGGTTACGTATTCTATGAAACATTCACCACCTACACCGCCCATTCCTGCTTCGGTCTACAGCTACTGTTTCTGGCGATCCGTAAGTTTTATAGTACTGACCAAAAGGATATCAGTCAATTAAATTCACAACAAATTCAGGGAACATTGCCAAAGAGAAATCCTAATTTCAAATAATTTATTCCTCTCCAACATTAGTACTCAGGGCACACAAAGGACACATTTTTGCAGGTTTTCTGGCACAATTGCCTTAATTTCTTCTATAGAAGAGTGTCATGATCACCTCCAGTTTGCACAATGTCACAACTGGTCCACAGAGGATATCAAATCTCTCTGTACCATCTTGGCACACCTGAAAATGAAAATGGTTATGTCAGACTCCTGTTTATAGAGTATAACTCATCATCTAACACCTTTTTACTCGAAAAGCTGATGATCAAACTCCTTCTGCCCAACATACATGTGGGGTTGGCACCATCACATCCACCACACTGACCCTCAAATTTAGATGTTCCGGTCAACCCAACCCACATGTCCTTGGGATATGAAAGATAAATGGGAGAATTGGAAAATCCCCATAGATACAGGGAGATCATGCAGTCACCACAAGAGAGAGATAGGGATGGGATTTGAAACCAGTTTACTGGATTTATGAAAATGCAGTGTTAAAGTGTGCCACCTATGGTGTAGCAATGGATTGGGTAGATTGTGCAAAGCACAATGGGCTACAAGCTTGGGGGGCCCACTCGGGGCCTTATAGATTTTAAAAAAAATTTTAATGACTTAAATCACTTGCACAGTTCATTGTGTTAATAATTCACAGTTTCAGTGGCATGTTTGCACCATCGCCAGGCAAGTCCAATCCAATCCATGTTGATATTATATATTCGGCAGGCCTACAATTTACACAAATTTAGACTTCAGGAGTTTGGAGGCTCTGAGCCTAATTGGAGGCACAACACAGCCTAGTCTGCCTCACAGAGACGCACACATTCCCAAATTTGGTAACCTTTGGTGTGCCATAGCGGACGTGAATGGAAGAAGTTTTGAAGGATGTCACAGGAATAATGTAAATATACATTATTATCATAAATAATTGTTACTTTGTACTTTGATTTGATGTCAACAGTTTTCAAAGTTCGAACTCATAAATGGTAAATCATAGCAATTCTGTTGTTAAGTTATGGTCCCCATTAGTCGGCAAACGCCGAATATTTGAACAATTTAAGGATTTTTATACTCTCACCATACGGTGCCATGTTGTCCAGTAGCAGTGAATCATTATAAGAGTGGTTCTGCTAAACGTAAGGCACACCTGCAACAGGAATTGAAAAACGCTAAGTTTACCAAGATTTCTACCTTTCTCAAAATTGAGCAAGGGCCATCGGTAGTAACTGAGAATGCTGATGCTGGTGAATCGTTGCAACAGCCACAAGTGGGTTATGCAGACAGTGCAGTGACTGAAATGGTTGCATCTACCGAGTCTGGAAGTAGCGATACAACAGCTTCAGATCAGGTGCTATCTGCTGAATCCGTTAAAAATGGAGAAACTACTAAAGAGAAGCAAGCAATATATTGTATATGACAAAGCAATTTCCTACCAACAAGGCAAATTTCTTGGAACCATTGACACCTCATTTTATGATATTCATTTTCCAAAACTTGTGTAAAACAAGTTGCTTGTGTAGTAGTATCCTGTCATCTGGTGTTGCCATTTTAATTTGTTGCAAATTGAAATTGCTTCATTTTATAGCACAGAACAGTTTCTACTTTCTAGCTTACGTTACATTTTAATCATCTTTCTTCAAAAAGTTGTCTTGGAAAAGTAAACGGGTCCACATTTTACATATATTTACAGTATATACTACTACTACTAACCACACCTCCCACATTCCATTCCCACAATTTATTTAATTTTGCTAACTTACAGATGCTGTAATAAAGCAATTAAAAAAGTAATTACAAATTCCATTTAGAGAACCGGCTTATTTGTCACCAGCGTGTGATCTGATAGTGTTGCAGTCGTGGACACAACTGCCCAGCCGGCCCCTAGAATCTATTTGAGAATGAATTACTAAAAGTTTTGCTATACAGGAGGGGCCCACCTCACGGTGCTGCATAGGGTCTTCAGCAAGCTAGCTATGCCACTGAGTGCCACCTTACTCTGGAATCTACTTGCAAAATATTTATAAAGGAAAATGGAAAGATACAGTGCTTTCAGAAAGTTTTCAGGCCCTTTTGTTTTCTGCACACTTTATTGTGTTGTAGGTTTAATTTTAAATTGACAAATTTGCAAGTCAATCAATCTACAGTCAAACTCACAATGGCAAAGTAAAAACATGTTTTTAGAAAGGTCTGCACATTTATTAAAAATCAAAAACTGAAATTTCTCATTCATATAGTCATTCAGACCCTTAATTCAGCAGGAATTACAGCTTTGAGTCTTCTTGGGTATGTCTCTACAAGCTTTGCAAACATGGATTTGGACAGTTTATCCCATTCATCCTGCCTGATCCTCTCAAACTCTATTAGATTAGATAGGAAACATCTGATTTCATTTTTAACATCCAGTCTTAAAGTTAAATATGTTAGGTTAACCAGTGATTCTAAATTGGCATACCTTGTAGGAATTTGAGATAGTGGGCCTCTTGATCGAATGTATCCTATTTTAGGGTTTGTCTCACACCCACTGCTACTAAGATATATGCCAGAGGTTTGTGAACCTGAATTGCATTAAGTGGGTATAAGAATCTTGAAGGCTATGTTACTTATGAATGTAAGTGCCAATTGTCCTGTACCATTCACCAGAGAGAAGAAGTGTAGTGAACAGAATGGTCTGTTGAGACGCACCTAATTCTTTATTATTTCCAAGTATGCTAAAAAGTAGATGTCTTCTATATTTAAAAGTCATATGTGTACAGGCATTTTTCCTCAAAGTTATTCCACCAAATTATAAAGATATGCATGGTAGTTTCATTGGCAACTACAAACTGGATTGCTATGAGTAAGTGTTGGTGTTTAAATGAATATGCTCTGCAATGGATTGTTACGGAGTTCTCATTTGGTGCCAAGACCCTTTGACCATGAATTGGAAAAAACACATTTGGATAATGAGTAAATGAATGAATATATATAATTGTAAAAATCAGTCATTGACAAATAGAGCACACTTGATTACCAAAGATTCTAACAGAAGTAAACGTATTTATGTTATTTCACAGCATGTTAAATTCATATATTCTGGATAAGGCACAAAAATATGAGAAGACTAATTAGGCAAAGTTTTTATTTAAAAGATGTATAGTGTCCTGGTTAAAGATAGTAACTGTGATGAAAAACATGCAAAAAGACCTTATGGTACAAGAAAGACCGTCTTGAATTTTAACCTTCAATTTAGACTTCCACAAAGTCAGTGCATATCTTTGAAAGCTTATACACATTAAAGTCACTATTATTTACTTTTTAATTGTTAAGTGTCACTAGCAAACTACTTTGATTTTTCAACTGACTGAACAGCCCAGGTTTGAGTACCAAGAAAAGCACTATATAAAAGTATAGAATTATTATTATAATTATTGTTATTGGGATGATGTATTTCTCATTTTTCTTTTAATACAGCTTACATTTCTACAAATGAGTTGAACTCAAGTTTCAGTGACAATCAGTGTGTGCACGAGAACTCACAAAGACTGACACAAAGAAATATTTTAACCCTGAAACTCAGTCAGTGGCTTAACAGTATTCTTAGAAAACCTAACGTCATTTCAGAGCAAATGAAAAAAGGGTGTGATAAGAAACCTCCCTTGGTGTTGAGTAACCAACATTCCTACTTGTCCTACCAGGAAAATAAAAATACATTTTCACGGAATCAAATGCGAAACACATCTTTCTTTCTCATATTTCTTTAAAATAAAAACATGTATCTAGAATGAAAATATCAAAAATTGTAAAAGTCGGTGTTCTCCACCATTAAGCAGTCAAAAAAAAACAAACACCTATTGTTGAGCAGTATGATCCCTTTCCAAAGACTGAAAGCATCTTCCATTCCAATTGAATGTTTTTTTTTGTCACCACATTCATTAACATATTTTGGAAATTTCTGCCATCATGACAAGTGTGATGGACAGCAAGCACTGGTGGACATCCTGGCCAGGATGGGGCATGGGTCCTTATCTGCATGGGAGGTCAGCCCTTCAGAGGCACAAAAAGGAGGGCAAAGAAATTTCTGCCTCAGCCAGGGGACAGGCAGAAGATATCAGTGTGGCAGTGGGTACATTGGCATCCCAGAAGGGATAGACTGAGGAACAACACCCAGGTGGGAGGCCAGAATGGTAGAAAGACAGGGAGGAGACAACCTGACAAGCCTCCCTGGTTGACGCGACTTGTGCAGACACCCGCAATGCATGTTGAGAACTGTTGTCTTGTAGGGCAGCCTTGGCAGGTTCCATGGGTGCCACCAAGAGGTACTGCAGGAATTCATAATTCTTACTTTGTGGGACTTACACTCGACCAGGAAGTGCTTCAGGCTATGGGCCTGGGATAAAATAAAAGAAGCTGCTCGACCTCATCCAGGCAAGTTGGAGTCAGATGGAAGAAGGACAATGCTCACCTGGAGGAGTGGAAGCAGAGAGAAAAAGAGAAGGAAACAAATATGAGTGTTTTGTTACTTCAAAGCCTTTTGTAAGCTACTTTATTGTAATAAAACTTGTATTTGAACCCTGGACTTTTGTCGTGGTGGTTGTGTCTGAAGTTTGTGGTGCTGCAACACCCTCTACTAGTCATAAAAGGTAGAGTGCCTTTACAATCTATCTATCTATCTATCTATCTATCTATCTATCTATCTATCTATCTATCTATCTATCTATCTATCTATCTATCTATCTATCTATCTATTAATCTATCCAATATGGCTTTTGTGAATTAAGCAATTACCTAATTAACTGACTGGTTAAGTCAAGACATGATTCCTGAAATCTAATCTATTTTAATACTTATGCATTAAGTAAACAATATAGTAAAGACACTTCATGCAGAATAGGTCATTCAATAGCTTTTAAACTTCTACAGACATTTTTCTATTTTGTTAAGTGCAAAGATTTTAACTGTTACTTTCCACAAATACCCAGCATCTATATAAGAGGAAAATATATGACTCAAGCTTGCTTGTTTTTTGAATACTTATAAATGCACAAACAAGTAAACAAATGAATGGATAAAGTGATCTGTGTTGTAAAGTTATTATGGTTATATGTAAAATAATTATCGATGGATTGCAGTTACTTACTGCAGGATCCTCCCTAAGCACTCTCATTGTTATTTCCCTCTTTCTCTGTTTTTTCTTCAGGAATTGGGGTCCCTTCCTCTGGTTCACTCAACATTTGCTCCACTTTACTGACTCTGCAGTCAGTTACAGTAACTCTGTCTATGACATGGTCCTCTCTCACAGTCACCTCTGAGGTCAGCAGCAGTCCTGCATTTGTTCCATGGACATTCAGCTACATACAGCCCCTGAGGTTTCTGATGTCCTTAAAGGGGCAGGCCTCCAAGGAAGAGACTGACTGACTAACTCTGTTCCCTTCATAAATGGTGTGCCTTTTAGTAGCCACAAGGTGTTATCTTTGCCTACCTCATTCCTTTATGAGAGGGTTGGGTATCCCTGTCCTCTTATGCCTTTAGTTGTACAAAGCTACATACCTACAATCGTCCCTTCTGTTCAAGCTACATGCTGCTGTTTATCAATGAGGTGTCACACTATCAAACTAGGCAGTTATGTAGGAAGTGATGGTACTTTCAGTGACTTCCCAATGCAACTAGAAGAGCACTGTCTAGAACCTGAGCTTATTTTATAAGAAACTTTTTATTTCATATTAGATTGTGAGTAATAGTGTTACCCAGAAATGTAAATAATACAGCCCTTTAGACAGTGACAGCTTATATAATTAGGTGTTAGCTAAAACAAACCAGATACTTAGTGTTTAATGCAAGACTGTTGAGAGCACATCAAGTTTCCAGCTCATTCACTTTCCTCCAGTATGACACATCCTCCCATTTGAGATCAGGCATCAGCAAACGTCATCAGTTATACAGAAGTTCCACAGAAAGAAGAGTTATTACTGAAGGGGAAGAAAAGTAGTTGAGATACATCACACCCCTCGTGCTCAGTGGAAGGATTTCTGATCGAGTCTCGCTCAGATGTACCATCTGCTGTCTTTTCCTGTCTTATTCTATATTTATGAATTTCCCCTTGGGATTAATAAAGTATCTATCTATCTATCTATCTATCTATCTATCTATCTATCTATCTATCTATCTATCTATCTATCTATCTATCTATCTATCTATCTATCTATCTTATTCTACAAAGTCAGATTGATTGACAATAGCCACCATCGTGTACTGTAGCATACTCAGCATCCAACCTTCCCGCGTCTGTTGATTTACACGTACAATAGTCTTATCGAAACTGCACGGAGTCACTTCTAGTCTTTCACGTCTGCGATGGAAATCCTCCGCGCCGCATGGTGGCGTCCGCGCGTCGTTACTAGGCACTTTTGTGTTGCTGTTGCGAGGCACTCTGGTTACAGGGATAAGGAGGTGTCTGTTGCGATAGTTTTGTTTTCTAGGGTGAGGTGGTGGGGTTGGTTTAACGATGCAGGAGCAATGAATAAGAAAGGAGCTGGAAGTGATAACGAGGAGAAGACAAAACGTTAAAGGAAAGAAGAAGGTAAAGGAAAGGAGGTGGGAGCGCCTGAGTACGGAAGCGGAGGTCAGTGCCAACATGGCAGGGAGCAGCCAGGTGAGCCACGTTGGTCTGGTAGAAGAGAAGACAGAGAGCCTCGGATCTCGCAGAAATGCGGAAGGTAAGCAAGGACTGGAAGAGTAGCACTGTGGATTTCAAAAGTACTTATCCATGTCTAGTTGAAAATGACTGCCAGGGAAGCTTTGGGCATGGCAGGTGCGTCTTGTCCGTAGTTGGTTCACCGAGTAGTAAAAAATATATTAATAAATAAACGCATACGTTCAGCACTAAAGGAAGTTAAATGTTAGTAATGGATACCTAGAAAATACGTTACATATAAGTTGTATTTATCTAGTAAAGATATGATGGTATGAACTAAAAAATATAATAGTAAAAACAGTGGCAAAAAGCAGCCACTCATAGTAAAGTACGAGGTGTTGCATCTTGGTATGTAATGTAAAGTAGGAACCTACATTTTAGCTAAATGCCATTGTATACCAATGCATATTATTCCCTGGTATTGTTTACTGTTAAAATAGGTAATGAATAAAGGATTTTGTAGGAGTCTCAGACTTCTTTATTCTGCAGGGCATATAATGTCTCATATTCTCAGTTCAAGCTAGAATACTTTTTTTATATGTGTGTTTTAAAGCAAGCTTAATCTGTGTATAAAATGTAAAGCTGAGGCTAAAAGTATATGTATTTGCATAACCAATTAAGACATAAAGCACAGTGGCATGCTAATGGTTAAATATATTTACTACGTTCTTGAGGAAACGTGTCATAAAGCCTGTGAAATTGTAGCAGCTTAGTGTTAGAAACTATCGATAAAATCAGTGATCAGTGCCTTCCATAATGTTTTGGGTAAGACACATTTTTCCTTGATTTACCTGTGAACTCTACAGTTTAAAACTACAAATTACACAATTTAGACATGATTAAAGTTCATATTGCAGATTTTTATTTATGGTTATTTGCATACATTTCAGTTAAACTATGTAGAAATGACAACATTTTTCATACATAGTCTTTCCATTTTAGGGCACAATAATGTTTTGGACAATATTGGCATTGGAGGCATTTGTGGTTACTCAGGTTTGTTTCATTGCTTCATTAGTGCAGGCCTAAGATACCTAGGCTTACATCTACCTTTTGGAGTCGGTACTTGCTGTTGTTCAACTTGAGGACAAGAGCTGTGCCAATTTAAGTCAAAGAAGCCATGAGGCTAAAAAACAAGAATAAAACCATTAAAGACATTGGCAAAACCTTAGGATTACGTGAATCAACTATCTGTAATATCATTAAGAAGAAAGAACGAACTGGTGAGCTCAGTAATCACAAAGGGACTAGTAGGCCAAAGAATATCGCCACTGCTGATGAGAGAAGCATCCTCATTCTGGTAAAGAAAAAGCTCAAACACCTGTCCAACAGATCAGAAACAGTCTTAGGTATGTGTCCGAGATGACAACCCGAAGAAGACTTCATCAACAGAAATACATAGGCCACACTGCAAGATATAAACCACAAATTAGCCACAAAAATAGTATGGCCAGATTACTTAGGTATGTGTCCGAGATGACAACCCGCAGAAGACTTCATCAACAGAAATACATAGGCCACACTGCAAGATATAAACCACAAGTTAGCCACAAAAATAGTATGGCCAGATTACAGTTTATGAAAAGGTACTTAAAAAGCCAGCAGAAATCTGGAAAAAGGTCTTATGAACAGTTGAGATAAAAATGAACCTGTATGACAAGAGTATACCACTTCGTTTGGGGGTGGGGTTTAAGGTTTAGACAAGTATGGCTGTCTAAGGTACTGGCATACTTCATTGACAATGAAACTGCTAAAGGCAGTTGCACTATGAAGTGTATAGAAACATCTGCCTAAGTTCCAGTAAATGCCTCCCAAAATCATTAGGGCTTTTCATCCTACAACAAGATAATGATCCCAAACCTACAGCTATGGCAACACAGGAGTTTTCCAAAGCTAAAAAAATAGAAAATTCTTGCATGATCAAACCAGTCACCCGATTGAAATCTAATTGAGCAGAACTTTCATATACTGAAGAGAAAGCTTACGGGAACGAGCACCTGAAACAAGCTGAGGATGGCTGCATTAGAGGCTTGGCAGTGCATTGTTTGTTTTGTAATTCTAAACTGTTAAGCAGAAGGGTAAATCAAGGAAAAATGTGTCTTTGTCCCAAACATTATAGAGGGCACTGTACATGTGATGAATCAGAATATAGTAAAGTATCAAAGATACAAGTCAGGTAGAATGACTCAGAACCCACCAAAGTGCTAATCTTTGTGGTGTAAATTTACCAGTTCAGTCCCTACTACTTGATCAAAGTGATCCTGAACTATTCCCTTAAGCTCTTTGTTCTCTAGATTATTAAAAATGTGTCTTTGCTTTGTACTTAGGGTGGTGTTTAGTATGGAATGTGTTTTATAAATTAAGGATTGGGTAGAAAGCATGAGGAAAATGTCAGCAGAATGTACCAGATGAAATGCCAGTTAAGTCATTTTTGACCTAGTCTTTGGAGTTAAGTACTGTAATATGGGGCTGGAAACTTCAGCGGCGTGGTAGGGCAACTCATGGACTTCACACAGAAATTTGTTTCCTTCACACCTTTATGAATTTTCAGAACTGCTGGGTGTCAAATGGTTACTGTTAAAGTTGTTACATGGATGTTCATAAAATGTTGTTGCATTATTAAATTTGTAGTGCTCATAAACATTTACTCAAATATAGTACATACTACAGGTCAAATCCCATTAAAGCAAATACCGAAGTAACAAAATTTTCAGAACAATGAATACTTTTTGTTGGCCTGGACAAACGTTCATACAACATCATGTTTGATGGATTCCATTTTAACAAAATATATTATATTTAAGTATAACAAATGTTTTTTTCCACCAGAAATGGCCACCGAAGATAATAATGTGATGAAAAAATACTTAATGCTGTGCCTATACTTTCAGCAAGTCTTGGGAGACTTGCAATAAGCTGTCTTTCTTGTTAGACCAAAAGAAAGTATTAGTCTGCTGCAAAATTTCCAGTCTTGGGCAGTCTCAGTGGGGCGTGACATCATACAGGTACAGCCGAAATCTGAGTCAGTGCTCCACTGAGCGTCCACGGGTGTCATTGTGTCGTGTGTGGATGCTGTACTGTTCAAGTTTCATAGCTTCTCAAAAGTTTTCTTTGTGATGATCAAAAAAATGAGAAACGGTGTCAGTTTACGCTGAAAAAAAAAAAGTTACATCTAGCATCTCATTTTCAAATACAATTTTTTGCAGCTTAAGAAGCACTATTTTTCATACAGGTATTGTCAAGCTTGGGTCACAGAGTTGACAGGAAGGCGAGTCCAGGTTTCCAAGGAAAACACAGGTACTTTGTTACTGTATAGATAAGGCAGGTACAGTCTCAAGACTTAATTCAAAATAGGAGCTGTTACTTCAGCACTTGAGCTCACGAGATAGGAACTGGGACATGGGGACAATAGTCTTGCTTTAGCTCCCATCTTCAGATTAGAAGAACACGAGTGGCTCAGAATCACCACAGTGGCAAACCAGGAGAATGCGAAGAAGAGCACATCAAAATCTGGTGTTAAATGTTCTGAACATCATGTGACAAGCGTGTTGCGTGGTAAGCCTGATCCTAGAGAGGACAATCAATTGCTTTGCGTTTGGTTTACTGTGTACCAAATGAGGCACAACAACCATGGAGCCATCCTTGCACTGCTGCCATTAGAGATGGCAAATCGGTGGTGACCTCAATCACAACAGAATACGTATTTTCCCCATTTTCTTTATAATTAAATTTCCGTTACAACAAAGTATTTTTATGGACCCATGAGTTTCGTTACAACAGGATTCCACCTGTATACTGTAAATGGATATCAGCCCATTCGTTAAGTGAACATGCTTTAGCCAGTGCTGTGTTGTAAGAATCATGTCAGCATCACTGGAAGCAAGGAAGAAACTTGGGTGAGCTACCAGTCCATGCAGGATGCTTTGGTGAATACACCAACATTCACTTATACCTAGACAGTTTTGATTCCCCACTCAATCTGACAGTGTTTCTTTAGACAACAGGAGTAATGTCATTTGAACATGATGGGAAACACAGCCAGCAATTAACATTTGGTTCACCTGCTGTTGATTACGAATAGAAATCTAGCAACTGATATTTTCCTGGAAAGAATTATAATGAAATATTTTCACCCATTACAAAAATTTTGTCTTGTGAGGAAAAATGATTAAATTGTTGTCTTAATGATTTGATGTCATGAACCTTGTAAATATAGTTTTCCTTCTAACTATGGTGTATCTTGCAGGAGAAGAGTATCATGTTGATGTATATGGTCAAACTCTGTTTTGTGCAATTAAGAGTCAAGTTTAAATTCAAGGTGAGATAAGGAATCGAAACCTGTTATGCATTGATGAGGCATCAGTCCTTCACAGGAAATTCTCACAGCCACACTTGTTTGTTGGCTAGTTTAGGTGTTGGAGCCCTACTGGCAACTCTAATCAATGTCCCAGATAAAAATCGATTGAGAAAAGTGTTGTCAATTAATTTTGTTATCAATTAGTTGCCTTGTTAAATATTATGTGTGTTACTTGATTGACTAATTGTAATGTTAATTATTTTTTGAAATATGGTAGAAACAGAGGGTCTATTTACAGTGGCGAGTCTAATTTCAAAAAGGATTGGAGTCACTTCAGCTTCACATGTGCTAAGAAATCCTTGTCTTGAAGATCTGTAAAAATGAGCTCACCTTGTACAGAAACAGAGCGGTAATATGAGAGCACCTAAAAAGAAAACACACTAAAGTAATGATTCTCTCTTTCTCACTTATGCCTAGGGCAAATCCAGCAGCACTCTGTGTCATTTTGTTATCTGACAGTGCAATATCAGAGTGATCAACAATATGCAAAACCTGTTTTGCAGTGTAATTCTTTTGGTAACAGTAACTGTCAAGATTTGATCTGGTGCTGTAAAGAAAAATAAATGCTCAGGTGTTGGACACTTGGTTCATCTTTTTGCTGCCATCTAGTGAATTAAATTAAACAATACATGGTAGGAAACCTTTGTCGAGACTCAACATTGGTTTCAGCCTTCTACCACTTGAAATTGACAGCAGCCTTGAAAATGTTAACCACAGCCTTTAAGTGAGTAACAAGACTTGTAACTTTACAGCATTCTGTGAAGGAGTGCATAGTGAAAGGAATAAAACTTTAATTTACTTTGTAAAATTACTTGCACTTTAGTGCGTGTGTTGCATTTTTAAAACCCAGATTAATCACATATAACTTTTTAATCAAATGCTTGCATGTTAGCGCAAATATTACAGAACCCCTTTTTAATTGATTACTTGAAATAATACTTGACTAACAAATTGATTAGCAGAATAGTTATTTGCAGCCTTAGTTCTTTGATATTTGAGTCCAGTCTAATGGACCCTACATAGTGGATATTGCTACTATTTAATAACTACAAAAACAGTGTTTTACTCCTGGCTTGGGCATTGAATTTATGGAGTTGCTATATTTCCTCTGTGTGTGCTTGGAATTTGCTTTGGTGATTGCTGTTTTTCCCCCAGATACCAAAGGTATTAGGTGCTTGCTAGGTTAATTGGCAAAGTTGCACATGTAGGTGTAAGGATATGGAGTGGCACTTTGTTCACAGTTGGGACTAACAGTTTCAGGTGAAAACGTTCTCTAGAGTGTCAAAGTACCAGAGGAAACGGACAGGGAGGACGAAAGGTGTATGACGGAATAGTAGCAGTGGGTCTGTACTATTGTTATTTAATGTGTGCATTGTTTTTATTATTAAGCAATTAAATATTAATTATTAAACATTTAGGAGACATATTGTTACAGTACAATGGGTTTACTTGCATGTGTCCCTCACACTACTGTCAATAATATGGTACCTACAGCAGGCATTAATACAACCACATACTTTAAATACTACATAAGGCAATATGTAAAAGAACACAGATCCAGTATGCTCAATGAACAACAAACAGTATTAAAATAAATTTTTATTCTTTACAGATGCAGTAAAATATAAGAATGGTGGCCTGAATATTTTGACTGTTCCTAATTGTTTGATAGATGGATCAAGCTAGCGGTCACATAAGACTGAGACTAATTAATTGTCTGAAACTGAGAAGGCTCTTTAAAATGGGTATTTAAAACATAATAATAAAAGGAAATTGGGATTATTTCAGTTGTTTTCCATTTGCATTGATGAAAACCTCTTGGCATAACAGTCAAGGATGTCAGGTTTAAAACTGAATTAGAAGAGGATAAGATGCAGAACAATACTTTTAAATGTACTAGAGAAGTGTTTAAAAATCTACTCTAAAATCACCTGTATATCAAAAAAATAGAGCAGTGGAGATGGGTAGAAAAAAACTCTCCTAAACTACATTGTGAAGAGGTATAAGTTTTACTAATTAAAACAAACTAGCCACTAAAAATTAAAAGGCTAACTGTGGAAGTGCAAACAGACCTGCAAAATACAGTAACATTGGATGGTGAGTATGGACTAACACAGTGCACAGAAAAACAAACAACCATTGTTTGCCAGTCAGCTTTTGTAATCAAGTAACATCTTTTTCAAATAATTTTGAATTACATTCAAATAATGACATTCAATCTAACAGCTCTAGTATGCATCTTCTTTTATTAGCAGGTGGCTATAGACCTTTCTAGCCACAATTTCAAAGGGTTTGCTAACAACGATAAAGACATGGTCTGTTGTGCTGTTCTGGATTTGTTTATTTACTTACTCAGTTTAAAACTTAGGAAGCTCGTGTCCATTTCTGTTGCTAAAAGGTATGTTTTTCAGTTTATTATGATGGTTTGACAGTGCAGATGAAAGAGGTGCAGACAGACATCATGTGGTGGCTATATCTCCTGTAGATAAGACAGATTTGAAAACTGTAGACTTATTAAGAATTGTGCATTTTAAAATTCTCTCCAGTTTAATAAAGCAGGAAATCCCAATAGTCTTTGAAGACAAAATAAAAATCAGTGGTGAAGCTACAGGTCATAAAATTAAGTTGGATTATTTTAGATCTACTTGTGGTAGATGTTATTATTGTCAAATGAATAATCTTGAAAAAAACAAAGTGCAAAATTGTATAAAATTGTAATTAAAGCGACCCATATGATTTTATTGCATTGTTTGTGCCTAGTTTGGACATTTCTTAGTTTTGATGTACTTTTGCTCCTTGTATGGTGATTTGTGATACTGTATGGCAATGCTTAATGATTTAATATATTAACAAGAAGCATACTGAAGAAAGAAAGAGCCTTTTCCAAGCCACAAGTTAATAATTGCTTGTTACTACCTGGTGAAACATCACAGGCTCAGACATAAGCCCCAGAAATGTCAGAAGTGAAAGTACTAGCCCACCATTGCTTCTAGACACAGTAGAGAAGTAAACATGCAAAGTTGGTAACATTTGTAACTATTAAAATATTTGCCAAAACTGTATTATTTTACATGCTTTTATATTAGTTTGAATACAGCATAGTAAGAAATGCTGTTTTTTCTATTTTTTATTTTATTTGAATAAAGTATCATTTCGTATCATCATGTCTAACTTATAGAGCGAAGAAGGTAACATTATATACAGTGAAGTTGAACGTAACAAACCAAAATTCAACCCCCACCCAAGAGAAACAGAAGAGAGCCAACAGTGTGTGCAAATCCTTAAAAATCTAAAAATGGGAGAATGTCCTTTTCCCTTATTTCAAAATAGTTTCTATCTAGTATTTAGATATTGCCCTATTTTTAAAAAGTTTTTAACAGATCCTTTATACATGTATAGAACATCAGTTACCTATTGACTTATAATACCGGTAGGTGGGCTGGGATTCTTCCAGTTGAGCACAAGTCTGTGTGCTAGTAGTGTGGTATACGCCATTAAAATCAATTTATCCTTCTCCACTTTAAGGCCATCTGTGAGTACACAATTGTATCACCAAGGTTGTCTGATAGGCGTTCAAAGATTGTATATATTAACAAATTGTTAATTTAGAAATTAGACTCATTTATAACCATTTATTTGGAATTTGAAACATCTACGCATACAAAGGGTGACTCTACAAAGGCCTAAAGCAGAAGGTGGCATGGCACTACCTAACTTTCAATTTTATTACTGAACAGCAAATATACAAGCTATTAAGACCTGGACGTTGGCACAAATTGATGAATATAATGTACATGAGCCTCATCTGTGATATAAATAAAATCCTGATGTACTTCTTTGTGTGCCCTGCTTTGTGCTCTAGTAAATACAAATTATCGTCAACATACCAATACTTCATTTTGTCCATCAGTCACTCAGAATATGGAACCAATGCAAGAAGCACTTTAAGACAGAGAAACTTTAACCTGTTGCACCTCATCTTTTTCTTTCCTCTCAAACCTATACAGTATTTAATGCTTGCAAAACGTCTGGGATTAAAACACTTACAGAATTGTATATACTGGTGGATAATGACTTTGCATCTTATGAACAATTAGGTTTCAAATTTAACTTCCCATTAACACAATTTTTCCACTATTTCCAAATTAGAAACTTCGCTAAACAAAACCTGCCTAATTTTCCACACCTCCCACTTATTTCTATTCCAGAAGAAATACTGATCAGTCTTGACTCAGAAAGCATCTCAATAATTTATAAAAACATATTAAAGTCTCTACCTTTCAAAGATTGTAGAGAACAGTTGGGATAGGATCTTTTACTTAATATCTCAGAATAAGAGTAGAAGGCAGCCACACATAGAATAATCTCTAGCTCCATACGCGTAAAGCATTCAATTATTGAACTTAAATCTATCAACCATATTTATGTTGTTTAAAACTGTCCAAAATGTACCCAGGGCAAGATTCAACCTGTGAATGTTGCAGTCTTTCTCCAGCCTCACTGGGCCACGTATTTTGGAAGTGCACTAAATGAACATAATTTAGACAAATATCTTTGAAGAGAAGTTGTTGTTTTAGGCAAAATGTACACACGTCTGCACAGTAGAAAAGGGCATGCAAAACGCTTTCAGTTACATGAGCAATGGGGTTCAATTACTTATGGGACAATAATTTGTTACTGATTATATCACATTTCATTTAAGCCTAAATATTATCTCAGGTTGTTTTTGACAGAATGATGGAGAAAATGTTACAGGATTCGGTCTTTTAAACTCTATGCTCATGTCATAGGCTATAGGGTTAGTTTTCTTTGTATTTTTCTTTTTAATTATTGAAGGACACTTCTCCCCCGTCACCCTTTTCTTTTTACTTTAGAAATGGTGTAATTGGTTTCTTTAGTTACTGAGCTTGATTTATTTACTTTCTTTTTCGCTTGAGGTGTTATAGGAATCACAAAAATTTCCATATGGGATCCATTTGACAGAATCATTAATCACCTATTAACGAAGAGAAACAAAATAATGTGTTCACATGTTTAGAGAAATGAAAAAGTCAGGGACAGGCACTGAAGCTTCCCTTTTGCTAAACACCCACCATTCATTTGCTGAATATCTAGCTGTTCCTGCAGTTTCTATAGTATTCTTCAGAACCTGAAACTGATGGATCCAAAAATCCCTAAATCTGGTTACAACAATGCCCTTTCCTGGGATAATCCTCAAATTCTACTACAATATCACTTATTTAAAAAAAAATAAAATAAAAAAATCCTGTTGAACTTATTTTCAGGTATGGGCAGCTACAAAGGTAACAGTTATGAGGTAATGGGCTATTTAGTTAGAAAAAATAAGGCACAGGTAATGAGAGAAACCTTAATAGACAAAATTAAAAAAAAAAAAAAAAAAAGTCTCTGTGACTTCAGCCCAAGCTGCCAATTTGTCTTGTATATCTCTTGGGTTACGCTCTAGATTATGCTTGTACTTTTTCAATTTCATTAATAATAATAATTATAATTTGCATAATTGTACTAGGCTATCTCTGATTGTTATGGATTTACAGTTGTGGCAGTTAAATGCTGAGACAATTTTCACAGATTCTATTTTTATTCGTAGCTTAGTTAATGATAACATTACTGGCTCATTATTATGTTCATTTCTGAATAAAAATCTGGTCATTCAGTTATTCTGAGAAACTTTTTAAAAAGTTTTTACATCACAGTTTTTGATTTTGATGAAACTTGGCATACACATTGCCTTCCATAGCTTGGAAATATTAAAAAAATATTCCTTGAGATAATAAGGAGTTTTCTTCACCATGGGCAGTGTAAAAATGATGATTTAGAGTGTTTTTTTGAGCTGTAACTTTTTTTTTTCCTGTCCAAACTACATGGTTCAGTTAAAACGCATTGGATTGGCTCATATATGTTAAGAGGGTTTTTTATTTTATAATAAATAAAACCTTTTCTGGAGGTAAATGTAATTAGTATGCCAAGTTTCATCAAAATCAAAAATGGTGATGCAAAGGCCATTTGTTGAATTAAAATGGAATGACTCAATTAGAAGTTAAATTATCAAAACTAGACTTTTACAGTATATAGTGGGGCAAAAAAGTATTTAGTCAGCCACCAATTGTGCAAGTTCTCCCACTTAAAAAGATGAGAGAGGCCTGTAATTTTCATCATAGGTATACCTCAACTATGAGAGACAAAATGAGAAAAAAAATCCAGAAAATCACAGTGTCTGATTTTTGAAGAATTTATTTGCAAATTAAGGTGGAAAAAAAGTATTTGGTCAATAACAAAAGTTCATCTCAATACTTTGTTATATACCCTTTGTTGGCAATGACAGAGGTCAAACGTTTTCTGTAAGTCTTCACAAGGTTTTCACACACTATTGCTGGTATTTTGGCCCATTCCTCCATGTAGATCTCCTTTAGAACAGTGATGTTTTGGGGCTGTCGCTGGGCAACACGGACTTTCAACTCCCTACAAAGATTTTCTATGGGGTTGAGATCTGGAGACTGGCTAGGCCACTCCAGGACCTTGAAATGCTTCTTACGAAGCCACTCCTTCGTTACCCGGGAGGTGTGTTTGGGATCATTGTCATGCTGAAAGACCCAGCCACATTTCATCTTCAATGTCCTTGCTGATGGAAGGAGGTTTTCACTCAAAATCTGACGATACATGGCCCCATTCATTCTTTCCTTTACACGGATCAGTCGTCCTGGTCCCTTTGCAGAAAAACAGCCCCAAAGCATGATGTCTCCACCCCCATGCTTTACAGTAGGTATGGTGTTCTTTGGATGCAACTCAGCATTCTTTCTCCTCCAAACACGATGAGTAGAGCTTTTTCATCTGACCATATGACATTCTCCCAATCCTCTTCTGGATCATCCAAATGCTCTCTAGCAAACTTCAGACGGGCCTGCACATGTACTGGCTTAAGCAGGGGGACATGTCTGGCACTGCAGGATTTGAGTCCCTGGCGGCGTAGTGTGTTACTGATGGTAGCCTTTGTTACTTTGGTCCCAGCTCTCTGCAGGTCATTCACTAGGTCCCCCCGTGTGGTTCTGGGATTTTTGCTCACCGTTCTTGTGATCATTTTGACCCCACGGGGTGAGATCTTGCGTGGAGCCCCAGATCGAGGGAGATTATCAGTGGTCTTGTATGTCTTCCATTTTCTAATAATTGCTCCCACAGTTGATTTCTTCACACCAAGCTGCTTACCTATTGCAAATTCAGTCTTCCCAGCCTGGTGCAGGTCTACAATTTTGTTTCTGGTGTCCTTTGACAGCTCTTTGGTCTTGGCCATAGTGGAGTTTGGAGTGTGACTGTTTGAGGTTGTGGACAGGTGTCTTTTATATTGATAACGAGTTCAAACAGGTGCCATTAATACAGGTAACGAGTGGAGGACAGAGGAGCCTCTTACAGAAGAAGTTACAGGTCTGTGAGAGCCAGAAATCTTGCTTGTTTGTAGGTGACCAAATACTTATTTTCCACCATAATTTGCAAATAAATTCTTTAAAACCAGACAATGTGATTTTCTGGATCTTTTTTTCTCATTTTGTCTCTCATAGTTGAGGTATACCTATGATGAAAATTACAGGCCTCTCTCATCTTTTTAAGTGGGAGAACTTGCACAATTGGTGGCTGACTAAATACTTTTTTGCCCCACTGTATTTCCGTGAATCTTTCATGAGTCCGCTAATGATTCTGCTTCTGCCAATGATGCTGCGCAAGGCAGGCTAGTGTAATGATCTTTATATATAACTAGGGTGATCCGCCCCTGCTCGCTTCGCTTGCCCACCCCCAGGTTTGGTTTACCGGATATACAATGGGAATTGTTACATATGCATTATTTTCACTTTTACTTTAAAACTTTTGTAAAAACAATACTTGTCCTTTATTTCCAACCCTGGGCGTGGCTAAATCTCTTTCTCGCAGGACATATAAGGCTACTCGCGTTGTGAAAGGGGGGGGTGGCTGAATGCATGCTAAAGAGATGCAGTCGGATCATGTTGTCTTGCTGCTGCTGCTGGCAAGCTGCCTGTTACGTTTGTTGCGCTGCGCATCGATCATTTAAAAGCGTGTACAGCAGCTGTCCTTTTGCCACTTCGTGTCTCTGCCGCGCGCGTTGTGAAGGGGGGGGGCGGGGGGCTTAACGCACGCCAAGGAGTTGCGGTTGGTTCATCTGCTGGTTTCCTGCTGCTGCTGGCAAGCTGCGTGTTCTGCTTGTCGTTGTTTTAAGAGCTGGGAGCACATGATGTCTGACTACCAAAAGCATTCCAACAACTGCTTGGTTAGATGTCCGTGAACTTGTTTTAAATGTTGTCTCACTGCCTTGTCTCGCGTGACATTACAGTGTCTCTTGCGGGACGTCAAATTGCAATCCTTTGACACCAAGTCTCATGTTTAAGGTCCCTGCGAGACGCTTCGTGGCCAATCTCTTTCATCTCGCCGGTCTTTTAAGTGTCTTCCGAGAAGATCATGTCTCGTCTTCTTTCTACCAAGATTTTTTTTTTATAATAGAGAGATATGCTACCGTAGCTATTCATTTGTCTGTCCTGGATTTTAAATCACCTGCAGCTCGCAAAATCGCTTGATTTATTGACCTGAAATTTGGTACACATATACTATGTGACATCTACTATCCGCTTTTGGGGTGATGATTGACCTCCAAAGTTATTCCTTTTTTTATTTTCATTTTATTGTACAATCAGTTTTCGGCAACGGCGGTGCGGTGCATGCGTAAGGGCGCCATTCTCATCTCTACCACTTTCTCCACCATGTTCGCTGTCACTTCCCCTACCTCTTTATATCTTAAATCACTCTCGAGGCAGATTGAAAACTTGAGTGCCAGCTTAAGTGAAAAATTAAGGAAAACGTACTAAGTGATTACAACGCAAACACTGACTTACAATCTGATTTAACGTGAAAAGATGCCGACGAAAGAAGAGAATTAGTGGGTTGCTACGGTGGAGAAAAGAAGAGCTGCTCAGGAAGCAGCAAGCACATCAACCTCTGAGCAAACGAATGCTAAACGTACAGAGAAAGAGTATGAAGACTATGAATGCTGAAGTTAAGTGTATTCACTGCACGTTATCATGCAGTGTGCTGTTACTGGTATGAAATATAATGCAGTAGCAGCATCATAGTCACAGGATCTTAGGCTCACCATTACTCCTGTGTTTTCTTTTTAGGTGCTCCTGTACTGAGTGAGCTAATTTTTACAGATCTTGCAAGACAAGAATTTCTTACCAGGTGTAAAGCTGAAATGTCTGTCTATTCAATGTCTTGAAGTATGCTTAACATTGCTGTTAGTCAATGAAGTGATGTGCATAATAGGTAACCAGCCACCTAAGTGATAACAAAATTTGACACTTTTCAGTGACAAATATTATTGACAATATTAATTAGTTGTTGCAGCTCTAGTTAGAGCAACATCAAAAATGTTATGAAAGCGCTGATAGGACATACAGCATATATTTAAATGGGATGGCAACAATTTGAATCCATACCTAATTTACAAGAATGTTGATGGATGATCTAATTGCTGAGTTTCAAGCCAGTCCCATTTTAGCTATAGTTCTAGATATGCCCATAGACATAAGTGATCAGGTATATATTATTACATATGTGAGACAGGTAGAAGATACAAAAGACCATTATTCAAAGTTTTTGAAATAATGGATGTGCAGGCTGAGACCATTTTTGGTTAGTCCTATTAATCCGGTAATGTTTGAATACAAATGGCAAAACAGCAATGTTAGATACCCCACCAAAGTGACTTTTAACATTTCAAATCTGGTTTGTCTATAACTTAAAAAGTGATTATTCAGAATCCTTTAGATTATATGTCTCATTGTGAATTAGTTTGTGTAGCAATGATATAATGATGTTTGTTTCATAAATACTGTCATGATCCATTCCTTTTCAAATAATGAAAACAAAATAAATTTTGTAAATGTCCATTTAAAGAAAAGTAATCTCTGATGATCAGTTCAGTTTGAAATCTTCAACTATCAAAAATTAAATTTATGCCCTGCTGCAGGGATGCACAGAAAGGTGTAATTACAGTGACTTAAGCTCTTACCCCTTTGTTCTCATTGGTGCAAGTGTACTTGTTTTGGTCTGTACCTGATACCAAGTGAACCCAGTAGCGACTCTTGTGGTATTAATGTTGTCTGACAAAGAACTGATCTAACTACATTAAATATTGTGCATTAGGGGTACAATATTTGCATGCTGTAGTAGTCATGGTGCACTGTTGCTGCCGGTACTTAATCAGACTCAACATAAACATGCAGACATACAAATACAGTAATCCCTCGCTATATCACGCTTCGACTTTCGCGGCTTCACTCTATCGCGGATTTTATATGTAAGCATATTTAAATATATATCACGGATTTTTCGCTGGTTCGTGGGTTTCAGTGGACAATGGGTCTTTTAATTTCTGGTACATGCTTCCTCAGTTGGTTTGCCCAGTTGATTTCATACAAGGGACGCTATTGGCAGATGGCTGAGAAGCTACACAACCAGAGCGCGTATTACGTATTAAATAAAACTCAAATATATTGTGAGCACGGGGGCTGTTCGCACCCCTAGAGGATACGGCCACTACTCAAAAAATGCTGAAAGACTATCTTCACATTACTCCCTTCCTTGCTGGGCTTACTTGTGGCTGCTTTGTCAAGTGATATGCTTCCCGCACTGTGCTTTGCATACTTAAAAGATCAAACAGCACGTATTGATTTTTGATTGTTTGCTTCTCTCTCTTGCTCTGACATTCTCTGCTACTGATGGAGGGGGTGTGAATAGGGGGGCTGTTCGCACCCCTAGACGATATGGATGCTCGTCAAAAAATGCTGAAAGATGACTTTCACATTGCTCCCTTCCTTGCAGCTGCTTTGTCAAGCGACATGAGTGCTTCGCATACTTAAAAGCTCAAATGGCACGTATTGATTTTTGATTGTTTGCTTTTCTGTCTCTCTGCTCCTGACGGAGGGGGTGTGAGCAGAGGGGCTGTTCGCACACTGGCCTAGAGGATATGGACGCTTCTCTAAAAAATGCTGAAAGACTACCTTCACGTTGCTCTCTTCCTTGCAGCTGCTTTGTCCGATTTTGATTGTTTGCTTTTCTCTCTCTCTCTCTCTCTCTCTCTCTCTCTCTCTCTCTCTCTCTCTCTCTCTCTGACATTCTCTGCTCCTGACGCGCACTCCTTTGAAGAGGAAGATATGTTTGCATTCTTTTAATTGTGAGACGGAACTGTCATCTCTGTCTTGTCATGGAGCACGTTTAAACTTTTGAAAAAGAGACAAATGTTTGTTTGCAGTGTTTGAATAACGTTCCTGTCTCTCTACAACCTCCTGTGTTTCTGTGCAAATCTGTGACCGAAGCATGACAATATAAAAATAACCATATAAACATATGGTTTCTACTTCGCGGATTTTCACCTTTCGCGGGGGGTTCTGGAATGCAACCCCCGCGATCGAGGAGGGATTACTGTATAGCATAAAATATCTGGCACAAATACCAGTCAATTGGAATAACCCTAGCACCTGATTCTGCTCAGACCTTCTCTGTCTCTGTAGCGATTAGATAATGGTAAGCCAGAAACAAAAAGATGGTGAAAAATAAACGGCAATACCCTGTGTAACCTTCCTAATCTTACACTGCTAAAGTGATGTGTGCAGGTGGGGGTCGTCTCAGTGCAGTTGCTCTTTAGGCACAATGCGGACACAGGATCAGAGGTGGGTAGAGTAGCCAAAAATTGTACTCAAGTAAGAATAGCGTTACTTCAAAATAATATTACTCAAGTAGAAGTAAAAAGTAGTCATCCAAAAAATTACTCAAGTAAGAGTAAAAAAGTATTTGGTGAAAAGACTACTCAAGTACTGAGTAACTGTTTGAACATAATAAATGATTTATTTTTTAGAAATGTTGTAATAAAAAAATGTTAAATAATTTGCAAATTCTGCTATTTCCAAATAATAAAATAAAAAATGTGTGAAAATAAATAACATCTTTACAAAATAAAGATGCACAAATAACACAAAGTTCCAAATCTCAGGTTTTCACAGCAAAGCTTTTGAAGCCAATACCTACAGTAGGTAACATGTATGTTTGAACAGTGCAAACTACTTACAGTGACAAGATATGCTGTACACTGACCATATAATACTGTATATTCACTTTGTCCAAAAAAAAAAAAAGTCCAGTTTCAAATCCATAAAGCCATGTCACTTTCCGTAGACGGAATTGCACGACCACAAGGAGTTAATGAGGTAGTTGGAGTGAGTCACACGTGCGGGTGCGATCGTTCTCAATTGCGTCATTGGCTTTCTGTGGCGTGTGATTAAGGCCCACGGAGACGGGAGTGTATATATACGGGTCGGCACAAAAAAAAGAAGGGGGAATCAAAGAAAAGAAGAGTCTGTAGGGGACTGGCATCGTCACACACTTGCCCTCCAAATGGCACAGCTGATAGAAAATAACATTAGAACAAGGCAGCTTGTGCATGTACAAGAAGTCTCACTTTACCATGACTGTCTGTGTCTGTGCGTGTTTGGTTAAAACATGTTTATTCTTCACTCAGTGAAGTGATGGTTAAGCATCAGCAGGAGTTGGTTCTCAAGGTTCTTGCAGTGAAGCTCTGACTGTTTAGCAGTGAACAGGAGCCCCACATGACTAAAAGTCTCTCACAGGCTGCAGATGCAGGACGTTTGTGTGTGGTCATGTGACTGCACGGCTACGTCTGATTGGTGAAACAGAGTCATGTGATTATTGTTGCTATGTCTGATTGGTGAAATGGAGTCATGTGATTATTATTGCTATGTCTGATTGGTGAAATAGTCATGCAGTAGATATGCTTATATTTTTGCCAGAGAGAAGTCGCCAGTGTATCTCATATGTAAATGGAACAAAGTAACGAGTCGAGTTTTGCCCAATGTAGCGGAGTGAGAGTAGCGTTTCTTCTTCACAAATGTACTCAGGTAAAAGTGCAGTAAAACTACTCTTAGAAGCACAATTTTTTAAAAAAGTTACTCAAGTAAATGTAACGGAGTAAATGTAACTCATTACTACCCACCTCTGCACAAGATGCACATTAACATTTATTACGTTGTTAAATAAGCATTACAAAATTAGCATTATTAACACATTTTTACAGGTGTAATGATAATAGACACGTGAGTTGAGATTAACTAAATACATGTAGAAATTATTTTCATATAGTTGACTAGTGGAGAATAATATGTAGCATCATACAATTCAATAACTCATGATGATTTTTTCCCAGGAATAAAACGTTTTTTGTCCAAATAAAGTCCAACACACGCTAATGGTGTTGCCTAAAAATGTGCTGTGTGAGATGCCACAGAACTAACAAGATTGAAGCAAAGTAACAAATCTTCTTTTGATCTAGCACAAAACAAGCATAATAAGTATGAAAACACCTTTGAAGTTGTAGACAGCAACTTTTTTGTTTAACAGTAAATCCCAACCATAACACAGGACATACTAAACCTCAATGGTACCACTGGAAACTACACGATTAATAAAAAAATCGGAAACTCCATGATTAATAAAAAAATCACCAGCAACTAATAATCAGAACTAATTAAAAAAAAGGAAGAAAAATGATAAACAGTCATTAATGCCTGTTATCTTAGTGAAATCTGTTTAAAAGGTGCATTTTATTTGTTTTCTGTACCTAGTATTTTACTTCCCAGATTACTTTTTTGTGCAGTATGGAAGGCAAGGCAAAGATGTTAATTTGTTATATTTGTAAATTATATAAACAAAAAATCAAGAATATGCCTAGAAGGCAAAGTGTCTGCTATCCATTCATATTTTGTATATTAGGGTTCTATATATACATTATATTGCCCAGAGCAGCCTCTCAGTGATTTCTTTTCCCTTGTTGATATCATAGGTAAACTGTAATTATGTTCTCCCCCACCCCCTGTTATCTACCTTTGGAATCAAGTGACCAGAAAGACTGTTTTTGTGTTTTCTGTTCCCAACCTTCTTCATCAGGGTGGCCTGCTGATGCACCCTGTCTTACATCTGCGAGAGTCATTTTAGGCATACTTCTGGAATCCTTCTGAAAAGAGAACAGAACAAACTCCACAAGCATTCTGAGCTCTTAAACTCATTTTAGAGGATTCCCTATGCATGGGCTATGTCCTGTAATGCAATATCTACAATTTTAAAACTGTATACTGAGCAAAATAATTAAAACTTAAATCAGACAAGCCAGGGCGAACTGAATTTACAGGACTTGAGAAAGCTTGAGAAAGGAAGAAAGTGAGGAGGTACTTAAAAGATCAAACACTTTGGTCAAAGCCATTTGACAACAGGTCAAGATAGCTAGTTGAAAGTGTATAATATTACATGTCCCAAAACCCCACGTGTGCATTTTAACATAAATACGGCTTGTCCAAGGGACTAGAGTGGGCAGAACTACAGAAGGGCAATAGAGGAGAGGATGCAATGTCAGAAATCGAGAAACATTTGAACATTTCATCTGGACGTAAGGGAACTTAATCTTTGAATAACACTGATTGCTAAATCAAAAGCCACCCTGCACAACATCCACCCCTTGACATTTCTGATTTTCTGTAAGATTTACCAAGACTATTTATAGCCAGACTTTGCTATTTTATTTCCTATTAGATTTTTTCTATTTTGTATTTAGTATGTTAAATACATTACTTTTATATCGTCTATGCCCTGCCCAGGGTTTGTTCCTGCCTTGTACACTGTGTTGGCTGGGATTGGCTCCAGCAGACCCCCGTGACCCTGTGTTAGGATATAGCGGGTTGGAGGATGGATGGATACTTTTGTCTTTTATGTAGAGTGATTGAAATAATAAGAGGAGGCAAAGAGAGAGCAAAATTGCCAGTTACTTTTCTGCAGGGTTTATCAAGGCTATTGTCTGTGTGTGTGTGTTAATTTTCAAAGGTGGGAGTTGAAGAACCCAATATATGTTCCTGTCTCTCAGACTTCATGATAATACAAGCTCCTTTTACCAAGTGACTTAGTTATCTGTGCCAAACCAAATAATGTGCTGTCATAGTAAGTTGTGTGTATATTAAATAAATAAGTACACCATGTAGACATGGCTAATAAGTTTAGTTGTTGATTGATTAACCAATAGAAGGGTAAGATCTAAGCATCTTTGACTTAGATTGAAATTTTGACACAAGATACAGTGGTCTGAATATTTTTAGGCAGCTTCTCAATCCTAGGGTTTTAGCACACTCTAGTGTTTAGAGTTAACAGAGAATGGTGTGAAAAAACAAAGCATTTGCTGCTGACTGGCATTTCTTTGGCTGAAGGCACCTTAGTAATGAAGTCTGAGGAAAATGGGCAGACTTGTTCATGTCTGTTTTTGTTTTTTGTTGTTACACATTAGATCTCTTAATACTAATTGAGTAGGTATTTGAATGCCACTGTGTACCTAAATATTGCTGTTAACAACGCATATTTCTGTGTGACCACAGTTTAGGGGCTGGGTATCATTGGGAGTACTTTTATTTAAACTGTATTGACTGTGATTATATTGTGCAATCCATTTTTAAATGTTGCTCTCATTTAATATTTTTCCCAGTAAATTTCCTTGAAGAGCAAGTATGCCAAATTTCAATAAAATCATTCCACAGGAAGCAGGGTTGTTTTATGTTGTTAGACTAGAGAGTGACAGTAGGTGCTTTTTGCATTATATGTTAACTCACTTAAAAACAGAGTCCTCAGACTCTCATGGATTCCGTTTTCTGTACTAAAGGCTGTAGGTCAAGTGTTGATTGTGTTTTTTCATTTAAAATTAAACTGCATTGTTTAGCAGTTCTCCTGTAGAATATATTATTTCTGTAAATTCCCAGGCCCACTTATAGATGGATGTGGATCTGATTATAGCATAAACTAGCTATGCTACTTATCTAAGACAAGTGAACGTCAAAATAATCAGTGTAGATCTTCACGTTAATTTTTGCAGTGTGCCATGCAATGCATAGGTCTCTGTAATATGCTATTTGGTATTGGATTCATAAAAGTACTGTTAATGTTTGTGATGCGCCATCTGTTGGAGTGACGAAAACCTAGTAACCGAATGGACACACACAGAGACACAAACACTTATCCTAGTATTCAAAATGAATTGAATATGAATGCAATACAAGACTATTGTGATGTTTTAAAATATTTAATATTGTGATTGTAGATTCTGTTTAATATTACATATAATTTCTCCCTTATTAATTGCCTAATGAAAGTGAGGGCAGAGCCAAGAATCAAATGGTGGAAGTTGAAAAAGGAAGGCTGCAATGTTGAGTTCAGGGAGAAGGTACGACTGGCACTGGGTGGCAGTGAAGAGTTGCCAGATAGCTGGGCAACTACAGCTAAGTAGTAAGGGTGACAGCAAGGAGGGTGCTTGGCGTGACATCTGGACAGAGGAAGGAATAAAAGGAAACCTGGTGGTGGAATCAGGAAGTACAGGAGAATATATAGAGGAAGAGGTTGGCGAAGAAAAAGTGGGATAGTTAGAGAGATGCAGAAAATAGATAAAAGTACAAGGAGATAAGGTGTAAGGTGTAGAGAGGGGTTGCGAAGGCTAAAGAAAAGGTGTATGATGAGCTGTATGAGAGGTTGGACACTAAGGAGGGAGAAAAGGATCTGTACTGATTGGCTAGACAGAGAAACAGCTGGGAAAAATGTGCAGCAGGTTAGGGTAATAAAGGATAAAGATGGAAACATACTCACAAGTGAGAAGGGTGGGTTGAGCAAATGGAAAGAGTACTTTGAGAGGCTGATGAATGAAGAGAGAGAGAGAATGTTGGATGATATGGTGTTAGTGAATCAGGAAGTGCAGCGGATTAGCAAGGAGGAAGGAAGGACAGCTATGAAGAGGATTAAGAATGGAAAGGCCGTTGATCCAGATGGCATACCAGTGGAAGCATGGAGGTTATTTTGGAGAGATGGCAGTGGAGTTTTGAATCAGATTGTTTAATTGAATCTTGGAAAGTGAGAGGATGCCTGAAGAGTGGAGAAGTGTACTGGTACCTATTTTTAAGAATAAGGGGGATGTACAGAGCTGTAGTAACTACAGGGGGATAAAATTGATGAGCCACAACATGAAGTTATGGGGAAAAAGTAGTGGAAGCTAGGTTAAGAAGGGAGGTGATGATTAGTGAGCAGCAATGTGGTTTCATGCCAAGAAAGAGCACCACAGATGTGATGTTTGCTCAGAGGGTGTTGAAGGAGAAGTATAGAGAAGGCCAGAAGGAGTTGCATTGCGTCTTTGTGGACCTGGAGAAAACATATGACAGGGTGCCTTGAGTAGTTTTGGTATTGTGTGAGGAAGTCAGGCGTGGCAGGGATATTATTTGCAATGGTGATAGACAGGTTGACAGATGAGATTGGACAGGAGTCCCCGTGGACTGTGATGTTTGCTGATGAAATTGTGATCTGACCAAAAAATAGGAGACAGAGCTGGAGGTGGCAGAGTTAAAGATGTTAAGATTTGCATTGGGTGTGACAAGGATGGACCGGATTAGAAATGAGTACATTAGAGGGTCATCTTAAGTTGGACAGTTTGGAGACAGTCCGAGAGGCGAGACACATGCAGAAGAAAGATGCTGGGTATATTGGGAAAAGGATGCTAAGGATAGAGCTGCCAGGCAAGAGGAAGGCCTAAGAGAAGATTTATGGATGTGGTGAGAGAGGACATGCAGGTGATGGATGTAACAGAGCAAGATACAGAGGACAGGAAGATATGGAAAAAGATGATCTGCTGTGGCAACCCCTAATGTAAGTAGCCGAAAGAAGATTAATTGACTAATGTAAAATTTTAAATCGCCAATCCAGTAATCTGGCTTCATGTTCCGTAGGTGATTATTAATAGATGAAGTTCACAGAATTATTTTTTATTTATGATTTTGTGCCATTTTAGTCTTTAATTCACTGTAATTTAAATTGCTTCTTGGCAGAGCTTTCAAAAGTAGTGTGTCAAATGAGACTAAGGTACAGACAATATCCACTTTCACCTACTATGAAGTAAAACAGAATTTAACAGTGTTTCATTGTATGTGTTTTAAAACAATGTAGTGCAGTTTTTAATGGTGACATAAATATTAATAGGTTTGTTAAAATGTAGACCATTGAGATACTGTAAAATTCCAAGTGAACAGTACTGTAATTAAGCATTAATGGGATGCAGATATAAATGTATGTGATAGTAATGATCCTATAAATGTGTAAATATTGGTGTATTTTAAGGTATTCTTAGTTGCTCGTTATTAGGGTATAGTGGTCTGGTGCCGCTCTGTTTCACACTGTTGTAGGGATGGTGATTTATTTTTTTTGTGAGGATCCCAGGAACCTTGGTCTGACTCGCATCACTCACACACAGAGACACGAATTAACAGTAACTCAAATGAATAACGATGCGGAATATTGAATGAAACAAAAACACAAACAACAAATAAACAGCTAACCCTCCCTTTTCCCCAAGACAATACTAAATATGAAAACTACAGTAAATATCTAAAAATAAACACTAATGGCCGAGTCCATAAACAGTCCAAATGCAATGGTAGCGGATGAACTGGAATGGAGGAAAAGATGTTGATCCAGGAAAACAGCTTTCTGTAAGTAATGTTATCCTGATGCAGTGAGGGGTGAAGAGATCTGGGGAGTGCTCCCTCAGATGAAATATGATGACCAATCTAGCACTACTCACATGACAGACAGGCACAAGATAGTCCATACATCCTTACATGTTCGATGATCCAGGATAAAACCGACATTCCACAGGTGGTATTGCAGAAGAGACAAATGGGTGAATACAAACAAATCCTTTGCTGCTTGGCCAACTTGCTGGCCCCTCTTGTCCCCAGTAGCCCCTGCGCCTGTTGCAGACATCCCATCAGGGCAATACCCTTGGGGCAGCTGGGAAATGGAGTCTGTTAATCTGTAGCGCTGCTACAGTACGAAGGTTGATCAGAATGCAAACAGTTCCAACAATGAATTGTTTTACTGTTTATATCTGTGTTGCTGGTAATCTTAGAATCATAGATGTTGCCTGAAAGTGTTGGAATATCCTAGTCCATGTCCCAAATGATGTTTTCTTTTTTTTTTTTTTTTTTTTTTTTTTTTTTTTTTTTTTTACCCCCTGTAGGAAACAAGAAGTTGAAATACATCAGCTTAGCATTTTTGGTGTTTCAGAATGCTTTCCTCATTCTTAGTATTCGATATGTACGCACATTACCTGGAGATAAATTCTTTGCTACTTCTGCAGTTGTCATGGCTGAGATACTGAAATTACTCACCTGCTTGGTACTCATCATGATACAGAAAAGAGGTTAGTCGTTAAGCAAATTCAGTATTTAGTCAAATGAGAAATACATCTCATGAGGCATCTCTATGGATTTTCAGCTATGTAAAGTCTTTTTGACTCCCCAATTGTTAAAAATTGGCTATATTATTATCTGTCATATGAAATAACAGTAATGATATTAGTTTTTTTTTATTTTTTTTAAATATACTTATGTTTGAATGTTTATTACAGGCAATGTGAAGGAATTTTCCCTGCTGCTTTATGACTCCATTATCTGCCAGTACCTGGACACTCTTAAACTTGCTGTACCTTCTTTAATTTACACGTTTCAGAACAATCTGCAATATGTAGCTATATCTAACTTGCCAGCTGCCATATTTCAGGTGGGTAACAGCAATTAGTCATGTTTATATGATTTAACCTGTAGTGCCTCAGCATTTTTTCAATTTGTGTTTATTTTTCTATTCATTTTGAAGTAATTAGAATTGTTTGTTTTTGGTGCGAATATGTTCAAATATATGAACAATTAGGGGTAATATTGTTTTTTTATTCAAGTATTTAAATAATTAAGTGTATGCTAATTTATAATTAGACAATTTTAAAGTAATAAGAATGTATTCTCTAGCATGTACAGCTGCTTCCTTTCATTCAAGCACTGCATCATGAAATGCAGCCTTGTTAGTGTAAAGAGTAAACTGAGTTGAAATTGTCAGATTCATTAAAACACGTCTGCTGAGTATTTTCTTTTCTGCACTCGCTTCGCTCCCTCGTGAGATGTCGATGCCATCTTGCCTTTGTTTACATTTCGCAACTCACGCACACGCAAGGATTAGATGCCGAGTCAATGAGTCTAACATTCCTCCGAGCAGAGAGGGAATGCCTGTGATGCAACAGTGTGTTTTGTCGCTATTAACAGCTGATTGTCGCCCTCTATCCCTGGATGTCGACGCCCTCAACCCCTCCTGTCGACAAAAGTCGACACCCACCCTAAAAGAGTTAAGGATAACTCATTAATCAGCTGGGTAAAAAAAAATTTAAAAATAGATGGCACAAGGTTGTTGAAATGAATATTGTATATAAGAGGAGTTCATATGCAGGTCAAATTCCTGATTATATTTACTATAATACTGGTTAAGAGATCTTGTTTTCTCTGTAAATATTTTCTGGTCTATTTCATTGTAGTGTATCTGGTCCTGCATTAATTAATAACTCTATAAAATAAATTATTTTTATCAAAATTCAAACTTCACCTTATACTGCAGCCATTGCTTTGGCCAGTACAATTTTTTTTTTTACTAATTGTTATTTATGGGTAATTTAATGTTACAACACATTATAAACCAAAAAAATGCATGTTAAATATATCTTATTTTTTCTATACTTAGACGTCAAGAGCACGTGTTTTGATCTTGTTAAATGTACACCTTTTTAAATAGTGGAATATAAGTTAATGAAAATGCTTTCTCCTAAGTAAAACAGATACCTCACTGAGAAGGAAGAACACTACAGGTAGTCCCCAGGTTACGGACACCCGACATACAACATACGAACGGCGCCGCAGCTGTGATGCATGTGCCTCAGTAACTGCTGCTCCGTCATCTTTGGCCCGGGGACGCTGCAAGCAGTGGCTGGAGGGAGGCTAGAGGGGGTCGATTTCGCTGCTCGTATAGTGTCCGTCGGGCAGCTCCCGGCGGCAAGCGGTTTCACTGCCCGCCCCCCGCTGCAAGTGGTGACCCTGTCGTGGCTGAACGGAGGCCATTGAGGGTGAACAGGGAGGCGGGGGGTAGCATTGTAGTGTGCCTCGGATGGCTGCGTGTTGAATGGGGGTGGTGGTGCGGCGGGACACTGCAGGCAGCATACTGTAGTGGAGGTGACTGTGATGTGGGCTGGTGATGAACCGCCCCTCGCTGACCCCATTCATTCTCAATAGCAAGCCTGCTTGTACTGTTATGCACATAGCAGGAAGTTGTCTCTTGTCAGTACAGGGTGGTCCTGATCTAATTCTGCAGATCCAGATCATCTGGATGACTTTGATTTATACGGGGATAATTCTAGTTCGGCGCAAAGACGATTCTTCGTGTTGTCAGTTCGCACACTTCTTGATGGTCCGTGATTTTTCGGGTGATTTTCTATGTAATAAACTGAATAAGTTATAGTGTAATGAAAATTGCATAATTAGATCTGGACCACCCTATACATCAGACGTGTTGACTGGTGCATAATCTGCTGTGATAGCGTGTACAGTGCTGTGCAGAAGAGCTCATCTTAACCTTTTGTCTTCATCCTTCAAGAATGTCCCTGAAACACAAACCTGATGCAAGTGCTGGTGCTACAGTAAAGAAGAGAAAAACCATCACCATTGAAAATAAAGTAGAAATAATAAAAAGGTCCATTGAAAATAAAGTAGAAATAATAAAAAAGGTCAGAAAGAGGTGAAACTCCATCATTCATTGGCAGAGCACTTGGTTACAGTTGGTCAACAATAACATTTATTAAAGTAATGTACCTGTTCCGACTTACATACAAATTCAACTTAAGTACAAACCTACAGTCCCTATCTCGTACGTAACCCGGGGACTGCCTGTATTTGAAAATGCTATGCCATTTGAACATGAGTTGTCATTTGTTTCGATCTGGTCATCCTAAATAAACTACTTAACACTAGAATTCCTGAAGCCTACAAAAAAAACTTGTACCACAACCCAAAACTATTCATATAAAAATGATTAATACAAAATATAAAGTAAAAATACATAAAGCAAATTAACCTGCACTTTACCTTTGAAAAGAATCATGGCTGGTGTGAGTGAGTTTCTAAACTCTTGTGGGATTTTACCCAACGGGATGACACACGGAAGAGTGTCCCAAAGCAATCGCAGTCTCCCAGCGCTGTAGCAGTTCGCCGTAAAAGCGAATCCGAAAAGATCACGGACATGCTATAAGCGCCTGCCGTCAATGGGTGATACAAGGAACAATGAACATTATAAATGCGCAGGGCACAGTACTACTTGGCCACGACCCTGCCTGACTGCTGTGTCTGTGTATAGGAGAATGGCAGATCCCGCTACAATAAATAACTGTGCTGTTGCTGTTTCAGGCTGAATAAAGCTGGTGTTGCTAAAGTACTGAGACTCAGCTTCGTGTTTTGGGGTGCAAGACAGGGACTCGCACGTCACAGCACACACACACACACACACAGTCACAATGCTGTAGTAAACAGTATACACTCGTATGGATGTTGACTATATGAGTGAGGCACGCCGACTCAGACAGAGAATATGAGATGATTGCCCACAATCCCGCAGCGAGAGAGAGAACCATCAGCTCAGTTGTGATCACATGACAAAGCGTATACATACTACTCGTATTGCAAGACCTCGCTCGTTTATCAAGTCAAAATTTATAAAAAATTTTTGCTCGTCTTGCAAAACACTCGTGAACCAAGTTACTCGCAAACCGAGGTTCCACTGTATATATGTGTGTGTGTGTGTGTGTGTGTATGTATATGTATATAATATATATATATATATATATATATATATATATATATATATATATATATATATATATATGTATATATATATATATATATATATATATATATATATATATATATATATATGTATAATACAGTATATAATACAGTATATATGTGAGAGATTAATCAAATTTGTGTGAATTCAACAGTGCATCCTGGCTTGTTTGCTATGTTATGTTTTCGACAGTTTCTTGAATAGCAAATGAAGATGGAGAGATTGGCTGTAGCATTCTGTGAAAAACAATTGAACTAAGCAGGGAAGAAAATTGATGCTATGATGGGAAAAATGTCATTTACAGTGGCTTGTTTCTTTAGTCCTGCAAAGTTTTTATTGTTTCAATCAATGCATGAAATACTGAATGTTAGTGTTATCCTGATATACATTGTCCACCTGACAGTTGAAGATAGTACAAGGAATTTCTCATGGGAAGGAAGTGCCGATTTAGGATTTTCCAATGTACTCATCTTTTAATGTGAATGTATTCTCTCACTGGTGTTCCAAACTTTGGGTGCCCTTAGAAAAAAATGAAACTTCTTGTGAGTCACACCACTGCAGCACCTCATCAATGAAAGCATCATTTGTGCCAAAATGTCAACCACATAGGAATTTCTTCATCTCTTAGGAGAGAGAAAAAGAGGAAAATCGGTAGGTGCTAAATCTGGCTAATAAGGAGGCTGGGTCAACAGCTCAAAGTTGCATTCTTGCAATGTTCCTATTGTCATGTGTACTTTGTGTGGTAGAGCATTACAGTAATCCCTCCTCCATCGCGGGGGTTGCGTTCCAGAGCCACCCGCGAAATAAGAAAATCCGCGAAGTAGAAACCATATGTTTGTATGGTTATTTTTATATTGTCATGCTTGGGTCACAGATTTGCGCACAAACACAGGAGGTTGTAGAGAGACAGGAACGTTATTCAAACACTGCAAACAAACATTTGTCTCTTTTTCAAAAGTTTAAACTGTGCTCCATGACAAGACAGAGATGACAGTTCCGTCTCACAATTAAAAGAATGCAAATATATCTTCCTCTTCAAAGGAGTCAGGAGCAGAGACTGTCATAAAGGCAGAGGAAAATCAATAGGGCTGTGTGGCTTTTAAGTATGCGAAGCACCGCGGCACAAAGCTGTTGAAGGCGGCAGCTCACACCCCCTCCGTCAAGAGCACAGAAAGAGAGAGAGAGAGAGAGACAGAGAAAAACAAGCAAGCAAAAATCAATACGTGCCCTTCGAGCTTTTAAGTATGCGAAGCACGGTGCAGCATGTCGTTTCAGGAAGCAGCTGCACAAAAGATAGCAACGTGAAGATAATCTTTCAGCATTTTTAGACTAGCGTCTGTATCGTCTAGGTGTGCGAACAGCCCCCCTGCTCAATCCCCCTATGTCAGGATCAGAGAAAGTCAGCGCAAGAGAAAGAGAAATGTAAGCTGGGTAGCTTCTCAGCCATCTGCCAATAGCGTCCCTTGTATGAAATCAACTGGGCAAACCAACTGAGGAAGCATGTACCAGAAATTAAAAGACCCATTGTCCGCAGAAACCCGCGAAGCAGCGAAAAATCCGCGATATATATTTAAATATGCTTACATATAAAATCCGCGATGGAGTGAAGCCGCGAAAGGCGAAGCGCAATATAGCGAGGGATTACTTTATTGTGATGAAAGAGGACTAAGACAGTTTTTAGTACTTTTTTCTTAGCAAATGTTGGCATGAGAATCATTTGCGGGGTTTAACACTAGAATTGCCAGAGTCTACGAAAAAACTCATAGATCCGGCCCACCTTAAAACCGTTCTCACCTCTCTTTTGTCTTCTAAATGTGCCGATTAAGAGGAGCAGCGAGCAGCCGGCTATTCCATCCCCCACCGTCGCAGAACGTTCACTAAGTTTTCCCAGCTCATGGCTTGTTTGATTATCTGGGAGTGACTGAACTGCTGGAGTTTTAGAATAGAAATAATAGATCGCTATTTGGAATACTTGCATTTCATGCGTGTTCTGTTTCTACAGTAATCTGTGTAAACACATTGCTAAAACAGAAACTTTTTCATATTTTAGTAATAAATGTTACAAAATGTAGAATGTGTAAAGCCCGAGTTCCTAAGATCAAATAAACACTTCCACAAAAGCTTCACACACCATATAACAGTTTCCGTGGCGTAGTGCGCTAAGATTTGCTTCTCAGACCGAGTAGCTTTTCTTTGCCTCACAAACATGAGTTCAATTCCCCGCTGGGGATAAAGTGTTACTTCTTTTTTTTGTTTTTAACCTCAAATGGACATAAAATTTGTAAATTGGTATGCACTGTCAGTTAATGAGATCGTTATATTTTCATGTGGGATGCTCCTTTTAAAATATTTTTTTAACAATTGAGACTGCAATTAACATGAACAACTGTCCTTATAACTTATTTTTTTCAAGATCCATAACACACAGACAGACAGAGCACTGCGTAATACAGAGACAGACAGGCAGAGATATACAAACAGGGAAGGCACATGTACTGAAAGAAAAAGCACTGAATAAGCTCACCCGCTCTAACATCACCCCTCCCCCCGATCTGGCTCTCTAAGTAACAGCGCAAGTACAGACGCAAACCAAGTGTGATCAGGAGTACTGGTTCGATCCCCACTCACTCCTATATTTGCCGTTTTCAGTAGTAAGCTGCTCTTTTTGTTAATATTATACAGTACACACATGCACTTGATTTGTGTCTGTACTTGCGCTGTTACTTAGAGAGTCAGATCGGGGGAGGGGTGATGTTAGAGCGGGTGAGCTTATTCAGTGCTTTTTCTTTCAGTACATGTGCCTTCCCTGTTTGTTTGTATATCTCTGCCTGTCTGTCTCTGTATTACGCAGTGCTCTGTCTGTCTGTGTGTTATGGATCTTGAAAAAAATAAGTTATAAGTACGGTTTGCTGACTTGGAGCACCACTGCCTTACTGTGCCACAGAGACGCGAGTTCGATTCCCAGCTTTGAAGAAAGTGTTTTTTTTTTTCCTCAAACGGACATTGAATTTATAAATTGGTATGCACTGTAAATCGTTAACTTTAAAATGTCAATCGCGGTTATTTCTGTTGATTAATTCATGCTTTTTTACTTGGAGTCAGAACAGGAGCTTTTTCAGCTTATTCAGCTTCTGATCTGACTCAAACAGCGCCAGTATAACTTCACACCCAACCTGACGCTGTTCGTTTTCAAATAATATTGCATTACTTCGACGATGTTTTCTGATTGGTACTATTCGCGTCATAAAATGATTTCTTCAAAACGTCACATCTATTTGTCTCTTTCTTTTTTTAAAATGTGCGTTATAGCACTCAGCAACTGGCCACCTGCATGTTCTTGCGCACACTAAACAAGACAGCGCTATATGCAATCATCAGATTCAAATGTTAAGTTATATAGCACAGAATGGAAATCAGCAGTTCTTAGCATTCCACCATGCAAGCTGTCATATCAACTGCCTACTGTAACTTGCTTTCTTTTTTCTTCGGTTATAGTCTTGAATAAAAGTGCACTTGTTTTGTTATACTTTTACATCAACATATGTTCCTGTGTTTGAGCTACATGGGCATGCTCAAAAAATGCACGTATAATGCCACGAAAAGTGCATGCAGACACTTCAGTTCGCAAGCATTGGTACGACAATGCAGTCACAAGTACACTGCAGGGCTTTAGCGCGTCTTTATGTGAAAACAGCATCAGATGGGGAGTGTCTGATGATTGCATATAGCGCTGAAGTTACTGCTCTTTACTATGCTTTCCTCTGCATGTCCTGGAGTACAAAAGAAACAGCATACAGCAACATGTGGGGACTGGCAATACTGGGGGAAAAAAACACGCGGTCGTATGTATTGTGATACACTGCAGAACTATAGCGCGTCTTTATGTAAAAACAGCAGTGTCAGGTGGGGGGCGGTAGGGATGGATCCTGAACGCGACTGAGACAATGAAAAGTGAATTTAAAAAAAATAAAGCTAACCTTTACAAATATCATAAATTACACCAGCTGTTACAGACTGAAATCAAATGTATCTTTTTATTCTAAAATAGTGAAAATAAGAACACTTCTCAAATGGGAGTTGTGCAGGATCGAACTCATGACCTTCTGATTCCCAGTCAGCAACTGATACTGTTACGCCACGGAAGCAGCGATAGTTAATTCATATCAATGTCTCACACTAAGGCGGGTTTTTTTGGCGGTGGCTTTTTTTTGTACCTTTTGTGAAAGTGTTTCTTTGATATTTGGACTTCAGGCTTCATACATTATATAGTTTATGCCTACATTTTGTCAATTGCTACTAGAATATATAACACGTTTCTGTTTTAACAATGTGTTTACACAGATTACTGTAGAAATGCAACACATATGAAATGCGTGTGTTTCAAATAACAATCTTATTATTTCTACTCTAAAACTCCACTTCACTCCCAGGTAATCAATCAAGGCAAGAGCTGGGAAAAGCCTGTTTACGTTCTAAGTCGTTGGGGGGGATGGAATAGCCAGCTGCTGGCAGCTTGTCTTTATCAGTACATTTAGATGACAAAAGACGCTGGCGGAGAGGTGAGAAAGGTTTTAAGAAGCGATTTAAGGTGGGCGGGATATACGAGTTTTTTCGTAGGCTCTGGTAATTCTAGTGTTAAAAATAGCGGGAATTACAAACAAGGTCTGATCTAATTAAAAAAGACATTTCACACACCTCTGTTACTCCTTCATAGATAGGCTCACTTTCCATCAGGCACCCCTCGTATAGCTCTTTGAAATCACCAAGCAGATTCGGAATCATTTGACTTTCAGTCACAAAGTCTGCAGTCTTATTTAGCAATAGAAATAATTAGCATTGCATCTCTAGTTATTTAAATTAATTGGAGAGTGAAGGCTGTAACTAACGTGTGAACCGATACACAAGAAGGAGTCATATACCATATAAAAGAAATAAAATCATAGCAAAATCTATTCCAACATCCTATAATTATCACAAAGCTATAACTGAACAAGTACAATGTAAACCACAAAAGTTATTTACAGGAATTCAAATTAAAAAGAAAAATCTTTGAAAAGTAAGAGGGCAGTGTGTTGGTGAAATAGTTAGCATTCAAATTTTGACCCAGAATTTTCTGCATGGTGTTTCGGTGCTCTGTGTATGTTTCTGTTTTTCTTATTATACGAGTATGGGTGTAGTCACATCAACATTTCAGTGTGTGCTAAATCTTGTTGTGTTGAAGCTGTAGTGTGGGCCCCAAAAGAGTGAGCTAGCACGGAGGAAAAGTAGAATTTATTCCCTGTTGGCATTCTGCTGGAAAAATTTAATTGGTTACAATCATTTTCAGTATACACAAATTATATAAAGCCACTGCACATCTTAAGGCACCTGATGCTGCAAGAAATACTGCTCTTAACTTGAGTCTTTCTTTAATCCAAGTCCAATGAAAGCATTGATTAACAAGCTTAAAAACACTGGCATCTAAATTTTTATACGTTTTGTGATGTTGTAATCATTTACGTATGTTAAATGCTACTAGTTTTTTTTGCCTGTTTTTTCTGAGTTCATTTGGCTGTTCTGCAATTCTTTAATGTTTTAGCTGTTGTAAGGCTAGATACCAATAGATATGAAATTCATGATAAAGTAAATTAAATAATACTACTAGTTATTTTTTGACATTTTTTTTCTGAGTTATGTTGGTTGTTTTGCAATGCATTGATGTTTTAGTTGTAAAGCCCTTGTATGAAGAGGTGTGAAATTCATGATAAAGCTAAAATTCTCAAGTTTTTGGAAGTGTTTCCCAGAGTATAAATACAATAAAATTCTGATTAATCAATCAGTTTTACAAGTTGGAGCGGTAAAGATGTCAAACACAATCTTAAGAGGAAAACTTCTCATACATCTGACCTCTTTGAGGGCAGAGATGATGTTTGCAGGAGATTCAGTTAAAAAGTAAGGATCTGTGTTTCACTTAAAAATGAGACTTTGGTGGTACCAATTTTCACTTTAACTTTCACGATAAGAAGGCCAAGAGTGTGGGAATTTAAATTCACTAAATAGTTACTTTGTGGCCACTAATGCAGAGTTTTGTCTCATAGAGGTTATTTTATTATGGTGGTAGGGAGTCTGTATTCATCTAGTGCAGGGGTGGCGAACTCCAGGCCTGGAGTGCTGCAGTGACTACAGGTTTTCATTCTAACCCTTTTCCTGATCAGTGACCAGTTTTCACTGCTAATTAACTTTTTCCCCATCAATTTATTAGCCCTGTTTGAAGAGTTCAGCCCTCTGAATTGATTCCCTTCTTCATTAAATGACAGCCAAGCAGAAATGAGATGTGAAACGAGCTAACAGATGACCAGCTAAACTGGGACTTCAAACTCCAACCAATTTCACTCCAATTACATTCTTAATGAGAAGCCAATTCTTGCTGTTAATTAAACACGTTATTTAATTCCATGGCTTGTTGCTGCTCTCATTTTGCCACAGCACACATTTCGAAAACTGTTGTTTTCCTGTTCTTTCTAAGAGTACCGTCAAAATGTTTTGGTGACCTGAGAGATCAACCTTACCAAGACCATCACCTGTCTTTAATTTCAGATATTGTGTAATGGGCACAGGGGAGCTGGTCATGTGGTGGCTTGTTTTGTGTCTCATTATTGTTTGGCTGCTAATGAAAGAAAAAGAAACAACTATGGGGCCTGAGTCAAGTTAATTAAAAGAAGTAATCAGCAGCAAAAACTGGTCACTAATTAAGAAGATGGTAAGATTGAAAACCTGCAGCCACTGCGGCACTCTAAGCCTGGAGTTTGCCACCCTGATCTTGTGTATTTCTGTCTAATATACAGTACTGTTAAAAGTCTTAGGCACTTTAAATTGTTCAGAAAAATATTTGTCTTAGAAAGTTATTTTATGTCTTTTGGATTAGTATGACAATGTAAATGTGCATATTTCGGAGTTTCAAATATTTAGTTTGCAAAAGGTGAAGCAATACAATAAGATATTTGAATGTCATTAATATATAATGTGCAAATAATACAGGTACGTATGATCAGTGACATAATGTGTAGGTTGAACCAAAGTAGATTAACTGAAAGTGAAACAGCTGTGTAAAGGAAGTAAAAGTGGGCAAATTACAACCGTACTAAAAAGGTGAGGTTGCTGTAGATGTAGCGGTTTAACCTATACAGTGCATCCAGAAAGTATTCACAGTGCATCACTTTTTCCACATTTTGTTATGTTACAGCCTTATTCCAAAATGGATTAAATTCATTTTTTTCCTCAGAATTCTGCACACAACACCCCATAATGACAATGTGAAAAAAGTTTACTTGAGGTTTTTGCAAATTTATTAAAAATAAAAAACTGAGAAATCACATGAACATAAGTATTCACAGCCTTTGCTCAATACTTTGTCGATGCACCTTTGGCAGCAATTACAGCCTCAAGTCTTTTTGAGTATGATGCCACCAGCTTGGCACACCTATCCTTGGCCAGTTTCACCCATTCCTCTTTGCAGCACCTCTCAAGCTCCATCAGGTTGGATGGGAAGTGTCGGTGCACAGCCATTTTAAGATCTCTCCAGAGATGTTGAATCAGATTCAAGTTTGGGCTCTGGCTGGGCCACTCAAGGACATTCACAGAGTTGTCCTGAAGCCACTCCTTTGATATCTTGGCTGTGTGCTTAGGGTCGTTGTCCTGCTGAAAGATGAACCGTCGCTCCAGTCTGAGGTCAAGAGCGCTCTAGAGCAGGTTTTCGTCCAGGATGTCTCTGTACATTGCTGCAGCCATCTTTCCCTTTATCCTGACTAGTCTCCCAGTTCCTGCCGCTGAAAAACATCCCCACAGCATGATGCTGACACCACCATACTTCACTGTAGGGGTCGTATTGGCCTGGTTTCCTCCAAACGTGATGCCTGGCATTCACACCAAAGAGTTCAATCTTTGTCTCATCAGACCAGAGACTTTTCTTTCTCATGGTCTGAGAGTCCTTCAGGTGCCTTTTGGCAAACTCCAGGCGGGCTGCCATGTGCCTTTTACTAAGGAGTGACTTCCGTCTGGCCACTCTACCATGCAGGCCTGATTGGAGGATTGCTGCAGAGATGGTTGTCCTTCTGGAAGGTTCTCCTCTCTCCACAGAGGACCTCTGGAGCTCTGACAGAGTGACCATCGGGTTCTTGGTCACCTCCCTGACTAAGGCTCTTCTCCCCTGATCGCTCAGTTTAGATGGTCGGCCAACTCTAGGAAGAGTCCTCGTGGTTTCGAACTTCTTCCACTTGTGGATGATGGAGGCCACTGTGCTCATTGGGACCTTCAAAGCAGCAGAATTTTTTGTGTAACCTTCCCCAGATTTGTGCCTCGAGACAATCCTGTCTCGGAGGTCTACAGACAATTCCTTTGACTAATTCCTTTGACTTCATGCTTGGTTTGTGCTCTGACATGAACTGTCAACTGTGGGGCCTTATATAGACAGGTGTGTGCCTTTCCAAATCATGTCCAATCAACTGAATTTACCACAGGTGGACTCCAGTTAAGCTGCAGAAACATCTCAAGGATGACAGGGGAAACGGGATGCACCTCAGCCCAATTTTGAGATTCATGGCTGTGAATACTTAAATGTACATGTGCTTTCTCAATTTTTTTTATTTTTAATAAATTTGCAAAAATCTCAAGTAAACCTTTTTCACATTGTCATTATGGAGTGTTGTGTGTAGAATTCCGAGGAAAAAAATTAATCCATTTTGGAATAAGGCTGTAACATGATGTGGAAAAAATGATGTGCTGTGAATACTTTCCGGATGCACTGTAAATCAGAAACCATGGGAAAATGAGCACAATGACAAGACAGAAAGTGGTCATCCTGCATAATCAAGGTCTCTCCCAAGCAGAAATTTTGTGCTCTTCTGCAAAAGCACAATCAAATGGGCAAGGTTGAAGAATGGAAAGAAAGTGGTCAGCCACAGAAATGCAGTACAGCAAATGAGAAATGGTAAAGCTTACTTCCCTTTGAATTCAGAAGATGTCTAATCGTTCAGAATTGGCAGGAACTGCTGAGACACTGTATACTCATCTATAGTCCAAAGAAGTCTTATTAGAAGTGTCCTTCATGGAGCATTTGCATCTAAAATAGCCAGTCCTCTTGCATAAAACCTTACTTAGAATCCATACTAAAATTTTGGTTATGCTTGAAAGGCAAAAATGATGTATGCACAAAAAAAATCGAATTTATAAAACCGTGGCACATGACACACCAAGTTCCTTTCTCTCTATATATAAAAGGAAATCCTGGAATGGAAAGCAAATGCAAGGCTACGATACATGATAATCTCGAAAGACATTTAAAAGACCCGCGAGACCAAGGAGACTTGCCTCGGTGTGTCTCGCGGGGACCGTAAACATGAGACTTGGTGCCAAGAGATTGTCCCAGGGCCATAGCAAAAAGGACAGCGGCTATACAGGCTTTAAACAGATTGAAGGGCAGCGCAACAGCAGCTATAACCATTATCCCCCCCCCCCCCCCCACATGCGAGCAGCGTTATACATCCTGCAAGAAAGAATTCAAACACGCCCGGGGCCAGTAATAAAAGACAGGTATTGCTTTTACAACGTCACGCGAGACCAGGCAACGAGCCATCAATTAACACAAGTCAACAGACCTAAGCTAGCAGTTGTTGGATTGCTTTTGGCAGGCAAGCATCATGTGCTCCGAGCTCTTAAAACAACGACATGTGACAGGCAGAAGAGGCAGCTAGCAAGCAGCAAAAAGACAGCAAATGATCCAAAGGCATATCCTTAGCATACACTTCAGCCACAACACCCTTCACAACACAAGCAGTATTATACGTCTGGGAAGAAAGAGATGTAACCAGGCACGTGGCCGAAAATAAAGGACAAGTATTGTATTTACAAAAGTTTTTAAAGTAAAAGTGAAAATAATGCATATGTAACAATTCACAAGAAAATAACAATCTCTTTAAATTGTAGATTGCCTGCCTAAGGTAAAGTCCTCCCAGATGAATGGGGACGTGGGACTGAGGGGTCCTTTCATTTGATTAGCGCTATTTCAGATGTGGAATGGCAAAATGGGGGAGGCAGCTTGATGAATGAGGTCTCCAGGACTTAAAACAAATCCAATCATATTATGTGATATCATCTAATGTGAAATTCTACTCCGTTCTTCTAGAATTTTTATTTTTATATTGTATTGAGGATTTATTCTGTTCTATGTATTGTACTGTACAGCTCAGAATTAAAAGACAATGAGTAAAATGACAAAGTAGAACTTCATAAAGACGTTTACAAACGTTGACGCTAAACACATGCAGAGCAGGTTAGAGACTATGAAACCACTGAAATTAGAAATGCCCAAAACAAAAAAAAACTGGCGCTATACACGTGGAGAAAGTTAAAGGATATGAAAGTAGGAAAATTAGAAAATATAAAAAAAGAAAGTAAAGATCGCAGTAGTGCAAACAAACAAACTGCCTCATTTAACTATGCACCAGTCTAACTTTGGGTTTGCACAATAATTACTACACTATTGCACCTTAACACTTAATTTTACTTTATTCATATAATTTTATTTATTTATTATGTTCTACTATACTGTTATCTTTCAATCTATGACTTTTTGTTAATCTAACTGATATTTTTCTAACTTTGCACAGTTTTTGATAAGCGGATCAGGATGCATTTCACTGCGTGTTGTCCTGTATAACTATGCATGTGACAAATTAAGAATCTTGAGAATTTCAAAAACGGAGTTTACCGCACATGCATTTATTGGTTACTTTGTTAGTGTATATATATTTATCTGTCTGCTTATTTAAAAAGCTAAATTTACCCCAGGAGTCAAAAACGTTCTGTCTAGGCCTTGTACAAAATCCTAGACAAAAGCTGGGGTATCACCTTGGTAACCCCATGTACTTTTGGAACTGTGAGAGGAAAATAGCACGACTTTACAGACAGGAGTCCAATGCAGAACTCTACTTACTTTTTTACTTAAAAATTATTAACTGCTGATGATGTAGATCGTTTTGTCTGTGCTGAAATTCCAAACTGAGAAACCTGTCCTGACCTCATTAAAAAGATTCAGCATATTGGGACTCACAAGATTACAAATATTGTTTTTACAGAAGTTCTGAAATAAAAGTGAAACTAATGAAATAGCAACAATTCAAAGAAAAAAAAATCTTAAAAGTGTGTATCTGGAAAACCAAACACGGGGGTTGGCGAGCGAAGCCCCCTAGTATAAATTTAAGATCAACTTAAAACTATGCTGTCAGTGACTCCCCCAACACCACCTGCCAGTAACCATGTATGGCTAAAATGCCTTTTTTGAATTTTTGAACATTTATGGTCTAATCACCATATAAATTTGTCCATGTTCCTGAGGTATGTCTTTACTACAAACCATGGGAGAATAGATGGAAAAAGGCAGAAAAATGAAGCTTCAGTGAATGTGAACTTGAGGTATTTTTGCTGGTCTCTCTTCAGGAGTCACAAATGAAATTAAAAAAAAAAAAAAGTGGGAGTAAGTAACAGCAGTTGTAATTGCAGCAAAATCTGAGCAATTTTCAATTGCAGAGGTGAAAAAAATGGTCCGATAACAAGGTCAGTGTTAAAAAGAGAATAACAAAACAAAGTGTGCATGCTACTGGTTGGGACACTGGTACACTTGACCTTAGTCCCTTTGACCAATGAGTTGCAGCGGTCATTGGAAAAATGGCCTTTGGTGGCTTTTTGCTAGAATGTAATGAGGATTCTGATGTAGATTAATTGGGTGTGAACATTTTTAAAGTGTTTAATATCTTCTGCACTTATCAAATCTATATGGAGCACAGCTCTGTTGTATAAGTTTCCAATGAACATACTTGGCCAACATTTGCCCTTACATATTTTATCATTTCATTGATTGCAATTTGCTGAATGTACACAGCAATAGCAGAGTGCTTCTAAGCAGTACCCAGAACACTAGCAGTGCTGACAGGTGAAGTTTTGTAGACACAAAAACAATTGATTCAGGCTGTTATTGTAAAAAAATATAAATTAAAAAATTAAATTAAATTAAAATAAAATATAAAAAAATTATAAATTATTATAAAAAATGTTGCCAAGTGAATATCAGTGTTGCAATACATACAAATCTCTCTACTTCAACAAGTTGAATTGTGATTGTGCTGATGTCCTGAAGGACAAGTCTGGGCCATCCATGTGCTCATCTTGGACTGTTTTAAGTGGCAGAAGAAGTCCATCTTTCTGCACTATGTTTTGCAGTATTTCACGTGCCATCCGAATGTGACAAACCTTTTTAGGGCTATACAGCAGTGTGCCACTCGACAAAACTCAAACACATCATCAACTTGTAGCCTCTTTAGCGTTAGACCTGAGTGTTAATTGGGCTGTGAAAACCATGCTAAAGCGTTAGTCCCGAGTGTTACTCGGGCAACCGTACAGATGTGTCTTGCATAAGCGTCAGAATTGAGAATCACTTGGGCTGTAAAAGTGCTGTCATTCTTTGGAGAAATTGTCTGAGTTCAAGTTTTCACTAATTATGAAATAGCTGCACTTTACCAACAATGAAGAGTTTGATGAGAATATCCATCCAGCACCCAAATTGAAGAAAATTTGGGACATATACCAGGCAATTGTAGTACAATTTTGGAGTGTTTACATTCCAGACCGTGATGTCAGCATCGATGAAAGTCTCATGGCTTATAAGGGCAGACAGTCATGGATATAGAACATTGCGTCAAAAAGTGCAAGATTTGGCATAAAGCTTCACTAACCTTGTGAATCTAAAACAGGATACATTTGGTTCTGTACACAGGGAAAGGGGCAATGTTTGACCCAAAATATTATCAGTATGGCATTGCTACATCATCAGTGCTGACTATGATAGATGCTCTGCTGGATCAAGGTTACTGTGTAACCCATGGACAATTTTTATACATCCCACCCCCGGAGCTATTTGACATCTTGCTGCAAAGACTAACGCATATGGAACAGTGTGTCCTAACCATCGTGGCAGACCTAAATTACAGGGAAGTGTGCTAGTTGCTTCACAAAAGGGTGCTTGTGCTGAAATGGAAGATGTTTGTCTTAGCGCTGTACACAGTGCAGCTACAGTCACTGTACAGGCAAAAGGCAACAATAAGGTTACGAAGCCTTGTGCTGTGGTCGACTACAATAGCATGATGGGCAGCGTAAATTGTGTGGATCAAGAATTGACTTTCTATCCTTTTTATGTGGAGGCAACGAAAGAAATTCTACAAAAAGATATTTTGTCATCTGGTGGAACAATGCATTTGTGTTATATAAACAAAAAGCTGGCATAGCTGTATCTCATGCAAACTTTACATGTAAGCTTGTAGAACAAATAACTGCCTAACATCCACCATCCACACTACTGCTAAAGAGACATGGTCGACCTAGCACATCACAGATCAATCCAGACTGTCTTATCAGTAGACATTTTATTGATCGTATACCCCCAACAGAAAAAAAACCAATCCAACTCATACCTGTGCAGTGTGATGTTCAAAAACTGATAAATTTGGAAAGAAAATCCATAAAACACGGTTATTGTCCCGACTGTGATGCCGAGTTGTGTTTTTCACCGTGCTTTAAGATTTACCACACAAAGGACTCATTTTGGAATTTTATACTGTTTTGGCATCATTAATAGTATTATCATTATTATTGTTGTTGTTGTTCATTTCATATAATTTTTAATTCATCATTTATATTTGTAGCATTATTATTCTTTTGAGATTTAATAAAAATGTAATTTTTCATGGCAAAAAAATTCAGTGGTGTTTACATGTTTTTTTGTAATAACATGCAACGCTAAGGAGGTTAATAAACTATTGGTTCATTCTGTCACTGGCTGTTTGCAGGAGCTTATTTCATTACATGACCTCTGTTGTGGTGTTTGTGGGCTAGTGTGTGATGCAAAGGGCTGTTCCATGAGAGGTTACCCACTATCGTATGAAAGAAATCTTTATAATGTGCTAAACTTAATTGCAATCCTATCAGTTAGGCTTACTTATTAAGAAGTCAACTGTCACACATTACCCTGAAGTCTATTTCCTATGCTACTATTTGATAATAATAAAAGATTCAAGGTTTAACCTGGGACACCTTGCAATAACATTCGTCAGATACATTTGAGCATCACATATGTGTTGTATATTGATTGAATGAAAGTGCTTTTTGTTTACAAAGTACAACCCCAATTCCAATGAAGTTGGGACGTTGTGTAAAACGTAAATAAAAACAGAATACAATGATTTGCAAATCCTTTTCAACCTATATCGAATGTTCAAACTGATAAACTTTATTGTTGTTTTGCAAATCTTCACTCATCATTTATACTCCCGTTTTCACCTTTCCAGGAACTAACAGTAGGACTATCTGTTTTCATCATTACATTTCATCCGTTGCATTTTTTTCATGATTTACTGTGTGTGTTTTGTTGGTGCTGTGTTGTATTTAATGTGTAATCGCTATAAGTGGAGCAGGGGTGGTATCGTTTGTTTAATTTATTTCATTTGTTTTCATTACATTCTTTATTTGCTGTTTGATTACCAGAATTGCTTTGTTTTTATCTCTGTGAGTGCGTGTGGGTCGGGTCAAGGCTGGGTGCATCCCTGGAATCTCCACCATAAAAATAAATCGCCATCTTCTCGACGTTGTGAATCTTGGTGGCACCGGACCTCTACAGCGTTATTCATTTCTCCTTGCTGCTGATTGACTGTGATGTATCGCCAGCTGAGTGTTCTTGTGCTTTCCGTTTTGTTCCTCTTAACCCTTAAACCGCCACAACCAGATATAGTCGTTTCCCAGTGCCATTTGCGAGCACGCAGGAGCTGACTTAAAAGCCTGAACAGCATCTGTCCTTTTTGGCTGATTGCTTTGTTTCTCTCTCCTCCCCCAGATATCCTCTGCTCCAGTTGGGGGTTGTGCTCCCCTATGATGTTTGTCTATTCTTTAATCGATAACTAACTGCATACGGAGCTCATTTTACTTCTGAAAGAGACATGTTTGTTTGTTTGAAGTGTTTGAATAAAGTTCCTGTCTACAATCTCCTGTGTTTCTGTGCAATTCTGTGACCCAAGCGTGACACACTGCAGCCTCACTGTCTCTGGGATTGAGACAGCATCAGCGTTTACCTCTGTGTGTTTGCGTGCTGCCAGTTCAAGCACAGTTGGCTCTGTGATTTACTTAATATCATCCATGGCGTCAGTTGCACTTAGTACATATTGTTCCAGTGATTTTTTTAAATAGTTTTTACAGTTCATTAGCAGTGTGTAAAATGATCAGTGTTGCAGTAATTGTGATGCTCTTTGCATGGAAAAAAATGTGTTCTATTAAAATTTCACTTTTTCTTTGTGAATTGTGACGTTTACTTAAAGTGCAGCAAAAAAGTATTTGGCGTCCAGGGATGCATTAACCCTTGCGCTGGGTTGGCACCCTGCCCAGGATTGGTTCCTGCTGTGTGGGCTGGGATTGGCTCCAGCAGACCCCCGTGACCCTGTATTCGGATTCGAAAATGGATGGATGGATGCCTTAACCCCCAAGTATGTGGCAGTTTAAGGTTAAAGCCCCAAGATGCCGTCGAAATGCCCTGCACCTTCTAAGGCTTCTGGCAATGAAAACGCGCTTGCATGAACTACAGTACATATAGCGGTAACATTGTAGCACTGCGGGAGACATAGCAGTACAGTATACAGGTTTACCTTTACATTCTTTTTTTAGGTAATGTATTAAGCTGAGTTTGAAATTAAAGTGTTTTGGGGGCATGTTTAGGGTTTAAATTATAAAAATAGGCATTTTTTAACCACATCCAAAATACGCGGTTATTCAGAATTCGTGGGTGCTCTAGGAACGTAACCCCAGCGAATTTTGGGGGTGTATTGTACATCATATTTACTCAGGAATTGATTATAATTTTTTTATCAGTAGCTTAATAACCTTTGTTAAATTCTGTAAGCACAATATTATTGTCTCTCACCATGCTTCTAGTCTGGAGCTCAAGTCATTATGTTGAAATTTGTTGACTTATAAAACTTTAAAAGTATCAAATATTAGTTATTTTGTTCTGTAATATTGTATAATTTCCATGTCACACCAAATCTCCTCAGGTATTGCTGTATGGGTTAATTTAGCTAAACCTCTAAACTTTATTACCCTAACTCATCTACTTATTGAGAGTGATGCTTCAAATCACAGATAAACTGACAGCTGTAAACTTTAGAAACTGTTTTTTGTTTTCAATAGTGTTATTTATGTTTTCCAGGTGACATACCAATTGAAAATCCTCACTACAGCTATATTCTCCGTCCTAATGTTACGGAAGAGCCTGTCTCGCCTTCAGTGGGTGTCTCTGCTGCTCCTGTTTACAGGTGTAGCCATTGTGCAGGTACAACAGGAAGGAGGTCAAAAGGAGGCATCCATCTCCAGTGAAAGTCAGAACTACAAAGTGGGCCTAGCAGCAGTTATTATGTCATGTGTGTCTTCTGGCTTTGCTGGTGTTTACTTTGAAAGAATACTTAAAGGAAGTTCTGCCTCAGTCTGGATGAGGAACATCCAGCTTGGAATATTTGGCACTCTTCTTGGACTGATAATCCTGTGGTGGAATGATGGGGTGGCAGTTACTGAGAAAGGGTTCTTCTTTGGTTATACCCCTTGGGTGTGGTGTGTCATCTTAAACCAAGCTTTTGGAGGCCTTTTAGTTGCTGTGGTTGTCAAATATGCCGATAACATCCTGAAGGGCTTTGCTACATCCTTTTCTATTATTGTATCAACAGTTGCTTCAGTTTACGCATTTGGATTTCATGTGGACCTGCTGTTTACTTTAGGAGCTGGCTTAGTGATTGGAGCTGTCTACATGTATAGTTTGCCCAAAGCCTCTGGATCTTCGTCGTCATCATCTTCATCTAATCCTTCAGGCAGCGTAAGGAACCAGACATCAGATAAAGACCCAGAAACAGATCCTTTCCTTCCCAAGTCAGTTCTGGTGAAATGAGACTTCCTACTTTATAGCCTGTCTGTCTAAAATTTCTGCTGTTTTTTTTTTTTGTTTTTTTTTTTTCCCCCCCAACATGCTTAATTTTATTAACTTATTTTCCTGTTAAGCATAAAGCCACAGCATCCTTTTTTTGTGACCTTTTTACTCTGCAACCAAATGGCATATACCTCATTTTATTAGTGTGGAATATTCCTACGCACACACTTCATAATCAAGATGCTCTTTTTTGTGATTTAAAATGTCTGCTGCAAACACTCTGAATGTACATGTGAGATTATGCATTAATAATTGAAACAGAAAGAGCTCTGCCTTTTCTATACTGCATGTTTACTTGCACCAACACTTCTAACATTAATGTTGGCTCTCTGTTCCTACATTTAGAAATGAACATCAACTCTCTGAAATCCCTACCTTTTTCTGAGTTGGTAAATGATACTAATATATATAGTTTGCATCACATTTTTACATTTTTGTGTGTGTGAGAATAATTAATTGCTTTAATGAAATGTAGTAGAGAGCCTTAAAACTTTATAGTAAGAAATTCATTGAGGAAACAATGTTTGGGGGAGCAAACTGTAAATAACTGTAAACATTTGAAGGCTGATGATCAGAAGATTTTGAAAGATGTGAATTTGTTTTATGGAATAAAACCTTCTAGTTGTATATTGACTTAAGAGTATACTGCCATACAGTAATTAGAATAATTGTAGCAGCATTTCATTTTAGCTTTCACATTTTACATTTAATATACTAAGAAGTACAATGCCTTAATGGTTACTGATGCATAACATGAAGGTCATATTTCTATAATCATCAGGTTCTTCTGGGGTTGAATGGTTCACATCATTTTATGCCTTGTTAGATGGAATTTACAGTAGTTATTAATTCTGCAGTTCCATTCAGAATTATCTTTGCAAGAGTTTAGCAATTGTAACAGAATTCTCAAACATGAAAGCTTTCTTGTTCACAAAAATGGGATGCTTTGCCTTTTAGAAGTTACCATTGTTTGAATAAAATACTAACTTGTAAATAGTTTCATGAAAGCAAGGGGAGGGGATGGGGTGAAAAACTTAAATCATTAGACCTTTTATGGTCCTGATTTTTACTGCTATGAGTTTAAAGGTCAAGTGTCAAAAGTAGTGGGTTTTCAGTGACTTGTTTTTTATTTTTTTATATAAATATATATAATATATATGTAAAGAAATTATTAACAATAATTATGAGCTTCTTGGAAGCTGATTTATTAAACAGGAATTGCATATTTATGGGAATACTGTATAGAAAATTTATAAGTTCACTAGCTGCAAATTATGCAGCTTTTAATGTCAGTTGACAATTTCATCAGTCAGATTAAGACTTTCCAAAAAGTGCCAACCTGAAAAAGTACAGTTGTATGGTACGTGTTGATCATCTTGCTGTCTACTAGTACTGTATCTCTGTATTAAATCATTGAAGTCACATGAAAGTCTTAAAATTTGTCCTACCTGTGATCTACAATAAAATGAAATTATACCCGATTGTTAAATGCTGCACCACTGTTTCATATTTATATAATAATTCACATTGTTTGTTCATTATTATTTATGCTTCTTATTCGTATACATTTTCAAGCAAAATTATTACATAATTTTCTTGTTGAAGCACTAAACTTGTTTATTTTTATAATATCTGGATGCTTCGAGTGTTGCAGCATTTTTGTGCCATTTTGCCTAATGATTTTCATTAGTTAATCACCCCTATATATTTTGAGCACTTACCGTGTACCTATATAGTTTTATTATATTCATACAGCATCATGAGCACAATAAACACTAGAAACAATTGTTGGATGAAATTAATGTTTACTGGAAATTATCACAAGCTCACTGCATTTTTAAAGCCAATTAACTTTTTGCCTGACAGTACTGGGGGCTATTTGAAGTTAATCACGGTATGGTGAGTTCTGCCTCAGTCTTGGCCCTGTTTGATTTATTTTCATGGCTCATCACAAAGCACCATGACTAAATCACTAAGGATATCCCACTACACATCTGCCAGTCATGGACATGTGCTGTGACTGTCCATAACTCGCTAAGATTATGTAAATAAAGGTTACGAGTGGAAAAAACTGGAAAAGCCATGTAGAGTTACAAAGCAAATCACATGGCACATTTATCTAGAAAGTACCATATAATAAGATAATTATTTAATTAGCACATTTTATGTTTTCCAAGTTCTTTTAAGATCCTTGTGGTTTTCTCTCCTATATGCTGACACTATTTGTGTGCTTACACTTAATATAATTTTTCAGCATAAAAATATCACTAATCACATATAGGTGGAACCTTACACATTTTGATGTAAGCTATTGTCTAAACTTAATACAAGCATGATTTGCAGTTTTTCTGTGCAATTTTGTATTCCTTCCTCATGCGTAGTTGGTTTACAAAGCAGTCTTTATCAATCATAGAAAGATACACAAATCATTTGTATAACATTCAGTGATATAGCCTTTATTTAGTTTTTTTTTTTTTTTTTTAATTTTTTGCTCTGGTGGAATGTGGGTTTGCTGCTATCAGATCTGAGAATGAGTATCAATAGAATGTGTTTCCTGAAAGCAATATTTCAATTCTACTTGATCTTTAAGCTCAACAGTGGAACAGCAGGAACAGCGCTTTTATGTGAAAATAATTTTAAAACTTTTATTTACAATTCAAACTAACTGCATGTCAACTCTAACAAGCTTCATTCTCAAATAAAGCTTTATCTGCTTAATTGGTCTGAATGGGCACAGGAATCTGTTTAAAAAGAGAGAGAGAGCGAGAGAGAGAAGGATGAGTGTTCACCTGTTTTTTAGCAGCCTGAATCTTCAGAGGTTTGTTAAATTGCTTTCAATGTTTTTGTGGGGGCTAGTCATGAATAATTGCTATAGACCAGGAGTGAGCAGTGTCGGTCCTGGAGAGCCGTTCTGGCTACAGGTTTTCATTCCAACCCAATTGCTTAATTATAAACCAATCCTTTCCAATCTCAGACCTTATTTAATTTTATAGCTTGTTAGTCTGCAATGTAAGGTTCTTATATCGTAGATTTTTTTCCTTTCCAAGGATATCATCAAAATGATTTGAAGCCTGTCACATTTTCAATTAAGTGTTTTAATAAATCAAACTGTGTATGATGTACACACAGAGATGTAAATCGAAACAAGCTAGATGGTGAACTGCTGACTGCTTTGCCATTTACATCTTATTGCTAATAAGGAGCCATTAAAACAGTGAATGCAGCTGTTTAAGATTGAAATAAGCAATTAAGGGCGGGGAACCTTAGCAAATGAGACCACTAAAATGAAGCATCAAAATGTCACTTAAGCAATATGTGCATCATCAGCAATAATTGACTTCTCATTAAGAAACTGGGTTGGAACAAAAACCTGCAGGCACTGCGGCTCGCCAAGACCGACATTGCCCACCCTTGCCATAGACTACCAGCCATTGAAAATGCAACAGTTTTATGCCTGTCCAAAGCACTGGACATTGCTCCTGTTAAAACAGATATTTCATTATTTATTGTGTAACAAGATTCAAATACTATACAAGGCCTTTTTTATTCCCAAAATCTGTGAAATTTAAATTTTTTTTAAAATATAATGACATTTTATGCCATAGAAATATAGTTTGCAGTAATAATGATAAAAATGTATGGACACTTAAATGTCAGAACACAGGAGTATATAGAGGAGAGGTGTATTTAGTATGAAATACTTTAATAACAGTTACATTTTTTTCAAGACTAGTGAGCTAGTAGAAGACTTCCAACAGCCAGATTGCAATTATTCACAAGCATATCGACTATATAGTAAAACACAACTCTGTGTGTGTGTGTACATCTGTCTGTCTGGTCCCACCAAGCAATTGGTCATGATTGATTGATTGATTGATAGATATGTGTGTTGGTTGTAAATATGGAATTCCCCTGAGTTGATCAAAAGGTGCAAATGTTGATCATTATAAAGGTTTCTAAAGGTTGATATACCAAGTGACTTCTACAAGTCAAATATGTGAAGTCGAATGCAGAGTTAGTTCAAAACGAAGCAGGAGACGGAAGTTTCACTTCTTTAAACTTTTGTCCAAGTAGTATTAAATTGGTGATAATTACTGTTGACTGGAGCACAAAGTGGAGTACTTACAAGATTTTCTTTCGAAGTCTAAACAAGCAGGAGCATTTTCAGCACTTTTTACTTCTTTCCAGTATTTTAAATTTCAAATATTCAAATGCCGGTAGTATGGCTGGAAGTTCGGTAGCACCACGCCACTTTCTGCTTTCGATCAGTGTAATTTCTTCTTTTTAATATGAGGTCTTTATGTCCTCCATGTGTATAAACTTACGAGACGATATTTATTTTAACTAAATATATTTTACCTGCTAGAGATATAACCAAAAAATAACTTTAAAAAGATCTTTAAATTTCCTTGTTACAGTAACTCCAAAACAGTTCAAATGTTCTGTAATGGTCAGCAGACAGCATTTAAACATACCATGTCGAACCAGTAAGTTTACTGGAAAATGCATATTTTTTTCCAAATTAATTTTAAGTACACAGAATTTGTAAGAAGTGATGTAAGGATGTTTAATTTCATCAGCAATGACGCATTTGTGGCAGTGATGAACAGGACCATTTCGTCCACATAAAGAGAGATTATTTTTATTAAATTCCTTATGTTGTAATATCCATCCAACCAAATGACCAGGAGTTTGAATGTAATTGCAGTCAGCCTTGTTAATCTGTGGACAGCCTCACTGGATTACATTCTGATCAAAAATAATGTGAATTTATATTGTTTACCAATACAGGGGCTTCTGGGCTTGAGTACAATATTTTGATCCAGGCACAAATATATGGACCAAATCCAAATTTGTGCAATACTTTTACGAGATTCTACTATGTCAAATGCTTTTTTGGAAGTGGATTTCCTGAGGAAGTGTATTGTATGTCAACAAGCGGTGAATGTTTGATAATAGCTGACTGCCTTTAACAAATTCAGTTTAATCTTGTGATATTATTATAGGGAGCACTTTCTCATTACTTTTGGCTAGAACCTTTGCCAGTACCTTAATGTCATTAATCAGTAATGAAATTGGTATAAGGTGCAAATTCCAGGGGTCTTTATTCTTCTTTGAAAGTAGTGTAAAGTGTGGGGTAAAAGATTGTCTGCATTAGCTGTTTCCAACATAAGTAAGCATCCTTTTGTAAAATTCCATTGTATAACAATCCAGGCCTGTAGCATTCCCACTTCGTAAGACAGTCATAGCATTCTGAATTTTGATGAACCTTAGTGGTTTGTGTAGTTCTTCTGCGAGTAGTGCATTAAGTTGGAGTTCTAATTTATCAAAGGAAGGATTAACATGGCCTTCTACTTTATTACACTCTTATGTATAAGTAAATCTTACAATATTCCTGAAATACATTTATTATTGCTTTATAGACCCCAAATTTGACCCTATGTACATTTTTAATGTCTACTATTGTGTTTTATGCTATTCTTTATGTATTTGTTCAGTTAAGCTCTTACCAGCTTTTTCTCCATGTTCATAATTAAAATGTTAGGACTTATAGATTAATTTCTCTAATACCCCAGTAATTAGAAGATTAAATTCTATTTATAGTGACAGTCTTTTTATGTAGTGTTGCTATGGGTGAGATTGCATATTCTTTATCAACCCATTGATGTCTAATTTTCAATTTATTTTTTATGAGACAGACACCAGTGTGCAACTCAAGTTATGTCAAAATGCAATATTTTGTTCTGTTGTTGTTGTTGTTTCTGCATAGTTTATGGACAATTGTAGTTCATATTTCTTAAACATAAACATTTTTAAAGAAACACTCGATGAAGAGAGAAAATCTGTGTTGAAGTCTACAGATAAAATTGTTGTCTGCAATGAACCATGAGGGATAGCATGCCATTGTGGTAGTTTATTTATAGGCTATAGTGTCAGAGAAATATTAAATCATTATAATCGTCAGAAAAAACAGCTTTGAAGTTGTTGTTGGTGTGAATTAAATACTGACCACATGTTTATTCACTCTTCTATTCACGTCTAGATAAGCGAGTTTTTATTTATTTACATCTGTTTTGGGGTAACTTTCCTCAAGCAGAATGATAACTGTGCTGGCATGACAGGTTCCCTTGAGCCCTACCGATTTACATGCAACTCTCCTGGCATTTCACCAGTTTGTATTGAGGATCTGTTTTCCATTATTATTGGTCCTGAGTTGCCTCAAAAGCTTGCATATTGTAATCTTTTTATTTAGCCAATAAAAGGTGTCGTTTGCTTGACTTCTCACTACATTCATAATGGCTAACACGGTACAACACCCTAGTACTACACATATCTCAGTGAAAATAGAAGTTTCTTTAAAAATTTCCTTGAAGAATAAGTGTCCAAAATTTCAAGCAAAATTGGTCCACTGGAAGATGACTTGTTTCATGGGGTAAATCATATATAATGGTAACAGTAGGTGCTTTTTGAATTATATATGAACTCACCTAAAAATAGAAGAAAGTAAGTTTACTTTAAAAGCTATTTTCCACCAGTCAGGTTTAACTTACTCAAATGAATGTTGTATCTAAATGATTATGGCACATATTACTTAAAACCTGGCAAGCTTTATGAGTAAATCCATTATATCCACATTCCAGTTCATTGCTAAATGCTGTACAGGTTTTGAAGATAGAGTTTTTTCATTTCCCACCTGTCTTCTTCAGAAGAGCTAAAGGTGTAGGTGAAGCGAGCATGCACCACTTTTGTTATAAGAGGTCCTCTTTTAAGCGGTTTCTACCGTAAAGTTTGGAAAGATATAAAGTAAATTACTGTCAAAAAAGATTTCACCTTTCTCTCTATCATGGAATATCACATTGTCTTTTTCCTGGAGTTTATCAATTTTGACAATGAAAGCTCATGGTGAATGCTTCCCAGGTAAGCGATAAATTCTTTTGACTTCCAAGTTTTTCTGTGATAATGCCATTCACTTTGACTTTTTGACAGGGAGTAAGGTTACTGTTTTTGGCTCATTTTTAGGTATATGAAGTTTAATTATAAAGAAAGAAATGTAAACTCTTGGATATAACAGTTTATTTGCTTGATTTCATAGTTTGAAGATATATTTTTAATTTACAAAAATTCTCCCCAAAAATCATTGTTTTTTCTCTTTGCATTATCTAGAATAGCAGGTAAAATCTGTAGTTACATTTTCTTATGATAAATGCAGTGACAAATGATTTTGCTTTAGAAAATCGGTGCAAAGTGCACAATGGTGGACTACTTCAAGTAAGTAAAGTATTTTAGGAAGTCCAAGTTTCTACTTTAAACCGAATCATTAAGAAAGCCACTCTTCTAGATTATAATGCTTTGGATATTTAAAAGATAAATGATAATTACAGTGCTTTGCAAACTTGTAATTAACCTTTAGTGTCATTTTTGATAGAAGAATAATAGTTTTTCTATACATAAAAGGATATTACCAGTTTATTTTAAGAAAATCTGTAAAGTTAAATACAGTGATGTCCTAAATAAATATATTTTTCTCAATATATCCTTACTTGGGGGAAGTAACTTTAAGAATTACTGTTGAGAGTCATCTTGAATCATTGTCTTCCAAATTTTAACCCTAAGACTGTGTGATATCCCCCCCCCCCCCCCTCCTTCAGCCAAAATGACACAAACTGTTTCTGATGGATCAACATTAGACAGTATTTATTTTTTAATTGTTTAATTGTACTGATAATTGTACTACTAAAGGTGAGATTTTTTTTTGCATTTGTTGCTGTGTCAGTGAGTCTTTCCTGTAGCTTTGGCGTCTGCTTTACATCGTCTTATTAATTGAGAGAAGCTTGCCAAACTTAATTGGCTGTTGTTTTATGCTGGTGATCACCAGTATAAATGTTTTGTTTTCAGATAGTTCATTCAGTGTCTCATCAGATATGCAGCATTACTTCTACATGTGATTACACTGTATGTTATATTAATTGGCAGCTAAATTGTCCAATTGGATGGCACAATAGCACAGTAGTTAATGCTGCCACTTCATAGATCCTGCATCTTGTTTTTGAAAGCATATCTGGTTGTTGTCTGTGTGCCATTTGCAAGGTATTCCCTTGTCTGTGTGGGTTCAACTTTGGACCGTCTGATCTTCTTCCCACATTCTCAAAGATGCACACATTAGACTTATTGGAAACTGTGTAGTCCCTGCATGATTGAGAGTGTGGGTCAGTGCTGAGTTGGCCATTGCAATTGACTTGAAAAACTATCTAGGGTTGTTTTCTTGCCTTGCGCCCAGTGCTGCCTCCTATAGACTCAAGCGCCCCCATTAATCCTGAATTGTATTGTTTGTTTGAGAATAGTATGATATGGTGGATTGTCCTGGAGTGGAAATGTGCATGCAAGTGTTCCCTGTGATGAACTAGAGGTCCATCCAAGTCTGCTTTTGTCTTGCTGATGGGCTTCAGCACCCCATGGCCCTGCAATGAAACGGTGACTGCATGTTTTTTTTTGTTTTTTTTGACAGTCATTTGGGTAAATATTTAAGACATTTTACTCTGCAGATCTTCTAATGTTCTTGCTGATTTTCTCTGTAGCACATTTGGCAAGTTTCCTTCTATATTGACTATTTTCTTTCAGACACATTCCTGTAATTAATAATGAAATGATTGATATTCTACAACCTTGGAATAATCTTCTAAACCATGTTTACTTAATACTTCTCAGTCATGCTATTCTTTACATGTTTTTGTGAAGTTTATTGTTCTATAAGGTTCTTTTATCAAAATACTTTTATCAGTAATTACAAACTTGCATATAAATATTTTTTTTCTGAGCTCAGATAAAACTACTTTGATTATTCACGGGTATAGGGTAACATTTTTATAAACCTAGTTTACCTCTGTCTTGATTAGTTCAAACTATCAATTGCTACTAAAACACATCACCATATGTCATACATTTTATCAGCATGCATTAATTAACATGTACATACTGCACATTTTCATTCTAAGCCTGTGTGATAGCACATTCAGAAAACTTGTTAAGAAAAATTCACTTTTGAATTGGTAGCAGTCTATTAATACTTTATGCAGGGGAGAATTCAAGAGAAATTGTGGATATCTATTAGTGAGATTTGCAGTTTGGATTCAATCATAGTCAATGCAAGGAGGCATTAAGTGTAGCAGAGATTCAGATATAAGAATCAGTTAAAGAGTCCAGGTTTATTAATTCTGAGCTATGCAAATTAAGTAAACAGCTATGTTGTGATAACTTAAAGGCTAACTATAAACTTTTCCATTACAATTGTCCATCCTGGAGTCATTTTTATGTTTAGTTGGGTGTCATTAGCTTACATGTAGAATTTTGAGCCATGCCAAAAAAAATAAATACAAATCTAACAGCTAGCCAGTATAAATTGTATTTTGTTTATAAAAGAAATTAATTATTTTTCCCTATTACTATTTTTTTTTCCTTTTAGAAATCCAACCAAGGAAAAAGGATGCTAGAACTTGGCCAGGAGGTTAGAGGCAACATCTGTCAATGGAAAATGCCTTCATTAAGTGATCATTGTCAAAGATATTTCAGGAATATACATTTGGATTCTGTCATATGTGGTTCTACTTCAGAATATGTGGTCTCATATATGGTCAAGCATTTCTGAATGTCTTTTTTATTTTAGCTGACAAAACGGCATCCAGAGGTTACGTATTATATGAAGTTTCTAAAGTTGTAAGTGAATGCAAGGTACTTTTAATATTCTACAAAAGTGTCATTTTTATAATGAAATGTCTTCCATGAACAGAGAAGCTTTATCTTTTTTATGGTCTCTTGTTAATAAATTTAGCTACCTTAGAATTTGTACTTTTAACTTTTTTTTTTTTTTTACTGACAGTAATGCTTTATGGACTGTAGAGCTTGGCAGTTTTAGAGGTTGTTTCACTAAGGAAGTTGTGCAAAGTTATAGAAAATAAGTAAAATGTAATTCTTATTTCAATGCCAAATGTTGGAGAGCTTTAGTTGGCCCTTGCATCATAATAAAATTATGTTAAAATAGTGACCTGTGACCTCCCAGATTAGGAAAAAAAATATTTAGAAGAGATGAAGGTTTTCCTGAGGCGTAGAGTCCGTGAAAATTGAAAATGATTAGTAGATTGTGATCCATTTGTTTGGAGTGGCCACAGATTTAAAAAGATAGAAAAACACCCAGGCCAATTGCAAATCACTTGGAAGTAACAAAGTTTATTTTGTAATTCTGGTGCTACAGCAACTCATTTCAAATTAACTAACAGTTTGCAACAGTGAGGTCAAGCTAAACGTTAGCAGCCCCCACATTGTCCCCCAGTTAATATTGCATCTCTCTTGGAAAGACCAAAGTTCTCCAATGTATAAGGTGTGCATCGAATTTGGGATGCTGAGGTGGTTTGTCCGTGGGATGGGTGTGGCAGCACGTGGTATCAGCAGCACTGTGAAGAAATTTTGGAGTGAAATAGGGACTATGATCAGAATTCTATTCAAACAAAACTTTCTGCCATGCATTACATTGCTTGTATAGACTGCTTTAAAGATCTGTCTTTAATATACTAAAGTGTATGTATCATCTGACAACATGATTGATCAAAGTAAATTTGAAAGTTACTGTTCCATTCATGTCCTGTACAATGCATATTGGAGTAAAGATGAATTTTTAAATTCTTATACTTCCGTTAATATGAGGGTGCTATTTATTTTCTGTTACAGGCATTAATTGCTAACGCATTTTTTCTCCAGTAAAGTAGAGTTGCAATACAGGCAATATACAGCATCTGGATAAAAGTCCCAAGTACTCTGACAACAAGTAGAACTCTTATTACCTTTACTGTACGCCTGAGTATAAGGCATAGTTTCATGTGCATGTAACAGTTTGCCTAAAAATATGTATTCAAATGTTTAACAAAACTGTGCAACACCTCTTACAAGGGTGATTTACTACCTTAGCAGCTAGATATTATTTCTTGTTATGGAGGCTTTTTATACTGTATGTTAGATATTTTTATATTGCTTTATTTATCATGTGTATGATACAACTTCAATATTACCTCAAAATTTAATGTTTAAAAATTTCATTAACTGTCTAGTGCCATGTGAATTGAGTCTTCATTTTTGCGGATGTTGTCTCTTTTTAATGTATTTGTCTAACTAAAAGTAGCCTTCTGCTCTTTGAACTTTGGATCTATTAAATTGCAATGAGTAAGGTTAATAAATTAAATCAGCATTGTTTTATGAAAATAAGAGTTGGTTCTTTTGTTGGATTTCAAACTAGCCCTCATTAATCATCTACAGAAAATATCTGAATTTCCTTTCTTTTACAATAAGACAATGCAAGCATAAATCCTACAGTCTTCCAGAAGAAGAACTTATCAAAGCTCCTTTTCTGGACCAATCAATCCCATTTCGGCATTGCATAAAGGGCAAGAAAAGAATCAATTGGATTGGACTACTAACCATTGCAGGTCATACTCACTCATACCAGATTTATTTAGGTCTTCAGAGCACTCAGCAAGCATGTCTTCGAGGTGCAATTCAATTATGACAACCTCCTGTAGAATCTAAACCAGCTATTGCAGAACTCGTTGTTTTATTGTTTATCCTTTATCAGGAAAAAAGCCCCACTATGTTTATAGTGTGGTGTAAGGAAATACTGCTTAATGACCTTCAGTATCTATTTTGAGAGCTTGTACACATTATGTTATCATGCTCGACTGAAAGTATCTTAATTCACCTACTATAACACAATGAAAAAATTGTTACATAAAAACCCCACATTTGCCTAACACGAAGCAGTGAAAAAGTTCTTTATTGACTGGCGGACAAACAACTGAGCATTCTCAACAGTTACTAAATTTTCCCTACATTTCAGCATTTTTAGAGAGATCAGTTTAAATTTGTTCTAATTGTTTTGAATAATACAGTAATGTTTACACTACTTGCATAGTTGCATAGTATAAACTCATTGTAATGTATTATTTCTGGAAGAAATAATTTATGTGTAAACCCTGTAAGTTTGCAGTTTTAACTGTGTAATGTTTTAGTTTTAATATGTAATCCTCTATCCATCCATTAGCTGATCAATCTTAACCCTGTTTTATGGTCAAGGAGATGGGAGCCTTTGTGAAATTGTATGCTAGTTTATTTTCCTTATGAACTGAAGATTAATTCACTCCTCTATAATGGATACGGAAACTTAATTTGCAGGCAAAACTATGGTTATTACTTAGTGTATTCATATAGCACTACACATGAAGAGGATTATTAAATAAAATTGTGTCTAAAGTGGTACTAAAAAAGAGTGAATATGTTAACAGCTATTTTGCAATTTGGTGTGACTACAGTCCAGTTAATTTGCCCTTGAGCAATGCACAAACACCAGTGTTTTAATTAATTTTTCTAAATGAGTAAATAAAAAATATAGTGAAAAGATTTTATTCAAGGAAATATATTTGATATATATAAAAAAAAATTTTAACATGATATTCTGCATTTGCTATTAACATCTAAAATCTGTGCATCATTAACTGTTACCAATCTTACTGTAGGCTAAGATTCATTAAATCATTGTTCAGTAGATCATTGCTCAAAACCTTTAGGTTCTTGATTCTCTGTTGCATCTTAAAAAAAAAAAAAAAAGACAATAATACAAAGTTGGACAAATGAATTAGTCACTGTAAGTAGAAGTAAAGTACAACTGCATGCTAAAGTGCCACAGTCCATGACCAACTAAACAATGTAAAGAAGTTTGGCTGAAACTGGCAAAAAACTTTCAGATTGGTTGATCTGAAATTATTCAGTGGTGTGGTTTCAGAGCAGAGAGATGGGTAGTACCCACACTGCATTCCGGAGAAATTTGTTTTCATGGGATATGTTAGGCTTACAAAATGTATTTACATTCTCTGATGTCCAGATGTTATGGTCTCATATCTTGATCGCTGACTTTGCTTCTTATGATCCACTTTCATCGCCTCCTCCAGTCCCATAGACGAGTCATATTTAAGGTAAAAATTTGTGTTTGGCTTTGGGATATTTGAGCTTGCACACATTTGATTGGCTGGCTGTCCTTTAAAAGTTTATACATGGGCAGTCTGTAATTTTAAAAAATTGAAGATTTTAGAACTGCAGTTAAAAAAGTAAATCTACTTACATTTTAATACAGTTTATGTATGTGTGTGTGTGTGTGTGTATATATATAATATATATATAATATAATATAATATACACACATACATACAGTGGGGCAAAAAAGTATTTAGTCAGCCACCAATTGTGCAAGTTCTCCCACTTAAAAAGATGAGAGAGGCCTGTAATTTTCATCATAGGTATACCTCAACTATGAGAGACAAAATGAGAAAAAAAATCCAGAAAATCACATTGTCTGATTTTAAAGAATTTATTTGCAAATTATGGTGGAAAATAAGTATTTGGTCACCTACAAACAAGCAAGATTTCTGGCTCTCACAGACCTGTAACTTCTTCTGTAAGAGGCTCCTCTGTCCTCCACTCGTTACCTGTATTAATGGCACCTGTTTGAACTCGTTATCAATATAAAAGACACCTGTCCACAACCTCAAACAGTCACACTCCAAACTCCACTATGGCCAAGACCAAAGAGCTGTCAAAGGACACCAGAAACAAAACTGTAGACCTTCACCAGGCTGGGAAGACTGAATCTGCAATAGGTAAGCAGCTTGGTGTGAAGAAATCAACTGTGGGAGCAATTATTAGAAAATGGAAGACATACAAGACCACTGATAATCTCCCTCGATCTGGGGCTCCACGCAAGATCTCACCCCGTGGGGTCAAAATGATCACAAGAACGGTGAGCAAAAATCCCAGAACCACATGGGGGGACCTAGTGAATGACCTGCAGAGAGCTGGGACCAAAGTAACAAAGGCTACCATCAGTAACACACTACGCCGCCAGGGACTCAAATCCTGCAGTGCGAGACGTGTCCCCCTGCTTAAGCCAGTACATGTGCAGGTCCGTCTGAAGTTTGCTAGAGAGCATTTGGATGATCCAGAAGAGGATTGGGAGAATGCCATATGGTCAGATGAAACCAAAATAGAACTTTTTGGTAAAAACTCTACTCGTCGTGTTTGGAGGAGAAAGAATGCTGAGTTGCATCCAAAGAACACCATACCTACTGTAAAGCATGGGGGTGGAAACATCATGCTTTGGGGCTGTTTTTCTGCAAAGGGACCAGGATGACTGATCCGTGTAAAGGAAAGAATGAATGGGGCCATGTATCGTCAGATTTTGAGATAGATAGATAGATAGATAGATAGAGTGAAAACCTCCTTCCATCAGCAAGGGCATTGAAGATGAAACGTGGCTGGGTCTTTCAGCATGACAATGATCCCAAACACACCGCCCGGGTAACGAAGGAGTGGCTTCGTAAGAAGCATTTCAAGGTCCTGGAGTGGCCTAGCAAGTCCCCAGATCTCAACCCCATAGAAAATCTTTGTAAGGAGTTGAAAGTCCGTGTTGCCCAGCGACAGCCCCAAAACATCACTGCTCTAAAGGAGATCTGCATGGAGGAATGGGCCAAAATATCAGCAACACTGTGTGAAAACCTCGTGAAGACTTACAGAAAACGTTTGACCTCTGTCATTGCCAACAAAGGGTATATAACAAAGTATTGAGATGAACTTTTGTTATTGACCAAATACTTTTTTTCCACCATAATTTGCAAATAAATTCTTCAAAAATCAGACAATGTGATTTTCTGGATTTTTTTTTCTCATTTTGTCTCTCATAGTTGAGGTATACCTATGATGAAAATTACAGACCTCTCTCATCTTTTTAAGTGGGAGAACTTGCACAATTGGTGGCTGACTAAATACTTTTTTGCCCCACTGTGTGTGTGTATATGTATATATATATATATATATACAGGGTGGGCCATTTATATGGATACACCTTAATAAAATGGGAATGGTTGGTGATATTAACTTCCTGTTTGTGGCACATTAGTATATGTGAGGGGGGAAACTTTTCAAGATGGGTGGTGACCATGGTGGCCATTTTGAAGTCGGCCATTTTGGATCCAACTTTTGTTTTTTCAATAGGAAGTGGGTCATGTGACACATCAAACTTATTGGGAATTTCACAAGAAAAACAATGGTGTGCTTGGTTTTAACGTAACTTTATTCTTTCATGAGTTATTTACAAGTTTCTGACCACTTATAAAATGTGTTCAGTGTGCTGCCCATTGTGTTGGATTGTCAATGCAACCCTCTTCTCCCACTCTTCACACACTGATAGCAACACCGCAGGAGAAATGCTAGCACAGGCTTCCAGTATCCGTAGTTTCAGGTGCTGCACATCTCGTATCTTCACAGCATAGACAATTGCCTTCAGATGACCCCAAAGATAAAAGTCTAAGGGGGTCAGATCGGGAGACCTTGGGGGCCATTCAACTGGCCCACGACGACCAATCCACTTTCCAGGAAACTGTTCATCTAGGAATGCTCGGACCTGACACATTGAACACATTTTATAAGTGGTCAGAAACTTGTAAAGTTTCTTTACAAAGAATAAAGTTACGTTAAAACCAAGCACACCATTGTTTTTCTTGTGAAATTCCCAATAAGGTTGATGTGTCACATGACCCTCTTCCTATTGAAAAAACAAAAGTTGGATCCAAAATGGCCACCATGGTCACCACCCATCTTGAAAAGTTTCCCCCCTCACATATACTAATGTGCCACAAACAGGAAGTTAATATCACCAACCATTCCCATTTTATTAAGGTGTATCCATATAAATGGCCCACCCTGTATATATATATTTCAACAATGTATTTCAAATGATTAATGCAATACATGCCAATATGTAAAATATGAAATATAATATTTAAATTTAATTGTATTATTCAAATATCCAGCTTTTTTAATATCTATTTTCTTGTTTAACTTCAGTTTGTTCTGCTCATAATTGCTGGGAACCCAAACCTACCTTATGTAATATTATTTTTGTAGATATATATAAAACATTGAAACAATATCAAAATGTGTCATTAAACAGTTCAGTAAGCTCCTAAGTCAATGCATAAGATATTTGCAGAAACATATGTAAATGTGTAAAATGGCACAAAAACGTTATTGAAAATGTCCACATTTGTTCTGAAAAACTATAATGCCAAGAAATGGGAACACACTGTATGGATTTAATATATGAGTGCTTGATCATAAATTCTGACAGAGTTTTTAGTTAATATCCACTCCAGTGCCCACCAGTTTGAAAAGTCTTAGAATGAATACAGGGTCACCAAGTTTGCAGTGTTTATTCTCAGATACATACAAAACAAAACCTTCTTTTGTTCTTAAAGTCATTTATACCTTTGACTACAATTCTCCAGTAAATTAACTGCTCTACCACTCATATTATTCTGTCTATAGAAAAAAAACGTGGCCACAGGCCTTAAAAATTATAAGTTGGTGTTCATACCTTTTGGGCCACACATCAAAGTGGGCTATGAGTTTGCAAATGCATTCTGACAATTAATTATATAATTAATTACATTTTATCTGAAATGCAACAGATGTACACTAAATCAACACTTGTGTTTTCTCTTAGCGGGACACCAAGTGTAATCTCTTCCTAAATGTGATGTACATTTGCACTAATTTTTAAATAAATTGTTGAAGATACAGTTAGGTCCATAAATATTTGGACAAAGACAACTTTTTTCTAATTTTGGTTTTGTACATTACCACAATGAATTTTAAATGAAACAACCCAGATGCAGTTGAAGTGCAGACTTTCAGCTTTAATTCAGTGGGGTGAGCAAAACAATTGCATAAAAATGTGAGGCAACTAAAGCATTTTTTAACACAATCCCTTCATTTAGAAATCACATATTATTAAAGTATATATTTGCCTTGATACATGTTAATGCATAATTTGCATCAAATTATTTTCTTGTTTTATTGTTCCTCATTTATATGTCCATCATTTGTATGTCTTTTACATGATGCATTTTGGACAAAAAGTTTTATTTTTGATCCACACCAGCCTATTTATGGCTAAAGATTTAAAGCCCCCATTTCATCAGCTTTTGTTTTAATTATGAAGGTCAATTTCAAATCACTGAAATAGAGTTCTCAAGTTTAGTCCCAGGGTGAACTGCGGCTGCAGGTTTTCATTTTAATCAGTTTCACAAATCAATGGGTCAGTCCTACTTCAAACTGATCTGATTGTTTAATTAGCTAGTCATTCTCTTATTTTTGAATTATTAAACATGTATCTGTATAATATTTGGAAGAAATTCAGAAATTTGTATTTTTAGTTGTAGTTTTAATTGTTTAATTTTCTTTTACCATACCCTTTCTAATTCACCTTTTTAAATTGTGTTTTCTCACTTAATTGTATCCAGGCACTAACAAGCAATGAAGGATGCTAAAGGGAAGCAGCTACTTCAGTATATTCAAATGTGTGTTAATTAAGAAAAGCCTTAAATTACCAAAACATTAAAATGAGCAAAAGCTTAATAAGCAAGCAAAAGAAAAATAATTCATGTGAGCTTAACAAACAAAAATGTTTGCTAAACTGCAATAAAAATGTAGGAAACATATTTTGCAAGCTTTGGATACACAGGGAAAAAGAAACCTGGGAAATAACAGCTTTCTTATGCAGTATGGAGTTCAGCTAAAGGCAGAAGTTGGTTCTGTTGATACCTGTGGTTACTGTGGTTCACAGGACTGAACCTAAGAACCACTACTTTAAACAATATACCCAGGTTTTATTTGACCATGCAGCATTTAAATGTACTGCTTATGTTTGGTTTATAAGTATCGTGAGAATTTAAGGAGTTTGGCAATTGAGAGAAATTGGTTTTATCTGTCATCTTTGTTTTTGGGATATTCTTACAGAGCACAAACTAATCACCTGTCCTCCTGGCTTTAGAGAAGTCTTACTTTGCACATGGTCCTCTGACCGATTAAAGTGACAGTGCCCTAATAATGTCACACTTCTTTAGCCTCTATATGTCCATATCTTTTCATCATACAGTTAATTGCTGCAGTTAAAGGTGCAATTCGGAAAACACTCTTGCAGGGAGATCAGTGCAGCACTAAAATCCAGACCAAGTGAAACATTTTTTAAATTAGTACATTTTTTGTAAGATTCTATCACTTGAGTATTTCATACCAAGCAGGAGCCATCACTATATAGCTGGACTTATTAATGTTCATACTCTCAATTTAGTCATACTGGACAAATGTAGAGCAGCAAATAATGTAACATACAGGTCTTTGGAATGTGGAGTGAAACCACAAGTACTCAAAGAAAACTATGTAAGCATGATTGTTATAAAATGCTTTTTCCAAAGGAGCAAAGGAGATTTTATTTGAAATTGGAGTGTAAATGTAATACATTTTGCCCTAAGTGCTTTGACAAGAGAATTTGTAAATCAGCCAATGAACAGTTGCTAGAATTTTTCAGCATTATTTAACAAGCAGTCAAATATGGCATTGAAGTGTAGAGAGGATCTAAACCACAACAAGGTCATAGTAACAAAGGTCAAGCCAAAGTAATGCTTGTGCCCTTTCTTTGCATATTCTTAAAGGAGGCGGGTAGAAACTGGAAGTCACAAGGCAATAATTCACTTAAGACAGCATGGAAGCCATCACATAACATTTAACCAAACCATTCTAACAAATTAGATTTTCTCTAATTTGATTTAGTAGATAATTAGATTTTCTAAATAATAAAATCTCAGGATATTATTATTTTTATGTGATATGTATCTCTAGTTTATTTCCATATTACCCTCTTTGTCCAGCTGCTGCTGTGGTCCATTCACTTTCATAGTCCGATGCTTTGTCCTTTCAGATATAACCTTTTGCAAAGAAATGCAGTTCACTGGATGTTTTTTTTTGTTTATTGTACCATTCTCTGTAATGGTGTGTGAAATTTTGAAATGCTGTAACTACCAGATTTGGCATCAACATAGATATCATGATAGTAGTTGTTTTAGACCACACGTTACCCATATTAATGTGTGGTTAAAAAACTACTAAACCTCATGACCATGTCTTGTGAGTATTGAGCTGAAGTCACATGAAGAGTAAGCTATTTGTGATAATAAGAAGGTGTACATAATCTGTGTACACTATGTATTATACTGTATACACACATGTAATGTGTAAAGGGGGCATATACTGTATACTATACACTCTGACCTCCCTCTTTCCTGGGATGAATGATCACTGCTTAGCAAGGGTTTGTGTTTTGCTCTTTTAATAGTTATTTTTCTTTTGGTAATTTCATATTATTCTTCATACAGTATGAGTTGGCATTTCTTTAGTTTGTTTAAAAGAATAGTGTGGTATTTATTATTACTGCGGTTGAGAAAGAGGAGATTGTATTTACTGTACTTAAAACTGGGTGATTACTTTGGTTATATCTAATTTGGGATCTTTTTTGTTATAGAAAAAAAAAAAATTGCAGGTCGTCGCTGACCAATCAATGCCATTTTGACATCACTTGATTTGGAATGTACTGTGTATGAAAACTATTAAGTCACCATTGTGCTCCATTTTAACCACGTTGCAAGATGCTGTTAAAAGGTGTTTTAATGTAATCTACTAACGCATAATTAAATTTTATTATTAGTTATTTTTGAATATGACTTATTGTTACAAAATATCTAATAAACAAAAATGTGATACGTGACTCTTATAAAAACTGTAAAATGCGCCAGCTTTCATAACAGTTAATTAAATCCCCAAACTCACCTGAATTTTATGTCATTCAGTATGTACATTTTCTAATTTGTTATTGTTTGGTAGACACAGCCCCACACTAACTCCACTGGACATATATTTATACATATGTAGTCCATGATAATGTGATTTTATTTAATTATTTTCCTTTTGGGTTTTTTATTTAACTATATTTATAATTGTATGCTTGTCAACAGGAGTAAGAGTGCTATATAAAAAATTAGCTGATTAGCTCTCCTGCAAAGTGTAAAAACATATATTCTTACCCTGCCAAAATTAAAAATCAGTTAGTTACACAGTGAAAAATATTATGTACAGTTTCTAAATATAACAAAACTGGATTTTTATGAGCTGCCCTGAGTTTAATTCTATACCTTAAAGATTTGCAGGATATGTTAAAATGCCATGAAAGATTGTGGGAGTTTTGTGTTAGTGTATCCTGTAATGGACTGGCGTCCCCATTAGAGCAGGTTCTTAAAGTGCATCTGATTATTCTGGGACCATCTATATGCCTATAATAATAATAAAAGTAAGAAAACAGACGTACTGTATATACTTGGTGATTCTTTCAACAATAAGTTCAAAATTATCTAGAACCTAAGTTTGCTTTGTGAAACCTGTCATAATAAGAGCAAAACTGAGTACATAAATGCCATATGTTAAAAAGAGAATCCCATTTATAGTTGTGGTTTGCTTAATCAAATTTTATGAGTTTGTAAGCAGAAAGGTGTTTTATGTTTCCAATGCACTGTCTTTACAACAACAATAGGAACCTTCTCTTGCCTTTTCTGTCAGTGGGCCCATCAGGGGAAGTTGTTATTGGCAGGTTGATTTCTTGCTTAAAGTTGCTAGATGAAATTATGTCATCACGTAATAACATGAAATTGTTCAAATGAACTAAAATGAATTGAATTATTCAAATGAACTGTTTCTTCAAAAAAATATAATTCCAAATTTGTTAGTTTGTTTAGATTTGTTTGGGGTATCTGTTGTTGAAGATCACTGATCTTGACTTTACCGACAATGCAGTGATCTTCATGGAGTCATTGGAGGCTCTGATAAAAACCAAGATCCAGGCATTTCACCTCTTGGGCACAGACATCAGCAGTGAGTCTGTTCCCGGCAAGAGTGTCAACCACATGGAGAGGTTTTCTTACCTCAGCAGCAACATTCATGCCTCTGGTGACTCTTTCTATGAAGGCAGCAGATAGAGTGGGAGAGCATGAGGGAGTCATGAGGTCTCTGGAAAGGGGTGTTTGATGCTCCAGCTATCTTTGCAAAAGGATGAAGGTCCAAGTCTTTTAGAGTCCTGGTCCTTCCTGTATATGGTTGCGAGACATGGACTGGACTCCTTCAGTACTGTGTGTCTTCGGAGAATCCTTGGGTACCGCTGGTTTGACTTTGTGTCGAATGAGTCACATTAGCTGCATTGTGTGGGCCCGAGCATCTGGACCAGGCCAAGGGGATACCCACATAACACCTGGCTGTGGCAGATAGATGGTCATTTCCGGGGATTGGAACTGGATGGCGTGTCTGCCTGGGGGATTGCCAACCAGGATCCTGAGCTGTTTCATTGTGTGGTGAGTGTGGCAATGCATGCTCCCCAATCTGACCTGAAATGATCATTTATTTGTAAACGTAATGTAAAAATTACAATTTTTATGATCATATAATTTTCTACTTTTAATAAATAACAAATGTTTAACATTTGTTCATTTAACAATTCTTATTAATGAGAGACTGAATAAACCATAAGTAAAACACTCTATAAATATTTTGCATTTAGATGAGCAAGAAAATCATCTTCTTCACTGTCCAACTGCATTGCCAGTGAGCTGAAACCAGCAGAAGAGGATGGCGTTGCTGTTACTGAGCTGGAATCAGCTGAAGAGGATGGGTTGCCCTTAAAGCTGTATGCTGCTATAGTGCCAAACTGCTGCAGAACTTCATGTGGTAGTTTATGCTGGTAACGTTTATCTCCAGCCAGCTTTAGTCCATACCACACCCGGAGTATAGAGTTGAGAGTGTCCAATGACATTCTTTTTCATAACTTTGACTTGACAATGCTCATTTGACCGAACAGCAGTTCAACGTCTGCATTTGAGTGACTAGGACAGGGCAGCAAGGGCAGCTCCGCACAGTTCTTCAAAAGGATTTGATCCAGAAGAGTCAATTGTATTTTTTCAGTTGAGTCCCACCTAAACCGATGGATGTTTCTCCATTGGGAAACAGATTTGTCAATTGCTTGGAGCTGGTATCCCAGTAACTCAGCTACTTTAATAATTCTAGTGGTGCCTTTATTGTGCTTTAGCATTTACTTAACAATGAACAAGTTCATGTTTCTCAAGGTTTCCTATGTTGTCTGGGAGCCTTGCTTGAAGCTCCTTGCTTAAAGCAGCAATGTAGCTCATGCACCCTCTCCTAATGACCTTGTCTTCCTCTGGTGCAAGGCTGAATTGGGACACTGTGCTCTCAAAAAGGTATCCAAGGTATGGTGAGGGACTGAGATGTTCATCAATGGCATCCTTCAGGACGTCCGTTTTTGCCAGAAAATTGACTACTGTGTTGCAAATTGACATTAGGATGTGTACCAGATTGTCCAAAAGCTTAAAAGGATATGTTTGCTGTCCCTCTGATGACTTCACTGCAGTTTGTACATCCATCAAGATTGATTGCAAGATTGTCAAATAGACATAGTTGGCCTTGTCCATGTACAAGGTGTGGAGCATATGCCATGTAGCAGTACTCAATGGCCTTGGTCAACTCAAAGTGGAGTTTCAGGTCCTCCTACTGTCTCAATATATGATTTACTGCAAGCTCAGTCGATAGCCAACTTGTATCACAAACTTTGGTGATCTGCAGGGGTTTCTAACCACCATTAATAGTAGCATACACAGTTTTGCCAATTAGGGAAAACTGAAAAACAGTTGCAGGTTTCCCTAATTAATTGCTCAACACTCCTAAGGATGGCTTCTTTGAATGCTGCACTGACAGCTATTTGCAAATAATGGCACACATAGCGGATGAGTATCAAATTGGGCAATGCCCATTCTTCCTTTAGAATCTTGTGCACTCCCTTGTGCTCCCCATTCATTACAGACACATCATCAATGCCAATACCATGAAGATTCCCTTTCTTAAAGTGACAATTCAATTACTGCCTTTGCTATAGATCAAGCATTGCCATCCTCCAATTCAACCAGTCCAAGAAATATGGACACAACTGTTCTTCTTTAGCATTAAAATACTGAATCACTACATCCAGGTATTTTGAGACACTGACATCAGTCGATTCATAGAAGGAAACTCCCTCATCTGATATTAACCTTTTCAGAAAATAAGGAGCCAGTGCTCCCCTAATCTTTTCTGTGCATTTGGAAATTTGTTGCTGCCACGGAATCTGAAAAGGCAGATTTACAATCCATACCTAAATGTGTGGTGTAAAGGTTAAGGCTTTGGACTTCAAACCCTGAGGTTGTGCTTTCAAATCCTGCTACTGACACTGTGTGACCCTGAGCAAGTCACTTAACCTGCCTGTGCTGTGCTCCAACTGTAAAATGAAAAGAAATGTAACCAGTTGTATCATAAATGTTTAAAGCTGCCTCGTATAAAGGTGTCAGCCAAATAAGGGAACGTAAATGCTAATAATCAGCAATGGCCAATGCCATAGTAGCTTCTGCACTTTTGCAGCTATCCACTTTTTCCATGAACTGTGGTAATGTAGAGTGCATAGTGGGACTGTATGATTTTATTTATATGCTTGAAGCACAATGTTTTTTGATGTTGTACTTCTTTGCAACCTGATTTGTAGTATGCCTGACAATCTTCTCCAGCAAGTGGGTTCAGCTATCCTTTAAATTCAGGTATAGACTCCCACTCTCTTCTATATTTGACTGTACAATTTAAAATGGGACATGTTGATTATCTTGCCGAGTCTTTCAAAGTCTGTTGAAGTTTGATAAAGCTAACGTTAGACATTACTGGTTAGCGATGTTCTATAGGAATAATATGGACAACCCGTGGAGAAACGAACCCTTTAGTGTTGCACATGAAACACACACCGAGAAAATATTTCGTGTCATTTTAGAGGGGGCAAGTGCGCATTTCACTGTTGAAGTCACTTTTCAAATGTTGCTGAAAGTTGCTAAATAAATTTTAAAAATTGCTAAATTGGTTGGTAGGTATTTTTTGAAAGAAAAAATGTTGCTATATTATTCGAGAAGTTGCTAAATCTCCCGTGATGCCCATCTTTATATTTGGCGCCCACGATCTGCACAATTCGGAACGGCCAATGAACTTCAACCTAACGGCATTAGGTACCGCACAAATCTGCGTCGCATTTTCGAGCAGACATGAAAGACAACTGTAGAGAGTAAAGTAATAATAACGAATTAACTTGTTTAAAAGTGTGAACAAAATTTCGCACTTTATGGCTAATTCGATGCTGTCTCTTCCACCAAGCTTCCTGACAGGCCAGGCCCGGGCATTGTATTGGTCAACGTTATGACGTATTAGCTGCGCGGGTAGGCGGAGCTCCAACTTCCTTCGCGCATGGGTGAAAGGTCGCCAACCAATGCTGAGCTGGAATTTTCAGTGCTGCTGAGGTGTCTGTCAACCATTTGTATAGTAAAAACAGTACGGAAACCAGCGAATATTGTGCTGGAGTAGTGTTCAAAAGCCTATCTTGTTTTGGAGCAATTTCAAAGGTAAGCTAATTGAAATTTTCCATAGTAGTACATCACAGTTTAAAACCATAACAATGGTTATTATATATATATTAGTGCGTCGGTTCCGGCAGTTGTAATCGGGCAGGGTTCGATCAGCAGTATTTGAAAGATTACTCTTTAAAAGCAATACATTTATTCGTGAAACATAATTACATCCGGATTGCATGTTATTTCGTCATCAACCCGTGCCAAGGCTTGCCCAGTGGAAACGCACCCCTCCTACTTCTAATGCTTTTCTGGTAGATTGCCAGTGGTTAAAAGTTATTAAAGCAAAATAAATACGTTGTGTAGATTTTATGTGTCAACGTGTGAAAATATATTAAATATAAATGAATTGTAGCAAGGGTGGTTATACAAGTTTTCATGATTTCGCAATGATGATGATCTCTTTAAATTAAATTCGATTAGATGGTTATAAAGTAATCCACCCTCTCGGTGTAGTTATAGCCCTAACAACATCTTATTATAAAGCGTATGATCGTACGATCTTGGTACTTTGCTTTTATGACATTAAATAAACCTCTGCCAACTTATCAACATTTTTATCAAGTAAATCCTTTTTGCATAGCTGTTATCATTAAAAGTATTTGTAACCTGTAATACAGTATATAAAACAACAGCAATGAAGACATAACCATATACGTTAATGTTCAAATTCGTTGTGGTAAAAATGACGATAGAGTTGACCCTTAGCAGTGCTGCATTACACAATAGTAGTTAATAGTGAGCTGGTTTTAAGAAGTATTCTAAGACAAATTACTATTATTACTGGAAAATATCGTTTCTTAAAGGCAGCATTTGGAATTCTATTTCGAACCGATATACAGTAAATAATCTTTATTTAATACTCTCTGTGATGACAAAAATATGTATAATTGCACACAGCAGACACAGTGGCGCAGTTTGCATGAAAACTAGACTTGGAGATCCATATGGTTGGGTATGCAAACTGTTACCTTTGCATGATTCAGTCACGAAGGCTTCTAAACCGTTGTGTTTTATGTTTTCTAGTTGAAAAGGCGGTAATTGGACAAGGCTGGATCGTGATGATTTTGGGCACTAGCACTGGTTTGCAACGTGTCAGTTGTACAAATGAATAAAGGAGGTCTGCTAGTTAGTCCAACATGTTTTGGCTGTAGAGATGTTAAAGTGGGATGATGCTGGAGATGACTGTAGAAAGTAACTAAATCAGCACTCTGGCAAAAAGTGCATAATGATCACCTTTTTTTAGCCATTAAAAATGAGATAAAACGTAGTGGCATGAAAAGTTAAGCATTATGAAAGCAGTCAACAATAATTTATGCATCGTCAAAATTAAACTCCAAAAAATTGTTTTAATTGTGAAGTTATTTTTATTTGATTTTAATACAATAAAAATATATAATATAAATGTTTCCATCATGTCACATTTAAATACAAAATTGAAAAGACATAATAATTAACACAATTTATTCATTCATACAATATTGTTCTAAATAAAATTAACATTAAAATATTTTGTCATTCTTGCCATTCAGGCTTGCAACACATTTCAAAAAAAGTTGGGACAGTACAGCATTTACCACTTTGTACAGTTCCCCTGTCTTTTAACAACACTTAAAAGACGTTTAGGCATTGAAGAAATCAAGTGACTAAGTGTTGCAGGTGTTAGTTTGTCCCATTCTTCCTGCAAACAACGTTTTAGGTGCGCAACAGTACGGGGTCTTCGTTGACACATTTTTCGTTTCAAAATGCGCCAAACATTCTCTATAGGAGACAAATCAGGGCTGCAGGCAGGCCAGTCAAGCATCTGCACCCTCTTCTTACGCAGCCATGCCTTTGTTATGCGTGCAGTATGTGGTGTGGCATTGTCTTGCTGAAATAAGCATGGGCTTCCCTGGAAAAGACGTCGTCTTGAAGGCAGCATTTGTTCCTCCAAAACTGAGATATACTTCTCAGCATTGATGGTGCCATCGCAGAAGTGCAAGTTACCTTTGCCGAAGGCACTGACACAACCCCATACCATGACAGACCCTGGCTTTTGGACTTGTATCTGGTAACAGTCTGGATGGTCCTTTTCCTCTTTGGTCCGCAGCACACGGCGTCCATTTCTTCCAAAAAAGATGTGAAAAACCGATTCGTCTGACCACAATACACGTTTCCACTGCACTATGGACCATCCCAGATGCCTCCGAGCCCAGAGAAGTCGACGGCGCTTCTGGATACTATTTATGTAGGGCTTCCTTTTGGCACAGTACAGTTTTAGCTGGCATTTCCTAATGAAACTACATACTGTAGTGCTTGAGAGTGACTTCCTGAAGTAGTCCTGAGCCCACGCAGTTATATGATTTATTGATGAATGACGGTTTTTAATGCAGTGCCGTCTGAGGGCTCGGAGATCACGGCCATTCAGTTTAGGCTTGCGCCCTTGGCCTTTGCGCACGGTAATTTCTCCAGATTCCCTGATTCTTTTCATTATGTTATGCACTGTAGAGGGAGAAATGCCCAAATCTCTTCCTATCTGTCTTTGAGAAACGTTTTTCTTCATCATTTCAAAGATTTTTGCCCGCACTTCGTGGCAAACTGGCGATCCTCTGCCCATCTTTGCTCCTAAAGTAGTAGGCCTTTCCTCGATGCTGCTTTTGTACCGAATCATGATTGCAATCACCTGTTAACATCACCAGTTTCAAATCACATTATTTAGTTATTATACCTCATTACTACCCCTTAATTGCCCCCATCCCAACTTTTTTTGGAAGGTGTTGCAAGCCTGAATGGCAAGAATGGATATTTATTTACAAATCAAATGATGTTGACAAAACAAAACATGAATTATTTTGTGTTCATACTGTCTGCAGTGAAATAAAATTTGAGGAGAATTTATAACTTGCTTTTTTCTTTTTTTATTCACATTTTCCACACTGTCCCAACTTTTTCTGATTTGGGGTTGTAAATGAAGATTTAATCCAGTAATCTTTAAATCACAAAGTACTCTATGTGTAGTATGTTATTAGGTTCAGACAATTGTGAAGACATTTATTTTCCTAGCTTGCTCCATTGAACTTCATCCTTAGAATTCATTACTTCCAAGCCTTGTTTTACCAGAGGAGGTCAATCCTTGTATTAAAAAATCCTCCATTAACTATAACAGTTTTGCTATCATAAAATTACAGTAACTGTAAATGTATTCCAAATTTGGGAAACCCAGAATACTTTGGTTATTCTCATATTAACAGCTGTCCTAAGTCTTACTTTTGGTAGTTCTGGTAGTTATGTTGCATTTAAATCAATGCTTCCCTCTTGATATCATGTTTCCCTGTTCCCTGACACAGTTCCTTTTAACTTTAAATACATACAGCCTTTTACTGGGATATGTTGTAAAAGTACCCCTTAGTATTTTTTTTTTCTTATTTTTATTGTCTTTAGTCAACAACAACAACAACATTATTTATATAGCACATTTTCATACAAATAATGTAGCCCAAAGTGCTAATCATCAATGTTAAAACAGCAGAAGACTTTCATAAATTGTCAGAAAGGGAAAACATCAGTCAGTCTGCTTACAGACAATTTTCAAATCTTTTTTGTCCTCTTTTAATTTCAGCATATGTATTCTACACTTTTACAGTGTGCCCGCCTCAATTTTGCCAAACACAGCTCATCAAGGTTAAGAACAACAGAGTAGAAAATAACATATTTTTGTAATTATTTTGCATCTTCTTGTAAATGGCAAAAGGTTCATTAAGAAATAACTAGATCTTCTGGTGATCTTGAAAATAATGTACAGTACTTAAAGTCTTAAAGCTCTTGTTTGACCAGTGCAGTATGGCTTACACTGTTCCTTTGCTCTTACGTGCTGAATCTATATGCGTCATGCACACAAATGTGCTAGATTTAGCATAACATTACATTCTCAAGTCTTTGTAATCCAGTTCAGTTTCACAAGTGTCCAGAGCATGTCCTGGCTTATAACAGCCATCGCACAAGACACATACCCACATGAGACCAAATTGAAGTTGCAAGTTAACCTAATTTTCAAATGGGGGAAAAACCCATACAAACACAGGGATAATGTGTAGACTCCACAATGGCAGGGACCAGGTGTGAATTGTGAAGCCTGGATACTGGATCATCAAGGGAGGAGCTCTTGCCACTTTGTCGTCCATTAGCCAGGTATAAGAAGACTTAATTTATTTCCGCTTGATCCAATTTAGAGTTCTGGTCTAGATGGAGCCTGTGCTGACAGTATCAAGCCTGAGACAGAAACCAAACCTCACTGGTAATCTATTATAGGATGTCTTATGCATACAGTACATCTAGATTCACTCTACTAGCTTGAAATCGACCAATTTGACCAAACAAACATTTCAATAGAAGAAGAATGGTAGCGACCTGGAGGAAAAGCTAAAAAAAGGAGTCTGTGTAAGGGCCGTTTTATACTTCACGCTCAGAATGCGTATGTGCACGCATCATGGCTGCCACACATTCCCAGCCTTCGTTTGATGTGTCCTCTGAGCACATCCTCAGAAATTAACGCAACATATGCTCGAGTTGCAGTATCAGCAAAAAATTGGAGGGCGCAATGTATTCAAGTTGAAACATGACATCAGGAGTCTTTTGCTGTCTGTCACATGTTGACAGTAAACAGCCGCTTTGCAGATCCAACAGGATCGATGTGCGTCCTTTGATGTTTGATGAATGATTCGATGTGGTGAAGCAAAATGCCAACATACAAATGCATTCGTGGTGCTTTTATATTCAAGCGTCACATATTCCCAATCATAATGACGTGATGCATTTTAAGGTTTCACATACCATCTTTTGTGTGTCCTTTTTTTTTTTTTATTTTTTTTTTTTTTTTTTTTTTGCACCTACACAGCAGCATCAGAATGTACTGCAGCGTATTTGAGCCACAGAGAAAAAAAAAATTAGGGACACACTGAAAAGGTCTTTTTTTGTGATTAAAGTGGAAATTTTGGCTTTAATCTCATAGTTTATTTTATCATTAAAGTAGACTGTCGTAAATGTCATCTTAAAACCGACCCAGTTGTTAATCGCTATGTGCTTTTGGGGCTTCCTCCTGAACTGACAGCAGTGGCTAGCAGCAATTGCAACACAGAACATATTTAATTTATAAAATTCCAGCTCTCTGCACATTTAGAATCCTAGAATGTAATAATTAAACATCCATCCTTTTCACAGATATTGTGGCCAGGTGTCCTCAGAATTTAATGGATGTTTCAGGCAATTCACAACACAACGAAGCTGAACATTTTCTCACCATGGTGATATCTCGTCTGCCACCTGGTGGAATCTTCCAGATTTATGTAAAGTACGTGCGCAAGTATAAACAGTACAATGCTTGCGTAGCAGTAGTGTCCACAGACATACACTTCACGACGCATGAAGTATGAGCCCAGCCTAAACACACAAGCAGCAATATTATTAACTAAGCATTCATGCTTCCAAAAAAATAACCAGCCAGTGACATGGTAATGAAAGTGAAGGGAGAGAAAGACCAATGAGGAAAGTCAGGCTAAACAATTGTTTAAGCTATGTTGCGTGCCAGGAGACCAAATGTTCCATACAGTTACTAGTGCCTGGGTAATGTCGGTTATGGGGTATAAGCTATTTATGGACCTGAAATAGGAACCATATGTTCTGGAATTAGATGCAAGTATACTGTACAGTTATGTCATTGATTATAATGATGAATTTGGTGAGGTGGTACCGTTTAGGATGGTAGTTACACACTGGACAAGATTATTGAAGTAAGTGTAAAGTGGATAAATATGAAAATGAATGACTCACCTGAATGGTATATATAAGTTTATGGGAGTATGCATGTATATGTCCTAGTTTCATGAATATTTAGTGTGTGTGTGTGTGTGTGTGTGTGTGTAATATATACATATATATATAATAATGTGTACTGATTAATTGTTTAGATAGTATCCATTTTATGGGTTTAGTAAGATAATTCTTCATTAATTGTATTACATGGAGCTCATGTAGCATAATAGTCGTATTTAATAGTATGGGGGAATTTGAATTAATGGTTTATGTTGACTGTATACATGTAATTCTATAGTTAATTCATAGTATGTAATGGAAATGGGGTAGGGAATTTTATGTTGAGGTTTAAGTTATGTACTGTGTTGTAATAGGTATTATATTAATAAATCGTTACATGGTTTATGTAGGCAATAATTTAATGTTTGTTTTAATAATAGGTCTTATATTCATAATACTTGTCATTTAAGTCCCTCTAAATATTATTCCTTGTGCTATTGGTTTTGAAAAGCTACACTTACCTTCTGGTGGCAGCAGGTGGTGCCCTTGTATAATTTCTTGTAAATTCTTAGGCTACTTGTATTGAACTGACTGGAGTAGACACTGACATACTCTCATAACTATTTGCAAGCCCAGACTGGTTAATAATATTAAAATTGTGTGGATGTATTCTGTCAAATATTATTCCACTTCAGATTTCTTCAGTATTGATGAGACTTAACAAGACTGGGCAGTATGGTGAAATTATTTTTATACGTTGTTTATACCTAAAACCTTTTTTTTTTTTTTTTTTTAGACTAAACCCCGTATCTGTTGTATTCATCAAACCAACTGCCATAATTAGATGTTAAAAAGTCGGTAAAGGTTATGCCAGAATTGACTGTAGGTTTCCTGAACTTTGGACAAAGATAAGGTTTAAACTGTAACCAAGGTTTAGAAATATGTATAGACAGTGGCCACATTATCACCATTATAAAGGACAATTTAATTTGACTGCTGTAAGATTTAAGTGTTTCTTTTTATATTTTTTTTTAAAATTAAACTTTGTACTATTTTGATGATCTCACGATTGGCCATACTGCAAGTGTGTAGCTTAGTGTCTGTTCAAGAAATTGACAGCAGGTGGCAGAGAAGCCTCGGATTTGTCAGTTATCCAACACTGAAATTGCATTAATGATTATTTGTAATTAGTCTTTCTAGAATGATGTTCTTGGAAATAACTTCTGGCAACTAATATAATGCATAATCTTTTTTTCTGTTGCTAAGTTAAATGCACTTTGTGAATTTCTTGATAGCATTTTGCAGTGTTCATTAACTGTTATAAGTAACTAGGGGGCTCCGCCCCCTGCTTGCTTCGCTCGCCAACCCCTGGTGTTGGGAAATTACAAAGAGCGTGATGTATGAATGAGATATAACATAGTGTGAAGGTGTAGATGACGCATATAGGAAGCAAATAAAGTTGTCCATGTCCAAAAACGGGCTCAGAGAGGTAGATGCCAACCTTGTCCATGGTCTGTCCTTGTGATTTGTTGATGGTCATGGCAAAGGCAGGTTTAATGGGGAACTGTTGCCGTTTAAGTGTAAAAGGTAATTCAAGGTCAGAACTTGTAAGGTCAATTCTAGGAATTAGAACAGTATTGTTAGCATGTGATCCTGTAAGAAGTTTTGCTTCAATAACATTGTGTGTCATGGTGTTGACGACTAAACGTGTACTATTGCATAAACCCTGTGTAGTGTTAAGGTTTCTTAATAGGATGATTATTGTTCCGTTTTTAAGGCTAAGATTGTGTTGTGGTAATCCGGCTGGGTTAATAGTGTTCAAATATTCTAAGGGGAAATTAAGATGGTCATTGTCGTCATCAGAGTCAACTTTGTCAGAGCTTAGAAAGAGCTGTGCCTCTCCAGGAAGTAATGAAATGACCTGGTTATTAATGTGATCAACATTAATATTTTTTGGACATAATATAGTTCGTTGTGTTAAAAGGGGTATCTGGTGTAATGAGATTGCTGTTCCAAATATCTCTGTAACTAAGTCGTCGCAGATAAAGGGTTGAGGAATTGTAATAATATCTGGGTGAAGTCCATCTGTATTGGTGAGTGTACCATCTCCCAGTTGTAACAACCAATTGTTATATTCGGGATCTGGACATCGCATGTTTTGTACCAACTGTATCTTTTGAAAGCAATGCCAATTGTCTGCGTATTTTAAGGAGGACTGAACAATAGCTGAGCGCATGGCATGTGGAACAATAGCTAAGCACTGTCTAAAATCTCCTCCTAATAAAAGTACCTTTCCTCCAAAGGGAATATTATTATTGATCAACGTTTGTAGAAGTTTATCAATGGTGTTGAGTAAGTGACTGGATGCCATTAGATGCAAAAGCAAATGAACTATTGTAGGATCTAATGCAGTTCATAAAGTTTTTACTTTCAGGTACTTCGTTAGTTAGAAGCTTCTGTAGATATGAAGGATATGAATGTAAAGGAGGCAGTCTAATTTGACCCTTTTGACAACAACGTGTAAATTCATTACTTTTATTGCCAGTTGTTTCTTCAGGGAAGTTAAGTGAATGACAATGATTGTAAATGACATTTATTAATCCCGTTGTAGGCGCCGACGTGTATTGTTTTTTTTCATGCGGGTTCGTGTGTTTGGTCCCGTCACTCGAGCCGTATCGTTTTGTACCCGTGATCGTGAATTCATGACTTGTTTGTTCTTCAGCGTTAGAAATATGGATAAGTAATAAGGAGGATCACACTCACTGTTAATATGGAGCCTTTTCTGTGGATGAACGGTTAATAGTGCATCAGTGTAATGAGATCAACCTATGCTGCATAATTTGAATGTGTTCAGATGACGTATGTTTAATACGGACGGTTCGTTCAGTAATGGGGCTTTGTGTCTCATTTCTTATTTATGTTAGTGTGGTCGTGGGTCTGAATCCTCCTTTTTGTGTATGTTTCGTGTGCTATGTCCGTAGTCTGTCCCGTTTCGTGTCCAATGGGTTTGTGTGGCGCTCGCGTCTGACTTCTTAGCGCCGCCGTCTGACTCCTTTTTTCTGTGTGCTATGGGCGCGGCACCTCAGTTTTTATTTTACGTTGCTTTCCATCCGGTTTCCGTTGCTTGGAAGGGGGGTTTTGTGGGGGCACGTGCGCAGTACGTCTTTTGCGTCCACGGCCCATGTCCGGATGTCCCTGCGTCCATCCGGTTTACCATTCTCGTTTAGTAATATGGATACTAGCCAAGTTACTGGGCAAGAAAGTGGAAAGGAGGAAAAGTCCAAAGTAGTTACAAATGATATATTACCAAACTTTCTTTGCATACAATATGCTGCAAATAATCCAGAATAGAAACTAATAACTCTGGAAACATTCTGGCCTTGGGCCATAACAAAAACAGTGAGAGAAATGCCTGGTTAAAGAAAAAATTTTAAATGTAGTGGGTGGAAATGTGAAATTGAGCTTAGGTTTCTTGGTTGAGGTAAGTGTAGTAACCATCACACCACCATTACAAATAACACAATGTATCTCAATTTATAGAACACTGTTTAAAAAAAAAAAAAAAATGTTTTTTAAACTACTCGCTGTACATCTGAGCCACCGTCAATGGAAGGCAAGGCTGAAAGTTGTATAACAGAGTACTAACAAATGGTTGTGCTTTATACAGAAATTAGGGGACTTGGTTGGGTTACTTCTTATTATGCTTAATGTAATTGTTGTGTAGTTGTATAGTAATTATGTCTTTGGTTGTTTTTTCTTATTGTCAGAAATCATAATTTTCCTATTATGGAATTGAGTAAACAAGTTATCTTGGGATAAAAAAAATATTTGAAAGTGAATTGAAATTGTGTCTGTGGATGACTTATTGTTTGGGATACATCAGGGTTTGAATTTTGGAGCGGGATTATGTAAATGGTGCCTCTTGTTTAAAATTTTTGCATGGTTTAACTTAATGTTCCCGGAAAATCTTGCTTCTCACTCAAAGCAGTAAAGGCTTTGGTTATTGCCATCCCCTTATGGAATTAGTTCAGAAATAAATACACATGATTAGTTCATGCTTATTTGCAATCATTTTAACTTGTAGCAAAATGCATTTGAATGAGGAAATTAGAACTGATAGTGAGAATAATTTCACATGGGTGTTATGAACATGGCTATTGTTGTCTGTTCCAAAATCCAATCATTTTCAAGGTAGCAGGAAGCAGGTGTCTATGCTGACTACACTGAGTCCAAGCAGCACCACACTTACTTATATGGGGGTTATCATATCATATCATATATGGGATGTGCAAGAAAAACTGGTGTATCAGGAGGTAAAAATCAAGGCAAGGCAAATTTCACACCAGTGCCAAATGCCTGTCTGTGTACCTGTGCCAAGTTTACAACAATAATGAAATGAGCTGTTCCATATGTTTATTTCAAAGTAAGATTTAGTGCTTAACACAGGTTTACTGGCCAGACATGCATTTGGCAGTTCATAATTCAAGCATGAAGAAATTTTCTCTCATGATTTGATATGTAATCTGTAGTACCCTAAGTTCTTGTCTATAAGCCGCGGCTTATCTAAGGAAAAAAGTTGTGAAAATGAAAAAATAGAATATCGGCTTATACAGTAATCCCTCCTCCATCGCGGGGGTTGTGTTCCAGAGCCACCCGCGAAATAAGAAAATCCGCGAAGTAGAAACCATATGTTTATATGGTTATTTTTATATTGTCATGCTTGGGTCACAGATTTGCGCAGAAACACAGGAGGTTGTAGAGAGACAGGAACGTTATTCAAACACTGCAAACAAACATTTGTCTCTTTTTCAAAAGTTTAAACTGTGCTTCATGACAAGACAGAGATGACAGTTCTTTCTCACAATTAAAAGAATGCAAACATATCTTCCTCTTCAAAGGAGTGCGTGTCAGGAGCACAGAATGTCACATAGATAGAGAAAACAATCTCTAGCAAACAAATCAATAGGGCTGTTTGGCTTTTAAGTATGCGAAGCACCGCGGCACAAAGCTGTTGAAGGCGGCAGCTCACACCCCCTCCGTCAGGAGCAGGGAGAGAGAGAGAGAGAGACAGAGTTTGTTTTTCAGTCAAAAATCAATACGTGCCCTTCGAGCTTTTAAGTATGCGAAGCACTGTGCAGCATGTTGTTTCAGGAAGCTGCACAAAAGATAGCAACGTGAAGATAATCTTTCAGCATTTTTAGACTAGCGTCCGTATCGTCTAGGTGTGTGAACAGCCCCCCTGCTCAATCCCCATACGTCAGGGTCACAGATAGTCAGCGCAAGAGAGAGAGAAAAGTAAGCAATCTAGCTTCTCAGCCATCTGCCAATAGCGTCCCTTGTATGAAATCAACTGGGCAAACCAACTGAGGAAGCATGTACCAGAAATTAAAAGACCCATTGTCCGCAGAAATCCGCGAACCAGCAAAAAATCCGCGATATATATTTAAATATGCTTACATATAAAATCACAATTTAAATGACCGCTACGCGCGCGTGTTGACTCGGCGACACCCAGAGCAGAAAGAACGCGCTCCGGCCGCTCCAACCGCGCCATGTGGGGAGTGAGAGAGACGCCAATATCTCACACTCTCTCTCCCCTTAAAGAAATTAAATGGGTGCGAGTGAGACAACTGACCTCCCTCGCTTCTATTAGTTATAGGTTATAGTACGTTCGGCTTATCCATGAGTCCGGCTTATCTATGATAAGATTTTATTTTAAAAATTCGTATGATTTTTGGTCTCCGGCTTATACACGAGTCCGGCTTATAGACAAGAACCTAGGGTAATTGCTGAGACAGTTAGCAAGTCTGCTAAAATGATTTGTAGTCTATGACATTTTAAACTTGAATTTTTATTTTATTAGTCTTTAGCAGGTTAACAACACTTATTAATGTCTGCATATGCAAATATCTATAAATGTCACATACGTAAACAGAAATGCCAGTAGGTACATTTATAACATGTACATGGTATGATAATCACGTATACCATAATGATCATATTGTTCATTATAAACCCTATTCTGAAATCTCCCATTTGTTATCACATTGACAGGATATCCACCCTCTTGCAACACTTGGAATTCAGACTGGTACATTTGAAAATGTAGCATTGAAAGCTTGAGTGGGGTGAAGTGGGACAAATAAAAAAAAATCTTAACCATTTAGAACAAGTGTGCAATTATGACAAAAAACTTTATAGTGAATATAGGATTGTTTGACTTTTTTTTTTTTTAAACTTCCCACGAGATAGCACTCAAGCAGCCTAAACAAGATTGCAGTATCTTTTTCAGCAATAGTCCTGTCTGGCTGAGCTTTTGTTATTTTGATTTGCTAAGATAAACAGGGTTCTGCATAAACAGCAGTCCAATCAGTACATTTAAAAGTGTTAGCCAGCAGAATTGGGGTTTAGAAAATATTAATTCAACTGACACAGTGCATGTACAAGTTACTCATACTGTTTTTTTTTTTTTTTTTTTTTTTTATTTCAAAGCTTTTTTATATGGTGCACTTTTAATCACTACTCATTTTTCACACATGGTTGCTTTCTAAAAGCTGATACATGCATATAGCTATTCATTGCTTGTTTTGAACATGTTCAATACTCCCAATATGCATCAACTCCTCCATTTCAATACCTTTTAGTATTTTTAATTAGAATTTCTGTTTGTTGAAAATTTAATGAAGGGGTTTCTTACTTTTTCATCCAACACCTTCTGCTTGATAGAAAAACCCATGTTTCTCATCTATATTTTAAATATTTTGCTACCATATCAGGTGTTTTTCTTCATTATTCTTGTTCTTGGAATTATTGGAAACAGAACTATTTTTAAAACACTTGCATGTTATTGAATTATTAGGGCCTTCCTTTAATTATACCCATATATTATGTTAACCATTGTCTTAATTTTCCGTGACTTTTGATCTTCTAATGAAATGTAGACCTAAGACATAAACAACAACATAAACTATTAGCATTCTGTTAATGGCAGCACTATTTAAAGATATGAGACTTGACTTTTAAGCCTTTCGTGTCCATGAAAGTGTTTCAGCATTTTGAAATGCAGCATCAGAGTTAAACCTTCCCCTTTGTATGCACATTAAAACATCATTTTATATGTTCTCACTATAGTTTAACCAAATTCCTTTGTCATTACTAAGAAAAACAATGAAAATGAAAATGAGAATCCAGTACTTCAGTCAATTGCCCACAAATGACATTGTGTACTGTTTTGGAAGTAGGAAATAAGTGTTCTTTGGCTTACCTGCACTATCCAGTGTCTCTCCTTCTTTATTCAAAGTAAAGAATTATTAACTTTGCAATTCTAATATTTTACATTTCACAATATAAGTTAATGTACACAGTATAGCTGTGGAACAGATTATTAAATGACTGTGGCTGTTTACAAGTTCCGAAAAAGAAAACTGGAGACTATTGAAAAATAATATCGAACTTGCACAGTTTGTAAGCTATTTTTCAATTGTAAAACTATAGTTTCCTTTTAATGTTTCAGACCAGGGGGCTCTGCCCCCTGCTCGCTTCGCTCGCCAACCCCCGTGCAGGCACCATGCACCAACCACTTTGCGTCTCTGCCGCTCGCATATGGGTAAGCGGATGTACAATTTAAAAAGATTGTTATTTTCATGGGAACTGTTACATATGCATAATAAAACTAAGTATTTTACATTACGAGTAATTAACCATAGTTTAAATTTAGTAAAACGTAATAAATTGAAATAAAATTATGTTTCATGTTGCGTTAGAGGTATTCGTTGAGTTATATATGTTTTTGCTCTGTTTGGCTTTAAAATTAACACACAAATACTTTTTAAACTTCTGTCTTTGATACCTCTGTCTTTCGAAACTATTATCGCTGACAATTCGTCACATGTTCGTTTATTATAAATGCGACCGTGATCTTTCAGATTCATATAGAAATCCAAGAAAACGCCTTTGTCCATGTTTTGCAGATAAATTTTGTGTAAAGTGCGAAACTTTTGGACATATGGATTTGTATCCATTATTGGCTGTAGAATTTCTAATCCGTCCGATCATGTAACTCTTTCAATTCTATGTTGCATCACTTCTCCGTGGTCATAAATATAACCTGACTGAATTGCAGTTTCTAGAAATGATATGCTAGCTTGCTGCAACTTTAGAGCATTGCAACCTGAAGTGGTATTACTTAACAGAATTCTGTTCTGTTCTTAACGGCTCTGTGCACACCCTTCTGTCATGTAGTCTGTCAAACGTAGCCTATGCATATTGGGGTTGTATAATTTAATTACATTTACTTATTTGGCTGACACCTTTATCTAAGGCGACTTACTTTTGAGATACATTTTTTTTCTCTAATCGTAGCACAGGCAGGTCAAGTGACTTGCTCATGGTCACACAGTGTCAGCAGCGGGATTTGAACCCACAACATCAGGGTCTGAAGTCCATAGCCTAAACCACTATGCCACACAGTTTATTGAGTCTTCTTCTTCTTTCGGCTGCTCCCATTAGGGGTTGCCACAGCGGATCATCTTCTTCTATACCTTTCTGTCCTCTGCATCTTGTTCTGTTACACCCATCACCTGCATGTCCTCTCTCACCACATCCATAAACCTTAGACCTTTCTGTTTTTCTCTTGCCTGGCAGCTCTGTCCTTAGCATCCTTCTCCCAATATACTCAGCATCTCTCCTCTGTACATGTCCAAACCAATGCAATCTCGCCTCTCTGACTTTGTCTTCCAAACAGTCCAACTTGAGCTGACCCTCTAATATACTCATTTCTAATCCTTTCCATCCTCGTCACACCCAATGCAAATCTTTAACTCTGCTACCTCCAGCTCTGTCTCCTGCTTTCTGGTCAGTGCCACCGTCTCCAACCCATATAACATAGCTGGTCTCACTATCGTCCTATAGACCTTCCCTTTCACTCTTGCTGATACCCGTCTGTCACAAATTACTCCTGACACTCTTCTCCACCCATTCCACCCTGCCTACACTTTCTTTTTCACCTCTCTTCCACAATCCCTATTACTCTGTACTGTTGATCCCAAGTATTTAAACTCATCCACCTTCGCCAACTCTACTCCCTGCATCCTCACCATTCCACTGACCTCCCTGACATTTACACACATGTATTCTGTCTTGTTCCTACTCACCTTCATTCCTCTCCTCTCTAGAGCATATCTCCACCTCTCCAGGGTCTCGTCAACCTGTTCCCTACTATCGCTACAGATCACAATGTCATCAGCAAACATCATAGTCCACGGGGACTCCTGTCTAATCTTGTCTGTCAACCTGTCCATCACCATTGCAAATAAGAAAGGGCTCAGAACCAATCCCTGATGTAATCCCACCTCCACCTTGAATGCATCCGTCACTCCTACCGCAGACCTCACCACAGTCACACTTCCCTCGTACATATCCTGTACAACTCTTACATACTTCTCTGCCATTCCCGACTTCCTCATATAATACCACAACTCCTCTCGAGGCACCCTGTCATATGCTTTCTCCAGATCCACAAAGACGCAATGCAGCTCCTTCTGGCCATCTCTATACTTCTCCATCAACACCCTCAGAGCAAACATCGCATCTGTGGTGCTCTTTCTTGGCATGAAACCATACTGCTGCTCACTAATCATCACCTCACTTCTTAACCTAGCTTCCACTACTCTTTCCCATAACTTCATGCTGTGGCTCATCAATTTTATCCCCCTGTAGTTACTATAGTCCTGCACATCCCCCTTATTCTTAAATATCGGCACCAGTACACTTCTTCTCCACTCCTCAGGCATCCTCTCACTTTCCAAGATTCAATTAAGCAATCTGGTTAAAAACTCCACTGTCATCTCTCCTAAACACCTGCATGCTTCCATAGGTATGTCATCTGGACCAATGGCTTTTCCATTCTTCATCCTCTTCATAGCTATCCTTACTTCCTCCTTGCTAATCCGTTGCCCTTCCTGATTCACTATCTCCACATCATCCAGCCTCTTCTCTCTCTCGTTCTCTTCATTCATAAGCCTCTCAAAGTACTCTTTAAGTCTGCTCAACACACTCTGTTAGCTTGTGAGTACGTTTCCATCTTTATCCTTTATTACCCCAACCTGCTGCACATCTTTCCCAGCTCTGTCCCTCTGTCTAGCCAATCGGAACAGGTATTTTTCTCCCTCCTTAGTGTCCAACTTCTCATACAACTCATCATACGCTTTTTTTTTAGCCTTCGCCACCTCTCTTCACCTTGCGCCTTATCTCCTTTTACTCTTGTCTATTTTCTGCATCTCTCTGACTATCCCACTTCTTCTTTACCATCCTCTTCCTCTGTATACTGTTCTGTACTTCCCCATTCCACCACCAGGTTTCCTTTTCCTCCTTCCTCTGTCCAGATGTCACACCAAGCACCCTTCTTGCTGTCACCCTTACTACATCTGCTGTAGTTTCCCAACTGTCTGGTAATTCTTCACTACCACCCAGTGCCTGTCTCACCTTCTGTCTAAACTCAACCTTGCAGTCTTCCTTTTTCAACTTCCACCATTTGATCCTTGGCTCTGTCCTCACTCTCTTCCTCTTCTTGATCTCCAGCGTCATCCTACAGACCACCATCCTATGTTGCTTAACTACACTTTCCCCTGCCACTACTTTGCAGTCTTCAATCTCCTTCAGATTGACTCTTATGCATAGGATGTAATCTACCTGTGTGCATCATCCTCCACTCTTGTACGTCACCCTATGTTCCTCCCTCTTCTTAAAATATGTATTCACCACAGCCATGTCCATCCTTTTGGCAAAATCCACTATCCTCTGACCTTCTTCATTCCTCACCTTGACACCATACCTACCCATCACCTCCTCGTCTCCTCTGTTCCCTTCACCAACATGTCCATTGAAATCCACTCCAATCACCACTTTCTGTCCCTTGGGTACACTGTTCATCACTTCAACCAACTCACTCCAGAAATCTTCTTTCTCATCCATTGCACACCCAACTTGCGGGGCATATGCATTAACAATATTCATCATCACACCTCCAATTTCCAGCTTCATAATCATTACTCTGTCTGACACACTTTTCACCTCCAAAACACTCTTGACATACTGTTCCTTCAGAATAACCCCTGCTCCATTTTTCCTCCTATCCACACCACGATAGAACAATTTGAATCCACCTCTGATCCACCTGGCCTTACTCCACTTTCATTTAGTCTCTTACACGCACAATATATCAACCTTCCTTCTGTCCATCATATCGGCTAACTCTCTTCCCTTACCAGTCATACTGCCAACATTCAAAGTTCCTACCCTCAGTTCCACTCTCTTTACCTTCCTCCTCTCCTCCTGCCTCTGGACACATCTCTCCCCTCTTCTTCTATTTCTTCTTCTTCGGCCAACAGTAGCCCAATTTCCACCAGCACCCTGTTGACTAACAGTACTGGTGGCGGTCTTTGTTAACCCGGGACTCGACCGATCCGATATGGAAATTTGTATTGTCCGCATATTGATTTGGCAAAATTTTACACCGGGAGCCCTTCCTAACGTAACCCTCCCCATTTATCTGGGCTTGGGACCAGCACGAAGAAACACACTGGTTTGTGCACCCCCCTGTGGCTGGGCCACACAGTTTATTGAGTAATTATTCAAAAATGTTTTCACAGCTAAAATACTTCTTAATTAGAGGTTGAAGTTTAAAGTAGAAAATGGTTATTTTCAAAAGACTTCTGTCAAGTTGCTATGGAGTGCATCCTTTATTAACTTAAAATGCACTGTATATGATTCCACCTTGCAATCTCCATTTTATAATCTTGCTTTCCTGTGCACCAACAAATAAAAATATACTGCTTAAAAAAACCTAGGCTACGTTTTCCTACTTTTGGCATAAAGCTCCAGATCACAGCCATGTAAGTAGCAGCATGAGGATTCCTTATAGGTTGCAATCAATTATTAGTAATTTAATTATTTTTAACAAAATACAATATTATATATTTTAATAGATTCATTACAAATGTATACACTTTCTGTATAACCAATGTCATATGAACAAAAATAGATAACAATCGTCTGCATATTTTAATGTAAAATAAATCTAACAACAGATGTTTGTGCGTGTTTTCTGCCTGCTCACCTTTGTTATATATCCTTTTTTCTGAAATTGTTCATTTGTTGGGTTTCTAAAACCTTGATTGTTATATCTTGTATTCATACAAAAAGAAGTAATTATATATAATATTTTTTTAATGAATTTTATTAGGCATGCTCTGTTTTTTTAAGGCCAATACCAATCACCGAATTCTTGTTACTTGATTGGCTGATTCCATTTCTTGCCATTTGTCTAGTTTCATAGAATGACTTCTGTGATTACTTTTTTCAGTTTATTACTCCATTTTATTTAACATAAAGGCTAATATACCAATTGCCTCATTCACTGATTAAACGACTCCACTTGCTGCAAAAGAAAAAAAAAGATGCATATGGGAGCACTAAAACTAAATTACTGTAAACTTTAGAAAAGCAGGGACTGAAAATATTTGTTTTTGTGATCGCCCTTTTTACCAATCACAGATCGTCTTTTTTTGTGAAAAAACGGAGCAGCCATAAATTTTATTTGCTTTGCAGTACTTTGTAGAAACAATCAAAATGAAGTGAACATGTGTCAGAAGAATGTTGTTTTCACTTGTATGTAATCAAAGATGTTAAAAGTCAGCGTATTGTGCTGTGTGATGTTATTTTAACTGTCTTATCAAATGTGTAGCACCAACATCTTCTCTTTAGTTCCATTCCGACTGTCATTTTCCTGATACATGTTGCAGTTAATATATCCTTCATTTTCACACACTTTAACGTACTTCCACACAGCAGACATTGTAGTAGAAAGCAGGCTCTGTGTTTTTTTTTTTTAATTATTAATTTTTTTCTTTATTTTAAGCCCTTCACACTCATCTGTTTACACTAAAGGAGTTTTTTTAATATTCCTGTTCAGTGCATACCCGGCTCTCACACATGCTTACATAGGGGACAGTCATTACACAGCTTTTTAACTTGTTTTGCTTGTATAAGTGCTTTGAGTAGTGAAGAAAGCACTATATAAATGTAAAGGATTATTAATAATAACATTATTACTATTATTATAATAAAGGAAAGCCAGGAAGTGCAGAGCACATAAGCATATCTTACATTTTATTAATTTTAATTGTAAAACTGACTAGTGATTGGCAAGTTATTCACAAATTTGCTGAATGTGAATAATGAGCAAAAACTGGCCATTTCTGACCCACTGCCAAAAAAACAGTGTACAGTAATCCCTCGCTACTTTGTGGTTCACTTTTCGCGGATTCACGACTTCGCGGGTTTTTAAATACAAGTGATTGCCCGCCTATCGCGGAAGTTATGTTCCAGACCCATCAGCAACAGGAGAAAATCCGCGATATAGAAAGACCATATAAATAAACATTTTTATAGTTTAAGCCTTAAAATACCCATCCCACATGCTTTAAACACATGTAAACTTATAAAACACACTTTGTTAACACATATGATATGTGGATGTCGGGCTAAGGATATAAGTAACATCTCACTATTATAAAACATTTTAACTTCACGCAAGACAGTGAGACAGGAAAATAGGTGATGTACAGGCTTTTAAATTATTGACACGCAGAGCGACAAGCAGCACAAAGCCAGCACAAAGTCCACTTCTCCTTAGCGTTCATTCAGCTCCCCACCCCCTTGACAATGCGAAGTGGCAGGAGCGTACTGCGCCTCCAGGGAGGGGGGTTTGAGCGAACGTGCGTTCAGCCCTCACACACCCCCACTTCTCCTCCTCCTTCCGAACACACAGAGCGACAAGCAGGCATTTTGGCAGAAGCAGCACAAAGTCCATTTCTGCTCGGCGTGAGTTCAGCTGCCCCCCTTCACAAAGCGAGTGCAGACACATCGACGTCTGATCGCTGCGTGCAGTGTGCAGTGTTGGTCTGCGGTGTTTAAGAATGTAGAAAGTGTTTAAGAGCATAGGAAGTGTTTATAAGAGTGTGGGAAAGGTTAACAAGAGAGTGAGAAAGGTTTATAAGAGTGTGGGAAGGGTTTATAAAGCCTTAAAATATGTATAAATAATAAAATAAATATAGGTCGCTACTTCGCGGATTTTCACCTATCGCGGGGGGCTCTGGAACGTAACCCCCACTAAAGTGGTTGACATACTTGGCAGTCAGGGACCAGAAAGTGGTGGCCAATGGCAACCTGGCAGCTGTTAATACTGAGCCCTGGTAAGTGTAAGGGCTTGTTTAAACTACACGCTCAAAACGCGTATGTGCACGTATCATGGCTGCCACGCGTTCCCAATGTTCATTTGACATATCCTCTGAGAATGTCCTCAGAAATTAATGTGACACATGTGTGAGTTGCAGCACCAGCAAAAAGTCAGTGTGATAAAAGTCGGATTGTGACGTCAGAGTCTCTGTTTACTATCTACATGTGACAGAAAGCTGTTTTGAGGATCCTCTGGGATTGATCTGCATGCTTTGATGTTTGATGAATGGTTTGATGTGGTGAAGCAAAATGCTGACATACAAATGCATTTGTGGTGGTTTTATATTGAAGTGTCGCATTCATATTCCCCATCATAATGACACGATACATTTTAAAGGTCTCAGACTTTCTGTAAACACAGATTGTCTAAAGTGGACAGAGACATTATGCTGTTGTTCTAGTATAGTTCTGTATGTCATCACCTTAAGAGCCATCCATCCATACATTTTCTTCACCCTATTATCCAGGACAGGGTTGTGGGGCAGACGGAGCCTATTCCAGCAGTCATTGCTTGGTTAAGTGGCTAGACTAACCAAAATCTCACACTCCTGCAAATTACCAGATAAACAACCAAAGATATTGAAGCTAATAAGGAAGACATGGAGAATTATTCGTACTAAATCAAGATGGCCATTATTCACTTTAAATTAGGAAGCTTACCAGTAAACAGTCCAAGATCCTGTTCCCTCTGATATTTGGAGGGAAAAAATATCATGGAGGGTGGGTGCGTCCTGGGAGAGTTTTCATTTAATTAAATAAATATATTTGTACTAAAGCAGTTTCTTTTTGGAGCTGTGACGTGTTTCAGAAGCGCGTTGTAGGCGCCTGCGTTCATTGTTTATATCCATGTGGTCTTGTTTTTGTTTTTCTATGGCTGTGTCGTTAGCCAGCAGTCGTTTGCTGACGGCGGCGTATTCGCGTGCTGAAGTGACCATGGCGGCGGATCCGGGCATGGAGGGCTACATTACTAAACGAAGGTGGTATATGCAGTGGTGTGGGCGGTCGTGTTCGGGCGGCTGTACAACCTGGCGTGCACGCTTTACCTCAGGTTTAGTTTACAGGTCGTATCCATACGGGCTCATTTTTGTATTTCTAATCGTTGAGCTTTTTCTTTTTGGAGCCGTGACTCCTTTGCCTCTGCTGTTTCAGAAGCGCGTTGTGGGCGCCTTCGTTCATGGTTTTTATCCATACGGGCTCGTTTTTGTATTTCCATTAGTTGAGCTCTTTCTTTTTGGAGTCGTGACTTCTTTGCTTCTGGTGTCTCTGAAGCGCGTTGTAGGAGCCTTCGTTTATTGTTCTTATCCATGCGGTCTCATTTTTGTTTTTCTGTGGCTGTGTCGTTAGGTAGAAGTCGTTTACTGTTAGGAATCATAATTCAACTTACGTTTAATACTGAATTACCGTTATGTGATTCAAATACGCCACACTGACTGCTGGCACAGTGGATTAGAGCAAGTTTAGTTTACAGGTTGTGTTGTTTGGGCACTACCTACTGACTCTGGGAAGCCGCTGGGTTTGACTCTGGGGCGCTGAGGCGCTCTGCGCATGCGTCTCGGTTAGTCCAGTGTCCGTGCATATAATTATACAACTGTGGTTTAGTAATATAGATTTGCCTTGAAACACTCCTGTCAAGAAACTTCAGTAATTGTTTTCTTCCTAGTGCAATAATGTATTTTAAGCATTTCAGTTCTAGGTGAAGGTTTTGAAATGGGAAAAGTGGCAATTGAAAAATTGATTTTAAACATTGTCCATGCATTTATTTGTAAGAATTGATTTTAAATGTTTCAGAATGCTGCAGATTTTTTAGAATGGTTTAAAAAATATTGCCTTAGTTCCTGTGTCTTTTTGGGATGGGATAGAATGGATGCAACTAAGTAAACAAATGCCATATTTTTATGTAAATGTAACTAAATAAAAGCTTGTAAACTAGTCCATTTTCAGGATAGCAGTCTATTATAGTGAAGGAATTCAGTTCAATTCAGTTTATTCTTACCTGACTTGCCTCTCTTTACATAAACATTTTCAAATACATAATAATTAAAACACATGTAATCAAAATACCAGGCTGAGCAATATACATTGAATTTCTGACATTTGGTACATCTTTGGTGCTGAAGCTGTACTGGACCTCAAGTCTCAAGCAATGTAAGGAGTGAATAACTTTATTAATATGGCCACTACTGAATGCTGAGAAAATAAACAGAATGGAAAAGACTTGTTAAACATCAATCATACTTGATTGCCAATGTTATTAATAAGCAATGTGAAGATATCCTGTCCAAACAATGGAAACAAGCATATGCAGTGTTAAAGTAACACATTTTCAGCTATGATTTAAGTGCATGGATAAATGGGGCATCTTAACTGTTGGTAGGTAGATTAATCCAGAGCCCGTGGTCTATGTAGTTTAAGGATATTTTAGGCATATGGACATTGCCAGTTATATTTATGGATAATACACCATGGGATTTACCTTTTCCTTATCCAAGATTATGCTATACTGACAGTCAATCGTTTTAAAGTGTTAAAGTTATGTTTTTAGATCTATTTGCTAAATGCTCATTAATCTTATGGTCCGATGCTATATGAGTGAGTTCTGCCCCTAAGGTATAAAAGTGCAACAAATCCTGAAAGAGACCAGTCATTTGCAAACTGCAGTCACTCAGTTTAGAGATACCAGTTAACCCAGCTACACAGCTGTGAGATATGGGAGAAAAGCTCATGCAGACAAAGAGTAAACTACAAACAGGACTCTTGATCAAGGGGGAGAGACAACCTTGGGATTAAAAACCAGAAATCTAAATGATGCACAATTGTGTTTCCCATTGGGATTAATAAAGTATCTATCTATCTAAATTAGGAAATTCACATTCTCCAGCAGCAGCATACTGATACAATAAATAATAATAAATTAAAAATTGATAATAATGCAGGTGAAAAACAGACAATAACTTTGTATAATGTTAAATGTTAACGTTTACCCCCCCGGGTGGAATTGAAGAGTCGCATAGTTTGGGGGAGGAACGATCTCCTCAATCTGTCAGTGGAGCAGGACAGTGACAGCAGTCTGTTGCTGAAGCTGCTCTTCTGTCTGGAGATGATACTATTTAGTGGATGCAGTGGATTCTCCATAATTGATAGGAGCCTGCTGAGCGCCCTTCGCTCTGCCACAGATGTCAAACTGTCCAGCTCCATGCCAACAATAGAGCCTGCCTTCCTCACCAGTTTGTCCAGGCGTGAGGTGTTTTTCTTCTTAATGCTGCCTCCCCAGCACACCACCGCGTAGAAGAGGGCGCTCGCCACAACTGTCTAATAGAGCATCTGCAGCATCTTATTGCAGATGTTGAAGGACGCCAGCCTTCTAAGGAAGTATAGTCGGCTCTGTCCTTTCTTACACAGAGCATCAGTATTGGCAGTCCAGTCTAATTTATCATCCAGCTGCACTCCCAGATATTTATAGGTCTGCACCATCTGCACATAGTTTCCTTTGATGATCACGGGGTCCATGAGGGGTCTGGGCCTCCTAAAATCCACCACCAGCTCCTTGGTTTTGCTGTTGTTCAGTTGTAGGTGGTTTGAGTCGCACCATTTAACAAAGTCATTGATTAGGTCCCTATACTCCTCCTCCAGCCCATTCCTGATGCAGCCCACGATAGCAGTGTCATCAGCGAACTTTTGCACATAGCAGGACTCCGAGTTGTATTGGAAGTCCGATGTATATAGGCTGAACAGGACTGGAGAAAGTACAGTCCCTTATGGCACTCCTGTGTTGCTGACCACAATGTCAGACGTGCAGTTCCCAAGACGCACATACTGAGGTCTGTCTTTAAGATAGTCTACGATCCATGCCACTAGGTATGAATCTACTCCCATCTCTGTCAGCTTGTCCCTAAGGAGCAGAGGTTGGATTGTGTTGAAGGCGCTAGAGAAGTCTAGAAACATAATTCTTGCAGCATCACTGCCTCTGTCTAAGTGGGAGAGGGATCGGTGTAGCATATAGATGATGGCATCCTCCGCTTCCACCTTCTCCTGATATGCAAACTGCAGAGGGTCAAGGGCGTGTTGAACCTGTGGCCTAAGGTGGTGAAGCAGCAGCCTCTCCATGGTCTTCATCACATGTGATGTCAGAGCAACAGGCCGAAAGTCATTCAGCTCACTAGGACGTGATACCTTTGGGACTGGGGTGATGCAAGATGTTTTCCAAAGCCTTGGGACTCTCCCCTGTTCCAGGCTCAGGTTGAACTTGTACATATTTATGTTTTTTATGTCTTTGTTCCTGTCAGCATCCCCTTGTAATTTGTTTGCTTTAAAATAACATTCTATGGGTTAAGCAATGCTGATTCCCCGATTTTTTCTTTTTATTTATTTATTTATTTATTTTTACACTGAAGAATGGTTAAAATTTCCCTTCAAAGAGAATGTGAAGTTATATGTGTGTGTGTGTATGTGTGTGTTTATATATGTGTTTATATATTTTCACAAATAATGTATTAATCTTTTAAACAATGTTATTTATTTATTTATTATTTCTTCACAGTCTTGTCCAGACTGAAGATGAGCTTGCAGTGGACAGCAGTTGCTGCCTTTCTATATGCTGAAGTTGTTGCTTGCCTTTTGCTTTGCATTCCCTTCATATCACCAACTAGGTACTGTATCAGAGAGGCTGTGAACTTATTTTGTTATGAAGACTGACTTTACCTTTTAATATTTTTTGATCACAGGAAAAATAACTGGAAATGAGTGTAATTTTTAAAATGTAATCTGGTCCCATTTCAAATTATTATACATTATTTACAACTTAACAGACAATTATTCTGATATTTATAATTATTAGTTGCTTATTAATTTTATGTGATAATTTTTGTAAATACAATACTATAATGACATATTTTTTATAAGTAAATGATTAAGAGTGGAATTCAGTAACACACTATTTAGGTTTAACTTTTAAAAAAATGATTACTGATAACACCCTGATATCAATGAATGCATCTTCATTACACTGCTTTTTCATTTCTTCCGTTGTGAATATATCTTTAGGAATGATCTGTCCAATGTTTTCCCTTCTTTATCACTTACTGTTGAATTAATGATATGGATATGAAACATTACTGTGTATTTGCTTGATTAATTTGATTTCCAAAAAAAATTGTTATGTACGTGTAATTTTCCTTTGCTTCTTCTGTTGAAGTGCTGACTATGTTTGTGATCCAGTTATATATTGATCTTTAAAAAAAAAAGAGATGGAAAGATGATGTTTTAAAAAGTTAATTATTGACTTTTTTGACTAATTCTTTTTAGCTTTCTTTATTTGGCATGGCTGGATGAGCTTAGGTAACTTGACCTGATTATAATTTTGAAGGGAAGTTGCATTCTAAAAGAGCCTCAAAATGATTATCAAAGATGCAGTATCTTTTAGGATTATTTAAAGCTTTAGGCTTGCTTTCAATGTCTCATGTCAGCTGCTGTGGTATTTTAACATCCACCTCGGGCACATATAAAACAGACAAGATACAGATACTCAAAATAGACATTCAGATCTTTGGGTGTTGACTGTGTCCTAATTTTGACCTCCAGCCTTATATTAGATTTTTGAAACTGTTTTACCTGCTTGTTACTGAATTATTGAACTGAATAACTGGCTAACTCTTAGAATTTTGTTTTTTGAGTCTAGGCACATCCTTGAAGCCATTAGTGCTCTTTGTTTATTTCAGCAGTTCTTGGGTGACCTCTTTGGGTTGTTTGGGCTGTGCCAGATTTTAAGCCTAGTGAGAAACAAAAAGCTATTCGTCAGCACTGGATTGAACTGTCCAAGTCAGTGTCTCCATTAAACTAGGATCCTTTGCTTAGGTGTGCTCACACTTGTGCCTTGCATGGAGTCCCAGCCTATCAAGTGTTGGTCAATTCTGAACATGCTGTGAAAATAAAAAGTTTAGAAATTTGATTGATGGTCAAGGAGTAAAGGATGTATGCTACAACTGACTTGGTGGGAGGAAGATTCATTTTATAGTTGTGTTAAAATAATTTTTTAATGATTGTTTATTAAAAAGAAGTATACATTTTAAAGTGCTCTGGTAGAGTCTTGTGATATTTTATAGGTTTTCTTAATGAAGGCTGTTAAATATTTAATGATATTTCCTTACTGATAAATTTAGGCAAGTTTAAAAAAAAAAAAAAGAAAAAAAGATTGTAAATATTGTTGTCTTTAACTATTGCTTTCACATATTTTTCTAAAAATTTTATTTGTTTTCTCATACTACTAGAATTAAAGGAATATTACACCCAAAAATATTTTTTTCTTTTATTTTTTTGTAGTTTTTTAGTGGTGGCTGTGAAAATTTTTTAGTCTTATACAAAATGAGAGAAAAGACTGATGGAACGGAACGGAATGGTGACCAGTTCTGTTCAACAGCAAATGCTGTGAAAAATGTCCATGAAAGAAAAACAACATTTTGCATAACTCCGGTTGCATAATTCACATGTTTGTTATCTATCTGTGTGCTGAAAAGATGCAAAATGTGTGCATATTTCCAGAAAACTCTTGATAGTAGATAAACAGGAAAGATGCATTCCCATAATACTGTCTGTTGAATTGAAGATCTGCCTCTCCCCTTTATTCATCGATCAAGAGTCCTCTTTCAATTCAAGCACACAGCATGCTGAATTTTCAAGTGTTAATAATATTTTAGCAAAAATGTGCAAACATACAAATGGATAGCGTATAATGAATATGGTATTATGCAACTCGAGTTGTGTGAGAATTTCTTTGTCTTTTTTCCATGGATATTTTTTAGATCATTTGCCATTGAACATTACTGTTTTCTCTTGCGTAGCATGAAAACGTGTGATTAAAAATTTGTCAGCCACCACTATGAAACTACATGCTGTAACATATCAAGTAACATATCAAACAAAATATTTTTTGGGTGGAGTATTCCTTTAAAGGTCAGCAAATTAGGCAAGTACAGTGGAACCTCTAGATACGAGTTTAATTCGTTCCAGCACTGAGCTTGTATAGCGAATTTCTCGTATCTAGAACAAACTTCCCCATTGAAAATAATGGAAATCCAGTTAATCCGTTCCGCACCCCAAATATATTAACATAAAAATCAATTTTCCTAATAAATAACACTGATAAATTATATATACTGTAGTCTACCTTTAATAAATAACACTGGTAAATAATATAACTGATTATTAAAACAATCAAAACAGGTGTCCAAAGTGCAGTAGAGCATTCAATAAATCTTTAAATAAATAATCCTTAAAACAGTTGTGAAGTGGAGGTTTAAAATACACAAGAATAACAATCCTTTAACACGAGGTTAAAACGTCAACAGGAAGCAGTCTTTAAAAAACAGATGACAATCCCCGGTGCTTCTTCTCTGTTAGCGTCTCACCTGCTTCTCCCATGCGGGCTCTGCAACTGGCGAGACACTCTTAATGCAGCTGACCTTCTCTACACCGTCCTGCTTCAGCTGTTTGGCTCGCCTGTTCAGCTCACTGTTCAGCTACACGCGAGCCTGCACTCGCTCGCTCTCCCACACTGACTTCCTACTGCTGCCGATTCCTGCTTCTTCCTGCCTCCTCCTGCAACCTCCGTTCTCTCTCCTCTTTTCTTTTACTTCTTCTCCCCCTTAACCGGCTCGCGCTTCTCTATATATGCGGGGAGGACATGGCAGCTGCAGCCCATCAGCCACAGGAACAATCATGGATGTGGGCAGTTTCCCACCTGTGCACTTAGGTGAGAAACGCAGACACCGCAGATCGCCCTGCGGCTCGCTACTGCTACCACGCCCCCTCCCTAAGCCGCGAGCTATACCCACAGCCTGGCTCGTGGCTCGTTACGTGAGCCAATGCTTGTATTTAGATCTGAATTTTTCGCTCATACTTTCCTCGTATTTTGAATTTCTCGTATACAGAGGTGATCGTATCTCAAGGTTCCACTGTATTTAAAAAATCCTGGCTGTCTGTGTCTTTTCATCTGGACAAAATTAGAAAGCCATTTTATAAGCATTTAGGGTACATCCAAAGCACAAAGCTAAATTATCAAAATTATTATTATTATCTCTCTCTCTCTCTCTAGCAATGTAGGTTTTCCTGTCTCTTCTTTCTTTTCAGCCGCCATGTTTTTCTAGCTACTATTGACTGTCAGTAGAAATTAGATGAATTTCTCTATGACACAGCTGTACTTCCTTGTCACATTCTGCCACTACTACACTACCCAGTAGCACTCTGCCTGTTATTTGACCAAAACAAAGATGCTGGCATATAATAAACTGAACTAGCAAATACTATGCAATTTGCTTAGCTTGGGCAGACCTCACATATGGCATTTTAGGAATATATTTTATTAAAAAATCTGGAACATGCTGACAAGTAATTTAGAATGTGTGATAGTAATCATGTAATTTGTACTGGTTATAGAGTTTGGGAGCATTCACTGATAGCACAATGCCACACCCACCACACACCAAACCACCACCTGGATTGGGACCTGAGTGCAGTGGGTGGTGTCTCATGAAGATCAGAAATTGTTGCATCGCCTTTTAGTAATTTATTAACTTGTAAATTAATATAAACTTAATTGTAAGGTTTTAAGATTACTTGATTTTTCTCTTCTTCCAATGGTGGGGGGAAAAAAAGAATAATTTTAATGTTTTGTTTCAAATTTCAGTTACGTTGCTTTACCTTGTAAATATGGTCCTGAAGTTGAGACAATTGCTAAGTGGTATCTTTACCAATAAATGTAGCCGTATGATTAGGTGTTCTGACACTGGGCTTGGAAGTGCCAAGTTGTAGGTTCATTTTCTGAAGCTAGCCTGTGGCCAGAACAGCATCAGTCTGTTATATTGGAATGAAATATTTATATGAATTAAAGTAGGTTCGAGTGATGGCTGTAACTGTCACACTGTAGCACTTTTAGAGCTCTCATGGGATAGATTGACAGTTTCATTTTCAGTACACAAAAGACTGTAGAAAGTAGTGGAATTCAAAATGTCAATTTCACCATGCGCAGTGTGTTCTCAGTAATCATTGATTTTTTTTTTCCCTAGATTTCTAAAACAAGATGCAAATTACTTAATTATTAAATGCTGGTATGAGTTTAGTATTGATTACACAGTTTCTACAAGTAGGTCTTATGTTTTGATGTTATGCCTGTTAATCATGGTATAATTTTGTTGGAGTTTGGTTGCTGTGCAGTATAATCCTAATTTTAAAAAAATCCCTTATAACCTTCTAAAATGTTTTGCGCTTTTTATATTTTTTATTTCTAAAATAATCTTTAAGATTTTTTTCCTTTATTAAGTTAGTTTGTCCTAGAATACATTAAGGATAAGGTGACTATTCTTTTCTTTCTTTTTACAGATGGAATCGCATCTTCAAGTCTCGACTGGTGCAGCTTATTATGGCATATGGAAATACCTACTTTATAGTGCTCATATTTATCTTGACCTTCTTGCTGATTGGTAAGAAACATTTTGCTGTATTCTGGGGAAAACCTATAGAAACCACAAAAACATCCATCTATCCATGTTTTAAACACACTTATCTTGAGCAGGGTCGTGGAGAAGCTGAAGTCTATTCCAGCAAGCATTGGGTGCAAAGCAGGAGCAATTAGTGGACAAGGCACTAGACACTTACTCTCTCTCTCTCTCTCTCTCTCTCTCTCTCTCTCTCTCTCTCTCTCTCTCTCTCTCTCTCTCTCTCTCTCTCTCTCTCTCTCTCTCTCTCTCTCTCTCTCTCACACACACACACACACACACACACACACACACACACACACACACACACACACACACACACAGAAAGACAGCAGGGCTCAATTTAGTAATACCAATTTACCTAATCTGCATGTGTTTGGACTATGAGAGTAAACTGGAGCAACGAGTAGAATGTGCAAACTCCACCAAGCGTCTCCTGGGACATGAACCCTAGTCTCTTTGTTGCAAGGCAGCAGTGCTACCTTCTCAAAGAACATTTCTAAACCTATTCAAATACTTAAACTTAAGATTTTTTTAGATTAAGGCACTGAGATAAGTGCCAAACCGGAAAATGTTATTATTTTTGGTGAATGTGTTTTTTTTTTGTAAGTGTTTTACATGTTTCATTCTAAATATTTCAAATGTTTGCTTTTTATGTATAGCATTTGTATATTTCTTGGTTATGTATGAATTTTGCACCTAGAAACTTGGATCGTAAGGAAGCAGAATAAATATAAAGTAAAATATAATTATAAAATTATATAACTGAATCTTGAAGGACAGGCGAACACTCCACTAACCAGGTTACAAATGTCTGGATGATTCTTTAATAAACAAATGTGTGATGAGACTTCCAGTATAACCCTGTCATCATTTCAGTTTTGAAGGAATACAGTGGCTTCAAATTTCTGTACTATCAGAGATGATACCTTGATTGAGCTGAATTACATGCCATTTGTGTTTTTATCTAATATTTTGTTAATGTGTTTAGTGTTCATAGCATTAAGTGGGAAGTGCACTATAAACAGTGTATATTAAATTGAATTTGAAAAGATTCTTTCTGAGATAACCCAAGAACATCCAGTGCAAAATTTTGCTTGCTTAAAGCCATTAAGGAAAACAATAGCACAAAATAGCAACCATTTATGTGGTGAATTGTGATTTATTTTTTTAATATCACAGAAGTAATTTTTCATAACCCTAAAGCAATTTACATTTAAGTTTTATTAATCATCTATTTCATTTGTAATATTAATTAATTTATATGGTACTTTTCTAAACAGATGCAGGTCGTGAGGTCAGAAAGTACAGTGTCACAGAGAAGGTGGATTTGACCAATAATCCAGTGGCAGTTGAACATATTCACATGAAGCTCTTCAGAGCACAGAGAAACTTGTACATTGCTGGCTTTGCCTTGCTTCTCTGGTTGTAAGTGTCTTTCTTTCATATCTCAAAACACATCTGTTTGATCAGCTGAAAGATTTTCACAGCATTTATGACTGGATTTTCTTTATTATAACAAGCTTGAATCACTGTGTAAAGTGTAAAAAATAAAAGGAGTTTTGCTAAATATAACAGATGCCATCATTTTAAAGCAAGTACAGGTTGATAGAAATAAAATACATTCCGAGTCTGCAAATATTAAATCATAGGCTACAGAATTGATTAATGGATTATATTGCTTAGGGTTTTCTCTTACATTATTATTGATTTTGCTCCATAAAAACTGTGCATAGATTTTTAAATTATTCTCTCAGCTTCCCGTTTTTAAAGGAAAATACAGTTTCATTCATTCCATTTTAGCTCCATGTGGTGCCATCTAAAGGGCTGCAGATTTAAGGGTGGCCTCTGCTTTAAAGGGGTAACATGGTTCCAGCTTTTTTTCTGACCCGAGACTGTATGTAGCTCCCTGTCAGTTAGGAAGTTTTCTAATGTGCTGGATTGCCTGGTCTTTAGCATTCTGAGGCAGCATGTTTCTTCATAGGTACACAACTCTCTGTCTCACTCTTGGTGGATGTTCCTCCAGATTACTGTACTTAACAGTGCCTTCTCAAACTGGCATGAACAGGACTTAATCTTCTGCCAGTGTGTTACAATAAGCTTTCCTCTTCTAAAGGTGCTTTGTGATGTTGGGCAAGAATGAATTCATAAAGAATACTGAAAATGTTTGCATAATGGTAAACCAAGTGGAGTGCTTCTTACCAGTGCCAGAAGGGATTATACTGTGATGTAGTCACAATTTTAAAAGCAGAGACACAGAGATGCTTCCTTCTTGAGGGTGCAAAAGGAACTCGTAGTCAAGGAGATATAACGTGAAAATTTTAAATAATTTTTATTTTATTTTTTTAAATTTGTTTCTTTGAGTATACCAACGCTTTCTTGTAGAGTAGCTCACAGGAAATTGTTTGCAGCTTGCAGTGCTAAGAAACCATGCCAATGTGTATGCAATAACCCTGACAACTTCCAGCATGTACTTAACAAAATGGCAGCAAGATGTGAAAAGCAAGAATAACAATTAAAACATTTCAAAAACAAACTGATATTGGGACATATGATGATGCAGTGGTTGGCACTTATTGCCTCCTGGATTTGAGTTCTAAGCCAGGTCATTGTCGATTAAGAAACTGCACATTCTCACTGATGGCTTCATTTGTAAAAAAAAAAAAAAAAAAAAAAAAAAAAATTTTCTTTGTGAAAGATGTTTCTCACGCATTGTTTGACCTTCTGCCGTCAAGTAGAATGTTCTGCAGCTTTAGAACCAGCACAGCCAGGTCAAGCTGTCAGACTTTTGAACTCCTACTTGTCACCCAGTGCCATATCCCTATAGCATTTCCCCAATTATGTACTGTCACTTTGCACTCTGCACTTGAACAATGCTTATATCCATATTAAAGCTTATAGTCCTGCATCTTTTGTCTTGTTATATTGTATTGTTGCTCTGGATTTTGGTAATGTTTTAGTGTGTGTTAAATGTACGTTTTTTTGCCTATGCACCAGGGACTGTAAGGAATGTAATTTCATTCAGTCATATACTATGTATGTGAATGAATGACAGTAAAAATTGAGTTGAGTAAAGCTTGTGTACACACAAAAAGAGGCTTGAAATATGTGTATGCAACTTCCCACGCAAACGTTGGGCTTTATAAAAGTAAACCTGATGTGTCAACAAGCATATAGGGGGAAATTTGGCTTTTTACAGAAGCTTTTAAATATATTTCAGAAATTAAAAATGCTGCTGCTTGCACAACTCTCAGAAATAGGATATTTATGGCAATACTGACTCATGCGTATGTAACATTTCAGAATAAACTGAGAAATTACATCCTTGATCAAGCAGGGCAGTGCAGCCAAATCAGCTAAATAACAACTTGTAAGCATAATAATTCATGTCACTGAGCCATTATTTTAAGTTACATTGATGTAACAATGCTTTTTTGATGGCTTCTCCAATAGTCCTGCCCTTTGGACTGCTGAGCATGTGTATGAGATATAATGTTTTGTGGTTAGTATAGCAATGATGTGCCCTGGGATGTTTTTCATTGCAAAAAGTGTGCCACTACAGAAATATTTTAGGAAACACTGTCCTAATGTAATTGGACCACTTCACTGCTATTGCAGTAAGGGTACCTAGCGAGAATTAAGCCGCTTTTGTTAACCGCAAACAGTTACATTGGTTAAAGCATAAATCATCCAAGATGTGACTGGCAAACATTGTGTCTCAGTGGCCTGGATCAACCTATAATTCATTTATTTGTAGGCAAAGTATCTTTGACAGATTTGATGGTTCTGTTTGTTGTGGCTGGCTTACTGATAAGCAATCACGTCATTACATTTACCCAATTATTATTGGTAAAGTGGGTCCTGTAATAGACTGGTACACCAACCAAACTGTTACCTGCCTTGTACCCAGTACCTGTACTTGCCTTGGTATGCACTCCAGCAGACTTCAAAGCTAAATTAGACTAATCAAGTCTGAGAATGTTATGTTATAATCTAATTTAAATAAATGTATGGAGAGAGAATTAAAAAGTAAAGGCAACCTACACTTTAACACTGTGAGCTGATGAGCATAACAGTTATCACTTTTATGATGATTGCTGCTGTTACTTTAATTAACTGGGGATGAATAGGCTGATATTTCTGTGTAATATAGATGTCTGCAGATGGAACAACACAGGGCATTTTCTGACTGCCTCATAGAAATTCCTCTGACTTTAATTTTAAACGGGTTCATGCAACACGGTAGCTTAAACTTTAATCTTCCCTACTTACCTGTGAAGTACAAAAATGAACACCTTAATGTGATGAGATAAAGGAATACGTGTGACAAATAATCCTCTTCTATGCAAGAGTGGCAATATCGCTCCTTATATCTATTATATCTCTTGACCACTAAAGAACATGTAGACAACATATACACCAGGAGATTTTGTGTTGGTTATATCACTTTTGGTATATTTACACTCATTGGCCCTCTATTGGCCTTTTGGTCTACTCTAGGATGTTAGAAGTACTCTCCTCCTTATCTTAAACTTCATAAAGTCACTGGTATACTCAGTCACAGGAGTAGTTTCACCTTTCTCCAATCCTGCAAACAGACTTGGCATTCTGCATGTAATTGGTGGTGGCATGGCTTTGAAATTATCCATATTTTCATCTGTGTTGTGTCTTCTGAATTTTGTTTTTCTCATTTCTATAATGTATGTATATGTCAGCCTGTATATCTGTATATGTTATGTTACATACACAGGCAACAATGCCTCACAACTCTGGGAGAATAGACTGGAATGTTGGCCTGGTCAGTGTCTTTTATGGAGTTTGGTGGCCTGTATGGGGCTTTTCTCCCATGATCAAAAGATGTAGATTGTATTAATTGGATAATGTAAATGTATTGCATATGGGGGTGTAATGCAGTGGTCTGCTTTCCCATTCAAGGCCAATTCTTGCTTTACACACCATGATGCAGAACTCAGAAAATGTGAATATTATAAACACACATTGCTACCTAGGGCCGGTTTATACTTCACATGCATCATGGCTGCCTTGTGTTCCCAGCATTCAGTTGACATGTCTGTACATGCCTGTACACTGGTACTGTAAGTGCTGTGCAGAGTGGAGACAGAACCTCTGTGTTTTACTCAGTTGATTCTGGGGTTCATCAGGGGTGTGTTCTTGCTCCTACTCTGTTCAAAGCTTGTATGGACTGGGTGTTTGGAGGGGTCATGGGATCCACTGGCTGTGGGCCATCTGTTGGTGAAGAGAGATTCACTGATCTCGACTTTGCCAATGATGCTGTGATGTTCACAGCATCAATGGAGGCTCTGGTTGGGGCTCTCAATGGAGGCTCTGGTTGGGGCTCTCATTAGACTGAGTGAGGAGTCTGAGTGTCTGGGCTTGCGAGAATCCTGGATAAAAACCAAGATCCAAGCCTTTAATGACTTCTTGGGCACAGGCATCAGCAGTGTGTCTGTCTGTGGAGAGAGTGTTGACCTTGTCTAGAGGTTTACTTATCTCGGCAGCGACATTCATGGTTCTGGTGACTCCTCCTATGAAGTTAGTAGACGGATTGGGAGAGTATGGGGTCATGAGGTTGCTGGAAAGAAGTGTGTGGCGGTCCCAATATCTTTGGAAAAGGGTGAAGGTCCAAGTCTTTACAGTCCTGGTTTCCTGGAATCTTCCGGCTCAACATAAAGTATGTGCGCAAGTATAAACAGTAAACTACTTGCGTAGCAGCAGCGTCCATATTCTTGTGCTTTGATGATAATGATGGGGATAATGAGGACAGATTTTATTTTTTTTTTATTTAACCTTTGTATAGAGATGTTGTGGAAGGTTGCTTGAAGTAACTAAAAATACATTTTTCTTGTACACAAAAGCCTCCCTATACAAGAATAGCAATCTGTCGAATTTTATCATTTAGTTATCTTGTTGCGTAAAAAGTTATTCATACAAACTAGGTGAGACTAAGATTTTTTTTTTATTTTTTGGGAAAAAAAATATATTTAGCAGATAATTATTGAGAAGTGCAGTGTATAGCAAACAAAATAAAATTTATGCTAGAAAAGAGCCTGCAATAATAAGCTACACTGAAATAGTCAGTGATGATAAGGCCATGCTCTGATGGGTGGGCTACTTCTCTTGCATGAATATTTTCTCCATACAGGGATCCCTGGTAGCTTTCTGTGGCACACATTCATTCTGCTGGCTGCTTAAACTGATATATTCTCTGTCATGTGTTGATGACAGAGAAGAGCTTTAGCATGTGGTTACTAATTATGTGTGCAGCTGTCGGCTGTACATTATCTCAAAGCCTCTCCCATTGTAAAGATTATTAGCACACAAGACCTGTTCCTTAGATGAAGTGGGGATTAGTTTCAGGCTTTCTGTTGCATACTTACACACTAACATTTAAAAGAGCCTCTGCTGACATAGTCTTTATCTGCTTGTCCTTAAGAGGGTTATAATGGAATCATGGCAAGCAAGACCAACCAGATTTCCCTAACTTCTGCAACAGTCTCTGGCTTCTTCTTTTGATGTTCAGACAATCTTATATAACTCCCCTTTATATACAGTATTAGATCATTGACAATACTCTGAGGGTGCCTCAAATTGCTAAATTCTTTACACTGTCACTGGGATTTAGCCCAGGGACCTTGCACATGGGTCTTATTTTGGCCACTTATATTTTAAAAAAAAAAAAAACTTTCTTTAGGTCACTGTTCAGATCAGGTTTAGTTGAACCTCTCTATAGCCTCTACCTTCTAATACTTGTTTACCTGAGACAACTACTCCTTCCTAATCTGCAAAGAGAACCCACTACTTTCTGGGAGAGGACTGTGACCTCAGATTTGATACTGCTGGTTTTAATTCCAAGCACTTCATATTCTGCTGTACACCACTCCAATGCATGTCAGAGAACACAATTAGATGAGTAGCAAGGACAACCTTATCCAGAAACTAAAAAAAAACAAGTCTTAGGTTTTTAAACGGAATGCTATTCATATCTCAATTTTACGCTGGTCATCTGACTTTAAAAATATCCAGCAGCAATCAAAAAAGCACCCTTGTCAGAGTCCTATACCCTCTTTGAACTGTTTCAGTTTTAAGTCAAGAAAGACACACCACAGCTCCCCCAAGCATGAACTCTTGCACCTTTCACAAAATATAACAGAATGCGTAATCCACACCTTTTTTCAAAATCACAAAATATCTGTAGACTGAAATCGCATACTTGCAGGACTCCTTAAATATGCATGCAAGGAGAAACGATTGGTCCACTATTCTATTTGAAGGAAGGAATGTACATTACTCATCCTGATTCCAAATATCAGCTATTAGCTAGAGTACCTGACTTAGCACCCTAGTGTAGAATTTATCTGTGGTGGGCTGAGGACGACAGTCCCATTGAACATGTGACACACCCGCCTTTCCCAACTTTTTAAAAATAGAAATCGCTGTCCGAGTCTGACAATCCCTATGTAACAGTCTACTGTCCATTCAATACTGAAATGACACACTAGCTAAAACATTCCCATAATATGACTTTCATCATGTTCAATTGGATCTCACCACACTCAGAGTGTCTCAACTGCCTCAGTGACCTCATTTACATAAACAAACCCAACACAACGAGAAGCCTTCCACTATGCCCTCAAAGTTTGGGTATTTGGTGCAAAAGACTAAAAATAACATTTAAGGTATGAACTGTAATAGCACATAAGTGATTATGTTATAAATAGGAGTCACAAGAAGTAGTGGGTAGAAATTGTGACAGATGATATGAATAGAATGATCTCAACTGTTGGAATGTATTAGGCCACAGTAAATGAAGAAAGGTGTTTTCCAGATTTGTCTTTACCTACGTTTACAGTAAGCAACTCATAATATTTGAAAAATAACAATTTCCTTTTTTATTTTATTGAAAATGTGAGTTTAAGAATTTGTTTAACAGTTTAAACTCCAATAGTTGTGTGCTACTTGAATATACCAACATCCTGATAAAATTATTATTGTTGAATCTGGTTTGCAAAATCACTTGTTAAAATGTAATGGTCTTCAATGCCTAAGTTATTTGTAATTTCACTCTCACTTTTAAAGAAGTGTTCCACACCAATTCTTTTTTAAAATCTGTTACTTACTTCCATATGTTTTGCAGTGATGACTGAGAATAAAGTTTTTGAAGTACAAAGGTAAAAAGTTTGATATAAACTGACCAATACTATGCAACGGCGAATCATAGGAAAAAATGTCCACTTTAGGAAAAAAAAAAACAAAACAAAAAAAGCTTGCCTTACTCATGTTGCATAATCCATGTTTTCCAATCATTAGCTCACAGTACACAAAACATATGCATTTTTTCTCTAACCGGAAATGGATTCACATAATATTGAGCTTTATGAATTTAAGACAAGACTATTGACCATTGGCTCCAGCAGACCTCCATGACCCTGTAGTTAGGATATAGCGGATTGGATAATGGATGGATGGATGGACTATTGACCAGTGATTCGAGTGAGGAGGCAAATGTGGGCCAGTGAATGATGGCAAGAGGAAGATTTTCTTTTCAAAAGCCGAGTGTTATGTTAATGAGCGCTTTGAGTAGTGAGAAAAGCGCTATATAAATGCAAAGAATTATTATTATTAATTATTATTAATGTGATTCCTGTTAATGTGTTGGGAGCAAATGACTAGATAGCTGACATGTGGATTGTGCAACATGAGTAATGAAAGGGTGTTTTTTTTTTTCTCCACATGTTCAGCATTGGTTACCTTTGGCTTGATTTGTATCAAACTTTATCTTCACTCACCGTGAAAATTTTTTCATGGTCATCATTATAAAACACACCAGTTAAGTAACCTATAAAACGAATATAGAGTGGAACCTCAGTTTGCGAGCAGAATTCGTTCCGGAAACATGCTCGCAGTCCAAAGCACTCGTATATCAAAGTGAATTTCCCCATAAGAAATAATGGAAACTCAGATGATTCGTTCCACAACCCAAAACTATTCATATAAAAATGATTAATACAAAATATAAAGTAAAAATACATAAAATAAATTAACCTGCACTTTGCCTTTGAAAAGAATCGTGGCTGGTGTGAGTGAGTTTCTAAACTCTTGTGGGATTGCACCCAACGGGACAACACACAGAAGAGCATCCCAAAGCAACCGCAGTCTCCCAGTGCTGTAGCAGTTCGCCATAAAAGCGAATCCGAAAAGATCGCAGACATGCTATAAGCGCCTGCCATCGATGGGTGATACAAGGAACATTATAAATGCGCAAGGCACAGTACTACTTGGCCCCGACCCTGCCTGACTGCTGTGTCTGTGTATAGGAAAATGGCAGATCCCGCTACAATAAATAACCATGCTGTTGCTGTTTCAAGCTGAATAAAGCTGGTGTTGCTAAAGTACTGAGACTCAGCTTCGTGTTTTGGGGTGCAAGACAGGGACTTGCACACACACACACACACCTACACACCCACACAGTCACTATGCTGTAGTAAACAGTATACACTCGTACGGATGTTGACTATACGAGTGAGGCACGCCGACTCAGATGGAGAATAGGAGACGATTGCCCACAATCCCGCAGTGAGAGAGAGAGAGAGAAGAACCATCAGCTCAGTTGTGATCACATGACATTCAGCAGACAAAGCGTATACATACTACTCGTATTGCAAGACCTCGCTCGTTTATCAAGTCAAAATTTATTAAAAATTTTAGCTTGTCTTGCAAAACACTCGTAAACCAAGTTACTCGCAAACCGAGGTTCCACTGTGATTGAGTTTGTCTTTAAATGTGACTTGGTCCCTGGCACTGTAGATATCATCTGGAAGGGTACAGTGCTAATCATATGCTGTGCCATGTACTTTACCTTCTGAGATGTGTTTTTTTTTTTCTTTTATATTATTGTATTTTACAGTACTGGCTTTTCTGAGAAAGAGTATTTAAAAACCTGGGCCAAGATACTATAGAAGACAAGTAGAATTGCTTATAATTTACTGTATGTTAGGTTAGCATTTACATTTGGGTCATTTTTCAGTAGACTAGACATTATCTGGTATAGCTTAGCATGACAGCCCAAGAGAATTCGTCTATTTTTTTATTATTTACCTTTGTTCATTAGAGCAATAATGAAACTCCCAGAACATAATAAACTATCCATGTGTTTATTTATAATATCTGAAACTCCTTCATTATAGTAACATATGGTATAGTATTTTTGTGTACACTAAGTGTTAAAAGATCTTGTGTTTATTTTATTTCTTAAGAGACAAAATGATTTTTACCTTGCATGGGGAGTAGTAGAGAAACATTCTTCGTTTCACTTGCCTACATAAATATTGCCTTTTTGTTGCCTCAATATTAAGTCTTCATCTTTTAAAATATTTTCTTTTTTCCCCCAAACGTCTTTTTAAATTTATTTAATTCAATAAAGAAAGTTAAACAAAGCATGTTGGACAAAGCATTTTTTATGAAAGCCCATTTTTTGAATTGTAGCATAGTCCTAAACTGGCAGTTTGTATAATTCAAGGACTCTAAGCTTTTAGGTCACGATTAAATCACCTTGACATGCACTTAAACTAAGCTCAAGTTTGACTTTTATTTTAAAAAATATCCTACTATCCTATCTTAACCCAGCCTTGAATTTGAACATTATGACACATTTTTTCTTTGTTACAATATTCACACTCTAAAAGATGTCTTAAAATATTAGTATATTTGTATTTTTTTCTCATTTGTTTAAAGTAGAGTTTTTAAGTCACTTGTTATTTAATACATTTCAAAAAGATAGTTGTTCCCCAAGTGTTGTAAAATTATTTGATTAAATAGACTGTGAAGTCTCTTGGCTGGTGTTTAGTGGCAGTGATTTATTTTATTATTCTTCTACCCCACAGCCTGTTGCGGCGTTTGGTAACTCTCCTTTCACAACAGGCCACATTTGTGGCTTCCAATGAGGCTTTTAAGAAGCAGGCCTTAAGCGCTAGTGATGCTGCCAAAAAGTACATGGAAGAGAATGAACAGCTGCGAATGGTGAGCAACTTAATGTTTTTGGCTCAAGTCTTTTACTAAAATATTGTTTTCCATTCAGACAGATGAAACCATTATTAATTTATGACAATAATAGTAATCTTTTACAAAGGGAAGGCTAATATCTCTTTCTATACTTATAAGTTCAGTATTACTTAGTTCAGCTTGCCTTTTTTTAGAATAGATGCCTAAACTTTGGGGAAATTTCAGTTGGGATAAACAACTTGGGAATTAAGAGTTTAATCTCTTTGGATGTTTCTTATCGTTATCTTCAATATACATTGGTTGGAAGCAGCCCTGCTAAAATATTTCACCACACACTTTGAGCCCTTATGTTTTATTATTAATTTGATTATTTGTTGAATTGTGCTGTAGGCTTTTTGAAATAACAGATTTTTTTTGGTTTAATTAAAGTTATGATAGTCAGGCTGCTGACTTTCTCATGGTTATGTATGGACAATTCTGGTTTTCACGGGCAGTCCTGGGGCCCCCCCTGTTTTTACAGATTTTTGTTCCAAGCAGTTTTAAAATTGGTGATTTTTTTACCTCTAATCGAAGTAATTATTTATGTGGTCTTATTCTACATTCCAAAAGGTATAGTAGCTTGAGATTTACATTTATCACAATTATAGAAATATTTTTATTTTTGCAATAGCTTTCAAGTAATTAACTGTTTTTTGTCATTTTTCTTTTTGTATATACTTTGCTCACCTGATTTATTTTGTATAAATGACAATTAACAAGAAGAAAACTACAAGCAGGGAAGACACCAAGGCAAATGATACTGAATGCTGAAAGGCAGCAGCTACTTCACTGCTCATTAATAAATAAGTGTTTCTTAAACTTTATTTTCTAGAGAATCGCAGTCGTAAGAGGTCATTGTGGAGCAATATCAATTGCTTAAACTGCCCTCAGCACTGGGAAATAAGTCCACTTAATTAAGACAGGAGTTCAATAAAAAGCAAAAGTGATGGTGGTTGGGATGAAAACTTGTAGCCACAGTGGGTCCCCAGAAGTAATATTGAGAAACACTGCTGTAAGTTGTCATAAATACAAATTTGGGCTCTTTGCTCTGCCCCCAATTCCTTGCCATCTAAAATATGTTCACAATACCATTTCTTTTGGTTTTTGACCAGTTACTGCTGATCTGATTCTGTTTCACAGACAGTTCTGTCTGGAAGGCTACCCCAAACGTTTGTGTCAAGTTAAATAATTTAAAGGTAATGCTACCAAATAGTAACAAAGTGTATGTATGCTTGTGACCCACTGGATTTGTGATACAGTCTATAAAAAGTGAAATAATCTGTTTGTGAACATTGTTGGAAAAAAATTACTTTTGCCCTGAACAAAATAGATTTCTTAAATGATATGCCAAATTTATAGTTTGTTAGTACAAAATCCATGGAGGGGATTTTATACTGTGAGTTTTAAAGAATTCACCCTAAGTGTATGTAAACTTCTAACTTCAACTATATAAGCTGTATTGCCTTAGCTTGTCAAAATTCCAGACATTCCAGCAGTGTGAAGTGACTGTATGGCTTGCATGGAAAATATCCACCGTCAAATTGACTAAAGAGCATATATCACTTAAGAAACAGGAATTACAGCATTGTGGAATAGTCCGCATGCATTTTGTTAATTTCAAATCTCTAACTGCTGCTTGAAAGATTTGCATGGGGACACTTTTAGCAGATGAAATGCATTGTAGTGTAGTAAAAGAGCTTATGTGTGTGTGTGTGTGTGTGTAGCGTGGGTGTGCAAATTTGTGCATGTTTGGGTGTGTGTATATATTTACCTTTTATGTATGTATTGTCAGATTCCTAAGTACTCAGTTGTTCTACTGAGCTTACTATTTTGTGATGTATGTTGTACTTTTGATGTTTTTGTTTATTTTCTCCTAATCAAGTACATTTTCAACTAATAATTTTACATAAATCCTGACATATGTATGTTTTGTGTGTCCAGAAATAAGTGCATACATCTCTTCACTAGAAAAAGGACACAGGTAAACTACTGAAATCTATGTATCAAAAAGCACCCTGCTAACAAAAATAGTAGCTGACTAGTAGTTATTAACAAAAGTATGCTATTGAAGGAAAGAAACAGCAGTTGTTGAGAATAATTCCCTAGAGGCTGTGACTTTTAGAAAGGCAGCTTATAATATCATAGCCAGTTCCATTGAAAATCTCAGAAGACAGATGAGTTGCTACTACCAAATTCTTTACTGCTATTACTGGCCAAAATAAGCTTGAACTTTATGACTCGCTTTGCTTGCCAGCCACTTCGCGTCTCTGCCGCTCGCATTGTGAAGAGAGGGGCTGAACACACCCCAAGGAGACGCGGTCACTCCTCTGAAACCCCCAACGGTAATACAGTGGGAAATAAATATATATATATATATATATTTTTTAACCTCCTCTTTGCTCGATCAGCTGCTGGCATGCTGCTGCTGCCGTGCTGCGTGATCTGTATCTCGCACAGCACTTTGAACATTTAAAAGCCTGTACAGCAGCTGTCCTACTCTTTGTGTTTTATTTCCGGCCCCGGGCATGGTTAAATCTTTTGGCACAAAGTCCCGTCTCGCGTGATGTGAGTTCTTGATATTTTTTAGTTTATAATTTAAAAATAGAATAAGAATTTGAAAATCTAACATCATCACATTAAAGTTCGATAAATTCTGAAAAGAATGATACCAAACATATACAGTTAGGTCCATAAATATTTTGACAGAGACAACTTTTTTCTAATTTTGGTTCTGTACATTACCACAATGAATTTTAAATGAAACAACTCTGATGCAGTTGAAGTGCAGACTTTCAGCTTTAATTCAGTGGGGTGAACAAAACGATTGCATAAAAATGTGAGGCAACTAAAGCATTTTTTAACACAATACCTTCATTTGAGGGGCTCAAAAGTAATTGGACAAATTAAATAACTGGAAATAAAATGTTCATTTCTAATACTTGGTTGAAAACCCTTTGCTGGCAATGACAGCCTGAAATCTTGAACTCATGGGCATCACCAGATGCTGGGTTTCCTCCTTTTTAATGCTCTGCCAGGCCTTTACTGCAGCGGCTTTCAGTTGCTGTTTGTTTGTGGGCCTTTCTGTCTGAAGTTTAGTCTTCAACAAGTGAAATGCATGCTCAATTGGGTTAAGATCAGGTGACTGACTTGGCCATTCAAGAATTTTCCACTTCTTTGCTTTAATAAACTCCTGGATTGGTTTGGCTGTATGTTTTGGGTCATTGTCCAACTGTATCATGAAACACCGCCCAATCAGTTTGACTGCATTTAGCTGGATTTGAACAGACAGTATGTCTCTGAACACCTCAGAATTCATTCGGCTGCTTCTGTCCTGTGTCATATCATCAATGAACACTAGTGTCTCAGTGCCACTGGCAGCCATGCACGCCGAAGCCATCACACTGCCTCCACCGTGTTTTACAGATGATGTGGCATGCTTTGGATAATGTGCTGTTCCACGCCTTCTCCATATTTTTTCTTGCCATCATTCTGGTAGAGGTTGATCTTGGTTTCATCTGTTCAAAGAATGTTTTTCCAGAACTGTGCTGGCTTTTTTAGATGTTCTTTAGCAAAGTCCAATCTAGCCTTTCTATTCTTGAGGCTTATGAGTGGCTTGCACCTTGCAGTGCACCCTCTGTATTTACTTTCATGCAGTCTTCTCTTTATGGTAGACTTGGATATCGATACGCCTACCCCCTGGAGAGTGTTGTTCACTTGGTTGGCTGTTGTGAAGGGGTTCCTCTTCACCATGGAAATGATTCTGCGATCATCCACCACTGTTGTCTTCTGTGGACGTCCAGGTCTTTTTGCGTTGCTGAGTTCACCAGTGCTTGCTTTCTTTCTCAGGATGTACCAAACTGTAGATTTTGCCACTCGTAATATTGTAGCAATTTCTCGGATGGGTTTTTTCTGTTTTTGCGGCTTAAGGATGGCTTCTTTCACCTGCATGGAGAGCTCCTTTGACCGCATAATCTTCCACATGCAAGCACCACACCTCAAATCAACTCCAGGCCTTTTATCTGCTTAATTGATAATGACATAACAACGGACTTGCCCACACCTGCCCATGAAATAGCCTTTGAGTCAATTGTCCAATTACTTTGAGCCCCTGAAATGAAGGGATTGTGTTAAAAAAATGCTTTAGTTGCCTCACATTTTTATGCAATCGTTTTGTTCACCCCACTGAATTAAAGCTGAAAGCCTGCACTTCAACTGCATCTGAGTTGTTTCATTTAAAATTCATTGTGGTAATGTCCAGAACCAAAATTAGAAAAAAGTTGTCCAAATATTTATGGACCTAACTGTATATGTAGGTTTTAAAATAAGCCCGATTTTAAAGCGTGACAAAAATGTGACATAAAAACGTCACTGTTGCACTTTTAGGCTTAGGATTTTATTTATATATATATATATATATATATATATATATATATATATATATATATATATATATAGTGAAAGATTTAGGGTCCCCGTGACCCCTTGAACCCTCAGATCACACGTTAGACACCATGTAAAAGTCCAAATATTATATTTATTAGGACAAAACGTGCACAAAGCACCCTCTTCTCCACAATCTTCAAATAACACAATAAACAATAAATCAATAAAACAATAATCCTCCTCACTCCCAGACGCGTTGCCACCCTTCCACCCAGCTCAGCTCGACGTCTGGGATTTCCCATAGTCCTTTTATAGTCCTTGACCTAGAAGTGTTTCGCCCTGTCTGTCCACGTTACTAGGAACACTTCCAGGTCATATAAAAACTCCAGTTCTTCACCCCGGAAGCACGTCGTTCCTTCCGGTTCCGGTTCATGACGCACTTCCGGGTTATAGGGCACATAGCACTCTGTGAGCCTCCCTCCAGTGGCTCCAAGTGGTCCCCATGGTATCCAGCAAGGCTGTTTATAAAAACTACAATGTCCATATGGCCCTGCTGGAATTTGGGGCACCTCCATGTTGTTGGGAGAGCTCCATCTAGCGGCTTGGAGGTGTGGACCGGAATATTTGGCCTGCCATCCCTCACAATCTATATATATAGAAACACGTGTTGCGTACTCTTTGCATTATTTGACAGTAAACTATTTCAACCATTCTATGATCTGCTTCTCACAACTGAGGGCATCGTGGCGGATGTTAGCCGACTTGCTGACCAACCACAAGCGTTACCTGGTAGGTAACCACCCATACAATCAGATTGTGATTCAGACTACGAATGCCGTGAATATATATATATATATATATATTGTGTATATAATATATATATATATAAATAATATCTCAGATGTTATTTAAGTTGCTCTAAACTTATGGTTTGAATTAAGAAGGGTTTTAATTATAGATAAATCAGTTAGTGTGATTTCAAAATGCTGGTAATAAACAGTGTTGATTGGCGAAATTCACCAAAGTGTTTTTTGAAGTGCATATGCTGTCTTCGCCTGTAACCTTGTTCACCGAATATTATTCTGGAAATTCACTGTGAATTCAGCTTAGGCAAACTTTTTTTCAAAGCTCCCCATGATGCGTTGTGAGGCCAGCATGGCTTCATAGAGCTGTAGCAGCCAATGCACAGAACTTTCACTCCTGCCTGCTTTAAGATCATTGCCAATGTAGTTGTGGCCATTGCTGGGACTCAAGCACATGAGAGAAAACAAAATAATGTTTAATGAAACTGGCTGCAATCCCCAACATCCCTGTTTACCAAAGCGCTTGACAGTGCTGCTAGATATTTTCCCTCATTTCTCGTTTCACCAAAGGGGAAACCCTGCTGTTCCATTCACCATTGTTTTGACTTCCCTGGAGGTCGTCGATTTGCTGTACTCCAAGTGAGAATTCATCTGTGAACAATGTGCAATAGTCCTGTTCACAGTTAACAAAGTAATACCCATAACACCTGACTGAAGCATTGAACAAGGAAGCCCCAGTGCTAGCACAACAAAAGTCATATTGTTCGAACATTCCATAAAAAGTTTTCAATGCAAATTTTGTAACTGGGAGTAATTTGAAAGGTGCTTTGATATTTGTTACAGACTGAGAAGTTGTTGCATACAACTTTTTTTTTTTCTTTCAGAAGTCACTCTACCACATTTGAAACAAAGGGTGATCTTTTGATCAATTTTTTCATTGAAGAAGCATAGCTAATATTGATGTTTTTCTTGTAGAAGTACGTTTCTTTCTTTCACAGTTTGTATAATAGTAGAAGAATTTCATGTGGATGTAGGTGTTAAAAAATGCAGTTTTGCTCTTTGCTGCCTCTTCACACTGGCATAAATCCTGTAAGAGCACTGGATGCCTCAACCATGACATAGATCAGTTCACTTACTGACTTTGTTGGCTTCATGCATGGCCTTGTAATACTAGTGCATCTGAGTAATGACCTTTTGTACTGTAAACTTTCTGAGCATCTCAACAGACTGTAGTTTAAAAAGAAACCAGAGAGAGATTTAGGCTATTGGCAACCAGGACACTGCTCTAGGAATACAGTATGAGATGGTTTTCATTTCAGCCTAATACAAACTTTATTCATTTTTATGTTTATGCAGTATGATAGATTGAAAATAACTGGGTTAGGAAAACGGATGGATTATTATTTATTACAATTGTATAGTCAAGTATTATTCACATTGGCCTGTTGTTTTTTTTTTTTTGTTTTTTTTTGTTTTTTTTTTACCAACCAATTATAGTTGAAACTTGATTTTTATACAGTTCAACCTTTTTATTTAACTTTCTTTTTTAATATTAGTCACTGTGTCTTAAAAAGTTTTTTCTTTCTAGATATCTTCTTGAAAGTTTCCTTATGACTGAGATTTTAAAAGGATGGTTATTAATCATATGGTGTTTGAAGAGTGATATGACAAAGTTGCAAAAGAAACAAAATAGAATAAAATTGTTCTTATGGCTTAATTTACCCCAGTTGTATTTTGAAAGGGGTTACAAAGATCATTTTTCCCATAATGCAGACTTAATGTTATTTTTAGATTGCATTCTGACACTATGATGTGGACTGTTACACCTCATGTAAACATTTGGAGCTGGAGGAGAGACATGTTCTTCTGCTAATAAAAATAGACTGCTTGTGTGTTACCATAGAGACGGGTGTGCATTAATTTTATTTCTATTTTTAGTCTGCTAGCTAAAGGCATACATCTTTATGAGTCGAGTGCTTGGAGCAGGAACCCACATGATTTCCGAAATGAGTATGCTGTGTTTTATGGAGTGGCCTATCTGCACAGTATCTTCACATTTTATCATTTTTAATTTTATTAATATTTGTATTGGCATTATAAAGGTTTTCATGATAACTCAAATTAGGTCTGAATTTTTAAAGAATCCACCCAAGAGATTATTTTTCACAGAAGCAAATTATATTTCTAAAATAAAATGACATTCAGTAAGAAGTAAAACACCTTGTAATAAAACAAGCAACATCACAGCTTGTCATTTCCTATTTATTTATTAAGTGAATATGGTCAGACGCACTGTAGTATTGTTTGCTTCTTCTCTTCTTTTTATTTTTTATTTTTTTTAATTTGTAATCCTAAATCATACTCTGTAAATATTTGAGAATCAACTCAGTTTGGATTGAGCTGCCATTTAAACTAATAAATTAGATGATTCCCTTTTTATTTGTTTTTTTTTATGGAGTACTTTGATTCATACAGTGATGCAGCTTAGACAAGCAATATTGCTAGATGCACGCTTTCACTACAAATAATTAGTAAACCAATTTCTTACATTATTCTACAGTATTTGGTAATTTGTACTTATAAAATACATAAAGTAGTCGTTACCACTAGTTGTGAGTATGGACATCTTCATATTAAACCACTATAGAAGTCCTTGCTATTGCTTTTGGCTTTAATATGGAACTAGAACATTTCATGGGAAAACATTGTGAGATACGGTGGCGCAGTGGGTAGCGCTGCTGCCTCGCAGTTGGGAGATCTGGAGGCCTGGGTTCGCTTCCCGGGTTCTCCCTGCGTGGAGTTTGCATGTTCTCCCCGTGTCTGCGTGGGTTTCCTCCGGGCGCTCCGGTTTCCTCCCACAGTCCAAAGACATGCAGGTTAGGTGGACTGGTGATTCTAAATTGGCCCTAGTGTGTGCTTGGTGTGTGGGTGTGTTTGTGTGTGTCCTGTGGTGGGTTGGCACCCTGCCCAGGATTGGTTCCCTGCCTTGTGCCCTGTGTTGGCTGGGATTGGCTCCAGCAGACCCCCGTGACCCTGTGTTCGGATTCAGCGGGTTGGAAAATTGATGGATGGACATTGCGAGATTGCTATTTTAAAAGAAAAAATGTGGAGTGGAATATCAAAACCTTCTACTTCTTCAGGTGATGAAGTGTTGATCTTGTAGTCACAGATTAGGGTGGTCTAAAACTTTCCCCTCACCTGTGATATACCTTTCCCCTTTTAAGTGTTTACATCTAAAATGTACCGTAAATGCCCTAGCTTCATCATTGTTCATGCTAGTGTGCCGTTCTGGTTTCTCCTAGCTTCTTTCACCTATATACTCCACTACATCAAATCTATTAGTTTTGTACTGTTTTATTTTGCATCTCCTAGTTATATTAAAATGCTGTAACTTTACATAACATGTACATGTGTCCAACCTACCACAGGGGTCACATACTGAATTTAATTTTAATAGATAAAGTTACAGTCATGGGGTGAAAGAGGACTTATTAGAAATGATAATAGCACTGAATATTGTGGTGGTGTTTTGGCTAACACACCCTCAGGGCTACATGGAACAATAGAGGGGCTATTTTACTTACCAAAATATCACACTACTCCTCTTCTCTGTGAAAGCACTAGTCATTGTGCTGGAACAGAGACTCATTCAATAGTTGAACCTCAGACCAATGAGTAGCAGTGTCGATTCCACCTGGCTGAGAGAGTGACACTGACAGTCCTATCTCTGTGTGTGCTTTGTGGATTAGGGAAAAGTTAATTTATTTTTTAATAAAATTTTTATTGGAGTTAGAAAGAAGTAACAGTCATGAGAGAGGATCATAAACAGAAATCAGCATTAAAAACAAACAGCAACCTTATCCACCCAGTAAATGTGAAACCTTAAGGCTTCAAATCAGCCTCACAATAGTTTGCCACTTCTCTATATTGGAACAAGATGATCCATTGATCGGTGCCACTGAAAGTTCACATAACACTAGATTAAAGACACATTATTTATGGTATTTTACAGAGAATTAAGAGATTTCCTGTGAGAGTCTAGGATTAGTTTTGTAGTGATTATACCCAGAAAGAATAGCCTCTACTGGATAAAAGTAAGGGTAAGTATAGATAGGTCTAGGAGAAGGAATTATGAAGCAGAAGGGAAATATTAACAAAGAGAATAGAGGACAGACAATTGCATATATCAGACTACAAAGCAGTGATTGGAGGACAATACTAAAACATATGAAGAAAAGTGCCAGGAATGTTTAAGGAACACAATTAACAGATGTGATCAGTTGCCAAATGTATAATACAAAGTTTATGAAGGATGGGGTACAGACAGTTTACAAATTTGATATGCTTTAGGTTTTTAGAGGCTGCAGAGGTGTTAAGTATAGCTTTCCAAGAGAAAATAAATAGCTCTTTGCACCTTATGTTGACTTGCATATAAACACTAGCTTAAACTTGGGAGATAACAATCTGCAAAACAATGTTACTAGTTGAGATGGTTCATTGAAGATACTGGGTATGAGTTTGTAGCAAATATTTGGAGGGTCCTCCTGGTCTTCGGCATGTACTGGAATATCTTGCAGCTGAGTGTGATGTGATTGGAATGAGAGTTAACATCTCCAAGTCTGTGGTCATGGTCATCTCTTGGTAAAGAATGGCATGTTCCTGCAGGTGAGGGATGAGTTACTGCTCCAGGTAGAAGGGTTCAAGTACCTTGTGGCCATATTCGTTACAGATGGTAATGGTGATATTGAGATTGACCTACAGATCTTTGTAGTGGAAGCAGTTTCATGAATGTTGTAACTAGTCTGTGGTGGTGAGTCAAGACCTAAGTCCATGGATGAAGCAGTTGATTAACTGGTCATTCTATATTCAATTTCTTTGCCTGTAGTTATCAGTTCTGGCTCGTGACTGAATGAATGTTACTGTGAGAACAGGTAGCTCAAATGAGGTTCCTTTGCAGGGTTGCTAGACTCCTTCTGTCCGACAATTTGAAGATCTCAACATTATGGGAAGATCACAGAGTTGAACTGTTGCTGCTTCTGGTCGAGAAGAGGCAGTTGAGATGGTTTGGGCATTTGGTTCGGGTAATCCCTGTGCACCTCAGACAGGAAATGTGCAAGGCAGAGCCCACTGTGAGAAAACAGGACTGAACCAGAATTGGTTAAGATATTACTTGTTTTTCCAAATACTACAAAAATTAACATGAAAAGTATTTCTCCCTTGACTGATATTTCTCACCCTGAATATGATTTTAATTAATTTTTATTTATTAAACATAGTTGTATAGCACTGTATGCCCCACTTTAAAAAAAGTAAATACATCCTAGAGTTCAATAACTTCCTACATCACCCTGGCCAAAGTACGCTGCGGCCGTTTTCTTACAATTATTGACATTTTTTCTGTAGTGCTGTTGGGGTTGGGGATTGTGAACTGCACCTTCTTTCATAACTGTTTCAACTCAAAAAAATTTGTTGGGTTTTATATATGAACTGCTTGTGTTAGATAATGAAACAACACTCACTAGGGTTTTTGTCAATGCCTAGGCTAAGGTATACCAAAGCTGTAAATTTTCTATTCTTCAATGATTGTGACATAGACTTGCTTTTTTGTTTTGGATCATTGTGATTATTCCATGACATGGCTGAGCTTTACCTTCAGTTACAAGACAGGCAGAAATGCTACAAAGCAAAATTCATGATTTTATTCCATGACATGGCTGAGTTTTTTTTACCTTCAGTTACAAGACAGGCAGCAAAGCTACAAAGCAGAATCCATGATTTTTTTTTCAAAGACCTTGACGTTCACACCAGCATAGAATTCTTGCTATGAAAGGCAGTATTCATGTTGCCCATGCTTAATTAAATAGGTTTATGGAGTCATTGTCATTTGTAGAGCCTACAGTGAAATCCTTACTTGCATGTGCTAATGGAAAATCTAAACTCTCTTGTGCCATTATTAGTCTGGGTAACAACCTTACCTCAGAACATCTGTCCTCTACCTGCAAAATCACAAAATACAATTTTACAACATTATCTACCATTAGGAGACATGTTAGCCAGTTGTGGAAAATGGTTATATGTAGACAGTAATGAAATCAAATACATTTATTAATAATCTGCACATTGTTTAATTTTTTTTCTGAAGGACAATCATGCTACATTTAATGTGAAAATTCCCTCTAAAAGTAAAGGGAAATAGTTTAGCAAAAAAAAAAAATTAATAGGAAAGATAACCACAACATATCTTTGCAGGGCCATATGGTCTGTAGTACTAGGGTGTTGTACCATGTTTGCCATTATGAATGTAGTGAAAAGTCAAGCAAAATGAAACCTTTTATTGGTTAACTAAAAAGATTACAATATGCAAGCTTTCAAGGCAAACCAGGCCCCTTCACATCTTGCCTGAAGAAGGGGCCTGAGTTGCCTCGAAAGCTTGCACATTGTAATCTTTTTAGTTAGCTAATAAAATGTGTCATTTTGCTTGACTTTTCACCAGGGTCATATGGTTTAAATTTTCGGTCATATTTTGTTTCTTTCACTTGTGAGGTGCGCTGGCCTATTCTTCATTATTATCTTATTTATAATAAGTTGTCATGACAGGTAAGATATACTACCTCAGGAGTTATAATCTGAGGTATAATCTTTTTGTTATAATTTGTGTGTCTTTACCTGATGGGTAACTCGTATTGGACCAATATTGTCCAAAATATTCTACTTCTACTTCATCTGTCTATAGAAGTTTGTTCCAGAACATTTAAATACCACCCTGATGAATTTTGTCACAAGTTGGCCACCCAAGTATTGTGTTATAAAGCCATTTTCTGTCTTAATACCCTGCCTTGAATACTATGATGATGGACTCCTCCAAGCTGACCTGTGCTATGGCATCAAAGGCCTGTATGTATTATTGTAGGGTTCATTGTGAGTTTGTGGAAAATGTGGTGACTTGTATTTTGAGTGAAGCCATTCCTGGGAAGATTAACTGCTGACTAAAGCCATCTCTATTTAGAAGAAAAGATGTTGCCCCAGAGTGTTAGAAATGTTTTTGTACTTGGAGGATTTCAGGAATTTGTTTTGATCATAAAGTAGATGTACTTAAGACTTAAGTATAATGGTAAGGGTAGAGGTTAGTCTGATTTATAGTAACTATCATTGTTTATATTAGTATATAATGTTAACCATCTAACCAACCCATTATTCCTTTAATTGGTTTGATTTGACAAGAATGTGCAAACCCATTTTACCATCTTAAGATTTCCAGCTGGATTTATCAAAACATTAAAACAAGCACCAAACTTTGCTGTTTTCCCCCCTCAGTGTATCCTCTACATATTAGTACACTCTATAAAAAGATGTGGCAAAACTTTCTGTGAAAATGGTTAAGTAATGCACTTTTCCAAATCTTGCAAGCATACAAGAAAAATGCTTTGGCTAATAACTTTTACAGCCTTTACTTTTTGCTTTTTGAGCCACCACTGTAGTAATTTATTTTTTAATTACAGACAATTAAAGAAAAAGGAATCAAGACTCCAGAGGATGCTGAAGCCAGCCTTGCAAACGATGAATTGAAGAAAGAGTTGGCGGCAGTTAAGAAGGATCTCATGGATGCTCGTGAAGGTAGGAAATAAAAGTTACTGGACAATCTGTTATATACAGTGCATCTGGAAAGTATTCACAGCACATCACTTTTTCCACATTTTGTTATGTTGCAGCCTTATTCCAAAATGGATTAAATTCATTTTTTTCCTCAGAATTCTACACACAACACCCCATAATGACAATGTGAAAAAAGTTTATGTGAGGTTTTTGCAAACTTATTAAAAATAAAGTACTCGAGGTGCTGCCACAACGGTAAAATAGCTTTACCACCTTTGCGGGAGCCACCTGTGTCTTTACAACAGCTTCTTACACAGCAAACATCAGAAGCTAAAAATTATCGTGAACACATTTGAGAATACAACTCTTCTCTAGCGTTTGCTTCCATGGGTGCATAGATAACTCAACCTCCTGGCCACGGACCATACTGTTTTAAAATACACGGGCAAATTTATCACCAAATCTCTCCACTCTACGCTAACACTTCTACCTCTCCAGGATATGGACAGTTGTATGTTTTTGACACAGCACAAGCTATTGAAGTATGCTTACAAAATAAAGCAAACTCTGCATGCAGCGAAAATGTATTTCTCCAGCTAGATTCCATGCTCAGAACCATCAACCCCTTCGCTAAATCATACAAACACATGCATGAAATCGCTCAGTCCAGTCCAATAGCATCTGTACGAATGGTTTTCAAGGAAAACCCTGGGCAGGATTTATGAAGATACAATGCCCCAACATTGCAGCGATTTTCGTCGGAAAAGATGGCGAAACGCCTGCCGAATGGGACATTTGCATCTATCCCGTACACAACTCCTGTAAACAGATTTTCACGCTCAATATGAAATGCGATCCTATGGTTTACCCACTTTTATTCCCTAAGGGAGACATTGGCTGGCACAAAGATTTACAACATGTTCCCGATAAAAGAACCACCAAGCGAATAAGGCTTACTCAATGCCAATTGTACGCGTACAGATTAGCAATGAGGAATACATTTAGTATTTTGCACTCCAGCGGCAAACTATTCCAACAGTACGTCATAGATGCGTATGTTAAAACAGAGGGCGTGCATCTCAGCTATCTTAGATTACATAAACAAGATCTGCGCGTGGAACAATACAATGTTTGAATACAGACGCACTGCAAGCAAACGCTGAAAATAACAACGTACGTGTAGGCAAAATGATCATATTACCATCCACATTTCCAGGAAGTTCAAGATACATGCAACAAAACTATCAGGATGCAATGGCCATAGTACATAAATTTGGAAAGCCCGATTTATTTATCACTTTCACATGTAATCCTACTTGGCCGGAAATTCTACATGCACACTGCATCTTTCAAGAAGTATTTATTTCTGCTTGATTTCTGAATTCCTTTCTCACCGTTCCTATTCTTACACTGCCGTATGCTATGGCGGGCATCGGCTAGTGATTTTAAAATCAAAATACTATATGTGCCTGTCCGTTTCATCCCTGACGACTACAGTATATAATGCACTAGTGAGCCCACATCTGGAGTATCATCTACAGTTCTGGTCCTACACTGCAAGAAAGACATAGCAGCACTTGAAGCTGTGCAGAGGAGAACAACCAAGTCCTCCCAGGACTTGTCCTACTTTTACCCACTCAGAGAATTAAATCTTTGGTCTCTAGCAGTGGGAGACTGCATGGGGACCTAATTCAGGTCTTCAGAATCCTCAAAAGCATTGATAAAGCATATCCAGGAGAATTCGTATAGCTTAACAGTGGATAGCATACTTGAAGACACTATTAAAATAAAGAGGATGTGCATTTAGGGTTGAAGCCTGGAGGAACCTCTTTAAACAAAGAGTTGTGGGAATTTGCAACAAACTGCGGAGTCATGTAGATTAGGGAGAAACTTGACAACCTTTTAAGAAGTTTCTTGATGAGGTAGTGGGACAGTTTAGCTATTTACTAAACAAATATGCTTGATGGACTAAATGGTCTCCTCTTGTTTGTCAAATTTCTTATATTCCTTGTTAGGCCTATTAAGTAAGCTACATTGATGTATATTGCCTGTATTTATATGCTTTTAAGTAACCAGTTAATCAATAATTTAAAAATGCCAACTAACCTGTTTTATTGATAACTAGCAAAATACCCGCACTTCGCAGCGGTGAAGTACTGCTTTAAAATTTTTATTAAGAAGAAAAGTAAACCTTTTTAAAATGAGGGAAAATATACCAATAATTATTTAAGGATCTCTTTGTATACCACATTGTCAGTTCGGCCCTCCGGTAGTAATATGACCAAACTGTGTGCTGAGCTTACTCTTGAGCATGCAACGTATAGTTGGCCATGTGAAAAGCAATCTTGCCTCAAATCAATGCCAACCTTTTGTAGGGTGTGTGTGACGATGCGGGTTCGGCTCCATGCTCCCTTTGGCTGTTAGGGAGCCCTTGAACCCTACACCGTCGATAATGTTACTGAGATGAGCTAGACAGTGAGGCAATAACATTTGAGCAAGGGAATGATGTATAAATGTGCAAACAGTGCTTTTATTAAAACAATCAAAAACAGTCAGTGTTCAAATAAAAGTGCTGTGCAGTTCATTCAACAGTTCAAATAAATAATCCATAAAAGAAATGTGGAGGTTAAAAACCAATAAATAGAAAAATCCTCTAAAAACAACAAGGTAAAATGTCACAGGAAGCAATCTGTTAAAACCACTAAGCCTGGCGTCCTTTGTTACCCTAGCGGCTCCCCTGCTACTCCCGTCTGGGCTACTCAACAGGAGAGTCGCCTACCTGCAGGAACAGCTGCCTTTCACTCAGGTCCGGTAGCCCTCTGATCCTTGGCTACGTTGGGCTCCCAAAGGACCGAGACTTTGGTCAATTCCCCAGCGGCCAAGGCGCTCACGCTGAGGCTAAACCAGTCCAAAGCCTCCTCGACTCCCACTCCTATCAACGGCCAAGCCAACTCCTCCACTAGTCACTCCAGCTACTTAGTCGCTCAGCTGGAGCGACTGCTTCCTTCAGCCCCACTGAGTGTTGGCCAAACACTCCCCTCGTGGGCTCTCTTCCCAGCTGTCTGCTTTCTCCCATGCGAGCCTGCTCTTGCTCGCCCGTTCGCTCGCACCGGGGCTCGCTCTCTCTCTCGCTTCTTGCTTCTTGCTTCCTGCTTCTTTCAGCCACCTCCCGTTCTCTTTCCTTTCCTTTCTTTTCTTTTACTTTTTCCTTTCCTAACCGGCTCACGCTTCCCTTTATGCCGAGGGACATAGCAGCTGCAGCCCATTAGCCACAGGAACAATCAAGGATGTGGGGCAGTCTCTCACCTGTGCACTTAGGTGAGAAATGCCCACACCGCAGATCGCCCTGCGGCTCACTACAGCCACCACGCCCCCTCACTAAGCTGCGAGCGCGGTGATTATTTTAAACAAACTGGCCTTTGCTAAAGGAGCTGTGGACCCATAACACCACAGTGTGTCCCTGAGACTTATTAATTGTCATTGCGAAGCAGAGCCTTACTGGAAATTGGAGGCGTTTGAACTGAAATGGGTTTCATCAATAACTTCGCATCCAGCTTTTGAGAGTTTAAACATTCATAAACATCAAAGTGCCCACTACTCAAATTGTCACCTGTGAATTTAAGATGTTCAAGAGGCATTGGCAGTTGTCCAAAGGTGTAAAATATTTGGCCATTTCGGTACACTTGAAAGCGACCACCAAACAATTCAGTGGCAGCTATCAACTCGCATGCAGAACCATAGGTGAAGGGCTTAAGCATTTCACTCTTATAGTGCTCCTGTGTAGTATAATTATCTCCTGTACCGTCATCTGTCCACACCTTGAACCTGTCCCAGTCATTCAATACATAAGACACAATGTTCCTCCGGATATCAAGAGTGAGCCTGATATGGCTGTGCAATATGTAACACAGAGAATGGAAAAGGCAGTCACCATCTCCGGGCATGGAAACCACTTGGTAAGTGACAGTTTTTTTGATCGATGGTGATCACCTCGATAGACATGTTAATGGAGGTACGGTTGGAACGATAAAGGAAATGGGTACCTGAACAATGTAAGCTAAGTCTAAAATACCTACACAATAACTATAATCGTAATAAACGAACAATAAAACAGCGGAGAAGCCATGGATTAAATAAAAAGGCTGCAGTTATCAGCAGGGAGACGTGAATACCGTGGCGAAGCAAGGAAGGGAATGAAGAGACCGGAGCGACGGACGGCCTTATATAGCCAGGCAGCCAACTATGTGGGAGGCGTGGGGATGGGGGACCCAACGCCGCCTCACATGGCAACCAAGCTGCAGGCTATGGACGTATATATGTACGTAAGTAGGATTCAGTTAGCGTTGGGAATCCGCGTACCAAATTTCTTGAAGATGGGCCCATAAGTAACGAAGACCGTTGGAAAGTTCAATATGGCGGCCAACAGTAATCTCATACCACTGAAATAAGTGCGTACATCGGTTTCGGTTAGCGCAGGGAAGCCGCCTACCAAATTTCGTGAAGATGGGGCCATAAATAAGAAAGTTTAACATGGCGGACGTTGTCGACCGTTATGACCGTTACGTGTAGAATTTTGAAATGAAACCTGCTTAACTTTTGTAAGTAAGCTGTAAGGAATGAGCCTGCCAAATTTCAGCCTTCTACCTACACGGGAAGTTGGAGAATTAGTGATGAGTGAGTCAGTGAGGGCTTTGCCTTTTATTAGCATAGATGGAACAATAGTGTAGTACAGTAAATTTATATTGCATTAATGCTGATTTACTTGTTCAGCCCAATCTGGACAGTTGGTGAATTATTCAATGTTATATAAGTATTTTAAGTCGGTAGTTCAACCTAAGTGAGGAGTTGTTCTACGAATATCTCAGGGAAAGTGCCAATCAGTCATTTTAATATACACAGTTTAAATCATTTTTAACATTTTGATATTTTTTTCAGAACTGAGTAAACAGCAAAAGAATAATGAAGCAATGAAACACCAGGCAGAGAACCTTTCAAAGGAGTATGACCGGCTTCTGGCAGAACATAGCAAGCTGCAAGTAAGTAAATGCCTCTGGACTGCATTACAAATGATAGCTTGTTTTTCCACAGAAGTGGATGATGGCTTATTGGTGCTGAAGATTATCTGGTTTGGAGCAAAAGTACAGTACATTTAGCATTAAGACTTTGTAATTCATTAGTGGTTGCACCTTTTCAACTGGAGTAACCAAAACCATCATTGAGTTTGGATAACTGTGAACCATTTTCTGTGGTCTGTAAGAAGTGCACAGCCATTTAGAGGAGACAGGTTACAACTGACCACCTCTGAAATGGAGAATTAGAACAACCATTTAAATACTTTTTAGAATATCTTTAACCCAGTGAAACCTTCCACAATCAAAGAGTCATTTTCAGTTTATTTAATATTGTGTCCAGTAGCCTCTTACTTTCAGTAGCCTCTTAATTTTCAGCTTTTAGGTGGCTGGGTACTGAATACATTACAGTTTGGTTTTAGTTTTTAAAAATTCATTTCCATGTAAAAAAAATGTATTGACAGACTTTAATCAAATCAATTCAAATTAATTTATATCTTTGTATAACTAAATTTTATTGACAGACTTTTAATTAATTCACAAAACAAAAAGCATGTTAAATGAAAAGGTAATTAAAAATGATTATATATTGTATATTTTCTTATCTGTCAGACTATAATTTTATGTTTTTTACTTGACAAATGGTGCTTAGCTCTGTAAAATGTGGTCTGGGATTTTTTTTGTTTTTAATAAATAATGCAACCTTACTGGTTAAACTTCATGGTTATTTTTTTTGGCTTGAATTAACAACATTAATTCAACAGTTGACTGCTATGTTGAAGAACTACTTGTATGGATTGCAAACAGCATACTGTTCTGCTTGGCTGTACAACTGAGCCCTGTAAACAAGCAGCGCACTGTTATGTGGACTTATTGCCTTACACCCAGTGCGGCTGGGATAGTAATGCAGGTGTTATGATTCATTAAAATAAGGACTGTATTAGGTTACTTGTTGCTTTGAAAAGTAATCGAATTACCTAACGCATGTTACTTTTAATGTGTTGCTCCCAATACTTCTTCCTGAGATTGTGCTGCTGAGCTTAGCACTATACGTTCAGCTCATCAAAATAAATTAAGCGCTTTATGAAATATTGAGACAGATTTTTTCAACAAGGAGGAGGAATATTATTGCCCAAGTATTTGCCTCAGGAAGTCTTGCTGATGCTTCTACCTGTAGCTGCTGGATGTAGATGTGAAGCTAACACAAGCACAGGCAAACAAAGTGCAGCAGACCTGCTCAGACTACAAAATCTTTAACTGTAATCTGGTGAAGGGTTTTACATGGTGTGAAAGGCGCTATATAGTGCCCAACCCGGCACAGACTGATGCAGAGGCACGTACTTAAATAAACAGACTTTTATTTTTCTTCAGCTGTGGGGCACGTCTTCCCTGTGTCTCACAGGCCCAACACAGTCCCAAAACACTCACAATAACCACAACAACCCTTCTTCTGCCACCACCACTCCTCCTCAGGCTTAGTCCTCCTCCTCCCGACTCTGGCTCCTCGAGTGATGGTGGCTGGCCCTTTTTATATCCCACCCGGAAGTGTTCCAGGTGCTTGACCACCTGGTCCTAATTGCCCTTCCAGGTGGGGCTGAAGATATGTCCAGCTGGGCTGCTGACTCCATGCAGCTCCCCCTATCGGCCATCCGAGCCCCCAACCAGGCTGTGGAGGACTCCATCTCCCATGGAACAGGTTGGGGAATCACTGTCCGCCAGGGAGGCTGCCACCAAGCTTCCCGGGGGAGGTATTGAGCTGTCCTTGCTTGCTCCCCCGGAGCAGATGCAGAAGGGGCATCCCTGCCGGGCATGGGACCTGGCTGTCCGCCACAATGGCCAAATACAGGGTTATTCACAGAGTAATCTAAGTCTGTTAACCTGGTTTCTCAGACACCAATAACTTGATTTCCCCTAACCAGAAGAAGGGTTGACATGGTATTTTAGAAACCAGGTTCCTGTTAATAACTAAATGATTAAAGTGCATGTAAACGCACTGGCTGTGTCAATGGTTGTTTTTTCAGAAGTCTCCTCTTTTCATCCTACATTTAAATCACATTGGTTGACATCTCTAAATTGAGTGAGTTTGTTTGGATGAATTTCCCCTGTAATATAGAGACTTGCTGATTTTTTATTTTTTTTTTTTGCCTGAATGGTCTTTAACTCTCTGCGATTCTACACTGGACTTAAGTGGGTTAACAAAATGAAGAGCAGGGTATAACTTGTATTTCCATTCTTGGCTGTAATTCATTATTCTTGTTTACATTGTGTGTTTGCAGTTTTTGCCCAAATTTTAAAGTGCACAATTGTTTCAAATCGTTAACCTAAACATTCCTTTCTGTCTTATGACATATTCAAGCCCAAAAAACAAAATAATGGTTTACTTTATTGTGAGGTCATTAAACACAAAAAAGTAATACTGACGGGATAATTTGAGAAATCTCCTATATCTTCATTGTTTATGTAACAAATAAGACAAGTTTGCTTATTTTACTGTTCATTTTAACTAATGCAGGTCAGCTGCATTTAAATTAATAAAGGGTTGTTTTGCAGTCATATTGCAGTTAATAAAAATGTGGTATTGCAACAAAATGTAGCCCCTTTTCTTAATGGATTTTGTGCTTTATCTGATTTACAATGCATAAAAAGCCTTATCTCTTTAAGAGTAGTTATTTTAAGTAAGTGCTTTTTTCCATTTTAAAACTCATACATTTCCAAAATGTTTTTCCTTTACTTCTTTCCGATTGTAAGTTTTTCATATCTGATCAAGAAGAATTCCAAAACGGAACCATCTGTGTTTATGTATAATATATTTAATGCTAGCCATAGTACCCACTGTTACCCATGTATATTTATAGAATGAGTTAAGTAAAGAAAGCAAAGGTTTATGTGTTTTTTAAATGGTGACCCTGTCGTTATTGCTAGCTGTCCCATCCGTCATCCACACTGTCTCGCTATTAATGTCTCTGCTGTAGTGAGTTGAGAATTTGTTCTTTTTGTGTCGGATTGGATTCTGGAATTGCATTAACTCTTTGTTGGTTTGTTACCATGAACGCCATTGTGTCTGAATTATCCTCTTAGTTCAGGGTGGACAGTTTGTAGCCCTTAAATTATAAAGAAAAGCCAACAAAGCAGGAGTTGATCAACAACCCTTTTAATCAGCTTCCCCTCTCGATCAAGTTTCACCCATCACCCCCTAGCAAAAGCACACACTTCTCCTTGTTATATTGCAGTAGATAGTAGCAGTATGCAGCATTGCATGAATAAGTCTGCTTTTTTTTTGGCTTCAGTCTGTTTGAATGTTACACTTGCTCTGAGCCAGTAGGTGGCACTGATGTGCACACTGTATCACATAAAGGGAAACAACACTGGGACCCCCAGGGTCAAAATTTTGGCTTCTAATGTACTCTGTCTTGTCTGTATGGTCTTAGATAGTAACTATACAAAATTTGGTCCAGGGTGTAGGATTGTGCAGGGAGCATACAGACAGACACTCTATTTTTTTATACTGTATTTAGATTATATAATACACTTTGTGAGTATTAACATAAAGAAGAGTTTATGTTGTTTTGTTTTGAAAACTATTGTGTCTGGAAAAAAATCAGTATTTAATCGATCTTAAAGGTACTTAAAAATGTTTCTGACAGGCAGTCTACAAATAAACAAATGTACTACTCTTGAGTAATCTGCCTAAGGGATACTGGTGTACAGGACTTGAGATTGATCCCCTTTATACATTAGGCTTGCTAGAAATTTCCTAGTGTGTATAAAACTTTCTAAGTTTCCTTTTTTTTCTTTCTCTGTGCAGGAACAAAGTGATGGTGTGAAAAACAAAAAAGATGAGTAAAGAGAACATGGAGTATGGAATTTGCTATAGCTGTTTGCCAGAGGACTGCATCACCTACATGTTCTACATCTTCACTCACTTTACCATGTTGATATGTTCTGCCTTAAATGCGAATGTAAAAATACAAATCTTTAGATCTATATTTCTATGTCTGATCCTTGTATGAAGATCCCGGTACAGACGAAAAGGCCTGTGAAGCCCGTGTTTTTGAATGGTTTCTTAGTTCACACCTGTTTATTAAAAAAAAATAAATGTTATGTCTCTTTTACACATTATGTTGTGGAAAGGGTCCAGTTGGTTTAGTCGGTTTGGTAAATATAAACGGATGATTTATTACTGATGTTTTAAAGAGGTTACAGAGTTGCATCCAGCATGAAAATATAGTTCTGGTAATCACTTCAGTTCTGGCAATACTTTATCATGCCAACTTTACAAAAAATTTAAAATTGCTCGTTCTATGATCCTAATTCCTGTAAGTACAATTATGATGAATCTGAGATGAGTTTACAATCATAATTCCATAACATGTATCCTAGCAATGCCTAGCTAAAGAAAGAAGAAACAGAGACCATGCTTTCTGTCAGCTTTTTATACAAGTTAACTTATTAAAGCATTCTTCAAAAATTTTGCTTTCAAAGAAGCCGAGTAGGTGGGCTCAAACTATAATAAAAATGAATCATCACATAGTATTTCTTTGTACGTCGTCTGCATGGTTTTACAATGCTTTTCATTAAAATTCGAATTTAGATCAAATGAGAAATTTTAAGTTAGTTCCATGGGTGTGAGATTTTTGCAGATTATGTTGGAAATTTCCTTCATAAATTTCCTTCCAGCAAACCTTTTAGAGCTGTATAGAGGCCAGGTACGGCTGTGACCACAGTCCTGGACATATGCAAAGATTTATTTATAGCTCAGTTCTGTTTTTCACTGAATAAATGGTGAAGAATGAAAAGAAAATAGCTTTTTAAGGTACAACTTAGCTAGTTTTTCCAATGTAGCTTTCTAAAATCTTTGCTTAAAATATTTTCTAGTTGATCTGCAGGACCATGTGCAAATTCAGCTTTATTTTTGTTACCGTTATGGAAATTATTCTAGTGCTTGTTTCAGAACTGTTTCTCTTTTCAAAACTTTGCAATAATAGTTTTCTAAGTAATATGTGCTAGAATGTCTTTGAACATATTGTATGTTTTTGGCAAATACGTTTTTATCTTGTTTTCTGATATTGTTTTATAGTACATGTAAAAAAGGAAAATGTGCATTTTAGGAGAAATGTTGGGATATCTATGGTTGTATCAATGCTACTGAAAAGATGGTAGTTGCTATTCCAAACTACAACTGATTTTTTTTTATGTCTGTTGTCTTCAATGTTAAGAGTAAGTTCTTCATCAAGAGTGTCCCAAAAAATACCTGACCACGTTTAAGCCAAAAATTAATTGATGGAGCACTTACAAAAATAGCCGGGGAAGAAACAAGGATACTTGGATGCTCTTATTATTTAGCTGTTAAACTACTTGAAGTTGGCTGCAAAGCCACAGATAAAGTACAGTCAGGCCCCACAAGGCTTCAATTTCTTGGCCCAATTTTAACATTGGGCAACTCAGCAGGTCTCTGGAAGGAAAGCACATAGGGTCCTGCCCTGTGCCACGTCTTCACATGCAGTGACTGCCGGTGAACTTGGGGCCTTGGACTCGGAAAGAAACATCTTACCCAATTCCTTGTGAGGACGTAAATCAGAGAAGGGCTGGGGATCATAGTGATTTCTTGCTGGTGACATTTTCAAGAGTGGCTGCAGCTGGAAGCCCACTTGCTGTGTCTGTCCTTTATCTTAGCAGGTTAAACTGGAGCTTTCTGACTCTAAGGCTCCGTGTTCAGCTTGCAAATTGGAGAGGAGTGGGCCTGAGTGGTCCCTTGCTGGTGACATCTAATGCTTTAGGACTGGGAAACAAAAAGGCTGTGGGTCAGTCAAGGAAGCAGGCACAGCACAAGCCTATTACACTGTCAATAAATCCAATAGATTTCGTTTTGTTATTCTGTATAGTTTTAAATGGTATTGGGCTTACACATCAGCTCACAACACCAAACTTCCTGATAAAGTGTTAACCTGTTATTTGTGCCTGTTGATTCCGTATGTGCCGTGCCATGAAAAGTATTTGCTCCTTCCTTATTTCCACTATTTTTGCTTATTTGTAAATCTTAATTGTTTCTCATCTCCAGAAAAAATTAGTATAATACAAGAGAAAACGTGTAAACACAATGCTAAATTTTTAAAAGATCAAATTGATTTATTGAAGGAAAAAAGTTCACCGACATCAAAATCACCAATTCATTGATTACTGCAATTTAAAACTAGGTTGCCTTTTGTATTCTACTAAATTTGACTGGGGAGCTGAAACAGTTAAGTGCTACAAATAACCAAATATAGTGGAAATCAGTGAGGGGTAAATAAACATTTTTCTGGTATTGTAAAAAATGCAAATAACTTACAGACTTCATGTTTATAAATTTCCTATATGAAAAGCAGTTTTGTAATAATATGTGAAAGTTTCTGGTGACTGCTGCTTCTCTGTATTTTCATGTAGGTGTATCTTTTTATTATTTCTATTTAGGAGTAATGCCGTTGGGAGTTTTGCATTTTATCATGCCACACCAGTATAAAGACTGGACAAAGCAAAGAAAGCTGAAATACAGGAGTGACAGCTAAAGAAATAAGTTTGGCATCCCAGCAGCTCACCTGGCAGGCCACCATTAATGACAGAACCAGAATCTGTTCATTTTGACTCAGACTACCAGCTCCAGAACTACCTTGACAGTCCCTGCTATGTTAATAGGTGTCCCAACATGTTAAAAAACGAGTACCGGTAAATCATTAGGATGCAAGTCTTCGGTTACTCACTTAGTTGACAGGGGTAAGTAAAAACCCTTATTCATAAGAAATACAGTATCTTTCCAAAAGGGGTTTGCTAATTAGTAGATTTGTGAATGCTTAGTTTTTGGTTTATGTATAAGAATGAGTACAATAGCTCCACTTAACTTTCAGTAAATAAGGCAGTCTCTCTAAATTAAAAGAAGTGCTTTCCTTTCAAGAATATGTTTAATTTGTAACCATGTCAAAAATGTCACAGTTTGGCTGGTTTCTAAAACAATGAGGGTGTGTTGCACGAGTCAAATGTGGGCTTGTCCACACAACCTCCTTATTAAATCCAGATAATTTGGTTTGGTGTTCATTTTTGAATTTTTATAACAACCCACATGCAGTGAATCTAATCTGAGTCCTTTGAAAAGTGATTTTTTTTTCTCTCCTCATTCCTTATCAAATTTGCCATTTTGTAGATGGTTGTTTTAGACTGTCCAGCTAAAGGAAATGATGATTAAAATATTGACAAATTTCTTAATGCATATTTATGTAGCATCCATTTCTTGTTAACTTTCCCATGTGTTGGCATGCTTCTGCTTATTTTCAGATTTGTTTGTGTGGTTTTTTTGTTTGTTTGTTTGTTTTTTTTTAGGTTTATGAACTTGTTGAAATAAACCAAAACTCTTTCATTGTTTATTACGGTTCAAAAGCAGAGCAGATGCTTTCTAAAGCTGTGCAGCCTGATAGTAAGCATACAGTGGGGACCAGGACTAGATGAGAGCTCTGCCTGGCGTGAGGTTATCTGTGGGGACAACTGCCTGTTTAAAACTTCACATGACCTCATGATGTCAATGGCTTATCGGTTCTCTTTGTCTTTTACATATGTTACAAATCTAGAGTGATTTATGAATCATCCTTTCCCATGTTAAGAGTACTACATAAATAAACAATGCTGCAAAGTATCATTCTGAATATTACGTGATTCTGTTCTAAAAGGAGATTTTGGTTTATTTGATTTTTCTGATTTGATGGTCATTGTGCATGATTGTGTTTAATTCTTATGCTGTTATAAAATAAAACCAAACAAGCACTCCAAAATTAAAAATGAACCGTCTTCTAAGTTTTGCTTTCAAAATGGTGACCTAGCAGAGATAATCCAATGTTGAAGGGAGGTTAAAACGCCTCAAGAAAGGGCGGGTTGTCATTTTGGACCATATTTAAAACAACAAGCTGCATGCAGTCTCTCACTGTAATAAGTTTTTCATTTTGTTCAGACAGACTATGATAAGGTTAACTCTTGAAAGCAATTTATGGCCTAGTACGGTGGTTCTCAAACTTTTTGGAGCCCAGTTTCATGTCTTTGGTCAGTGATGACCCCTGTAACATAAGGCCTGTTAAAATATAATCACAGAACGGGGAGTGACTAGCGCCTGATCATTAACGACCCAGTGATTGAGGAATCCTGTCTTAGTATATTTTCTTTCTTGCCTCTCAATCTAAATTTGCACATCCTTTGGAACTGGAAAAAAAAAGAACAAAAGTAGACTAGTTTTAGTGCAGAATGGACCAGGGGAATAGGTTTTGGGTAAATTGGACTGATTAATAAATCAGGAGTCAACCATCGCCGCAATGTATGTTTGGTCCATGAGATGTGGCTGGAAACCGAAGGACAGACATACGTTTGGTCTCTTGTTTCTGTCTTCATCATCCAGGGACCTTGCTGAAGATGGCTGACTGCTGAACCTAAAAACCGTCCACAACAATATCCTTTCTGACAAGTTTCTACTGATATCCGTAAGCTTTCTGACAATATATTTCAAGGGACGGACATGGTCAGCAACAATGTTCAGGTAGGCTGTGGCATTTAAATGATGCTCAGTTGGTACTAAGGGGCCCAAAATGTGCAGAGAAAATATCCCCAACTCCATTAAACCACCACCAGCAGCTTTAGCAGTTGATACAAGGCAGGATGGCTCCATCTGAATGTCACAGCAGAAAATGAAACTCACCCAGGTAATGTTTTTTTTTTTCCTATCTTGTCCAATTTTGGTGAGCCCGTATGAATTGTAGCCTCAGTTGCTGTTCTTAGCTGACAGGAGTGTCACCTGGTGTGGTCTCCTGCTGCTGTAGCCCATCTGCTTTAAGGTTTCGAGGTGTTGTGAGTTCAGAGATGCTCTTTTACATACCTCAGTTGTAATGAGCGCTTATTTGAGTTACTGTTGCCTTTCTGACAGCTCGAACCAGTCTGGCCATTATCCTCTGACCTCTGGCACCAACCAGGGTTTTTTGCCCAGAAAACTGCCACTCACTGGATATTTTCCCTTTCTTGGATCATTCTCTGTAAACCGTACAGATGGTTGTATGTGAAAACCCCAGTAGATCAACAGTTTCTGAAATACTCAGACCAGCCCATCTAGTACTAACAACTCTGCTATGTTCAAAGTCGATTAGATTCCCTTTCTTCGCCATTCTGATGCTCAGTTTGAACTTCAGCAGGTTGTCTTGACTATGTCTACATGCCTAAATGCATTGAGCTACTGTCATGTGATTGGCTGATTAGATATTTGCGTTAACCAGCAGGTGAACAGGTGAACCTAATAAAGTGGCCAGAGAGTGTTGATATATTTTCTTCTACTGGTATTATTCCATTTTAAAAAATACCATGTTGCTTTTGAATTTTTGAATTGAAGTAATAAAGTGAAAAACGGGGCACAGAGTGTTGGGAGATTGTTTTTAACAGGTTGACAGGTGACATTGCCAAAAGACGTGGACCTCACAGTGAAAGTAAACACATTGTTGGTTAGTAAATGGTTTTAACCAAGGCCTGCCAGCCTCCAGGTGTCCCAGGGACACCCATGTGGTGTTGGTGCCGAAGCTGGTGTGTCCCTATGTGGAGTAGTAAGGAGTCCGTCATGTAAAGCACTTTGAGCTACATTATTTGTATGAAAATGTGCTATATAAATAAATGTTGTTGTTGAGTGGCTGGCAGTGTAGGCCGCATTCATACGTGCTTTTGTGGGTAGGATCTCCGTGTGTGTGTGAGAAATTTAGTGGGTGAGAGTGAATCAGTCCAATGATGAGCTTGGTGAGTTCCACTCATCCCACAATATTACAGGGGTGGGATACAACAGTAACATAATGAGCCAAAGACCAGTAATGTTTACAGATTCAAGGGACGCCTTTAAATCCCTGCCTGGGAGCGTTTTTGTGACGTCTGCACGGTCTCCCCATGTCTGCTGAGAGATATCTCAGGAGTGTTTGGGTGTTACAGTGGTGTGAAAAACTATTTGCCCCCTTCCTGATTTCTTATTCTTTTGCATGTTTGTCACACAAAATGTTTCTGATCATCAAACACATTTAACCATTAGTCAAATATAACACAAGTAAACACAAAATGCAGTTTTTAAATGATGGTTTTTATTATTTAGGGAGAAAAAAAATCCAAACCTACATGGCCCTGTGTGAAAAAGTAATTGCCCCCTTGTTAAAAAATAACCTAACTGTGGTGTATCACACCTGAGTTCAATTTCCGTAGCCACCCCCAGGCCTGATTACTGCCACACCTGTTTCAATCAAGAAATCACTTAAATAGGAGCTGCCTGACACAGAGAAGTAGACCAAAAGCACCTCAAAAGCTAGACATCATGCCAAGATCCAAAGAAATTCAGGAACAAATGAGAACAGAAGTAATTGAGATCTATCAGTCTGGTAAAGGTTATAAAGCCATTTCTAAAGCTTTGGGACTCCAGCGAACCACAGTGAGAGCCATTATCCACAAATGGCAAAAACATGGAACAGTGGTGAACCTTCCCAGGAGTGGCCGGCCGACCAAAATTACCCCAAGAGCGCAGAGACGACTCATCCGAGAGGTCACAAAAGACCCCAGGACAACGTCTAAAGAACTGCAGGCCTCACTTGCCTCAATTAAGGTCAGTGTTCACGACTCCACCATAAGAAAGAGACTGGGCAAAAACGGCCTGCATGGCAGATGTCCAAGACGCAAACCACTGTTAAGCAAAAAGAACATTAGGGCTCGTCTCAATTTTGCTAAGAAACATCTCAATGATTGCCAAGACTTTTGGGAAAATACCTTGTGGACTGATGAGACAAAAGTTGAACTTTTTGGAAGGCAAATGTCCCGTTACATCTGGCGTAAAAGGAACACAGCATTTCAGAAAAAGAACATCATACCAACAGTAAAATATGGTGGTGGTAGTGTGATGGTCTGGGGTTGTTTTGCTGCTTCAGGACCTGGAAGGCTTGCTGTGATAGATGGAACCATGAATTCTACTGTCTACCAAAAAATCCTGAAGGAGAATGTCCGGCCATCTGTTCGTCAACTCAAGCTGAAGCGATCTTGGGTGCTGCAACAGGACAATGACCCAAAACACACCAGCAAATCCACCTGTGAATGGCTGAAGAAAAACAAAATGAAGACTTTGGAGTGGCTAGTCAAAGTCCTGACCTGAATCCAATTGAGATGCTATGGCATGACCTTAAAAAGGCGGTTCATGCTAGAAACCCCTCAAATAAAGCTGAATTACAACAATTTTGCAAAGATGAGTGGGCCAAAATTCCTCCAGAGCGCTGTAAAAGACTCATTGCAAGTTATCGCAAACGCTTGATTGCAGTTATTGCTGCTAAGGGTGGCCCAACCAGTTATTAGGTTCAGGGGGCAATTACTTTTTCACACAGGGCCATGTAGGTTTGGATTTTTTTTCTCCCTAAATAATAACAACCACCATTTACAAACTGCATTTTGTGTTTACTTGTGTTATATTTGACTAATGGTTAAATGTGTTTGATGATCAGAAACATTTTGTGTGACAAACATGCAAAAGAATAAGAAATCAGGAAGGGGGGCAAATAGTTTTTCACACCACTGTAAGTTGATTGCTGACTCTTATGTTCGATGCCTTCAGAAAGTATTCATTCCCCTTCACTCTTTTCATATTTTTGTGCAGTGTGTTGTAGCCTTGTACTAAGGTCGCTGAAATTCATTTTTACCCCATTAGGTAATGCTCAGTACTCCACAATGATAAATAGACTCTAATAGGATTTTAGGTTTTTGTAAATGTCGTTTTTTTATTGTTAAGAAGATCCCACATATACATTTACTCAGACCCTTTACCCTCATAGGTGTTTCAGTCCTGAGTCTTCTTGTGTGTGATGTGATAAGATTTGCTCACCTGGATATGGGGATTTTCTGCCATTCTTCCCCAATCCCCCAAAAAGATTCTCTGGAGCTCATCCTGAGTAACCCATCAGGTTCTTGGTCACCTCTCTTGTCAAGGCCCTTCTCCCTCATTTGCTCAGTTTTAAGTGATTGACAAACTCTAGGGGGAGCCTTCATTGTTCCAGACTTCATCCATTGAAAATGATGTGCGCTCTTGTGAAACTTCTTGCTGCAGAAATCTTTTTGCAGCCTTCTTCTGATCTGTTCCTGACGCAGTCCTGTCTCTGAGGCCCTGCAGACAATTCATTTGACCTCATGGCCTGGTTTTTGTTCTGATAGATACTGAGAGCTGTGGGACCTCCTATAGACTGGCGGTTGCCTTTACTGATCCTGTCCAGTCAACTGAGTTGACCACAGGTGGACTCCATGGAAGGTGTAGAAACATCTCTGTGGTGGTCAACAGAATGCAATGCACCTGCTTCTAATTTTATAAAAGGGATCTGAATTCTTGTGTCAATGTGATGTTTCAGTTTTTTTACTTTAAATAAACTAGGAACATTTTCCAAAATCCTGTTTTGTACCTTTTTAATTCCAGTAGGCTGAGTGTTGCTTGATGAGGAGCGAAACTTCATTTAAATTACTTTAGCACAAGGCGTCAACGTAACAAAATGTGACAACGGTGCAGGTGTCTGAATCCTTTCTGAAGGCCGGGAGTGCGGGTGTGTTTGGTGGATTGGTGACATTGTGGGTGAGTGTGCCCTGCAGTGGAGTGACCCTCGAGTAGCAGGGTATCTAATGCTGCTGAGGTGAAGGTTGCGCTACCCCACTGCCGTCCCGTACGTGTGCTAAGAACACCAGCTGTGCGATATAAACCGATGGCGTCAGTATTTAGTGTTGGTGTCTGGCATGCCCGAAGACAAATTATTCTGAATTTTTTTAAGAAGTTGCACTGTTTGCACTTTTTATTAAGTTCATGAATAAGAAAACATCGCATCCGTTTACTTGCCTTTCTGGTGAATTCTTATTGAACTCTCCCAGTGTGATAACTGGCACGTTCTTCTTTCCTTTCCTTTTTAAAATGCCTTTTAATCCTAACCAGCTGTGGGAGATGTTATTTCGCCGCACACGGATTTGCTGATTCTTTGGGTTGAATTTCATTCATTTTAAAGAAAAATAGATGACTTTCCCCCCTTTAACAGTGGATGGCTTGTTTCAGCCTTTCAGCACCTTGTGGGTTGCACCGGCAGCCGAGATGATATTTCCACCCCTGAGGATGTTTAGTTTTACTTGTCATTGAATGTCTAGCAGAAGCCTTTATGCACACGACTGGGACGCATTAAAAGTGTGTCCACATATTTTTACACGTGTAGCACACACACGGGCTAAGCAGATTCCTCAGGGGGGTCAGCGATGGATCTTCGTGAGTCTCCTTCCAGTGCTTTAGCTGTTGCAGTGCACTACCTGCCGCCTGATTGCTTTGTGCATCCATTAAATAAAAAAGAAGCTTCAGTAGTGGAAATCAATCAGGAAGTAGTTAAACTTTATGTGACATCCATACCTGACTGTCCCACAGGACTGTGACAGATAAACAGAGGTCCTCTGAGGTAAGCCGGGCCCTCGCTGTCCTCCACATTCACTGCACTGCACGTTGCCGATGTTTGCTCATCTTTATCGATTGCTGTCCCCAGGAGCTCTCAGTAAAGCACTGAAATTCTGATTTAAGCTTCATATTTTTACTTGTGAGGGTTAAAAGCTGGTCTTGTGTTCTGCCACAATAACAGTATCCACATTGTTCCTCCTGAACCGAAGGTTTGACTGAAAGCCGGACCCTTCTTTCCAGAACCCTGGCCCAGGCCTTCCCATTGAGGCTGAGGAGTCTGATCACCCTAAAGTTGGGTCACACACCCCGTCAGTGCTGAAGTGGTGTGTCCACCAGCCAGCCCAACACCATCCAGAGCCTTCTGGGACTCGGGGAGATTCTGTTCCGAATTGTCATGGACAGAATTTCAAACAACATCCAAGGAATAGAGGGTGTCCGGCTTGGTGACCTCAAAAATCTGCTTTTTGCAGATGATGTGGTCCTTCCGGCCTCATTGAGTTATGACATTAAACACACAGTGGAGTTGGGTGTGGCTGGGTTGAGGTCCAACTTGCCAAGTCTGAGGTTCTCAGCTGGAAAAGGGTGGTGTGCCTTCTCTGGGTTGGGGATGAGGTTCTGCCTCAAGCGGAGGAGTTTTAAGTATCTCAGGGTCTTCTTCATGAGTGAGGGAAGAAGGGAGCATGAGATCGACAGGCGGATTGGAGCAGCGTTTGCAGTTACGCGGATGCTGGACCAAAAAGTCGTGGTGAAGAGGATGCTAAGCTGAGAGGCGAAGCTCTCAATTTACTGGCCCACCTACATTCCTGCCCTTACCACTGGTCACAAACTTTTGGGTACTGACTGACAGAACGAGACCACAAATACAAGGGGCAGAAGTGAGTTTTCATTTGCAGGGTGTCTGCGCTCAGCCTTAGAGATTGGGTGAGGAGCCAGTTGAGATGGTCCGACTTCTAATTAGGAGTCCTTCTGGGGAAGTGTTTCAGGTCTGTGCAACCAGAACGAGACCCCAGGGCAGATTCAGGACATGCTGGAGAGATTACATCTTTTGGATAGCCTGGGAACGTCTCAGTGTCCCCGTGGAGGAGATGGCAGGGGGCATTTTTGTGACCCAGATTAAGTGGCAGGAAATGGGTGGAATTTTACTCATTTTGAAAAGCCTGACACCCTCCCTCATACAAGGGTCGTGTATTTACCTTTCTCGTGGCCGTCCAGCTGACAGTTGGGCCATTTCCATTGCCAGACTGCCTTCCTTTACTGCTCTGCTCGACTCATATTTGGATGAACCTCTCATTGCCCGAATGTTAACTCTGCCAAGTGAGTATGTGTGACTTTAATAAATGATGTAATTTAGTGGCCATTTATTTCCAACCCTCTTTACAGCTCATAGTTGCTCAAGGAAGGTTGTTTTCAGCACAATGCAGAGAACCGCAGGTGGTTTACTATCTTAACACGTTGACCACTAAGGTGCTCTGGCAGCCATCAGGAGATCAGAAGGCAGAGTTTGGTGGACTTCTAATACAGCTATGAATAAAGATACCATAACTGGGGGGTCTTTATCCAGAAATGTAGCGGCTCTTCTAATGATTCTCTAGAGGAGGCCAATGTAGTGAGGATGACCAGTAAACCCCATGTGTGTTGATCGCACCTATTCATCTGTCTATCAAACGTTACATTTTAGCATCAAATTATGGACACCAACTGTGGATCGGGCACTTGCATGCCAATGTGCCTACTGTGATGACTTTGAAGTAAACTGAAGTGCCAACAAAGGAGTCTTTGGTGTCTCAGCCTGAGTTGAGATGTTAGCGAGTAGCACTGACCTCTGTGTCACCATCCTGCTATTGCTGACAAGCTGCTGTCCATTTGTCCTCCTAGTTCCACATAAAGAGCACATCTGGAAAGGTCCACTCCTATAATGTGGTGTCACCAGTGAAGAAGCTGTCAGGCTCCTCGTCCCTCTCTGTTGCACATCTTCATGCTGGCCACAGACTCAAGGCCTCCATGTCAGTAAGCCGCAGACCACCCAGTTGAGCTGACATGAAGTTCCTGAGCCGCTGAACTTCTCAGTTTTAAACTACAACCACAGCAGCAGACTCCCTGCCCCTTGCTATACTCGCCTAGGGGGGCACATTTCAGACCTCGGTGGCCTGTCAGACGTCGAGCAGGTCTCTTCACCACTGCCACTTATCCAGTAAGTCCAGCTCTTGGCCCTTGACCTCCTCCACTCTTTCCTACAACGCCGGCTCCAATCCCAGCTTCCTGTACCTCTGTGAAGTCTTCCTCCTCCTGTCTTACTGAACCACTTCCTTCCCATTTGGAACCTTCACACGGCCTCCAGGACCCCCTACTCGCCACTTACCTTCTGGGTTAGGATAAGGGAGCTGGCACAGTGCCACCCCAAGGATCAGTCAGTCAGGCTGGACTTTACCGAGAGGGTGGCACACTGGTCTGCCCTTCAGCTGCAGGACGTCCTGTTCAGATCTCAGCCCGGTCAGATCTGTGTGGAGTCAACGTGACCTCCCAGTGTTGTGTTTCAGCCTGGGGCTTCAGACTCATGTTGTTTTGATTCTTTTATTTCTGCTGAGGTTTTGCATTCTTGTTTGCTTTTCATTTCTGTTTATGGGATGTCACCTGCCTGAGTTTATTTCCATATGTTTTGTGGTGGGCTCGTCCAAGAGGTGAGGCCACCTCCTGCCAGTCACTGCCAAGGTCCTGCCCTCGGCTCTATAAATCTGGAGGGTCTCCTGTTCACTTGGATTGCACTCTGGAGTTTTTTTCTATACTTGTGCTGTTTGTTTTGTTTTGTACTTTGATTTGGAATTCTGTATTGGGACTTCGTTCACCTTGGATTGTGTTTTTAGGCAACTCCATTTTGCCATTGTCCCCTATGGAGCTTCTGTGTGTGACAGAACATTACCTTTGTTTTTTTTTATGACGTTTCAGTGTTTGCCCGTTTATCTAGCTGGGGTTTGTGCCGGTATATCCCCCTCTAGAGGGCCTTATTAATAGTGCTTTACGGGACTTACATGTCTCGAGACTCCGAGTCGTAACACCCGGTAGTCGTGTGGTGTGTTCTCCAGGTGTCCCAATTTTCCTTCCACCTACCTAACACACTTGTCTTGATTGAGTGGGCCTCCCTAATGGACTTGCACCCGTGTCCAGGGCTGTCTCATCCGTACAGACTGACCCTGACATCACAACTGTATCCACATGTCATATTCCCTTGCTAGATCCTTTCAGTTGCCTTAACAACTGTGGAGCACCAGACTGTCTCTCACCAGCTTGGCCACCTGACCATTTTAGAAAACTTGGATTGTGTGAGTTGTGGCCACCCTGGAGTCTGTGTGATCATGAGTGTCCATAAAATGAAGAGCGTGGTGGCCAAAGAGGTATTGGGAAAACCAGCGGATTCAGAAAGTCTTTGGGCCCCTTTACTTTCTGCACACTTTAGTGTGTTGTTACTTTCGCCTTTGTTGCCCATACAGTAAACCATAATGACAACGTGAAAACATCAAAAAGGTCTGCAGAGTTCTTCGCTGTTGCCGTCTAAATTGTTGTCAAGTACATCGGGTTTTCTTTAATTCTCCTTGCGATGTGTCTTGAACTTGACTGGAGTCCACCAGTGCAAACTGAATTTACTGGACGTCATTTAGACCAACACACACTTGTGTGTGGTATGTGAAGGCCCAGAGTTCACACTGCATGTCATGACAAAAAAATAAGCCATGAAGTCCAAAGAACTCTCTGTAGACCTCCATGATAAACTGGTGGCGAGGTCGAGATCAGGACCAGGGGATAAAACCATTTCGAACGCTTTGAGTGTCTCCAGGAGCACAATAGCCTCAATGATTGTGAAATGGAAGATGTTTAGAACCCCCAGGACTCTTCTTGGAATTGGCCATCCAGCCCAACTGAGTAAGTGGACAAGAAAAGCCTTGGGCCAGGGAGGTCACCAAGAACCCAATGGTCACGCTAACAGAAGAGCTCCTTTGCTGAGATAAGAGAAGGACAACCATCTCAGAGCAGTACTCCATCAATCAGGCGTTTATGGCTGGACGGACACCCCTCTTGAGTAAAAGGCATATGACAAGCCACTCGGAGTTTGCCAAATGGCAATTAAAGGACTCTGGACTGATGACATAAAAACTGAACTCTTTGGACAGAACTCCATGCATTAGCTCTGCTCATCACCTGACTATTCACGTTGTGGGGTGCTTTTCAGCAGCAGGGAGAGCAAGACGGGTCAGAGTTGAGGGAAGGGTGAATTTAGTCAAATACAGAGAGTTCCTTGAAGAAAAGCTGCTACAGAGCACACATGACCTCAGACTGGGGTGGCACTTCACCCATCAGCATGACAATGACCCGAAGAACACAGCCAAGATAGTGCCGGAGTGGCCCTGATTGTTCCCGAGTGGCCCAGCCGAAGATGGCAGTTAACAGACGCTTTGCATCTGATCTAACAGAGCTTGGGAGGATCTGGCAAGAAGAATGGGATAAAAGGCCCAAATCCAGGTGTGCCAAGCTTGTAGAGACATACCCAAGAAGGCCCGAGGCTGTAATTGCCGTCAAAGGGGCTTCTACAAAGTACTGAATTAGGGGTCTAGATACTTGTATGAATTTATAAATTTGAAGACCTTTCTGACAACACTCTTTCACTTTGTCATGATGGGTTATTGAGTGTAGACTAATAGGCAAAAATGGCGAATGTGTCCATTTAAAATTAAATCTACAAAACAATAAAATGTGCATAATGTGAAGTGATCCGAGTCCTTTGTGAAGCCACAGTATGTTTGCCTTTTAATATTAACAGGGAACATGAAACTTTTTGCCACAGTATAATTAAAATAAGAAATTAGCAAATATAGTGTTAGTAATATGAGGATATATTTTTATTTATCTATTGTCATGCGTGTGTGCCTAGCGGACGTCTTCAGGGCTCTGTTGAGATAAGCAATGCCACCCCGAGACCAGAGGTGGCGCTGACGCCAGGTCTCAGACTAAACCCCGCCCCTTCTGGGTGTGGCTGTGTATATTCAGGCTGACGGACTGAAGCAGGCGGTCATTTTGGACCTGAATGTGCTACGTGACAGAGCTCTGCAGATACCGTCCCCAAGAGCAGCAGCGTTTGTTGGCAGCAAAGCCTTTGCTTTGTGTAACGTAGGCCTTTCTTTTTGTTCATTAAAGGGGGATCACCCCCATTGTTTTTGTGTTTGTCCTTTCCCTGAGGCCATCACACTGTGCTGTGTATTATTACAATAAAAGGAAAGGAAAGTAAAGTGTCACCCTCTTCAGGATCAAGTGTGTGGATTTGAGCAAAAGTGCATTCAATCCTGACTAGGACCGCCATTTTAAAAGTTTATTACAGTGGCCACTAGTTGAAGTAGGCGTAAAGCTGAAGTGTGCCGTTTATAAGTCATTTGCTGGAGATCCTCACACGTTTCTGCTCTCAGAGGCTCAGGTGCAGGGGGCCATCATCCTGGTGAGAGAATAATTTGGAGGAAAGTATTTTGGTTTGCTGTGCTCATTGAGGTTTCACTGAAGCGTCTCTTGGGGTCAGGGATGTGAGGTGCAGGACGATGGGGGCTTCATATCTATATCAAGTCTGTTAAAGCCCCCTCTCCAGGTCATCATTGCCTCCAGATCTTCCACTGCTTAGCCTGGGAGAGACCCCAGACCCAAACACTCGAGGTAAATTCGGAGGCAGAGCCAAACATCTTTGCGATGGAGGAGGAAACCTTGGGGACTCGTAACTTCTGCATCGAGATATGAGGAGAATGTGAGATGCCTGCTGTGACCAGCATGCCGCCTGTTCTCCACTCTAAAGAAATCCCCTTTGGGGCTCAGAGAAATGCCTATCAGTCCTCACGAGGTGGAAGGTTTCATAAACACAATTCACAAGTTGCCAGTTGATTTGAACCGAAGCACTCGGCTTGTGATAAGCAATGGCGGCACAGAATCCATGACGAGATGGTGATGCCCTCTAGTGGCCAGTGCATTCTCACACTGGCAAGACCTACTGCTGCCTGTATGGTGGTCTCTCTCCTCCAGTACAGCAGAATACTCCCCACCCCATGTGCCCTCCTGATGGTGCCACTGCCCCGATAATCTCTCAGCTACTGGGCACCACTTCACATTTGAAAGAAATCAGAATGCCATGCTATTCCCCAAATGTTCATAAAATAGCTTCAACGTTCATTTTTATTCTGAATCTTCCAGTACAGGGGCACTAATTTGTCAAGATTATTTTTGTGGAATGGTTAATAACAATTATGTGTTAAAGAATGGCATTTCTGAGCTGAGCCCACTCTTCCAAACCCACAGGCTCCACCAGCCTGGCATCATTCAACATGGCTGAAGCTGCCTGAACAACAGCACCAGCGAGCATCAAGCAGCTCCAACATTTCCATGAAGGGTCAGCGGCACTTCTTGTAGGTGTTCAGGTGTCATGGGAGCCAACCTGGCAGCACCAGCTATGCAGTGAGTCGCCTTGTGAAGAAGAGTGGGCCACGCATGACAATTTGTGACGTAGCAGTAGGCCTGTCTGTCTTTTTATTACAAACCAATTTGTTTTTTGGGGTGGGAGATGTGGCCTCTTATTTAAGTTGTATCGCAGTCATCCTGATTGGTGCGGGGTGTCTAAGACTGGGTGGCACAGTAGGTATTTATAGAGAAGTATGAACAGGCACTTGGTTCACTGGCTGGGCGACTTGCTTTGAGCCTCCCCTACATTTGGTGTCAAATCATGTCATGTTTGTTCCAAGATGGCACGTGCCACCAGGTCTTCAGTTGTCTCCATTTCTCTTTAAATGCGCTTTTCTGAGGCAGGCTGACTTTGCCCTTCTGATGCCCTCTCTCTTTGTGAAATGAGCAGCATAGTTTACTTTGTAAGCAGAAATAAAACACAGAGAGCACAGGTTTTGTTCACAAATTGCTTTATTGCCATGTTTGTTTTTATTTGCTAGTGAGTGAGTGCAGCACAGTCACAGTGGAATAAAAGCATGGAGCCCTTTGTACAGGTATTGTTTTAATGGAAGACATGGTTTATTTGGAGATGGCTCACTGGACGAGGCTCATTAGCACAAGAATGACAGATCAAGTTGTGGTTACAAGGAAAGTACTCCATTCCGGACAGAATCCTTACCCACATTCCCACCATGCCCACCTGACTGAGACACACGCATTACTGGTGAATTCATCAGCGACTACAATGGTTTAGGAGCGGCTCATCCAGCGTCTCCTCCACAATCTGTACAGCTACCTGTGAGAATATGACAAGTGCCAATTCATGATGAACTTCAAAGTGATGTCCAGCTCTGTACACTGAAGCGTAAAGCCACCTTGAACCGAGTGGGGACATGAATGGCTCTGTACATCATGGGTAAGTACACATTTGTTAACTACAACGTTACACATTCTATTTACAAATGCTGTAAACTGCGCCTGTACTTTATGTGCAATACGCCCTACTCTGGCTTCGTCTGTACACAGTCCGCGTCCTGCTATACAATGGCGAGTACGGTACAGTGCAAATCCTGTTATACAGTCGAGAAAATATAAGCCTGCTCTTTTCAAAAAGTTCAAAATGTGCTTCAAGTTCCATTGTCATTTTCTATTGGAATTTTAAAATATAATACATTTGGAAAGCTTGTTATGGAAATATTCAAAAATATATATATATATATATATATACTGTATATATATCACATATTTTTATCTATTATCTACAGTCCACAAAAAAATTAAAAATACATACTTCAGAAGCCAGCTGACATTTAATACTATGTATATTATAAACTATGTTTTGGCATAGAAATTATTTGCTCTCACAAACAAAAATACTGATATGAAAACCGTTAACAAATTTAATACTGATTAACTTTATTTGGTTTTACGCCTCTGGCCATCGGGAAGCATTGCATGACAGCAGCTCCGAGACCCTTAGCCCGCAGGCCGTAATCTGCCCAGTCGCTTTTGGGCAGTGTGATCAGCGGACGCATTTCATTCCAAGCTGCCGACATTTGCATATTTAATTGGCTCTGTGTGTGATTGGATAATCCTGAACGTGTCCTGATGTCAGCTGCTTTCACTCTCTGCTGAATGACGACTGTGTGTTCATCTCAAAGTCCACAGCAGCAGTCGGGTGAAGACACAGTAAGCAGCAATCCGACTCAAGGAATCGACATGACAGACTGTTAGCTGTTTTCACAACATAGGCACGAAGGAGTATTGTCAACATGCAACACGAAAAGCCAGTCTGGTCTCCACACTTCATTAGTATCTTCTGAAAAATGTGTAGACCATCGACTGGATAAAAAACAACGTATCTCAATATGTCTTAAACTGCTGTCATAAATTCAAGTTTCACGGAATGGCCAAAAGGAAAGCCAAGAACAGTCCAGTTTCTGTGTTAGCTCACGGTGCTACCTGCTGTACTGAGTGACAAGTCGATTTTGTACCTGGTCAGATACCCGGTCAGCTTATGCGAAATCGAGCTTTACCTGCCATTTGGGTTACGGGATCCTTCATATGGGACATCAACAAGGAATGACATCTGACACTCCATTCTAAGTAGGCCTTCACTATTTCAACTGAGCAGAGCTCACTCCACATCTGTTAAAATGTCCAGCTATTCTTTCTACAGTTACATCACGCTCCTCTGCACGTGGTGGGAAAAAATCATCCTTGGATCAACCGGTTTTCTGCCTGTTCAAATTTCAGACTTTTTAAGCAATAGTCGGATTGTATGAACAACTAAAATAAACCCTGAAAAGAAAAAATACTGCACAGTGAAATTTCCAGCTTTGATAAGACGAATTTGGTGCTTTCAGTCCTTTGACAGAAATAACCTGGAGGTGACGTCCCCAAAATTTCTGTCTGGAGTGAAACATCAATATTGAAATATAATGGCACTGAAAATTCACGCCATCTAAACTACTGAAAAATGGAATTGGAAAAGAAAATATCGGGAGTAGAGTTGGCAGAGAAAATATTTATCTGAGTTCAAGGACGTCTGGCTTTGGGATGAAGTCTCAGTACGGATTCACATTTCTGGTCTTTAGAAGCTGGCCCGTCATCCTTAGCAAACAGCATGAGACCAAGATTTTGGCATCTAAAGTGGTACATCTACCTTAGACAAACCTCCATATTCTATCACTTTATTTTGAACCTGAACTTTTATTTTGCTTCTGCCTGACCCTGGGGAAAGTGGTGCAACACACACTACTGACCTAAATGCAACCGATTCTCTGGCCTGTTTGCAAGTTAATATGGGGCAGCAGTTGGGTGTAAATGTGAATGTCCTTGGGTAGAAATTTCACTTGGGCAAATAGTCTGTGGGATATTCTTACAAATGGGGCGACTTACAGCCTAATGTCACTGTACCTTTCACTCTCTGGTGTCTTCTACAATGTTTTCTATTTGGTTGTACAAACTGAACAAAAGCATCACCAGCATCACATGTGCAGAGGCAAACGGACGTGTTAAGTGCTTACAAACATGTCGTCTCTAGGAAGATGCCAGCAGCTCTCTTGCATTCATCTCAGTATTTAAACACATTTATTGCCCATCTATTGTATTTATTTACAAAAACGCATTAGGGGTGTCTTTTGACCTTCTGTCAGCCCAATGCGAATTCTGTAGCTGTACATGGGTTGCCCAAAACATTTACAGTGACCCTCAAAATGGTGTTGTTGGGTTAGGTTATGGTGGTGAAGGAATCAGTAATAAACATTCACAAGCATGTTTTTCTGATCTGTAGACTTCTCTTGAAATGCAATCTACTGGAAAAGGTTTAGGAGCAATGACAAATTAATTTTAAACTTGGCATAAGCGCAGGAGTTAGGCTGGTACAAGAAGGGCATAAACGCTTATGCGTATTCTAGCAGTACGTGTAGAACACACTTTTATCAATACAAAAACTGTGTTGCAAGCCTTTCTGCGCACACGTATGCCTGGCGCACACATATGTGGCACATTTGTTGCGTTTACACTGTGATGGAGCAATTTCAAATGCCACCTAATCAAAACAGTCATATTTATACCATCAACTGCTATTTTCTGCTCTGAGCAACACTGAGTTAACATATGTATGCTCTCTGGACGAGCTGCTGAATGGAACACGGAGACCTGCAACCAATAGGAGCTCTTAATGTGGGAAAAAGTCGCATCAGTTCCGAGTGACCCCATTAATGTGTCTGGGTGTGCATTTGTGACCCCACTCCTAATACTAATGCTATCCTCACCTTGGAGATTAAAGATCAAGCTGTCATCCAGCACAACCATAGGAAGTTATGTTTTATTTCACTGAATGGATTTAGGTTTTTGACTCTACGGTCTCATTTGTGATAGTCTCAAAGGAAACAAAAGCTAAAAAGAAAGCAATGATGACTGCCTAATATGAGAATAACTTGTGCCAATGGTTACTAAGGTAAGCCTATGTTTATAAAACATCTAGTTTGAAAACAGAGGCAAGATAAGTAATGTTCTTGTAAGATATGGATCATTTTCTTAAAGGGACTGGGAAAAAAAATTCTGAGCGATTGCACAGCTTGCTGGGGCATGATTCAGTATAGCGTTTACACGGCCACCTGAGCTCCAACATCAGAGTGATCCAAATCGATACTACGGCTCCAGATCTCAAGGATCAACTCTATGATTCTAGCTGGAGGAAAATTTACTGGTAGCGTTTGATTCGGTTCTGATTGGGCAGTGCAAGCGTGCTTATTGACAATACTCCAAATTGGGACACTGAGTCACATTACGAAGAACTCTGGTCGCATCTTAAGGATGGCTTCAGCGGAGGTTTCGACACACAAATATTAGAAACCTAATGGACCTTAGCATGTTATCACTCATAAAAGCCTATCTTTGGCTGTCAGCCAAGCACCACTGTATACTGCAATTATTCACTCCAAAGGTACTGCATTTGTCTTTCTTACATATACATACTGTATATAATTACATTTTTTACAAACTTCAACAAAATAAAGTGATTCTCAAAATAAATTTCATTTATATTCTGAGTAGTCGAAGAAAAATTCTAAATTTACAGTATCATGATTATTCTTAACATATTTTGGCATCCTAAAGATTAGTCTAAGCCATGAGCCAGAGATACCATTTTACAACAATGTGCCAATCCACTTCTAGAAGCTGGCCTGCTGGTTCATTCAAAGCAGTTCTTCTCAACGCACATCTTCATGTCTGTGGGCCACAGGGCAGTGGTGCTACTTTTCCCTTGGAGACGCCACCTCTCTTTTCTACTGTTTTTGTTTCTTTACAGCCTTCAGATATGAAGCAATGACTATCCAGACAAAATCCAAAAGATGTGTAAAATGTTGGTTTGAGTTGCCCTGCTTCCAATGTTAATTTACAACAGGGTGGAAATCTAGCAGTACACAAGACACCTGGGAGATGTGGCTTACAAGATGAACTCTTGATGCAATTATCTTTATATACATTTAAGACAAAAGTCAAATAAGCTGCAAGTACTGATCTGCGGTTGGATGAATGCAAGCTAACTCAGTCTGGACTCATTGCCTATAAGCAGACACTTAAATAATTGGCACAACTACTTGTACACCAGGGTAGAGTTCTGTACACATGAGCTGGTGTGAACAATGGGAAATTAACTCAGCAAGGAAAACACTGGAAAGTTTTTAAAAATTAATTTCTTTTATGCATCCATGTTGCAAGTGGCTGGAGGTAATTCCTGGTTGCATAGGGCTCCAGTCCATCAATTCATCCAATTCACTTTATTTCTGTATAGCACTCTTCAAAACGTTCAGGCTCAGATATTGAGGAAGAATTGCTTTTAAAGTGGGAATATCAGGTGTGAACAAGAAATGACAAGGTATTGATTAAATCATGTCAACCCGTACCAGTAAGTCAAAGAGTGTTCTTCAATTTCGAGTGATGAGAAAGCGCCACATTCTGGTGTAATCCTGAAGCTCAGAAGGTAAAGTTTATCACAAACATTGCAATTCATGTTTAGTATTATCTGACGGACATCACTAACATTGCTGAATATTTTAATTATTTTTTTCTAATTATACAACATATTTACTATAATATCACTTTTCAGTGTTTACCTTGCTTAGATAATTTTTCTGGTAAATCTAGCATAATTTAATTATTTTACAGATCTTTGTGTGCAAGAATTCTGATGTGCCCCTCTTGCTTACATTGCTATTTACCAGTCAGATGATGAAGCTAACATGGAGGCCTTGCTGATGTGAAGACTAAGATGGAATTTTTTTTTGCATAATGTAGACTTCAGCCTCACATGACACTTTCAAATATGATGACCTTGTTATCCTCAGAGCCAGGTGTCAGTGAGGCTAGGCTCTTGATGTCAGCATCTGGGGACATGTATTCCAGATGGTGGGCACCCCACACAGGTTTGGTCAAGTGTAACCAACGCTGAAATAAAAAATAAATAAATGATACTTGCTAGTGTACAATCCTCACCTTAACAGCAAATTGACACCATGTAAATTAATTGATGGAAGTATTTAACTATATATAATTCTCTATATAGACAACTGGATCCTTAAATTCCTTGACCTAGATGGCAAATTTGAATATCTAATATCAAAATCTAATTAAAAAAAACTTTCTTAAAAATACACAAGTTCAGAGCACACACACATCACTATGCAGCATAGCATTCTCAGATCGGCTTAATCCAATTCTTGGTTGTGGTGGGTCAGAGCCTATCCCAGCAGCAATTTGAGCAAGGCAGGAACAAGACCTGGAAAGGGTGCCCGCCCAGCGCACAGCCAGCTCAAATACAGACTTTTACTGACATACAGACAATTTGGTATCACCAATTAACACCTAACTTACACGCCTTTGAAGGTGTGTGTGGGAGAATCCACACACAGATAAGGGCTGCACAAGGAATTTGTGAAGCAGCAGTGTAAACTCTGCTACAGCACATAAACAGAACTCCAGAAATCAAACAGGTAATGAAACACAATGTTATTAGTAATTGTAATCATAAAAATAAAATGAACCATATAAATAAAAATCCCATATACTGTACATGCATACGCATTGATTTTTGGTTCATGCATTCCTACTTATGTACTCCCACGCACAAATATTTTTCAGAATATACAGTGTACAGTACATAAAGACTAACCTCTCTAAAAGTGCCTTTGGCACGGAAGATCTTGTAGATCACGGTGGCTGGAATGCACAACATGGATGACAGAGCGAAACACCATCCAATCACCTCACCCCACCAGGGATACACATAGACTTTGTTGTAGGTTAGAGGTTTATAGTTCACAAGATGAAAAAAGAATATTCCCTGAAAAGAAAAACACATTTTCCATTAGATTTCCTCATCAATCATCTATTTTATTTCCAGTTCCCAGGGGTGGATCAACCATCAGGGAGTTCTGGGTATGCGCCTTGGCGTCATTGACTTCAAGGGGCCTTTTCACCAGGAGTCTCCATCCCACTCGATGAAATGGTTCAGTCAAAATGACCAAGGAGGAAAGAATCAGGGGTGTTGAATCGATCAAGTCTTGTGCCAAAATCAACATACACTGAATGACCTGCAGACTACACACTGCATTAAAGTGACCAGGTATTTGTGTCCTGCATTGTTAAAAGTATGATTAACTTTCCGTTAAGGAGCTAAGTCACCTGGGGGCGGTCCTTAATCTGGCCTTGCTAGTGGAAGTTGTTAAAATCCTCTCACAACAGAAGGACAACTTGTACCCATCCATCTCTTCATTTCCTAGCCAGTTTATCCAGTTCAGGGATGTTGGTAGCCTGGTGCCTGTCCTGTCAGCTTTTGGTGCGTGGCAAGAAGCTACTCTGGATGGTGAGCCAGTCCCATAAAGGCCACACTAACTTATATTACTACGCCAGTTAATGAAGCCAATTAACCTGTCACTGGTTAAGTAACCATTCAGGGTCTTGCCCTTCACTGTTTCGTATCCTCACATGGAGAGGATTGATACAAACCCAAGTCAGAAAACAGCAGACTATCCTGCTGTGCCAAAGACAGCTTCTGACTTCTAACGACAACTGCAGGGGTGTCATACTACTGTGATAAGTGGTCTGTGGTGCTGTGCTGATTTTAAATAAATAATAGTGCCCCATAAAGTGCAGGCTCCAATCAGGCGCGGATGTGTGCGAGAGCACATTCCACTCCAAGGACAGTTGGGGTGTCTGGCTGATCGCACACATGTGAAAATGTGAGCACCACTCAGGTGCCTCATTCTTACGTCGTTGGGGGCAGTGTCTCACACCTGTGCCCAATTAGGCAGATCGAATATAAGAGGTGTCTGTATGTCAGAGGGGGAGTTCAGGTGGAGAAAAAAGAAGGAAAAGAAGGACAGAGGTTAAAAAAGAATGACGGACAAATAAAGCCAAGATTGGGGAGAAGCCGGTGCAGAGAAGAAGAGGGGGGCAGCCAGGAGGAGAGTTCCTTGGGGGAGCATGAGGGCAACACTCAGGGGTTAAAGAGGGTAACTCCAGCTGGGCATCGGGGAGAGGCTGTGGGAGATGGACGGATCAAGGTGAGGCTCAGATTGGGAGTCCTGCAGGAAGCCATGGACAGTAGGGACCTGGGCCTGTAAATGAAGGTTGGTTGGGCATCTCCTCTGCTGCAAAACCCATGCGGGTAAGCAGAAGTGACATTAGTTTTAAAGGGATGCACCAGGCTCATGAGTTTTAAAGGACGGATTCCTGCCTCAGGATGTTAACCTCGATTTTAACAGGTATTTATTGAACTTGGTTTTAACCTCCACAATCACTTTGACTGTGGACTTATATTGGATTATTTATTTCTGTATTTATTTGCTGAAGATCTGGCACACTGCACTGTTTTGGACACTGTTTATTTGGTTAGATTTTAATAAAAGCACTATTTACTTTTTGCTGTAAGTGTGTGTCCTCATTAGCCTGGCTCACCTTGGTTATGAATATCGACGGTCTGATGTTCAAGAAAGACAAAGGGTAGCATGGAGCCAACCTGGACCATCATTGTGGTGAACTCAGATAATTGTGGGCTCTCTCATTCTCTTCTCAGCCTTGCTGCCCCTTACTATACTCGCCCCTCTTCCATGTAATCTTAGACAAGTCCCCAACTGTCACTGCTGATAAATCAATCTGCGCTGGTGTTAGCTGACTTTGAGGCCCCTGGTTCACAGTCATCCTATTTGTATGAGGACAAGACATGAGTGCTTTCTCACCAGTGATTAACTTAATAAAGTCTTTGAGATTTGTGAGGGGAAACTCATGGAGAGAATGTACTATATCCACAACATGTTTGACTAGATGACTGAGCCCAGTCTCCTTAAGGTTATGCGGTAGCTGCTCCACCCAAATATACTCGTGCTATCTCAGAAATATGACAAAAGCCCTCCACCCAATGTCAATAATTTTAACATCCTGCCCACAAATTACAAATTTAAGTAACCTACCATACAAACACATGGGGTGATAAATTTCCAGCACCACGTCACCAATGGAAAAGGACGGTAACCAATCATGCGTGCAATGTCATCCATGAATCTGTCTCCACCTATTGATAGAGTCATCCGTGTCAATAACTTCAAACGTCAATGCTGTTAAAATATGTTCAGTTAATAACCACATAAAAAGTAAATAATTAAAACTATTGAAGGCTGTCAAAATAATTATAGTTAATAAGCACATAAAACTAAATAACTGAAAGTACAGTATTTAGTAAACTTAATGTACAGTATATTCACATAACATTTTCAAACTTGCCAACTCAGGGTCACAGGAGCCTGATGAGGAAACAAATTTTTCTAGTTTCCATAACATACTCTTTATGGTTATGGTTTGTTTAATGCTAAATATCTCAGTTCCTTTTAGGATTGTGATCTTGGTGTGGTGGGTGATTTGTGTAGCTTAATGACATGTAGGACTATGTTGTTTTGAAATGTGTGCTCCTGATAGGACTATGCACAGACAAATGGTCTAAGAAGGTCCAGACAAAGATCAATCCATTTAAGACCTTCATTACAGTATCAGATAATTAAAGGCAACATCAACTGGAACAGAGGTATCATGAACCACTCCTGGAGCTACTTCTGTGAGGGTAGCTTGTAGTGAATGCTTGGTGGTTGGGTGAAATATGTAACCCATTTGGGCTTATACCGCTGCGTGGAACTGATATGTGAGCTCATCTTCCCCAAAGTGAAGGACGAGGCCACAGCTCCTTGCACATATCACTACTTTTGGGGCAATGCTGGTTAGGTAAGTGGCAAAAATATGATTGATCCAGACATACTAGACGTTGGTAAAGGAAACTGTCTCTTGGGAAATGAGGCATCATTTCTCTGGTTTTGGAGAAACTGGAGCTTGTACAAGAGGTTTGGAGTTTGTTCTGGTGAATGAGTTGGCAAATATCTATTCAAGATCAGAGAGGAAAAATTTAGATTGTTGTTTGCATGAATGAACCAAAAATATTCACAGAATACTTGGCCTTTTTAGTATCAGTGCTCTGAAGAGTAATATTTACTGATTCTGTAGTGCTTCTGGGAGACCTTAATGCTCATGTTGTGAATAATGGAGATACAGATACCTGTGGATTAGTCTAATCTGATTTAAACTGGCTACTGGATTTCTGTGCTATTCATGGATTGTCCATAATGAATGCCAAGCTTGGATGCCAAGATGCACATATGTGGATATGATACCAGAGTTCTTTGGGCATAAGCGGAATTATCAATTTTACAGCTATATCATATGATTTAAGGGCAGATGTTCTGGACACCTAGGTATAAAAAGAGGTGCTGAGTTTCTTCAGATTTGATTGAGAAGAGTTAGCAAACAGAAACAGTAAAGAGATAGGAAGAGGGGTGTTTTTGGCTAGTATGTCTCTTTAGTCTTGTGTGAAAGGCAGACTCTCACTCCACAGTCTCCCTGGGAAACCTCTGCTTAATGGAATGAAGACCGTCTGAATTGAACCTGAGGTCCACGATGAACAATGTGAATTTCATCCTGGCCGAGTGATGGAGGACCATTTCTGAAATATGGGGTTCTGTGGCAGATATTCACAAATGACACATTAAGTGCAGTGGCAGTAGTTTTGTGAATATTGTACAATGCCTTGAATGTGAAGCGGGAGTTGAAGAGTCCTACATCAGCTCACATTCCCAACCTCAAATACTTTGCGGAGACGGAAAAAATAAGATAATGAGTGCAAATGGCTGGAGACATGTTCCTGTGCATGGGTGCTGGGCTCATTCCCTGTCATAACATGAGGAGTACAGCAAGACCTAAACGGAGAACCACTGCTTCTTCAGATTGGCAAGTTGTTTGGGCATATAGTCAGAATGCTCCCTTTGTGTCTTCTATGGGGGCTATGCAAGAAACAGCCTATTGGGATAAGACTCAGGGGTAGATCTAGGACATGCTGGAGGAAATACATCTCTCAGGTGGCCTGGGTGTGACTGAGAATTCCCCAGGAGGTGTTGGAGATAGCTGCTAAGGATAGAATGGCCTGGTCAGCTGAGCACAGCATGTCGCTGCTTAGCTCTCATCTAGATAAAGGGTTTGAAAGATGATGACAATGATGTAATAACTGGTATTTCTGTTGTAATCCATGATTGAATATAAAATGATGGCAATCTGTAAGTAACCCATGGAGTATAGTAAAAAAGGAAATGCACACTCACCATAAACCCAAGACACGACTACACATTCCCAGAATGTCTGCCATAACAGAGTCATCCCACTGGCTGAGTAATAGTCAAAAAGTTGGAAGACATACATCCCTCCCTGTCAAGATAAGAATTTTTTTGGATATTAACAAATAGGTAAGTTTTTCAATGACATTATCAGTAGAATGCTTCAAAAATTCTTGAGTCTTTTTCATTCTGTGGATGGAATTCGTTAACTAACAGACACAGGCTGAATATTCAGAAATATGGGGGCACTGTTGCACACATAGAGTCGGTTTTTCTGTAAAACTAGTCAATGCTTTATTTCTTCCTTTAATTTTATATATATCAAGTAGGTTGAAAGTAAAATTGTTTAATGACTACAGAAGTGGACACTTCAGTAAGAGATTTTACATGAAGGTTTCTGTAAAGTTGTTGGCCTGTTGTCCTTCTCTCCCCAGCCACTTCATTTCTTACTGTTCATGATATTTGAATAGTGGTCCAGGAAGTATTCTTACCTGTGTGACCATTGAGAGGTCAATTATGAAACACAGCCCACAACAAACGGCTACAGTTATCTCACGACGATAGCGCATATAATACTTTCCAGGTAAGATGTCAAGGATCCCAGTGATGAAGCCTTCAACACCTACAAACTAGAAGCATAAACATGATATCTCTTTATGAAATATGCTTGCACAATATGACATAAGTAAACTGACAATAGTCAAAGTCATGACTAAGATGATGCAAGCACCTTTGTAGCTTCTAAATTGACAAGAATTCCTAACTTAAATGATAACTTTGGTATTTTTCAATTATTATTTCTTCACAATCATGGTATATTCTGTGTTGGTTTGCCATATGAAATTACATTCTGGAATGAAGCATGTTTTATACATTTTAAATAATATATAGCCTGCCTTTGTGTTTTATAATGGAGATGAAGGGAACTGGTGAAGAAGAGTCTCACAACTTATGGAATACATCCTTTTGAAATAGCAGTGGTTTTAATTAAGGAAAATCAGTCTTCTGTGTTAGAGGAATTTCTATTACAACAAAATTAAATTGAAAATACACTTTATTAGAGATATTTGGTACTATTCTGTAAAGATAAGGATACGTTTCTTGCTCATTTGTTTGCTTGGAGCAGCTGGGTTGAGTTATGACAACCTGTTCCAAACCTCAAAGCCAATTACTTTCTTTGTTGTTATTTTATATAGCTTAGTGGCAGTGTACTGAAAAGAGCACAAATGAGACTTTTATTGTACTTTATACAAATAACAGTACATTTCAAATAAACTGATTATACTGCATTGTATTTCTCTCTATTATAAAAAAAACTTGCGACGAGACGTGACCTTTTGAAGAGAGACAGAGACACTTTCACGTCCCACGAGATGGTCAAGTCACATCATACTTACAACCTTTGGAAGCAAGAACCTTGATACACATGCAGAGCAGGTTAGAGATAATGGAAGTAGGAAAATTCGAAAGTCTCAAAAAAATTTATAGTAAAGATCGCACTAGCACAAACAAACCAAAAATATTACTCAGTGAAATAACGGAACAGCGAAAAGAGATAGAATAGTGTTTGAGGATGTCTGGGAGAGAAGAGAGACGAAATGCAGATCACGTGGCATGGCAGCAGCAGCAACCCAGCAGCTGATCGAGCAAAGAGGATGTTAAAAAAAAACAACTTATTTGTTTCCCATTGAATCACTGTTTAAGAGGGGTTTCAGAGGAGCGACTGTGTCTCCTTGGGGTACGTTCAGTCCCCTTGTTCACAATGGCGCATTGCGCTGGCAGGGGGGGAGGGAAGGAGTAGGCAAGCAAAGTGCAGATCACGTGGCACGGCAGCAGCAGCAAGCCAGCAGCTGATCGAGCAAAGAGGAGGTAAAAAAAACTGTATTTGTTTCCCATTGTATCACCATTTAAGAGGGGTTTCAGAGGAGTGGTCTTGTCTCCTTGGGGTACATTCAACCCCTCTCTTCACAATGGCGCGTAGCGCTGGTGGGAGGGGAAAGGGGTTGGCAAATGAAGCGAGCAGGGGCAAAGCGCCCTAGTTTAATTAAAAAAAACTTTTGATTTTTGAAAGAGCCAAGCCATCTTTACTGTGGTGTGTCTTGCGCGCACTCAATAAAATAAAATCAGACAATGAAAAAAGCAAAGTTTCCAACTGGAAATATTGAGGTACCAAAAAACAATTAGCAATTTTTTTAATGCATGCTTAGTTGCTCTAACTGATGGAATCGTAATAAATAGAACTGAGCAGTACAATGTTTTTTAGTCAGTAAATCCAGTGACACTGATACGAATCAGTGTGTAAATACGTTTGGAAAACATGTAGACCCTGGTGCTGTGAGGTAGGGATGACAAATCTGCGCTATCACTATGTCTGCTAAAACATCTCTCCTAAACTTATGCAGCGTGCGGCCGGGGCCCTTGCCTGGCTGGGATGCCTCCACACTGAGAGGACCAGGGGAGCAAGTGTGGCCAGTATGTTACCTCCCCCGGGACGCTAGATGGCAACCCCCCTGGGTTGTATGGATGCCTCGGACTCCTGCAGGGCTTCATGGGAGTTGCAGTTTGGTGCAGCCCTGTTGGGATCCGCAGGCGCCATCAGGGGGTGCTGCAGCTGGAGTTGCTGAGCCCTTATGGGCAGTCCTTCCGCCACACCCGGAAGTGCTGCCAGAAATGAAGTCATCAAGCACCTGGAGCACTTCCGGGTGTATTATAAAAGGAGCCAGCAACCACTACTCCGGAGGCCTGAGTTGGGAGGAAGAGGACGAAGCTTGCAGAAGAGGAGTGGAGGAAATATAAGAGACAAAAGTATTGTGTGGAGTGTGTGGTGCCTGTGGGAACAGGCAAAGAAATAGAAATTAAACATTTATTTATTTTATCAGTGTGTCTCCCATGACTGTCTGTGTCAGGTCAGCGCTCATATAGCGCCTTTCAGTCACACTTACTAAACTACAACCTGATTAAACGTATGTGAATTGGCATTGCTAAAGTGGTAAAAGTGTGTGTCTGTACAGTATGCGACCTATGATGAACTGGCACCCAGTCCAATCCTGCCTTGTGCCCTTTGATTGCTGGTTATAGGCGACCTTGCCCTGAATAAATGGGTTAGGGAGAATAGATGGATGTTTTATTAATAGTATTATTATTATGGTGCCTATAGCAATGAAAAATATACAATAATAATAATAATTATAATAATAATCTCTCTATTATAATAAAAAAACCCTGGGACGAGACAAAACTTTTTAGCCTGGGATGAGACGTGACTTTTTCAGAGAGATACTTTCACGTCCCGTGAGACGAGACTTTGTGCCAAGAGATTTAACTAAGCCTGGGGCCGGAAATAAAAGACAAAGAGTAGATGACAAAGTAGAACGTTGTAAAGAATTCAATAACATTGGCGTGATACACATGCAGAGCAGGTTAGAGATAATGGAAGTATGAAAATTCGAAAGTCTCAAAAAATGATAGTAAAGATCACATTAGCGCAAACAAATGGAAATTATTACTCGGTGAAATTGCAGAACAGCGAAAAGAGATTGAATATATTGTTCAGATTTAAACTTTAAGTCAGAGACTTGTAGATCATCTAGTTCGTATTGCCATCAGGGAAAAGTAGTGTTTCTTCCCAATGAAGAGGCATATCTGCGAGAAATAAAAGATTTGTTGTTTGGTGAAAGTGAAATCCACATACTCGAGCGGCAGAGACGCGAAGTGGCTGTCGCGTAGTGCAGGCCGGGGGGTTGGCGAGCAAATCGAGCAGGGGGCAAAGCCCCCTAGCAATAATAATAATAATGGTAGCGCTGGTGTCTCGCAGTGAATAAGTCCAGGGTTTGCATGAGAGTGGAGTTTCCATGTTCTCCCTGAATGCTCCAGTTTCCTCCCTCAGTCCAAACACATGCAGCTTAGATGGACTGATGTTGCTAAAGTGGCTCATGTGTGCCCTGCAATGGAGAGTCGCCTGTCTAGGGACTGTTCTTGCCTTGCAACCAATCCTTGCTGAGATAGGCTCCAGATGTCTCATGACCCTACCCTGGATAAGTAGGTTAGGAAGTTAAATGGATGGATGCCTATTATGTCTGTTTAGTTCTTTCATTTAATTGCATGTTACATGCCTGTTCAATATTCACTCTTGCTGAAGCATATGTGCTTTTTCAGTCTAAAGACTGCAGGTAAAATCTTTGCAAAAAAAAAAACGTTTGCCGTAGAGTGAAAGAATGTAAGCATTTTTAAGTTTGGCTTTTTTCAGTTATTATCATCCAGTTGTGTACAGAACTGAGATAGTAATTCACATCTGGGCATCAACATTCAGTAATGTCAATAGCAGAGCTTGGCAATGATTTTCCAAGGTGAATCCACGCCCCTGGGGCTGAAAGGGTGCTGTGGAGTTAGATGAATGGGGTAGCTGGCAAAGTGAAGCATACACCCAGACTCCTTTTAAAATGGCTGAATTTCACAACAAAGATTTGTTTTTTTTATTACCTTGAAACGACATGTATACGCTGTTTGGCAGTAACTCAGTAACAATTTTGGTCTGGAAAATGGATGCTTTCAGTAAATTTTAAGGTTTTTCTTTATAAACAGACCCAGTACTCATAAGCTCCATTATAAAATGCAAGAGCAGGCTAGTTATTTTTTAGAATCTATAAAATATACTTCACTTTAGAACATAATTTCTTCTGGAAATAAGAAATAATTTTGACCTAAAAAATGCTGTCTAAAACTTTCTAGAAAGTGTTTTGTACAAAATATAATTGACATAATCACTTACAGAAGCCAGTCACATACTGTTTAATTAAATATAAATCATATCAGCGTAATTCTGGCTCCTTTATATTTTTATTTTAAAGTAAAAAAACGTTAATATAGTGCTTTCATCTAAGCCATTTTAAGGAATTGTTCATGTATTTTCTCAACATTACCACACTTAGTTGCAATCAGTAGCTTTTCAAAATACATATGAATATAACATAAATGAATAAACCACTATTTGCAATTGCAGTCTGGGATTCTTGCCATGCCCTATAAAATCAGTCCAGGCCTTGCCTTACAAGTGGCACCACACACTGCTGCTAGGCACAACCTGCTTTGTTCATTACTGCCAATGTGCTATTATTTTCAAGCCTGTTCAAGAATCCTGCAGTTATTTGACTCTCCTTAAAAGACTATTGCAAATGAATTAGCCTGTTCATACAATTATTGTGTGCATTTATACACTTGCTTATTATATCAATTCTAAATTGATCATGTGTGAAGGAATGGGTGTGTGAATGATTGGTGCTTCATCTAATATTAAGTCTTGCCTTGTGCCAGGAGCTGCAGAGGCAGACTCTGGCTCATATAGTGGGCTGAATAATGAGTGGCTGGAAGTCTATTGTGCATCAATGTAATTATTTTTCTTTTTTTGCTCAAACTGTTTTGCAAGCAAAGCATTTGTCCTCAATCAGATTATTGAGGGTTTCAAAATATATTTGGTAAATAAAGCTAAACGGGCGTCTTTACTAACTTTGGAAGAAAAATGATGATGAATAAAATGAACACTACTGAATTAGAGGAAGAGACCCGTCTCCAATGAAAGTTGTTTATCAAATCAGTGGGACAGTAACAAGTAAAAAAGATGGAATTTTAGAAGGAAGCTCTGCCATACAGCCACTTAAAATACTGAATCATACTTTGCATTTCTGTATAAGCTTTACTGTAACATAGATAAATGTCTGAGTAAGTTAAGCCCTATTGTTAGATTTAATAAATTAGGAAGTGGGCAGCAGTGTGGCACATTGGTTAGATATGTTGCCTAGCAGTGCCAGGTGGGTAATTCTCAATTCTATATTGATTCAGTATGAAAGTGTGTCAGTGTGTTTATGAGTGTGCCCTGTGATAAACCAGTTCAACATCAACAACTGGTGTCAAGCATGTGCGGCAGGGAACCATCTTCGTGTATCTGTTAAGGGACAACAGAGGGTGCTGTCACTAACAGTAGCTTCTACTTTGCCCACAGTTCCGAGAAGGCAGCCAGAGAGCATGACTGACACACCTCCAATGCCCAGAGCAAGTCCCCTCTCTTCCAGTGTGGAACCATAAAACCAGAGGTTTCCCGGAAGATGGGATCTCATTTAAAACAGACCTTCATGGAGGTTTGAGTTCCCACGTCAACCACACGACTCCAGACAGAAAAATTAAAGTCTTGGGACACAGCTGGCTGTCTTTTTTGTTGCACCACCATGCACTCCCTTGCTTTTTTCATTCTATATTAAATGGGGTCACCCCGTTGGTGTCCTAATACTCTTTTTGAATCCCTTCTGGTTTGTACTGCTGGTCACACTTGTTTCCCAGTACTTCTGGGATCCCAATTTGTTTATTTAGAGGGATGCATCAATAATTTGGAAGCAGGAAGAGAATTTGACCAAATACTTATGAATCCTTACTACTGGTGAACTGCAGAACATGCAGCCCAAAGGCTTAAAGAAACTGTCACTAAGGAAACAAAAGTTTAATATATAGGGTACAGCTGTAATGCCTCAAAACTTTATGAGCTTATAAGACCAATGTGCTGAGAATAAGCATACAAGGCAGTTAACCCTTGCACAAAAAAAAAAAAACGATACTGCTTAAGATGCTGCTTATTTAAATAATTTTAGTGACTGTCATGACACCCTGGTTTGGTATTGAAATTGTTTTTAGATAAATGAATGCAGACATTTGCCATTTAAATTTGTAATTATCTGGAGAATATAAATTCTAAATTGTTTTCTCATAACTTCTCATAAGAAGTACTGAAAAGACCAGAAAGTAGGAATGCTAATTTTCATGTTTCTTTTTCTTCATATACCTGAAGAGCCCTATCTTTGTAGTTTCATTCTGTATTAACTCAGTCTCCTCCCATTCAGATACTCACCTGGCTGTCCAGTCCAAGAAGCAAAAGCATAAAGAAGAACAGAGCTGCCCAAAGTGGGGCAACTGGCATCAGGGTGACAGCCTTGGGGTATGCAATAAATGCCAGGCCTGGACCTGCAGATTAGGACGGAGAGAAAAAAGAGTTAGTGGAGGTATAGTACAACATAATAAAGTCACTTACACTTTTAACTGTCTGCCTATGCCATGCTGATTTAAGACAAAAATCACTTAAAAACCTTCCTATCCAAAAAACATAATTGGAAAAACTGCTTGTCTTACTTAAGCAAGAGTAGATCCATATGACAAGAAGCACTAAATTCACTACAGTGAGGTGGATACATAAATACAAAATATCCTGAATGTTTAAACTCTCATTTAAAGGAAAGCTGGAAGAAATAAAAAGAAAACCTAACATGCACCTCCTTCTGTTCATAAAGCTTTCAGCTCTTGCCTTAACAAACTAAACTAAACAATAATGTCCATTGATGTACAAAGAGGGACCCAAACAAATACTTTGTTTGAATTACTGAAATGTGAAATAGTCCCACATGAAATGTGATCAAAGAATTGTGGACTTTCATCATTTTTTTCTCCAAACATCTTATTAAGGTTGTTGGATATGTCCAGTAAAATGAAAACAGGTATCAGTACAGAACCTTGTGGGTCTTGTGGAGTAGAATATTTTTAACTTTTATTTTAAGCTTACTTTAGGGATATTTTTGCATTACTACATTATCGTTTTCATGTTTTCCTCTAGAAACTAATTTTCCAGTCTCTTAGATTCATTATGATACAGACCCATACATCAACCTGAACAATTTTGCAAAGTAAAAGTAAAAGAACACACAGCAAATGGAAGGAAGCCTTTATTGATGCTTTGTATATTGCCAAAAGATTACAGTAACCTTTTAAATTTGACAACATTAAACAATTTTGTGTAACAACTTGTTTCTAAATGATGAGTGTGCCTCTGAACTTAAGGAGTACATGAATTAGTCCACTGAAGTGTCTGAAATCTAAAATCCCTTGGCTGGTTCAAACACAGCTATGTTATACTGTAGGTGAGTGGGTCCTCCTTCAGTGGTTTTGGGAATCTGTGACTTCAAGAGCTTCATTTATAAAAGACAACCATCAGAAGGGCAAAAACAGCCTGGAAAAATAGATTGATTATGTAAAGGAAAATGAAAATGAAACAATTTCCTCTTCTCCAAAAATACTGTATGCTGATGTTGAAGATGGCACCTCTTTGAATGTAATGGTTAGTAACTAAATTTGTAACATTTCATGTCTCTTTTTTAATATATGTTGAATGACTAAAATAGCAATTATTTCTTATGGATCTGTTTGTCCTTCTGATTCCAGAAATCAACCAGCTGTTGAAAAGTTGTCATATTTTAGCATTCAAACACAGTTTAATCTTTCAGAGCATATATGCATTATCCGGTCTTATGGTGTGCATAGCAGGATATGTTACTTATCATGGGTGTAATAGTGAGAGAAAATAAAAAGGGGTTCTGCTTTTGCATTTCCTGGACAAACAAACTGAGGCTATTGCTGAACACAGCAGTGTCAGGAACACATTTGCATTGTTTCCATTTGATTCTTGAATGTTGTTAAAATATTTTTTATTATTTATATATTTTTATCATTGCTTTGATGGCATCATCAAATTAGCATTTTGTACTTTTGCTTGTCTACATGTTATCTAGTAATTTTTATGGGTGATGCCACAAATGATGTTGCATGATTGTTAGGAGTGTGATGCACATCATGCAACATATGACACCATGGCAGCCATAATATAAAGATGGCAGAGTGCGGTGTGATGTTTACAGACTTTAACAACAAATCTGAAATGGACAGAGTTCCTAAAGAAAACAAAACAAAAAAAAAAATAAGGAAATAGTTTTCTGTCACTGAAAATTCCTGGGTCAAATTTATAAAACTTGTGCACACACAGAAAGAGGCTCAAATGTGCATATGCAGCTTTACCTGCAAACACAATAATTTATAAAATAAAACTTGCGTAAACATATAGCAACTCTGACCCATTCTTATGTATTACTTCAGAGAAATTGGGAACTAATGCCACCTGTGACCAAGCAGGGAAATACAACCAAACCACCTAAATGATGACTCATGCGTATAATAATTCATATCACCAATCCGTTATTACAATGTGCATTGATGTGACAAATGTATTAAACTTTAAAAAGTAATAAATATGATTTATAGACTTTTAATTCCCTTTAAAGAGGGCTAATGCTATGTATTTGCAGTGAAGAGCTTTTTTGTTTTTTGTTTCAGTTTATATAGGCTACCTATTGTCACTTCTCAGGAGTGGAAAAACCAACACATTCAATAATTGTCAATAATTGCATTAAGTGAAAACCCAGGTGTGATTCTTTCCATGCAAACTGAGAGATATAAATGTCATACTCGATATGCCTATTCATATCCTAATGGTTTGACCCAATATGGGTTGTTTGGTGTAGCTTTAAGAATATATGGTCATGTATGAAGAGACTACGCTTTCAAGAACCAGCAGGATTTCTTGCCCAAGATGCAAACTGGCTTATGAGCTGATTTAGGCCCCCAAGATTTAGGCCATTCTCTTGGAACTGTGAGCTGAATTGGGTCCAGAATTAAAAAGACAGACTGGATAAAATCAGGCTATACCTTTATATATGCAGGTTTTAACAATGGCTGGCTTTCTGGCCACATGCACCTACCAGGGGAAACTGGCCGAATATCTCAGCTAAGCTTCTTCTCCATCATGCCTGCTGTGCTGGAAGCCATAAATTGACTGATGAGGTGCTATACTGTATGGTGTAGGTGTACAGGCTAACATAGAAAGGCATTTTGCAGCACTGTCTGGTTTTTGGAGTACTTCACTGCAATCATAATGCAATAAGGGCACTTTGTGAGAATGACACTGCCTCTGTTAACCATAAGCAGTTATATTCCGTTAACATAAAAATCATTTGTGATGCCAAGATGAGAGTGACAAACATTGTGGCTTGGTGGCCTGGGTCAGCAAACTCTATAAATTCAATTTTTTGGCATTTTTTTTGATGTTCTTATACTTTTATGCTCAAATCCACACAACTTCTTATAATTCAGACCCTTTGCTCACTATTGCCTATGTAGTGTTTTTCTATTCCTACAAAAATAGAAATACAATGTTTTCTCATATATGGAAAATAAAATCTGCATTAACTCTCTATTGTACTTGGAATGATTTCACATTTTAGTAATATTTAATATAATTTACAATGCTGACCCTTCTTCTTCATAACTTCTGCAATTCACTCTGGCATGCTGGTGGATATCAGCTTCTGGGCCAAATCCTGACTGATGCTGATCCATTCTTGCCTTTTTAGTGCTTGGAGTTGGTCAGACTTTGTGGGTTTCTACTTGTCCACCCACTTTTTGAGAATTGACCACAGGTTTTCAATGGGATTAAGATCTGGGGAGTTTCCTGGCCACGGGTCCAAACTTTCAATGTTATGATCTCCGAGCCACTTCATTATCACTTTTGCCTTGTGAAATGGTGGTCCATCATGCTGGTAAATACACAGATCATCACCAAATTGCACCTGGATTGTTGGGAGAAGTTGCTCTTGAAGGACGTTTTGATACCATTCTTTATTTATGGCAGTGTTCTTGGGCAGAATTGTGAGTGGGCCCACTCCCTTGGATGAGAAGCAACCCCACACATGGATTGTCTCAGAATGCTTCACTGTTGGCATGACACATGACTCATGGTTGCGTTCTCCTTTTCCTTCTCCAGACAATTGATTTCCCAATTGTCCCAAACAGTCGGAAGGAGGATTCATCTGAAAAATTAACTTTGCACCAGTCTTCTGCTGTCTGATCCTTGTACATCCTGCAGAATGTCAGTCTGTCCTTGATGTTTTTCTTGTAAAGAAGTGGCTTCTTTGCTGCCCTTCTTGACTCAAGGCTGCTGTCCAAACGTCTTTGCCTCACTGTAAGTGCAGATGCACTCACACCCACCCACTGCCAATACTGAGCAAGCTCTGCACTGGTGGCAACACGATTCTGTAGCTGACTTCTCAGGACATGGTCCTGGTGCTTGCTGGACACTGTTTGCTGATCATTTTTGCCAGGGAAAAATAGGTGAAAATGGGTTTTTGGGTTAACTTTTTACGCTAATGAAGCTCTTTGCAATTAATTAATATGAATCTGATCACTCTGCACAATAACATAAAAACAATGTGAATTGCCACCACAAAAACTGAAGCTGCAAATTTTGAAAAACACAACATTTGTGTCACTGCCAAAACTTTTGTCCACTACTGTACATACTATGCACTTACAAAAACAAAGAGAGGGTTGTCCTTGTTTTTGCATGTTATTAGCTTTAGATTTTGTGCCTTGTGGCATATTACTCAAAAGTCCACTACTTTCCCTCCAGAGCTAGAAGCATCCAAATAGGACTTGACAAGAGACAAGTTGATATACTTCATTAAATTCGCCGTGCAGGATGGGTTCCGAAAAATCCAGTATGCTAACAGTTACTGGAAATCTTGCAAAAACAATTAAATGTAAAATGCATCCTATAATAAGATGTGTAGGCAAAGAATACATGAAATGTAATTTTCTGTTAGTGTAATTGTGTGCCTACCCCGTTAAGAATATTACCCAGCATGATGTGTGGTTCAGACTGATTGGTGAGTTGGTGCTGGCCCCCATGATTCTGCATTTGATTAAGCAGGTTTGGCAACGTGCATATATTTAAGGAAGGCGATCTGAAACAGAGAGAGGATAGGAAAAAACAATGCCATGTACTATTGCAGAAACATAAATGTCTTTTATTATTTTTTGATTACATTATGCAAATGCAGGCTAAGAAAGAAAAGTGGAAGGGAGCTGCTGAATGCAGCCAATTGTAGTTTTTCCATGGTCCAAATGACAAAACAGTATTAAATACGACACTGAAGATACTAAGGCAATGTTACAGCTCAGTGGGTGTTACAATTTAATGGAAGGGCTGGAAGAAACTCACAGCCAAACCATCATTGCCGCAGTGTCTCCTGGCTTTGGGCACTTGCCGGAGGTGCCTTCCTAAATTAGATTTTTACAAAAACAACAAATTTTGAGCCTTAATAGTAATAATGGCACTTAATCTGTTGCGTGATTCTGAAATGAAACTAGTTGGGAATTACATAATTGACAGTAATAATAATACACAGTTCTAGACAAACAGATTGTACTTCCCACAAAAACCAAAGTTACTAAGATCTCTGCAAGGTACAAGTCTTAATATGAAATATTGCTGTATTTTTAATGCACAATTGTTATTTATGTGTTGAATGTAACACACTAAAAAAAATACAGTGATTGCAAGATGTGCAAAAGTCAGGGTACCCTGCAATTCAAGATTTTGTAACAACTCATTAGCCATAAATCCTAGCTGCCAAATGTTTCTTACTGTTAACCAGTCTTAGTTTGAGAACTCTTCTAAATGAAAAATGAAAGATATTCTTGGATCTTCTTGTATGCACAGCATGTTTCCAATCACCCCACAGACAATTCAATAATGTTCATGCCTGTGAAGTTTATTATGAAACTTTCATCTTGCATAAGTACTTCATTGTTGATTTTTAGGTAATTTTTGTATTGGTTTTCATCGTTATCTTTCTGAAATATCTATTCGTCATCTTCAAATTCTTCACAAATCCTGGGATAGTAGTTTCCAGGTTTTCTTGATATTTATTCGAATCACTTCTTTGCTGAACCAGCCCTCTATGAAGTATTTTGCCACACATCTCAGGATGTAACAGATCAAACCCCCTCCTCATCCCAATTTTGTTCCTTCAAATTCTTTGCATTGTTTTCTCCAAATCTCTATCTTTTTCATAGATCAGTTGACAATTCCTCTCTCAACACCACTGTATTTCAGATGTTTCTGGCTCATGTAAGTATTGTTTTGTATACTTTTGACACTGACATTTTTATAATGAGGTATAAAAAAGATTTCACTCTGGCGACTCTTCAATGCAGACCATTTTTGCAAAAGCTGTACAGTGGATCACTTCAGAATGAGCTGAACCTTTCTACTTCTTTCTTCAGTGATACAGAGGTTCTTAATTTACATATGGATCAGTTTGTGAGCATCTGATCAGACATTCTTTTGGCTCTTTCCGACTTTGCATTGACTTCAGTAGTTTTTATAACTTTCATTTCAAAATGATAGACAGAAGACTTTAGAGGTCTTTGTTTTCCCTTCCCTTTCTTTATAAGAGTAAATTACCTTTATTTTCCATTTAAGGCATACATTGCTGTTTATCATATACAGATGTCTGTTTTTGTGGTTATTCAGTTTAATTTTAAAATTTTAAAAATGCATTCACGTTTCAAAGGAAGTTTTTGCATTAATTTTGCAAAACTGTATGCAAAACAAAACTCAGCTAATTCACTGTCACTAGACTATTAATAATCCCTTGCACTAACCTCACAGATAACAGTATTATGAGGTAGTATTAAAGTGAACCCGTAAGTTTCTTCTTCACCCACGTATGTCCACATATGCCTGGCTATTCAACAAATGCATTAAAGGGTAAAACTCACTGGAATGTTGAATCGATAGGAACCACAATAACTAGGTTAAAGGCACAAAAGAAAATTCCTGTGCTCATTGAAAATGACAACTATATTTTAAATGATCTCTGTGCTCTTTGCCAACATTTCACTCACATCCATATACAATACTGTAGATAAGTGACACAATAAAGGAAACACCTATAGAATTGTCTTAATACAGAGTTTGAAACTTGAAGCCACGCAGATGGGTTCAGAGTTCCAAGTTCATATTTTCCAGGTGTCTGGAACTGTATTAAATTGATGTGACACTGTTTTTTCATTGGAAATGTAATAATAATTTGGTGTCTTGATGAGTACTATGGGAAACTTTGTAACAAACAGCTGAGAATTTCTCATAGTTGTGTTAAAACCTGATAACAGGTTTATGGTTTATTGCTTTCTTATGCTCTTTACATCACTCACTGGCCTTGTTTGAATGATGTGTCTTGTTTGGATGATGTTATCCAAGAATATTCAACAAAAAGCAAAATTAATTTCCTCACTGTAGAAAGAATCTGATCACATAAAATTTCTTTTTTGGCACTTATTCTGCCCCTAAAAAAGTAAGGAGGCCTATAGACATCTTTTGGTGTGTACCTTATGTCACTCGCCAGCAAGTTAACGAATTTCTCATGTGATGAGATGGCCTCTTGCCACTGCTTTGTAGACTGCTGCTTATTACCTTTGTACCCAAAGTACATTTTAGGTGCAGAAACTGATTTGTGCATTGCAGCATCATCAAGGTATACCTTTCTGAGGTGATCCCAGCAAGTTGATGAATGTTCCTGCTTCCATCTTAGATTGACACTTGCAGTCAAATGACTCATGTCTGTCTGCACTTTCTTGCACCTTGAATCAAGGCACAAATATCACAGAAGTGTTTAATATCTGGTTCATAGCTGTTATGCTGTTCTTTACAACGTCAAGGCTAAAATTGCCTTAGCCATTGAAATCTTAAATCATTTATGCTTCTAGTAAAAAGGCCCCAACAACTGACCATCTCTCTGATCATGGTGGTCTCTTCTTTGAGTCATGTTAGTCAACATAATGAGCAACTGGGTCTGATCAGCATTTTCATAAACATAAACTTAAGCATGATAGAATGTTAGTTGCATAATGAACACAAACTGTGTAGAAACACCATCGATCAACATCATTTGTTACCCTAATTTGTGCCAGTGTTTTCTTTATTTGGTCAATCACCCATATTAAAAAAAACAGTCTAGGCCTTGATAAATATTATTTTATATGATTCTGTACCCTTCAACATAATAAAATATAGAAATGCACATATTCAAATAATAAAATTGAATATAACATGTAAAAGCTGTACAACAATGGTAAATTAAAGTAATTATCTTTTAACTGTTAGCTACAAAGATCAATACAGTTAAAGATTGTATTGTATTATACTGCATTATCTGACACAGGAATTGCCTAAATATTTGAAAGACAAAGATAGCTGAAATTCTACTCATTGAAGAAAACACGCACCCTTATATCTATGCACAAGGCTGTTCTACAAAACGTCATATAAAATTAGATATTTATGTTAAAAATCTGTCTTAAAATACACTGATTTAAATTAAATTTACAAGTAAAAAGTTATTTACATTTGCAAGAGTGTTTAATCTGCACAAAACATTCATTCAGTAAAAGAAGCAAAAAAATGCAAAAGAAGTATGGCAAACTGGGTCAAACATTTTATAATGTTGTCTGACAGGCTCTCTTTCTAACACTACTGCAATTATTTCTACACTACATAATGTTCTAATGATACATAAAAACTTTCTGACTCACCGGAGGTGGTGGAGGTGCTGCTCTTTGACCTGTAGCCTGAAGGGACGCTTCATAACTAGAGCGCGACCCTTTCCCACTCACAGGCGGCCACGTGATGGCAGTGGATTGTGGGACTTGTAGGCTCAGGCTGCGAAAGTCGTAGGATAGAAGCATGTACTCAAACTACAGGTTTTATACATCTTTTTCTTCCAAAATTTGACACGTTCAATTGAAAACTGTTCTAACACTGCCTAAATTATGGATATATAAGAAATGAACCCAATACAATTCTTTCATTTATCATTAGAAGCGGGTTTTAATGATGTCCATTTCATATGATATCTTCTTAAGCTTATTATGATTGAATAACTGTATACATTAATATAATCAGGGACACAAGATCACACAACAGATGATATCAGCATTTAAAAAAACAAATTAGCAAGTTAGCTATACTAATTCATTAATTCTAAAGCACTTGAATGACAATTATCTTTCTTTACAGGACAGCAGCTATTAATGCAATCCACTCCCATTCCTTCATTGATTTATTGTACATGTGAATGATCCTTACAATATCCAATGACCAGAGTCTTTTTCTGACACTGTCACACCTGTTACACTTGGGAAAGGCTATAATAAATAATATTCACCTTTAAAGGATTCCATGGAGCACTGGCTTAGGACAGCACTGTGGTCAGGAAGAAGAAGCACTTAAGTAGGAGCAAGACTAATCTGAGTGTTACTAAAACTGTCTGGCTGTAAGGGATCTCTTTTACAGGGCGATTTTGGGAGGGTGGTGGGGGAGGAACGTCATTATTGCTTACATTTACTTTTGTTTGATTTTTTTTTTACAATTGTTGTTTTTCATATTAAAGAATATTTTAAATTAAAATAAACTAATCTGAGTATCTTGGGTACACGATCTGGTATTATGTGATGGAACCCAGAAGTACTTGATTATCACACCAAAAACAAAATGGTGGCTTGATCCTTTCCTTTGAAGTAGTGGTTACTGTACTCACTTTTAGAAACTGGATGAAATTACTTCAAATCTCTTACCACTGGGAATCAAGGGGAATGTTTGGGTTCACATTCTCCTGAAGTAATACTGAATACTCAAATGTTGCATTTGTAAAACTTTAATGTAATGCACCCTTATTTCAATTGTCAAAATGTTTTTCATTCATTAGAATGCATACTGTAGGTACAATCAAAATTTTAAGTCACTGAAAGCATGCAAGATAAATATGGCATTTCTAACATAATGCAATAATATTTTAATTATTATAAACTTGAAAGAAATTATTTCCCAGTTCGGGGAAAACAGCATTCCTTCATCCATCGATCCATCCATCGTTCCATCCATCCATCCGTCCATTCTGCTTTTCCATTACAGGGTCAGGCCTGTCACACCTAAGCCTCTGTGCATATGCTCATTAACAATGGGCCAATTTTGAGTCACCAATTATACTATGAGGGTATCTTTGGACTGTGTAAAGAAAATGAAGATCCCCGAAGAAACCCCCTTCAACACACAAAGATCATTCTGTACCCCACTTACAAACAGTTAGTGCTGGATTTGCTAAAGTACAGGCATGTGTGTGTATAATGAGAAACCCCAAACGCTAATGATAAAAAGCTCAAGGACATATAGTTGTAAATTAGTATAAAGGACAACACTGCTCAAAAACTATAAAAGGACAAGCTGTGCTGTTGTAAAAATTTCAGCAACAATTGGGGCAAGTAAAGATATTAGAAAAAAAATTTACAGGCATAAATGCAACGCCTCTTGACTGTAGTAGATGAAAACAAAAGTCTGTACTATTTAGGAATATCAGGCACAAGATGTCAGATTATAACAATAAAGAAACGCTGGGAAGAGGCTACAATGGAGACAATTACATTTCACTTATGGAAAGAATCAGCCTGAAAAGTAAAGCTTCTTTAACCTGTATGGGGTTATGGAATACAAGAGCCTATCCCAAATATAATGGGTGCAAGACATGAACCACGGCGGCAGAAGTGCTAAATCTCAAATTAAATAACAAACTGAAGCAGGTTTTTGGTCAGTTCTGTAAGAAATATTGCACTAACATGGCAAACACATGAAAATGGCACAGTCGGTACTGCTATCTGCTACATCCCTGTTGTGCTCTTCAGGTTATAGCTTTTTTTGTTAATTATTACTAAATGCATAAAATGGAATGTATCTTTATTTAATCTGAAAAAATTGTGACATAAAAAATATGCAAAATTAATTATGTTATTTAATGAACAATGTTAAAGTTTATATAAACCAAAGTGAACCTTAATAAGACCCAGTTCACACTTTAATCAATCATCTGTGAAGCACTGATAGGTCATTCTGAAAATAAAGTTGACAAGCATTAGTAGCTTATGAATTTAGATTGTTTATAATGATGTGCTGCACATTCAATATATTGTATATTAAATCAATGCACTCAAAACCTGGGCTAAATATTTTCTCTTTTCCTTTCAAAAGACTTGTTTTTTCCTGACAAACTGAGAACTTTAAGATTTCATAAACACACACCTTATAAACCATACATGCATAAACATAAAACGTATCATTAAACTCGTGCCGTTAATCAACTGAATCACAATTACCAAACTAAGCTTTATATGCATAATTCCTCATCTTTTATTAATGAAAAAATGCTTTAAACTACATATTTAAAAAATTTGCCAAACAACAAGTAACACATATGCAAAAAATCATAATTACCGTAATATAATCTAATATTATGCTATGCAATAATGTAATTATAAAAATATAAAAAAAAGAACAAATAGTTTCTCAATATCTTCTCCCAATTTATACCTTATTTCTTCATAATAATTTGTGATAATTACAAGTTCCCTATAAATAAGAATAGAAGCTCCTAAAATTTACTGTGCACCGTTTTGAAACAAAAAGGAGGTGTGAATTTATAATGATTAACAATGCAAGAAACAAAATAGCAAGCACTTTTGTGCTGGTTATGCTAGCTTTATTACTATTTATATTCACTGTAGCATTGCATTTGCTTTGCCCTGAGAGTTGAAGTAAATACTGAAATAACCAAGAATTTTTAATTCATAAATGTGACAGTGATGTTCAATATTTTTTATTTTAAATTGAGGATACAAATTTGAAGTACACTACTGTATTGCATTTGTTTTTAAGTTTAAGCTGCTGTCCCATAAACAACCTAATCTTAGCTCAACAACGTCACAAGTGGAAGCATGAAGCATTTGTGAGTTGATTAGTGAACCTGGGATGGAAACACTTTCACCTGAACTTGCAGAGAGCCCACAGAACAAGACAGACTGTTGCTTTCTGCATGGCCCATTTCAGCTCTGACATTGAGAGGCCAACAGCCTCTTGTGTTAGTGAGCCTTGAGTTTTGACAGAGTAAGAAAGGCCGAGGTTCAGGTCTGACAGGGACATTCCTAGACATTTGTATTTTTAACATGGCTAAAAATAAAGTTTACGAGGAAGTACTCCAATATCATGCATTATCTCTTACATGATTTTATGATTTTTTAGTTGTTATGAGAATTTAACAATGTTTGAGGACATGGTACAAAATTACCTTTGTGCATATCAGATCTCAGTGGGGTTTATTTCTACATGTCAAAATAGAAGATACTATTCTATTTATTTCAAAATTTACTTACAAAATTTTAAAGAGTGTTTAAAAAATCATGTAACCTATGCAAAGGATAACCTCAGTCAGTGTTAAATAGATGGTTTAATTCTGAGATATAAATTACAATTTACAAATGTACAGTTAGCCTTGCTACCACAACTGACTGAACCCATGTTTAGCTCAAAGTGCCACCCCATAATCCATCTGAATATATCAGTAATGTCAGCTATGTCATTATCCATTATCCTCAATAATCTGCTAATCCATCCCATTTCTAGATGTACAGATTCTATAACAGGGCAAGCAGGAGCCAGAGATTATACCAGATGACTCATAAACAAGATAACGCTGCTACCCCACAGCACATTATTATTATTACCACCATCAGTCCTCTAAAGGGTAGGTTGCCGTTCAGAAAAATGAACTAATTTGACTGTTGCTTTTGTTCAAAGTGGCTTTCAATATTTTAAAATACTGGAAAGTCAGTGGGCGGCACGGTGGCGCAGTGGGTAGCGCTGCTGCCTCGCAGTTGGGAGACCTGGGGACCCGGGTTCGCTTCCCGGGTCCTCCCTGCGTGGAGTTTGCATGTTCTCCCCGTGTCTGCGTGGGTTTCCTCCGGGCGCTCCGGTTTCCTCCCACAGTCCAAAGACATGCCGGTTAGGTGGATTGGCGATTCTAAAATTGGCCCTGGTGTGTGGGTGTGTTTGTGTGTGTCCTGTGGTAGGTTGGCACCCTGCCCAGGATTGTTTCCTGCCCTGTGTTGGCTGGGTTTGGCTCCAGCAGACCCCCGTGACCCTGTGTTCGGATTCAGCGGGTTGGACAATGGATGGATGGAAAGACAGTGCAAAGTTAAGCCAAAAGCTAGAAATATTCAAACAACATTGAACAAATGTCATGCAGCTTAATGAAATAGGAAGACTTAATTAATATTAAAAAAAGTAAGTTATTTAGCTGGTAAATGCCTTAGTAAGACACTACATTTTTTGAATTATGTTTGCAAGAGTTTATATATTAAAGAATTTAACAGATATTTCGAGAGTACTATTGCTTTTATTTTATTATATTTTACATAAACTGAACTGTTTGCTTTTTTGTGTTTTTCAATGTCTGGATAATAACTTGTAAATATACTGTAATATTTAATCTAGTGCTTTATTTTTTATTTTTTTCTACTTCTTATGAAAATGCTGATGCACAGTAACTAACTTTATAGACTTAAAACTGACTATTGTTTATCGATCCATATTTCAATTTTCAAACGCACTGGTTCTAAATAACAAAAATATTTAATATAACACCTTCTGAGAGCAACATTACAAAGTACTTTACAAAGCAAAAAAACAAAGACAATTCAAACAACAAGATATGGTAACTATAGAAAGGCTTTAAAGAAACAATGCCTTTAAGTGTTAAAGGATATATGAAAGTACTAAAAGGAGTGAGTTAATCATAAAGAAAACTGCTTCCAGACTAATGTCAACGCTTTTTTTGCGTATTTTCAAAAAATCAAACAAATAAAACCAACATAATTGTATTTTCTTACAAACATCTGTCCTTTAATCTCTTTTACGTAATTTATTTACGTTTCATATAGGCATCACAGATAGCCAGAACCAATCTTTGTCCTATTATCCAAAAAAGACAAACGAGATTAACAACGTGTACAAGGGTAGCGCGTATAAAACAACTCATATTTACTGAAAGGGATGAAATCAAATGCATCTCATTGTGTTCATGTTCACCATAAGTTGCATATAGAATAGAATTAGTAATAAGGAAAAACAACAAACGTGTTGATCACAGCAGAGTGATAATTGCACTGCTTTGCAGGTTTTTATATATTTAATTGCACTTTGACTTACAACTTCAAAGTTCTGTGTTTAAATCACTCTTTGTGTGTGTGGGATTTTCTCCAGGCCCTCAGATTTTTCTCCCAATCCCCAAGATATCTGCATTAGTTTAAGTGGTGACTCCGAATCAAACCCAATATGAGCAAGTAAGTGTATGCATATGAATGTTAAGACTGGCACCTCATTCAGGGCTGGTTTTTATTTCGTGCCAAATGCTGCCAGGATAGGCTCTGAGACCACAACCCCGAAATGGATTAATTGGGTTCAAAAATAAATGGATGGAATTCTATTTGAAATGTAAGGGGGCAAAAGAAGACATTTCAAAAAATTTCTAAAACATCTGCTTAGTGATTTGTTTCTTTTCCTAGTTTCTATTGCTTTAATCTCATTTGTTGGCATACTGTATAACAAGGCAAAATTACTACTCCTGTTCTACAGACATAAGAAAGTTGTGTTTGTCTAGCATTTATAGGATGTTAGCTTTGTTACCTGCAAACTGCATGCTCGCACTTCTCCTTTCCTACGTTAGATTTGCGAGTGCATAGCATATGCATATGAGAAAGACAAAATATCATTTACGTGGAACATAGCTGAATCTGGCCCACTGTATAAGGAAAGAAATAATTAATATATGTAACCTCTCTAGATTAACATCCAAACATATCTGAGTGTGTTAGTCAATATACACTATACATAATTAAAAGTGACACAAATTAAATTACACAGAAATTTTACATTTATGCAGTTATGAAAGAATGTGTATTCTAAAAGAATTTGAGAAGTCTACTAAATAACAACTGTAAAAAAAAACATTATCTTGAGCTATTCAAGCATCATTTTAATATTAATGATTGATGTATTTTACTTTTTCATCAAGAGGTTGATGTAATCCTTTGTAAAGGTGTATTGATTTTGAATTAAACCTCACATCAGTTAACCTCAGAGTGAGAACACAAACTTGGATCCTCAGATGCCTAATTACTGTGGTATGCTCCATGCCATCTGGACCATGCTTGTCTGTCCACTATACACCACCCCTTTGGGACATCATTCCACAAATTATGCCCATTTTCCTACCCTAAATCTCAGTCTTTTTTCTTTATATTTGTTACCAACGTTTTTATGTGTGGTATTGCTTAGTCCCACATATCCCGACCAACTACTCTTTAGTCCCTCCCATCTGACAAGCCTGTTCACTCATTCATTTAGCTCCTAATTTGCTTCTAGTCACTGGATTATCAAAATAAGAAGCTGGAAATGAAAGGAAGACTTCCTCTGAATCTCTCTTTTCTTGTTTTATCCATTCTCCATTTGCATTTGCCATGCTTGCTTTAAGGCCTGAAAAGTGAAGCACATATGCCTGATTTTAAGACTATGTGGTTCATGTTGGCTCTCTTGAGTCAGATGAAAAATATGCATAGCAGCTACATAATGCCACTAGAATGTGCCAAGTAAAGGCCATTGTGTAGGCCTGCCATATTCAGAGTGTGTTGCTCATATTCAGTCTGAAGGTCATTGGCAGTGTGACTTTCAGTGTGGGGATGAGTTTATAGATCCATAATGTCACAAATTGCTGATCTTGGTACATTACAGCCCTGGTCATCTGTTTTTTTCACCATCCACTTTCAAGAACTTTAGGGAGGTGACAGCGGGTATTTCTCAGTCTCTCTGATAATTTTGGTAAGATCATGACACACACGAGATTCATAGTGGGAGCCACAATTTGAGCTTGTAATTGCTTCAGTTCAGTGAGTGCCATGTCCTGAATGATGCAAATCCAGTAAATGTTAGATTGACGAAGAACTGACTTGGTGGAATTAAATCTAAATGTCATTTATTTACCTTGTAGCTGATATAGCTACTGCACAAAGCAGAAACAAATTAAATAGAGTTGTCCATCAAATTCAGAAATCAAAAGTGAAAACTGTGGTCCAGATGGTTTTAGAAGATCATACTGCTGAAAACTAACATGATGGGCAATAAACACAAAATGGCAGACCTTTTTGTCAAGGAGCATGTAACAAGCCACAGAAAAAAGAACTCTGAGAAATTAGCTTGTGTTACGTTTGACTTAGAAGAACATGCAGTTAAAACTGACAGAAAGTTCAACACAAACCTATAACAATATTATAAATGCTTTTTAATTCATTTAATGTCTGAAGTCTCTGATAAAATGTATATGTAGATTTTGTGGGTAAAACGTGTTAGTGACTTAAAAAAAATCAATAAAACTGTGTTGCTTTTTACTGATTCATTCAATATATAAAACGCAAACATAAACTATGACTAGCTCAAACAAAAATATAGTGAATGATGTCCAAAAGACATCCAATAGACTGTAAATGTCAGAAGAAATGCAACAATGAACAAATACTAAACTCACTGAGTTAAAAATAACAGAAATGTGTATCTTTCCTTCCACCTGTCGGGAAGTTGTGTTTTAAACTCAATATTATAAATGAGATGCCAACTAAGGATGATTCTCTAAATATTAAACTGCTTTAAGGAGTTAAAATAGTATTTACCAGAGATTCTATCCAGCTTATACTTCTTGTATCCTAAAGGCCATTTAAATTTGGTCTTACTTAAAATGAGACTGAAGTCACATTTTACCTAGCCTCTAGGTTATGCTGCTGTGCAAACTTGCATAGTAATTTTTTTGTAATTGGTATGCCTGCTGAAAGTCATGTTTATGGTACCTGTGTGGGCCCTCACTCTATTGTGTATGTCTTCTATTATTCTTGTACCTCTGGCCATGTGTATTTTACTAATCAGGACATATGGACTCACACATGTTGGGAAAAGTGACATCATCATGGATTGGTTTCAGTGTTTGGGCTGGCTTTGTTGCTTCACTTATCACTGCTGTAGTCTTGAGGCACTTGCCTGAGCAGTATTGTTAGTGTATTACTAAAGACCTCAAGAAATGATATGGTGACAAGCTGGTGCAGACATATAATGCCTTCTGTTATCGCAAGGATGGTGAACCTACATAGGAGTCCTTTTAAATGGGAATTGCACAGAGACAGGATTTTTTGTAATAACTAACGGAGACCATATGCTCTTGTAGTTGTATAAATTTTTTACATTTACTTACTTCACTTAAATTTTGTAATAACCTTTAAAAGTTGGGTCTGTTTTTTAGTAAAGTGAATGGATGTTGTCACATTTATTGAATACAATGAATTTATTGTAATAATCTAATGCTTAACTATAAATTTGGAAAGGGGAACATTTAACAAATACATTAAAATTACATGTTTTACTATTTATTAAAAACAAAGGTATTCCAAATAGTATATATCCATAACAGACATCTTGCTCGCTAGAGAGGTTATATTTTATCTTAGTAAGTGAATCTAGCTGCAGCTAGTTGAGAGTCTTAGTATAGTCTCTGTGGCATCAAACACCACTAAGCAAACGGTGGTATCCTGTGTAGCTGTTATTTATAACATGAGTGCAAGTTAAGACTGAAGTAGGATGTCTTCATTCTAAGATACTGTGTATTAAATTATACAATTTACTATTAGAATGTGTATACATCCAAACTCTGACCTTCAGTGCAGTATTGTTTATGAATATCAATTATTAACATAACAGATTTACTTTTTTCATGTCACACTTGTTGCATTGTAATGAAGTATGGCTCTGTTTAGAAGTCTCCTTGAAGACCATAAGGAACATCTTTCAGGAATGGCAGTTGTAATTCTTGAGGTAACCGTTCCATTATTTGAACCAGCATTAACAATAATAAAGTTAAAGCATTATGATAGTTATATATGAAGGATTACAGCAATCTAAAGACACATTTTTGCAATTCTAACACAGAGCCAACACTTAAAAAAGATTGGATCAACTTCTAATACATATTTTTAATAATATAACTATTATCTTTTTGATTGTCAAAAAACAGAAATATGGTAAACTTCTACTGTACCTGATTCAGCAACCTTAGAAATATCCACACCTTGCTCTGAAGCCATAAATCCCAGAATAGAGAAGACAACAAACCCAGCAAAGAAGCTGGTCCCACTGTTAATAAGAGATATGATAAAGGCATCTCTGCAAGACAAAAATAAGAGTAGTGTATTACAGTGTACCCTGGTGCATTTGCTGTTCCCCTCTTGTCAGAAACAAGCTGCTCAATATTTTCAGTTGTTCAAATTTAACGGGAATGACTGAATAACTCAAAATGTCTAAAATCAAGGCTACTACATTAATCAGAATATTACCTAATGAAGTGAAATTTTTTTAATTGATTCCTGATCCATAAAATATACCCTACCAAATCTTGTGGTATCTACAAGTTCAGGTCCTGATGAAATAATTTGCCTTTCTCTTTACAATTACTGTATACAGTATATGGATTTCTAATTACTAATCATTTCTTTACTGTGAAATTAGATTTGACTTGACATAGATTAGTGATGAAATTTAGAAGATAAAGGACAATTACTTTAGAAACAGCAACTATTATAAAAAACATAGCTTATAATAAACTTTGTGATTCCTAGGTAATACAGATTTTAGTTTTTTTGCCAAAATATCCACGAAAAAAAGTAAAACAAAACAAAAAGAAAAAAATAGTAAACACATAAATATGTTCTGGGGGAGTAGCTGAGGGGATGTATCTACCAACTAAAAAGGATCAGAAGTTCCAATTTGTCAAATAAGAACTGAGATAAAATGAAAAAAGGTGACACTGTGTTTTATGAGCATAAAGTTTTAAAAGAATTAATTGGATAATTCTGTACTTATCAGTTCACTTATGTTGCAAAATATTACAAAATGTATATACTGTACTTGCAAAATATGCATACATTTTTGTGATATTCTGTGCCACTTTGTAATTACTATTACAGTTTAGAGAAATGTATTAAATTGATCTGTAAGGCAAAAGCAATTGTTAATTATATTTTGAATAGGGCTTTTATTTTTGCTACACTCTACAGTATATACTTTAAATAAAACTAAGTAGTGAATTCAGCTCCCTGAGGGATACTGTCCATCTGTGACTACTTCGCACATAGGGAATAAGGATAAGAAATAAAGGTAATAAAGAATAAGGTTAAGAAATGCTCTAGAAAACTTGTTCTTATTTTTATATAAACAATAACAATTATGTATAATAATAATAAAAATAATAAGTAGAATCTGCGGTGGGTTGGCACCCTGCCCGGGATTGGTTCCTGCCTTGTGCCCTGTGTTGGCTGGGATTGGCTCCAGCAGACCCCCGTGACCCTGTGTTCGGATTCAGCGGGTTGGAAAATGGATGGATGGATAATAAGTAGAATGTGACAATTAACAATTATCAAAAATAGTAGACACATATATAAATGATGTGCTACTAAAAGTGTTGGTCAGAATACTAAACCATAGCAAGGAAGTATGTACTTGGCTATATCTATTGTCTGAAACTACATAATCTCAGAAAAAGATTATTTAATTTTATATTTATGTTTGAGTGAAGTAGATAGTTAATTAGGGCTTATAAGAAAGACTGGCAACCAAAGACTTTATATCAGAAAAAAGCAAAGTTTGAAGCCAAACTAAAAAAGAAATTACTAGATAAACTAGTTTTCTCTCTCTCTATAAGGATTTCCCCCTTAACAAAGTAAGTTGGGACAACACTGCACCATTTGGCTTTGCTTTAAACAAGCGTGGTTTATATGCTGTATACACATGTAGCCATCCTCCCTAGTGATGTGAGACATCATAGCAGTCAATATACAAAATGGTGAATAAATTACCTTATCATTGTAGACAACAAAAGGTAATAAATAAACAAAAAATAACATAAAATTACAAAACATGATGTTTTTCATTTGAACACATCCATCTTCTGACCCCATTTTGTTCATTACAGTATAGAGGAGAGGCACAATTCATACAGAAAGAGGAGAGACTGGGAATCAAATCAAGGTTCCTGGTGCTGTGAGGCAGAACTTCCATAAAAGGAAAATATGGTTTACAATAGTAACTTTCATTCTTTCATTTCACTTAAATATGTATAATACATTTCTTTCACCAGGTGACTCTCAGTTTACTGCCATAACAACCTCTTTCCAGTATTTTCTTTACTATAGTTTATATTTTTCTAATGTCCTTTTGTTGTTTTTTCTAAAGGTTAAGAAAAATACTCTTAGGCTAAACACAAAGTGCATGTATAGGCATATTTGTAGTAGCATTTGGAATTTATCAGCTTATTCGATCAAATACTAATAAGTACAAAATATATGATATTTTACTAAACTTAAAATCTGTCATAGCATGGCAAGGAGTTATCACATGCTGTCTGATCCACTTGTAAAGATACGGGTATTATAATTATACATCCTTTTCTTTACTTGGACGCTATATGTTTATGTTTTAATTACAGTTATAGACGTGAGTGTGTGGAAGTAATTAAAGTAGGTTTTGTTTTTTGTTTTTTTCTTTCTTTTACTACCCTAAAGGAGACTGTTTAACATCATACCCTTGGTTTATTGTTATTTCTATTATTGCATTAGGATTTACTATGCTTATCCTAGACCACTTTTTAACACCATTCCCAGGGTTCATTATTGTGTTATCTTAATATTTTAAAATTGCTGAAGATCATATTTTAAGTTTAAAGACTGTTAATTATTATATTTTTGGCAGATAGTATTTAAACTTTAACTGCAATAGATATCTCTACTTTTTAATTCTCAAACGCCGTCAGAGGACTGGGACATTGTGAAGTGGGGTCTAGCCTCATGTGGGGAGGCAAAATGGGGGGGTGGGGGGATGAGGGAGGAGAGAAGGAGAGCAGGCTATATCTAATCTATCCTTTTAATCCTTATAATTATAACCATCAGCGCAACAATAGGCTGTATGGCAATAACCCGTGGGGAAATCGGAAATTAAGATTAAAACTGCCTCACTACCAGTTAAGACTATAGAATGACATTAAAAGTTCAGAATCAATGTCTCCATGATGGGACAGTTAATTTTGTGAGCTGGAATGTTAAAGGCCTGAATCACGAATTAAAGAGAAAGAAAGTATGCTCTCACCTAACAGGCTTAAACGCTAAAATAGTATTTTTACAGGAGACCCATTTACTAAGCAAGGATCAGTTCCGGCTACAAAAAGACTGGACTGGCCAAATTTTCCATTCTAGCTTTACAAACAAAACTAGAGGTGTGGGAATTCTCATACAAAGAACAGTCCCATTTGTAGCATCAGATGTAGTATTGGATCCTGAAAGGAGATATGTGATGGTCATGGGCAACGTATTTAACTGTAAAATGATTCTGATAAATGTTTATGCACCCAATGTCGATGATAAGGAATTCATGCAAAATCTATTTGCATCCATTCCCAATGTGAACACTCATAAAATTATAATGGCTGGGGACTTTAACTGTGTTTTAAATCCACTCTTAGATAGGACTCCTGCCACAGGGGGGATGACATCTAACACTGCAAAGACAATTACACAGTTTGTAACTGACCACAACTTATCAGACCCCTGGAGGTTTCTAAACTCAAACTCAAGAACATATTCGTTCTACTCACCAGTGCATCATAGCTACTCAAGAATTGATTATTTCTTTATAGATAATAATATCTTGCCTATGATTAAATTAAATGTACGACAGGGCGGAGTGGTGGCTCTGAGGCTAAGGATCTGTACTGGTATCCCAAAGGTTGCCGGTTCAAATCCCCGTCACTGCCAAAAGAAATCCTACTCTGCTGGGCCCTTGAGCAAGGCCCTTAACCTGTAATTGCTCCAGGGGCGCTGTACAATGGCTGACCCTGCGCTCTGACCCCAAGGGGTATGCGAAAACTACCAAATTCCTAACACAAGAAATTGTGTAAGGCAAGATAAAGAACAATTGTTATCTCCGACCATGCACCTCTAGTTTTGGAGCTAAAATCATTATGCCCCTCACACTCACCTCGCAGATGTCGTATTAACCCACTTCTATTAGCAGACGAGAACTGTACAGAATTTATATCCAAACAAATCAGCTTCTTCCTAGAGACAAACACACCCTCAGAGGTTTCTGCAGGAACACTCTGGGAAACTCTAAAGGCCTTCTTAAGAGGACAGATTATTTCATATCTTTCCCACAGAAATAAGTCAGAAACCAAGAAAGTGTCAGAGCTAAGAAGCGAAATTACTACAATAGATGAAGAACAAGCCAGGCGTCCAAGTGAGGCTCTTCATAGGAAAAGGCAGGCTCTGCATACAGAACTCAACATCTTGACAACTAAAGAAACTAAACAACTTATTTATAAATCAAGACATCATTACTATGAACACAGAGAGAAAGCTACTAAGCTTTTAGCTCAACAAATCCACAAGCAAGAAGTTCGCAATGCAATCCCAGTAATCACCAACACAAATGGAGATGAAATCATTGACCATAAAAATATAATGCACACATTTAGAGACTACTATAAAACCTTATATTCTACTGAGTTTAAAGAAGACAACACACAATCTAATACATTTCTGGATACATTGCAGATACCACAAATACTGTAGATACTTTTAGTGCTGAGGAACTGGATAAACCTCTGACCCTATCAGAATTACAAGATGCTATAAAGTCACTTCAAGGCAGGAAATCAGCAGGCCCTGATGGCTACCCTGTAGAATTTTATAAGAAATTCTCCACTCAGCTAGCTCCCCTCTTATTGGCAACATTTACAGAAGCTAGAGACAATCATATTCTACCTCAAACTTTTCATCAAGCATTAATCACCGTCTTTCCTAAACAAAATAAGGATTTGTTACAATGCGCATCATACAGACCAATTTCACTTCTGAATAATGATGTTAAGATACTCTCAAAAATTATAGCTAGAAGGATGGAGAAAATGCTGCCTTCAGTAATATCACAGGATCAAACTGGATTTATTAAAGGCCGACACTTATCTTCCAATCTTCGACGCCTGTTTAATGTAATATATTCACCAGCAAAGTCAAACACCCCAGAGATATTATTATCATTGGATGCAGAAAAAACATTTAATATGATTGAATGGAACTACCTTTTCACTGCACTGGAGAAATTTGGGTTTGGCCCGAATATTTGTGCATGGATCAAACTACTGTACACCAGTCCAGAAGTTTCAGTTTGTATTAACAACATTTGTTCAGACTACTTTAAACTAGAACGTGGCACCAGACAAGGATGCCCCTTGTCACCACTGCTGTTTGCAATCGCCATTGAACCACTGGCGGTCCACTGTTGAAATTCTAATCAGATAAAGGGGATTATCAGAGAAGGACTGGAACAGAAAATTTCTCTATATGCAGATGGTATGGTTTTATATATATCAGACCCAGAAAACACAGCGCCTGCAGTTTTAACAGCACTTACCGAATTTCAAAAGATCTCTGGTCTCAGAATTAATTTGAATAAAAGTATACTCTTTCCAGTGAATTCACAAGCATATAATATTAGATTGGACACCCTACCTTTTACCATAGCAGATCAGTTTAAATACCTAGGGGTAAATATCACAAGTAAACATAAAGCTCTTTACAACAAAATTTCACCGTCTGTATGGAAACCCTTCATCTCACTTTAGCCAGAAGAATTAACGTTGTTAAGTTGAATATCCTTCCTAAGCTTCTATTTTTATTTCAAAACATTCTAATATATATCAATAAATCATTTTTTAAGCAATTAGATTCAACCATAACCTCATTTATTTGGAACTCAAAACATTTACGTATCCGAAGAGCGACCCTACAAAAACCTCAGGCAAAAGGTGGCATGGCTCTACCTAATTTTCAGTTTTATTACTGGCCAGCAAACATACAAGCCATAAAAACCTGGACACAAATAAATTAACATACACAGGCTTGGTCCGCAATAGAAGTAAAATCCTGCAGTACTTCTTTATATTCCCTGCTCTGCGCTCCAATAAATGCAAGTTATCGCAAATACACTAATAACCCAATTGTGTTTCACTCACTCAGAACATGGAACCAATTTAGACAGCAATTTAAAATGGAAAATCTTTTATCTGTGGCACCTCTGCAGGAGAACCACCTCTTCCAACCCTCGCAAACATATCAAGTTTTTAATATCTGGAAAAAAATTGGGATTAAATTGCTCAGAGATCTTTATATTGACAGTATCTTTGCATCCTTTGAAGAATTACATTCCAAATTTAACCTTCCAGCTACACATTTCTTTCACTACCTTCAAATTATAAACTTTGTTAAACAGAATCTGCCCGATTTTCCTCATCTCGTACCCTCCACCAGGCTGGAAAAAATACTGCTCAATTTTGAGGACTTAGACACCATTTCTGCAATATATAAAATTTTATTAGAGTCCCTTCCTTTCAAAGATGCATGAGGGCAATAGGAAAAAGATCTCTCAATTAATATATCAGAAAAGGAGTGGAAGGTAGCAATGCAGATAATTCACTCAAGCTCCATATGTGCAAAGCATAGAATTATTCAACTCAAAATTATATATCGAGTTCATCTGTCTCACTTAAAACTGTCCAAAATGTTTCCAGGGCAAGATCCAACCTGCGAACGCTGCAACCAAGCTCCTGCCTCACTGGCTCACATGTTTTGGGCATGCACCAAATTAACATCATTTTGGACCAAAACTTTCAAGTGCCTTTCAGACAGCCTTGGTGTCACAATCCCTCCTAACCCATTAATAGCTGTGTTTGGTGTTCTTCCAGATGGATTTGAAGTTGAGAAGGACAAGCAAACAGTGATTGCATTCACTACACTTTTGGCACGCAGACTGATTTTGTTAAATTGGAAGAATCCTAACTCTCCTCTAATAAGTTAGTGGGAAACTGATGTTTTATATTATTTGAAATTGGAAAAAATCAAATTCTCTGATAGAGGATCTGTACAGAATTTTTTCAAAACCTGGCAGGATCTAATCAATAATATTTTAGAGTAAGAAGAAATAATTATTTCTGCATTTCTTTTCCTTCCCCATTTATCTTTTTTTGCCCTATTAAACTCAATAATTTAGGCATGTTTACAAGCCTTAAGTATTACTCCTTTGGCCATACTCTCCTTCTCAGGGGTAGGGTTTGATTTGTTTTTCAATCCTATTTTTTGTAAAAATTGATCTATTTGTACAGAATGATTACAATAAAATTAATTTAAAAAAATCTGCTTTACATAGGCGAGTCTTTTGGAGTAGAAATAGGTATGTGATGGTCTAAACACAAAATATTTATGAGGTGTATTTTCACACAACAAAATATATACATGTAGGGTACAATGACAATACTTGAGACTTGCTGAACATTTTTCTGTACTCTCTACATCAGGTGTGGGCATATTCAGAGTGGCTGCAGGTTTTTGTTCCAACCCCAGTTGCTTAATAAGAAGCACTTATTGCAGAAGTAACACTTCTGCTTCACTTTAGTTGTCTCGCTCGTTAAGATTTTGAACCCTTATTGCTTATTTTAGTCTTAAACAGCTGTAGTCTTGGTTTTTAATTGCTCCTTATTAGCAATAACATGCAAATGACAAAAGAGAGCAGCAATTGTCCATTTAGCTTGTTACCATTTACACCTGTGTGTATTTATCATGCATTATTGGGTTTAATTAAATACTTGGAAGGAAAGTGAATAGAAAAAGTGAAGCACTGAGAATAACTCGTCTGTTTTAGACTTCAAATCATTTGGATGATATCCTTAGAAAGGAAAAAAAAATCTAGGATATGAGAATGACTTGACATGGCAGAGTTAAAGCACTAGCAAGTCATAAAAAACAAAAACCTGCAACCACTGCAGCCCTCCAGGACTGACTTTGCCCACCCGTGCTCTACACAAAAATTAGATCTGGGTAATGAGTGACTCTAAATTTGCCCTTTGTATGAGTGTGGATATGTGTGAGTGCTGCATTTTATCAAGGGCTCATTCCTGCCTTATACTCAAAGCTACTAGGACTGGCTCTGCCCCCTGGGAGGTACAGAAGTAGATTAAGTGGAACTGAGAATGTTTTGTGTCATTTTATGGGAAGTAATAAAAAATCAGCACCTTGAACAGAGGTTGGAATACAAGCTAAACACTGCTACTAATATAGACCTTTTTCTTCTGTATAATTTGAAGAGAAAATGAGACTCCATAACACAGTTCCATTCTTCTGCCATTGCCTCTACATCTGTGGCTTCTATTTATATGTATAGCAGTTGCAAGGAAAGTGTTGAAATAAAACTTTCTACAGTACATCTGACTGACTTTCACTTTGACATTCACTAGCTAATGTTCAGAATGGTGTAGAAACCCTAGTGCTAGTTATATAAATTGAGAGATGAACAGTAGAGCACTTACTTGTAGCAGTCATTGTTGAATCGGTTATAGCTGCCTAGTGCAGTAAGAGCACCAAGTCCGATTGCATAAGAAAAAAAGATCTGTGTACCAGCGTCAATCCAAACCTATGAGAAAACATTTTTAAAATAATGGATATCTCAGATAAAGAATTTGATTTAACTAGTTTTAAACATTTAAACTATTTGTGAAACAAATAGGAAGAGACTATTTTTGATACTAAAACTGAAATCATCTATACATCCATCCATTACAGAACCTGCTTAAACAAGGTCAGGGTTATGGGGGAATGCTATGCATCCTTCCATTATTTAGTACAAGGAATAAAACATCCCTGAACAGGATGCTAGTCTTTTGCATGACCTACTCACAGGCACACCCATGCCCTCTCACACAAGGGACATTTTGAATCACCTAGGTTATATTTCTTTGGGATGTGACTCATGCCTAATTGTCTTTTTAATGGACAATAAAGGATATATGATTCTTGACAAGCAGTGAAATGCAGTGCAGTACCAGAACAAATTCCACATAGACAGTGATTGGACCCAGGATTCAAACCCTGTGTCTATTAGGATGCAGCAACAGAAAAGAACTGTGGTTAAAGCCAGCACATGTATGACATATAATGTGACATTATGCACTGAAAAATGCTGCATTGTCCTTACTTTATTATACATTAACAAGCAAACATATTTTGACCTTTTTTATATGTAGGCCACTATTATGACTTAAAATATTAAATAATTATGACATGTAACATGGAATTATGTCATCTGTGTACTAAACTGATTTATAAAATACCAATCATGCACTTTATAAAATAATATGTGGTAAACACACTAAACAAGCTCTGCTTAATTAACAGAAAATATATCTTGGGCATACAAAAGTTGGTTTCTTAACATCTTACCTGTGCTGAAGCAAGTTTAGACCAATCTGGCTTCAGGTAATAGAGAATGCCATCATAAGCGCCTGGCAGGGTTACGCCACGAATAAGCAGGATGATAAGGACTACATATGGGAAAGTGGCTGTAAAATACACAATCTAGAAAAATGCAGAGACAAAAATGTTAATGCATTGACTAAAAAGTAATAAAGGGCAGGTACAGTATATTATATATACACAGGTATATAAAAAAATAACATTTGCCTACAGAATATAACAGGCACAATGTATAAAATGTAAATATATTTTGCTGAGCTTTAAAATACTGAAAATATTCAGTATAAATGGCTAAAATATTTTTTGTTTTAGTCTAAAAAAGTAATAGGTATCGTCTTCAGTAAGGCAGTTTACAGTACTTACCCCTCTGACACTAGAAAATGACAGGATTAGGAATCTGCTGCATTATTTGGAAGTGGTAAATTATAACACACTTCTCCATGTTTTTAGTAACTTGGAAGTTTATACAGAACAGACAATTTAATTCTACATTACTAAGTAAAATTAGCAACTGCTACTTTAGAAATACTGTATTTCCAACAGTAACTGTTGAAAAATGCACAGAACGATCACAGAGTAAATTGCTAATAATTAATACCACTTTATTTTCTGGCAGCCAAGAAACTGCCAGTGCTTGAGTTATTATGTTGCAATTATTAGGCTAATAAGTGCTGCCTTTGACAAGACTGACCACAATATTCTGTTCATTGAAGTTTGAGAATGTTGTGCTGTCTAGGTCGGCCACATTGTTAAATGGATTCCATTCTACTTATTAAATTTCTTTCTGCGCCTTTAATTAAATCACCTAAATATTAATGTTCAAGATATTTTTGTCTGAATCTGCTTTTTTATTTGCACTTATTAACATTAGGAGTAGAAGATAACATACAGTATATACTATATGACCAACTGTTGCTGACTTATTACCTCTCTGACCAGTTTACCACTACACAAACTTCAGCATATGCCCCATTTTTCAGGAGTTGGGAAATTTTGGATACAGTATATTTTTTCTGCTTTTCTTGTTTTGAGGGTTTTATTATTTTTGTTTGGGTGTACTTGCTAGTGTGGAATGTTGGGTGTTGATGACATCATCATTACAGTATGTACTATAGGTATGCATGGTTGTATCCTACCACTGATTCCCTTAGACAATTATGATGACACATGAAAAAGCCAGGCTACAGCAACACTCTGGCTGGTGCATTGTGTGTTTAGGAAACAAAGAGTAAAGCACAACAAGGAATCATTCTGGTTTGGACTTTGTCTTGCCATAAGGGAATAATGAACTCTGTCAACTAGTAGCTGGCTCAGTTCTTTCTCAGTCTCTGTGTGGTTGGAGCAGAATTGCTGTGTTTTGTTTACTTCAAATTGATGTTATAAAATCAAGATTTGTGTCTGTTAGAAGCGTTAGATCGCCCAGAACCAAATGAGACACAGTGAAGGCAAAGACCAGTAAACTACCTTGTTTCTCAGGGATCTTGAAGATAAACACAGCATTTCCCTTTTATCAAGGGAAAGTAAAGTAAATCTTCTGTCAAACAAACACAGGATATTTTTCAGAACAGATATTGACAGAATTGAAGGAAAAAAAAAAATATATATATATTAGATTTTAATTCTAATTCTATTCTAATGCTTGGATTACCAGCATACCTTTAAACAACAACATATTTTTCATTTATATTTAAAATGCTGAAATTCCCTAAATTAAGCTTTTCAATGAACAAACATTAAATAGAATAGACTTGAGGATTCCATTACATTTCCCACCGACAATTTGACACAGACTAATCCAGAATGAGAAATAAAAATAAATATATTTGTATGCTTCAAAAGAGAATAGTAAATATACCTTTACAAAAACATGTTCTGGATTTGCAGTTTATTATGATAAATATCCATCCATCCATTATGCAACCTGCTATATCCTAACTACAGGGTCATGGGGGTCTGCTGGAGCCAATCCCAGCCAACACAGGTCGCAAGGCAGAAAACAAACCCCGGGCAGGGCGCCAACCCACCACAGGGCGCGCACACACACCAAGCACACACTTGGGACAATTTGGAATCTCCAATCCACCTAACCTGCATGTCTTTGGACTGTGGGAGGAAACCAGAGTACCCGGAGGAAACCCACACAGACACGAGGAGAACATGCAAACTCCATGCAGGGAGGACCTGGGAAGTGAACCCGGGTCTCCTAACTGTGAGGCAGCAGCGCTACCCACTGCGCCACCGTGCCGCCCATGATAAATATCCATGTTCTTAATTATCAGATTTGTCATTGCTTTCAAAAGGTATTTTTTACTATGGTGAACAGAAAAGTTACAATTTTTAAAAGTAGTCATAAAGCAATAATAAAGTAACAAGCCCCTCATCTCACACATTTTCATTAACAGCATTCTTTAGTGGCCTGCTCAACTTGTCCTAATCTGCTGGTCACATGCTGCTCTTTGTAGTTTCATTCTAAAAATGTTTCACCTACTCCTTTCCACCTCCTCATTAGGATTCTTTTCCCCTTAGTCCAAGTCTTTGTATTGTCATTATACAACACCTTGCTGAGTTCCACGCTTTTGCCTGGGCATTCAGACTAATGTTCCTGCCAAATCTTACCCTCTACGTAGACTTGAGTGGACTAATTTAACATTATGTGCTGTGCAATGCACTGGGCCCACCTTCATTTGGAGTTTACTTTGGGTTTACAACAGTGTAATGAATTGGGATCAGTAGGAATAGAAAGCATAAACAAAAGCTTTTAATTTGATTTACTGATCATCTTTTTAAAAAATTTTATTTGGATAAACCTTCACAATTAAATGACTTGTGGACTGAATAAAATCTTTGTCAAGTTAGGCAACTGCAGTTCTGGTAGAATACAGCGGCTGAATATGGTTACTGAAAACAGCAGGAGCAGTTTGGCTTCACTTGTTAGTATCCTAGACAAAAAAGAGATTATCAATCCTGTCTTTGGCAATGGTAAAAATGCTAACCCCCAGCCATGCTCATTCAAACTAATATAAATAAGAGCCCTGCTAACTGAATACAGACTGTCCTATCAAAAACTGACAAATTCTTTCGAAAAACTTTTATTTTACTACTTATATATTACACTTTTTCAGTTGATTCTAAGTTTGTGATCTTCCAGAGAATGTGAAATGAGGTTCTGTTTAATTAAAGGAAAGGTGACAGCCAAGGAAACGTTGAAGGAAAGCCACAAAGGAAGAAAAGGAAAGACTTAATGCATTACAGGTAGAAGTAAAGAAGCACCTTGTAATTCTGCAAAGAGCAGAACATCTGAGATGGCAACATAAGAAAGAATGGACAAGAGCAGTCTTTTATAAAGACCCCTACAGGTATGAAAAGCCTTTTCAGTATGGAGAGGAATGGGATATTCACAATGTCAATAAAGAACTTGAGAAGCAGCCTAGGAAAACCCACTCAAACAACCAGAGGAATTAACTAATTAATATCCTCCACAACATGCCCCCAATCATCATTCTGAACATCAGATGGACTCAAGGCCACTTACATGGAAAGAAGTTAGGAGCACAGTAAAATGGACAAGAACAGCATCATTGCCAGGGCCAAATGGTATTATATACAGGCTTTTATAAGAACACCCCCGATGTCCTGAAATACTTTTGGAACATGAAGAAAGAGGCATGGAATAAAGAATTATACCCAAGGCATAGAGGAGGGCAGCAGGGATTTTGATTCTTTGAGAGAGAAACTCTTTGTGATTTAACAAATTTCAACAGATTAATCTTCAGGTTGTGGAAGGCAAAATATTCTTTGATATCATACGTCAAAAGAATATTTGCATACCTGTTGAGTAACAATTTTATTGATACATCAGTGCAGAAGGCAATGCCTTTTGATTAGTACTCCATGTGATGCTCTAAAACAGCCTTTAACTTTTTCACATTCCAGAAGTAATCACATAGCTTGTCCAATCTTATTTCCTAGATCTTCATTCCTGCACTACAACACGGGAATATAACACCGCTTGGCAGCACTTGAAAATAGGAATAATGGCAGATTGCACCATCTTGTCTCATACATTCACTATAGCAATGGAACTCACTATACAAGCATCACACTGTGGGAGTGGGCTGTGGCTTCCTCCTATTAGAGCATGCATGGACAACATCACCAAAGGCTTCCTCCTATTAGAGCATGCATGGACAACATCACCAAAATTAACAATAACGAGGGCCTGAACCAACCACTTACTGGATAAACTTCACAGCTACATCCGAAGGAACTGAATGGAAATTAAGGCCAGCAAATCCCCTAGTATTTCCATTGTTGAGAGCAGGCTTACAGACGAAATAGGTTTTGCATTAATGTGCGAGTACCAAATGTGCTGGAGAAAATAATCAAAAGTCTCGGATTTTTGTATAATACAAATCGCAAAGACAGTGAGCTAGTGTAACACCACAGGCAGGATATACTCAGTGACCTGAAGCAAATTAATAAAACTGCTCTTCCAGGGTAGTTGAAATTATGGTGCCTTCAGTTTGGCTTGTTGCCCAAAAATATACAGTATGTCCACTCACAAACTGTGAAATCACTCTTACAAATTTTCAGCAAAATGGAGAGTCTGGTCAGTTCACATGTGAGTGCTTTAGGGTAATGTAGTGCTTTCAATGGCAATTTCTAGCGTTGAAGAAGAATATAAATGTGGCAAATTGAGGCTGGATATAATGCTCGGGAAGTCTTGGGATTTGGTCATAAAAGATGCCACTTCAGCTTTTTTAAAAGGTAAAAAACTGACTCTGGCTACAGCAGCACAGGATGTGATATAGCAGGCTTTGTCCAACAAGGTAGAGTCTAAGCCTTGGCCTAGAAACAAGGAATCCTCCTGGCCAAAAAGAATTTCAGCAACTGGTGGTCGAGGAAGTGTGCCATCAAGAGTCCACAGCTCTGTATACCAATGTCATATTTCAAGCCAAATATGGAAAATGAATGAGATGGAAGGACATCAAGAGGAGAAAAATTACCTGGAGGGACCTATAGACCATGAATTCAAATAAAACAAGCTTTTTCATCAGAGCTAACCATGATGTCTTTCCTTTCCCCTCAAATTTGCATCTTTGGCTGGCCTGTCCCCATTCTTAAAACCCTCAAGCATATTATTTGAGTTGTAACACCTGCCAACCACCAGGCAGAGTACTGAGGTGGTGTATTGCAGCTGAACCTGAAGAAAAGAGAAGAACAACTAATGTGATGCCTCTCAATGCCTAGATAACCCTCCTACACGCAACACCTTTCATCCGGAAAAGAGAAAAATGGAGGACTCACTCCTCAATCCCTGACACAGGCTCACTGAACGCTGCCAGGAACTGGAATATGAGAGTTGACATAGGCCACAGACTAACCTCTCCAAAAGAAGTTGCTAAATCCAACCTGAGACCAGATGGGATCATAAGGTTCAACAATCAGCACAGTGACTTCAACACTGAGGTTACAGTCCCATGGCACATGAACAAAAGAAGCTGTGATATTATCAGTCTTGTAGCGGAGGGAGAAATCAGAGGCTAAAAAACTAAAGGTGTGCCTGGTTGAAGTCTGTAATAAGGAATTGGTTGCCAGCTCTAAGATGAGGCTTCTGAGGGAGGTAAGAGTCATAGGGGGAAGGCCTTCAGAAAGGCAATCAAGTCACTGTACGATGAAGCCGAAATGAGCAGTCACTGGTCGTGGTTAAAAACAAAGTATCTTAACAGATATCAAGCACATGGCCGTGGGTCACACACCCTGATCTGATCATCCTGTGGTGGGTCTGCTTAGGCATAGGTTGTCTTGTGTTTTTAAAGAGTCAAATGCCTAATTATGAAAAGGTACACAAATGAAGATGTGTACCAAACCGACAAACTTACTAAAGTAGACAACATAAAGAAAAATCAATCCACTCTAGGGTCAATGCAGTGCTGAAACCCCAGGGACTATAACATCCAGTCCTATAAATCAATCAGTAGACTGCTGGCTAGGAAAGAAAAATGGCTTCAAGTACTGTGAAACAGGTGCCCTTGTATTAGAAACGCAAGTTGGTACTTGGGTTTATATATGCAACTCAGGTTTACTGCTTTCTCAATTATGACTTTTGCTAAAACTGGCTTTGATACTAACCCTGTCATCGTCTTTATACACATTTTTCCAGTGCACATCCTTCCAGTGTCCATGTGGGCTTTCTCCCAAAAATGATATGTCAGAATAACTGGCATGGCAAGAGAAAGAGAATTTTGTATATCTGTAACTGTGAACATTCATTTCAATGGGAGAGCAACGACTCACTGAAATTCTGTAACGGAAAATACAAATCTTGAAAATAAAGGAAAGATGGCTTTACTTGGAATTTGAAATTCTAGTTGCTTTTCTACAGATGGGGCAGAGCATAGAACTGACTTGCACCTAAAACTATACAAGTATTACTATGCAACTAAAGCCATAAAGAATCATGCTGGGCTAACGAAATCACATAAAGTATATACCCAATATGACAACCACTGACAGAAAGGAAATGCTGGTTGTGTGATCTCTATACCATGGTTATCTGTTTAATACTTTAAAGAACAAATAACAACATTCTGAAAGGTATTTGCAATGGCATGACTGTCCATGTAGACGTGCAATAGGAACTCCGTTTTATAGAACTGAAAAGAAACAATGAGCAGCAACTATGTCCATGCCAGAATTTTTAGATTATTCACAGTGAATACATGAAGAGTAAATACCTTTATAAATATGAAAATGTATTATATTCATCTCTGTAGTAGATAATAGGTACAATACTTAATATAATACAGTACAACATATAGTTCGTTTAGGATGTCGCTACATCCCATTAGCTCTAGAGCAAGGTATTACATTTCTACCAATATAGATAACACATTAAAGCAAATAGAACCTGTGAAAATGTAAATGTAAACAGATATTATATTATTAACCAAAGATGGACTTTGCCCACATTGCAGAGGTTATAAAAAATGCAAACATAGGGTGCAAACTCTTCACTGTGAAATAGTAACAGAACTGATAAGACATTCAATTGACAACTATTGTGAAAGTGTACGTTTACATCTATATTATAGTCCATAATGCAACTTGAGGAAGGTTTTTTAGAAGCAGTTTAATTCAGATGGTCTAGTAATGAAAACATTGGGCTCAGAAAATGAATGAATGAATGAATCACAATATTATAGATCAATTTTTTTAAATGCCAAAAAAGCAGTTTTAAACATTTATTTTAGAAATCACTTAACAACTTAACCCATGTGATGGAAAGAAACCACATCCGGGGTGGTTCCTGCCTTTCACACTTGCATACCTGGCTCCCGTTCAAAGTGGCTTTATAATGGAAAGAGTAGCTTCAGCAAGTACATGGGCAGATGAACGAACAGGTGGGTGAATAGGTGGATTATATAATTTAAGGAAGTAAAAATACTGTTATTCACAAAGATGCATTTGTGTAAGATGAGTTGAGATGTTCACTTTGTATAAGTGCATGGCAAAACAAAGACATGCACAAAACATACTTTTTGATATTTTCAACCATTTGTCTTGGATCAAAACGTGTATGCCATCTCTCAAGAGAAGGCAGAACACAATAAAATATGAGAATATTTTACAAAAAAACAAAGAATACAGGCTTTAAACACCTTATTACAAACCAAATGCCGAAGCATGTAGGTAAACACAATGAAGTGTGTAAAGAGACCATTTTATGAAGAACAAACAAATTAGCTTTTAAAAAATTAAATTCATCATCAAATGTGTGACAGAACATGCCATTATTTATTAATAACATACTGAACATTATTCAGAATTATTTTTTATATTTTCTGAGTAATGGAAAGACCAACAGTTAAATGAAGAAAGGATATGAGAAGATGCAATTTAGTGTGCAATCGCCCAACCTGAGTAAATCAAGATAATGATCTTAAATAATGTTGCCACTGCAATTTTACCCTCGGCATATATCTCTGCTGTTCTGAGACAAAATAAAGCTTGTAATAATCAACAAACAGCAACTGAAAATAGTGCTGATATAGACATTTAAATATTTTACCAAACCATGTTCATCATCAAACCAATAGTAAATATAAAATTCAAACCTAAACTAAAAATGTTTCATTCTTGATGATGGCAGAAAAGGAGTTAAACTGAGTATCTTGAATCATTACCACTATTAAGATTGTCTGTATCAGAATCTGAAGCCTAAACATGAGATTGCCTTCACAGGAAAGCTGAAGGCATTGGCTTGTGCGCGAGGGTTCAGTCACGTCTCACTGCAGTCCTCCTATTCAAGCTGACCAATGGGAACACAACAGCCTGGGAATGAATGAATAAATGAATGAAGCACCTGCTATTTTCTGAACCTCCCCCCTTTATAGCTATCGACGTTACCACAGTGACGCAGTGTGTCTTTTGTGTGCTTGTGAGTTCAAGGGTAAGGATATTTGAATAACAGAAGGTTAAGTAAGTTACAGCAAGCCCTTCAGGGTCAAACCCTGGCAATGCTTTAGTGGGGCATGTTATTTGGATCTGTATAAAGCGCAAACAAAGTATTTTTTTTTTTATCTTCTCTGGAATCTCTGTCTCAACAATGAGGTATTTTAATTTAGCAGATGCTTTTAAGAGGCCAGTGTAAGCGGCTGTGGGATTTTAATCCAGATATGTAAAAAAGGAAAGAGAGGACAAATAAGGACAAAAATTGTAGCTTTACAAAAAGAGGCAGGTAGTTGACCAAAGAAGCAGGATTATAAAAAATATCTATACCTTACACAAAAATAAAATTTAGGTTTATCTGTCTAACAGAAAAGTTAAAAAGTTGAGTAAGACACAGTAAAATACTTTAATAAGCTATCTTTCTGTCAACATGCAGGTAACAGCATATTGGTCAGAAACAAATCAACAGTTGGACAGTTGTTTTACTACAGTTCGCAGACAAAAAGCTCACATACACCATCAGCATGGCGCTGTCAGATCTAAAAGCTGGGAGAACTTTTTGCTGGTGAGCTGAGCTCTGTCAAGGCAGGGGAATGGGACAGCAGACAGTTTGCTGCTTGGGCTGATCGACGCATTTACAAAACAAAAGACGCTGATGGCAGAGGTGGGAAGGGATTTAAGGTGGGCAAGGATTCTGAGTTTTTTCGTAGGCTTCAGGAATTCTATTGTTAAAGTATGAACTTTCTAAAGTCAGTTCTAAACACCCTGCAGTATGTCGATAACTACGCTAGGATTCTGACTTACACCAAGTCTTGGGAACACATTAAGCTAACCCTGCTGCCAATTAAATCATATATTTACTACAGAATACTTCTGTTGACTTGTAAAGATTTAAATGGCCATGCTCTGTGTAATGTTTCTGACCTTATACACTTTTATTTTTCCACCCATCAACTCCAATTCTCTGTGTCTGGTCCTCTACTTACTGTCCCGAAGATTATGAAGAGTACTGTGTGCAACAGAGTTTTCTATATCTCTACTCCAACACTGTGGAGTGTTCTTTTAAAAGTCTTCACCAAAACACACAACTGCAAGCTTTCAGAAAAAGATTTAAACATATCTGTATGCAAAAGTTTATGTATAATTTGTGCTATTATCTTTTACTGCTATGTATTATGCATTTATTTTCTTCATTTTTGTTGAGCAGTATACCAGATCCATTAAGTTTGAAAGGCAGGCTATAAAACTATTTTTTTATTATCATTTTTATTATATCTCTATAAAGATGTCTACAATCCAAACTGTGTAATGTGCTGATGTATACATTACATATATTATGGAACAGAGAGAGAGAACTCTTGAGTTGTCCCCAAACTGAGAATAAGGTCAAGAAGATCATATTATCAAAATAAAAAAGCTTTACAACAATAAAAAGAATGTGAAAAGATACAGAAACTGTAAACACAGTAAGTGTTAAACCAAAAGAGCACAATAAACACTAGTGCCACAAGTGTTCAAGTTCCTGACTATTAAATGTGGCGGCTCATGCACTTTTCCACATCTCTACACTATTCTTTTACCTCTCTCTTTTTTCCTGTCAGTAGAATGCTTGCTACCAGTTCTCATCCCAGTGCAACACTCAATCAAGAAATTGCTGTTAGGGGGATTTAAGCCCACACCTCGGTTCACTTCCAGCATAGTTCCAAAAAAAATACTTTTGGAATCTTGGGTGGGCCTGTGATTGCTTCATGGACACCAAACTACAGCTCATTCTCTGCTAATCTGTTCTTTGGGTCAATCTTAACAGTCTAGGTGTCTCTTTTACAGACGTTTAAGAAACCCTGACAAATACTGGGTGGTTTGCTCTAATGTGCGCTGAAGCAACACAATGCTTTCCACTTACGTCACACTTTGCACTTCTTTTGTACTTTTGTCTTTTTCTTTTTGTATTTATTTCCTTTCAGTAATACTTTCCCTCACTATAGCTTTTCTAGAAAAATCCACATACATGCAGAACATGTTGAATTACTTGCATCTACATTGCTTTTGTCAGTGTATACATTATCAGAGCCTTGGCACTCCCCTGCTGTTCTCCTGTATCATGTCATGCTGACTACAATCACACTGATGAGTGGGTCTCCTTCTACTATATCCCATTATTTATAAATACATTGTGACTCTAAACTAAATAATTTTCCAGTGGGTAGGAAAGGTCTGAGAGAGGGGATTCTGTCTTTCAACTGCTTAACAAAGAAAATGGCATTTACTTTGTGATAATTTCCAGTGGCTTTATATTGCTTGTATGTCACCATAAGAGACACCATAACTTAAGGCTTGATCAGGAAAGGTGAAGGTAAAAATGTTTGACAGAAATATTGTTTCTGTTGTACTAAACAAAGTATCCTTTCATATACAGGGTTATGGTGCAGGTAATTGCTGGATTCACAGAGACCCATTTGAGCAGTGTACAGTAAATGAGATTAGACAATCTTATAGTGTTACTCCAAATCATAATTAAGCCAAGGAGATCAAAGTTTACAAAAATAGGTATTTACAATGTAAATAACCATCAAGGAAGAATGAAGAAGGACTGAAGCACAAAAGTCAAACAATGAAGAGAACAGAAAGTACACCATGTTGCCTCTTTGGGGATATTTACGTGCTTTAATGTTCCTATCTAGGCTATGGCCTCTTTTACTCCTTTCAAATGACCATTTGATACAAACTCAGCTCCTATCTCCACACTCACAAGGAATGTTTTCAAAGCATATAAAAAACTGACTTCAAGGACAATCCTTAGTAGTACTTCCAATGTCAGAAATAAGTTATGGAAGTCCTGGCACTATACCAACAGAGTTCCCTCTGATAAAACTCACATATCACTGCACACAAGATGCCCAGGTTCTTTTAAAAACTTCTCTGCTCCCAATACTCCTAAGGTGGTCTGTACTGCATAATGTGCTGTGGCGGTACAAATAATTTTTAATGCACCACCTTGCTGCCACCCACTAACAAAAGTGAGTGCTCTGAATCTACCTCACTCTGCTATTCCATGTCCAAGAAATAATTACTTCTTAGGGTACTCCCTCCATAAATAAGACGCCAACCCCAGTTGTGTTTTCCTTTTGAACTGGCATGACAGGCCAGGTTTCTGCCGCTGCAGGTTTTTTTCCTACTTCCTCAGACTCCTGCTTGCAGTTTAGCTTAGAAAACATGTCCTCTCCAATTATTATGTTCTATATTTTTTACAAATGATTAGCCCAAATATAATTGACTTTCCAGGTTGTGCTTTAAAAAAGTAAATTAAAGGAGTCATGTTCAAGTAATCACTTACACATTTTCCATACAGTCGTTGCAAAGAACAGTCAAATTAGAGACCTCCTAAATAAATTTTAACAATGTATTAGAAGAGATGTCTGACAGAAGCTTTCCAAGAATTTTCATATCTGTAAATCTTCAACTCTGTTTCTGTTGCTTGCCAGAATGTGACACGGTGCAAGATAAAAAGATAATCTTTAGAGTAAATAATGCCGTAAAAAGTCTAAACACTCACTGCTTTGAATGAAAACTGTGACTAAGTGCGATGGAATAAGTGCCAGGTTTATTATTATTACAGCTGTGTCACACCACTAAGCTGGATATCTTACTTTAAAGTTTAGATTATTTTGAACCTGATGACCGTTACTATTGCCTTTAGCAGACAAAATCAGTGACTAATCAAACAGGTCTAATGAACAAAATCACCTCCTTTCTTTTATTTACAAATGAATTTCTCAATTATAGTGGTGAAAAATGAAATCAGCCACCAACTCTGTAATGGAATCAAAGCATTTACAAAATGAATGGAGGAGTGGAACAATGAATGTGGTTGACTGATATTGTGCAATGTTAAAGATGTGCATTGTGAAGTGCTCCAAGAGGTTAACAATATGTTAAAGAGTTTGCACAATGGAAGCTGGGCTCCGAAAGAAAAAGAGAAGATTCACCTCAGCTGATCTACATAGATGGGACATCTCTGGAATGTTTTATTTAGAAAACTAAACAATTTGTATAAATCAGTGCATATACTTGAAGAATATTAGGCAAATAACATTATTTTATATTGTGACTTTGCCAAGAGATTTTATTGACTGAATATATCAAGAACACTGAAGGTGGGTGAAAATAAAAGATTTAGTTGGAAAAAATTGCTTTTATATAATAACATCACAGGCAATAATTTGAAAAAGCCTCAAAAGGCATTCACAGATGTGTATAAAACAATGAGAAGGGAAACATCTCTACCTTTCCTGTTGATTTGACCCCTTTCCAGACACAGAAGTACACGATAATCCAAGTTGCCATAAGACACAGCATCACTTCCCAGTTAATAGAACCTGGTGTTTCTAATCCATTTGAAATATTCAGAACTTTGTTCCTAAAAAAAAAGTTACATAATAAGTCAGTACAAAGAATCAATTCTGCCATTAACTGCATATTTTAATTCAATGGATGGATTACCAAGCATAAAATGGAATTAAATTATTAATGTATTACTCAGTACTACATATACAATAGCCACTTTATTGGGGTCACCTATCTGGAATCAGGTAGGCTCCCCTTTTGCCCACAGAAAAGCCTGAGCATAAAGATCATTTATTGGACTGAGATCTGGGGATTATTAACATGAACTCACTCCTGTGCTCACTCCTGGCAAGGAGTTTTTGCCCAGAAAACTTGCTCATCATCTTGATTTTTGTTAATTGCACCATTCATTGTAAACCCTAAGCAACTGTAGTGGGTAGAAATCTGAAATGTTGGAGCCACCACGTCTGGCACAAAGCAATTATTTTTTATTCAAAGTAGCTCATTCTAATGCTTCAAACAGTAAATAAACCTCACTACAATGTCTGCATGCTAAATATCCCGAATTTATTTGAGTTAACAAGCAATACTGGGTGTAAGGTGGGAATCAGCCCAATTTTTCATTTTAAACAAGCTTAAATAATGTACAACTGAAACATCAGCATTTTTGATAACTAATGTAACCTGTGTTTACAATTGTTCTAAAATCTGTCCTAAATACTGTATATTTTTACTTATTTGCACTTGAGTACAAGAATGATAACCAGGCATTTAAATAAAAAAAACTAGACAGTAAGATTAATAGATTTATCCTCAATTAAATATTTTCTCTAACAGACTGGTCCGGATTAATTATTGCTTAAAACTAGCACGTATAAGGACTGAGAGGAGTATCATTTCTGTAATTTCATATTATTAAACTTATCATACAAGCAAAGTAAGCAAAATGAATTTAGAAAAAATATGCTGTCTTACATTCAAAAACACATATACACAAGACTTCTTGAATTGACCATCATATATGCAAGTAATATATTTGTTGAATAAACAGTAACTTACTCCCAGAATTCAATAATGGGTGATCTCCCAGTTGCCAGCTCCTCACATGTCATGTTTCCAAAAGTTGCATTTCCAATGGTGCCATTTCTACATTCATCATGCCGAAAAATTTCAATGCAGTTTTCACTGTTCCAAGGGTTTTTGCAGCTTGACCAAGGAAGTGTGTGGGTAAAAGACTTGACAAGATAGTAAAACCCCCACGCCAGCACCATGATGTAGTAGGTGTTGCAGTAGAACACAATGACCATTGAAGCATAGCCTAAGCCTACAAAAGATAAAGGTCAGTGCAAAATGTTGACAATTTCAATAAGTGTACCATATCTCAAAAGCAAAAACTTCCTTTGGTTATTCACAAACATAAATTATTTTCAATATTAAATACTTTAGATCATGTTTTCCAATTTATGAGATTCTTTAACCAGTCTCCAAAACACATAACATAAATTATGAATAATATTATCAAGAGTAATATTTACTAATACAAATATCTGTCAGGACAATCTACATGTTAGAAAAAGTGATGGTTATACAGTAACTATAAAATAATAGCATTTCAATGTCAGAAATTTAACTTTAAAAAGTTTTTTTTTAAAACCTATGCTACTTAATATTCTGATCTTGATTTTGACTCAAAGACCACAGGAGCTTACAGAAGTGTTTAGTATAAATAACAGCTACTTATTGAGTGCAATTATGTCAGTTGTTTTTAAAAAGTCTGTAGAAAATGTATATAATTTTAGATTTCTGTTTACATACTGCAATGCATTCAGAATTGTTACCTGTTTTTGCTTTTAACTAAATTACATCTATAAATATCTCTGCAAATCTGAATTAGATTAATTGAATTCAAACAATGATGCATTGCAGAATATCAACAAATATGTACAGCACTCTCAGCTAGTTAAGGGTAGTGAACTAAATAAAAATAAACTAAGTTTTCGTGTTTGTGTGGGCTTTCTTATGGGTGCTTGCAGGTTAGGTTAATATCAGTGATTATTAAATTGTACCAATGCACTGGCTATTGTTTCCCTCTTTACACCCAATGGTGTCAATAGGGACGTCAGTTATTTGTGACCCTGAGCTGGATAAGCAATTTAAAAAATTAATTGACAGACAAATTAACTAATTTTTAAACAAATACTTAAAAATATATATTGTTCATTTTTAATAGTTTATCACAAAATGTTCATCATTGGATCCTTTACTGATTCAAATGTGTCAGTGTAATTTAAAAATACTTTTTAAAATGTCATTTACATCTGAAGTTTAATCAAATTATATCTGACTTGCAATATATACTACCCTTGCAGGCGTGTGTCCTTAGCACTGCTTGCTCACAGCTACAGACTCCTGGGTTGGAATTCTCTTTCAGTTACTGTCTATGTGGGGTTTTACTAGATATGTAGATTTCCTTACACATGCAAGTTCATTTGACTGATGAATCTTGAGAGTATATGTAGTGCCTTGAGATGAACTGGCATATTCAGTCCAAGACTAGTTCCTGCTTTGAACCTGAAGCTGTGGGATATACCCTGGCTTGTATAAACTGACTAAGTAGATTAAGTGATCGATGGAAAGATGGATGGATGGATGGAGCCATATCAGACGATTAAACCACATTTTCACTTAAAGTGATAAAGAAATGGCATTCACTGAATAATGCACAAACATAAGGTAGAATCCATTGTTGTGCATACCTGAGTGCAATCGAAGTTCTTTTAAGTTACACATTTTCCAAACCCACTCATTCCTTTCAGACACAAGACAGGCACTAGCCTTGGAAAGGGTGTCAATCCATTAGAGGACCAACTCCTACACTCACCTACAAAAGACCGGTTTGGAATTGCAAATCAATCTAACACACTTGTCTTTGGGATGTGGGAGGAAAGCACTTTAAGCAGTTTACCTAGAAAAAAATGTCTGCAGAAATGGTGTGAATATGTAAACTCCACACAAACAACAACCATATTTCCCAAGCTAAATTATACCATCTTGCACAGTGCACAGGAAGCACTCTTACTCATAAAAAGTTGAGCAAAAGCAACATCAGTTGGCTTTCAAAGATGATAAATTATTTCAAGTCCCATGAAATTCTAAGAAGAAATAAATGCATAAAACTAAATAAATATCATACAAAAATAATGCATGTTGTGTTTAAATTTGTACTAGAAATTACTTAAATTAGGGACAATGAAACAGAGAAGATAGTTTGTAAAACGAAAATGACAATATGAATTCTAAAAGTATTGTTGCTTAGTCATTTTGATAGAAAGCTGCAAACAGTAAATGCTGGCTCTCTTATATTTGTTAGATTATTTGGTCTGTGCTAGTGTATCTGCACAAAAGAGTTTTTTTTTTCTAACTGCCATTTTAAGTTCAAGGATCAAGTTGGAAACAATCCCCAAGTAGATGTCTAACCATTGCAGGGCATACTCATGGACACATTTACAGGGCCAGTTTAGAGTTTCCATGTGACCTGATGAGCACATTTCTAAGACAAGGAAGAAAACTGGAGTAACAGAGCATAGAGAAAATGTGTAAACACATATATAATGTCTTGACTTGGTTTAGAATCTGGGACTTTGGAACTAGAAAGCAGTAGTGCTAACCACTATACAATTGTGCCCAACTGTTTGCAGTTCTTTTAAATTTCCAGTTAAATTGGAAATGAGGTTGCAGCAGCACTAATACTACAAAAAAGGTTTAAGTATAAGGCTTTGCACTTAAACACATGTTCCCCTACCGAAAGATTTAATTTACATACATGAATATTTTAATTGAGCTAAACATATACAATGGTAAATCAAAAAGTAAAGGTAATTTGAAAATTATGCAGTAACCATAACGGACAATATAAGACGTTTGCAGTGGCCTATAAGGATTTTGAACACTCACTGAGCAGCACTCTGCCGTTAGTCTTTTTGAAGCCAAAGTCAAATAACATGGATGTTCTGCTGTGGGATCACATTATTGTTGAACAATGTTCTGTAGTGAGATTTCTCTGGGCAGAGAGAGTGAAACCTGGTGAAATTCATCAAAGGATGTTGGCTAAGTATGAAAGTGAAAACAGTATTGCTCAACAAAAAGTTTATGAACCAGTAGAAAGATTTAATCCAGGAATTACAAGTGTAGCTGATGAACTTTGATCTGGTTAACCATCAATATCAGGCAGAGAAACCTTTATCAGAGAAAACTGGCAGATTATGTTGTCCGCTGTTTTTGCATATTTGAATATCAGCTACGGATCTGCACATGCTATAGTGCAAGATGACTTGGGGTACCATAAAGTTTGCCAAAGATGGGTACCCAAATAGCCTTCTGATTTGTACAAGCCAAAATCCTTCAGTGAATTTCAACATGTTTTACCCCTTCTGCCCAAAGAGGTTTCACTATGGTGCGTTGTTAAAAATGGTGCAATCCTGTAACAGAGTGGCCAGGTTCATTTAACCACTAGACTAATGGAAGAGCACTACACTGTGCATGTTCAAACTACCAATAAGTCATCATGAACATGTTGCATTGCTCAGCTTCTCTCCATTGCGGATACCACGCAATTTTCAAATTGCCTTTATATGCTGATTTACCCTCATATTAATGACACTCTGCTAATTAACTAGGTGTTGTGCTATGCATCAGGCATTGTTTTATTATTTATATTACAGGTATTGTTCTACTTCAAATTGTATGTACTGTCACTCTAAAAATTTAATCCAGATTCAGTGTGCCTGTTTATTTGAGTGTGCCCTGTCATAGGCTGGCCTCCCATCAAGAGCTGGTCCTTATTTTAGTGAGTAATGGGATGCAACTCATATGATATATACTATAAAAGACATGTGTATCTCAAACATACTGAAATTCTGATTGAGGCAGCAAGTACTGTTGCTAAATCTTTACTCCTGGGTCCTGGTTAGATTTCCAGCTGTGGTGCCCTCGGCAGCTTTTGTGTATTGTTAACTGGGGTTTCTTCTTACTGTCCAAAAGCATGTAGCCAGATTAAAGTATCCAGTGACTGTGGTTATGTGCTATGTAGCGACTAGGATGGCCATTCCATACAAAACTGTTTTGAAAAAGTTGAATGAGATAGAAAGCACTCTTATTTCATATGATATTCAGTGGTAGAGAAGACTACTCCACCGACTCTAGTGTTTAATGTTGTGTACTGTATAAAACGTTTTTAAAATGCTACTTGTTTTATTTATCAACCAAAATACTAGCAAAACATTCATAAAATATACTGGAGCTCCCACCATTATATCAAAATAGCTAAATGACAAGAACTTAGGACATTGTGATGGCATTTCCAAAATAATAATGTTGTTACACAGTATGAGCCCTAAGCCAATTAAGTGTCATAACAAAATTAGCTATGATTTATAAAGCATACATATATACAGCATTATTAAATTTACCTTTATTCATAAAATTGTTTTGTTTCAAATGATTTGAGAAAATTTTGAAGGTCTGAATTAATGCCCAGGATTCTCCCCTTACAAAGCAAGAATACTAAACCTCCTTCTTTCCAAATAGCCAGCAAGAGGTTGTCATATGCTTTCTTCTTAATACTAGTAGCTGTTTCTGATTTGACCCATTAATTTAAAAGGACAATAAAGGTAGTTTTATTACATTAGACATAAAATAATTTGTTGTCAGTTACAATTACAATTATGGTTAGCAAGCTTCTTGAACATCGTCCTAAGAATACATATACTCCATACATCTATTATGAAGCCAGGCTAATCCAGTCCAGAGTTATAAGACCAAGAGCATGCTACTAGTCCACAGCAAGGCACAGACTCAGTCTGGAGTCACTAATTAACCTAACAAGCATATCTTTATAAAGTAGTACTTAAACTGCATATATGCGGGTTTTCTCTAAGTATTCTGGTTTTCCTACTGCATTCCCAGTTAGGTTAACTGGCTGTGTTTGTGACAGCAGACCCCATAACAGACTGGCACTGTGTCCAAGGTTGGCACGTGCTTTGTACCTAATGTTGTCAGGATAAGTAGCAAATGTCTTTGCTGCTGCAATTTAAATTTATATTTGCTTGTTTGCTTCTTTCACTTGTATTTTACACGTGAACTAGCGTCAGTGTGGCTACATGTCAGCATTAGACATCTGCTACCATGCACAAAAGCACGTGAAGATTATATGACAGAGAAATGTAGTTCAACTTTAAACATCATTTTGAAGATAAAATAATGCACTTGATTTACAATATTACAGTGCTTGTCAGCCCTGCAGCTGTTAAGACATCACTGGCTAGATTGAGAGTTATGTAATTTATTTTAAAGAGACAGTATTTAGATTTTAAATGTGAAGCATTATTAAATTTACAAAGCTTAAAATAAAACATCATCCTGTTTATGCATAAAGTGCTATACTGTATGTGATGTCTACTTTTTGTTAATAGGGTTTACAACAAATAACGCTTTGTTCCAAACATCAAATTTGCTTAATTTGTAATTTGTGTGGCGGCTAACAGTTGCATTTCTTGGCCCATAAGTGCCATGAGCATGGGAAAGGCGCTATATAAATTAATGTATCATTATTATTATTATTATACTCATTTTAATATGGTAGACAGTAGCAACATTTTCAGTAAAGAAAGAAAGAGGTTAAACATAGTTTAAATATGAAAAGAAACACTTAAAAAACCTTCACATTATTTAATAAAGGTTTATTTCCATCCCATAAAAATGATTTAGTCTCTCAAATATATGTTTAAAAGATTAACTAAAGCAACAAAAGCCGTTCTGCTATATGCAATTTACCAGCTCAGTTAATCTATATACTCCACCATTGGTGACAATTAGAGACAGGAGATAATTAGAGGGCCAGAATGGATGAATCTATGAAGGGCAATTTAGCCAGGACATCAGGATATAACCTACACTTTCTGAAGGATGTTCAGGGATCTTTAATAACCACACTCTTGGTTTTACATCTCATTTGAAGGACAGGACCATTTTTACAGAAGATTGTTCACCGTCACTGCACTGGGGCATTGGGAATCACACATAAAAGGGTAAGCACTCCCTGGTGGCTGCACCAATAACTCTTCCAGTAGCAAACCAAGTTTTTCCAAAACGGTTACTAATCCAAGTATAGGCCGGACACAAATACGCTTAGCTTCAGAAGGATTACCTTTTCTGAGTTGCATATGGTATGGCTTCTGGCTAAATGCAGTACATATTATTCCTTTTTATGTGCCAATAATTTATGTATTGTGTTCATTACCGCCAGAGTAAACCAAGAATGATTTGAGCTGTGAAATTATATGAATGAGGAACAGGTTACATGATTAAGGTAACTATTATTATAGGATAAATAACAAGAGCAATGCCAACTGTACTCCACCTACTGCGGTGATTAGTACAGAAGTATTTGGTTAGTACACAATGAAAATAAAGGGATACAGAGTTTTAAGTTTTTAAATATGGTAAACAACCTAAAAATGCCATGTTTGCTATTTAAAGTTAAGTACTTTGTTTTGGTATTTCACATAAATTGCCTTGAAAAATATTTGCTGCATGTGCCATTTTATGCCTTATTGCATATTTTTCACTGAATGACAGTAAGGTAAGGTGTGCAAAATATTTTTTACTGCTAGTAAATCTTAAGGAAGTGTTTGAATACACTTGTAGGAAAACCATGTATTTGCTACACTGTTTTATTTACATAATCTTTGTAAACTCAAACAGCCTTCTTCTTACAAGAGCATGCAGCCCCTTTTTACATTACACTGAAACCTGAGCTCACAGTCACTTTTTCACTTCTTCAGTTACCTCGTCATCACTGGCAAATCGCCTGGCCTATTTATGGACCTGCAATCCATGAAACTCAATGACTAAAAATGCTCTTATTCTCAGTAGTGTCTCTATATACATTTTGTAAACAACTTTAAAAATTTGTTACTGATGTGTTTTCCACCGTAAGATACTGACTAACAGCTAAGTGTTTGAAATGCAGATCACTGAACATCATCACTTTGAAGGTCAACTGCACATTTGCTAGGAAACAAATTGTCTTGCATTACAGTAATAAACAGGGCATTACAAATTAACTGAAGCATAAGTTTCAAATAAATTTTGACTTTAGTATAGTGAAAAATGATTACATCTTGCATGAAGAAGGGGCCTGAGTTGCCTCGAAAGCTTGCATATTATAATCTTTTTAGTTAGCCAATAAAAGGTGTCATTTTGCTTGACTTTTCACTACATTCATAACAGCTAACACGGTACAACACCCTAGTACTACAGACTTTAGTATAGAAAGTGTTGCAAATGTATTTGAGCAAACCAAATGGGACCCTGAATGATAAATATATACAGTATATTTTTGTATAGTTAAGTTTATTTATTTGACACTATTATGCAATGCCGTAACTGTAAACAAATCTTGAACTCAGTAATCATTAATCAGATTTAACAGTAATAACTACTGTACTGCCACATTTTGTGAAGTTATTGATTAGTATTGTGACCCACTTCTTTTTGCCAATGGCATTTTTGAGCATAAAATACTCACTTCAGGCTCTACTACAAAGTTTCAATGTGGTTTAGATCTTGATTTTTTTCTTTAGTCACTGAAAATCAGCTATACCTCACAGATAGGTGTCCAGCCATTTTTGTGAAATATCTAATGGTAAAGATAAGAATCCATGCCTCTTTTAATCATGGTAAATCACTGATGCCCTGCTGCACAAACCCAACCACGACACTATTACCACCATGTTTGACAGCTTGTAACTAACATACAGAAAATCACTCTTTATTGTGGACATGTTATAAACAAATGCTTCTGACATAAATTTTAAATTTGTCAAATTAGTTGTTTGGGCAGATTACATCTCACCTAAAACAGAATTACAGAAAACGTTGCTCCTTAACATCAAGAAGTAAGTGGAAGCAAAGACTTACCATCTTCAGTCATAAAATGAATACAGGTGTTGCATAAAATATCAAACACTTCCTTCATATGGTATCTTTTAAGTATCTCTATGTATATGACAGTATCCAGAACAAACTGTATATACTGTACATAATTGCAGAATTAATGAAGACACTCAATTTGTATACATCACAATGTGGACCACATAACAAGTATTTGGGAAGTGCAGGTGAATACATTTAATGCGTCTCCCATGCTGGGAATCTAACAACCTTGTTTTCGTTGATTAAAATATTTTTGTTAGAAAAATTTTTGATGGTGTTGACATAGATGACAGCTTGACAAAAATGCTACAAAAATTATGTTAATAATGACTAATTGATACAGCACATTTATCTCTCTAAAATATGACAAGACTAAAATATCTATTTAACCATCCACTTTCTAACCATATTTATTCGATTTAGAATCATAGGTAAGCCTAAATTATCTTGGAAAATATGTGGATGTAGTACTACTGTCTAACATTTACATTATGATCAAACTTGAAAGGAAAGGTATTTAAGTAATGATTTTGTACGCAGGATTCTGAGATTGTGATGTTTGCAATTTTCCAGGAAACTCAGCTGCCAATGGTGACTCTGAATGTAAAATTACTATAAAAATGAGCAGTGATATAATTGAAGTAGTTCTCATTTAGCACTGTTTCCACACATGAAAGGATATGATTGAACCTTATTAGTTTATTTACTTGAAGCGTTTGACAAAGATCAACACACAAGATTACACAAGGTAATGTATATGTAATAAGTCAGAGACAAAGGGATACAAATAAGAGAAGAATGTTCCACATGGGTTGAGTTTCAATAGAGTCCTCCATTAAAACTGAAGGGGCAGAAGAAAGCATTTGGAAAAATCAGCAGGATCTTTGAAACTGGGCAGACACTTGCAAAATAGAGTTTAATCTAGACAATAGTAAGGTGGTACATGCAGGTTAAATTGTAATTAAGAAAAAAATATCATTAAAAATGCAAAATGGATGAAGCTGAAGAACAGGGAGACACATGATTTAGGGACTTCTCTTTATACACAATTTCATACTCCAGTCTTTTTGCAGAAGAAATTACAAGGGCAAAAAAATGTCAGGCTACATTGCACAAACAGTTATATATAAATCAACAGATATAAAGCTCAGACTCAAAAATGCATAAAGGGGACCACATTTTGTGTATTGTGCATTGTTTCATTCACTGCAGTATAAAAAAGCAATGGCTGTTCAGAGAAGAGTAAGAGCATCTTGGGACAAAAGGCGATGTCCTACTCTGACAGGCTAATGTTTTCAAAATTCTCAAAGTCATCAATGAGTTGATACAGAAGAATAAATTCAAATAAATATTACATTGCCTACCTAAGCTTACTTGTTTAAGTTGTGGGAAAGGATGTACAAAAAAGATGTAAATGTATCAATTCTGTTAAATCAAGTTGAAACTCTAACTTTTTTAACTGTGTGTCTATGTTAGATATTATTACAAGTTAGTCTTTAGATAACCAGCCATACTTAAAATATCTAGTTGTTTTCCTTGCTTGTAAAAATTATGTTTTCACAGTCTTACAATTGGAGTAACATTGTGACAAGAATCTTATAGTAGTAATAAAGGTTTAATTTTAGTTATTTTTGCACTGGCTAAAATTAATGCAAATGACAAGAATAAATGTGCTTTGAAACTACAGCATATAAAAATACATAATTAAAACAGTACTTTGCACAGCTCAGTGACAGTTTTAAGTGTTTTAAACCTCTCATCAGTGCCCTTACCTTTTACATTCTATTCTAGGAATCCCTGTCAGAAGCTCATTCATCTTGTTACAATAAAAAAACAAAGGCATCTGAAGTTTAACAGTTCTAAAAAAATTCTTGCTCAAACAATGAAATGTGCTATAAAAAGAATAGATAAAGTGATCAATGTATAACTAACCTTTAAAAAGGGGGGCAATATTCCACACATTGATGCTGCCTGCTTTCATGAACTGACCCAAAGATATCTCAAGGAAGAAGATTGGGATGCCACCAGTCAACATGATTGTGATGTATGGAATGAAGAAAACACCTGACAAGAAAGAATGAAAAAAGAAAACAACTGTTAGAAAAAAATTATCTGGAGTATAACTTAATTCATCCTTCAATTGTTTAACTTGCTTAATCAAGTTCAGGATCACAGGGGCAGAACCTTCCTTATCACACTGGGCACAAAGCAGAAACCAACCCTGGATGGAATACTACTGTGGAATACCCTCACACACACATATCATTACCAACTCTTATGGAGCCAGTTTAGAGCTACCAGTTAGCATAACATGCACATCTTTGAGGTGTGGGAGAAACAACATTCTCTAAGGAAAAACTCCATAAAGGTAGCAATAGGTCACAAGACTATTTATAGTAACTACACAAAACTATGAGAGACAAGTTTTTGCTTTTTGTGCTGTATTTTTTGATAGTGCCTTCTATGAAAGACAGTTGGAACTTTTAAAATTTTATTTTTTTACTTCTTGGTTGCTTTTTATAGCACTATGGAATGATATGGAGCATTATGAAAGTCACAATATAAAATAATTACTGACACTACTATCACTTGAGGCTTACTGCAGGGTTGTTTCTGTTATTTTGATACCACTCATTGTAAAAGACTTTATTAAAAATAAAGAATAATACTGGCTGTATCATTACTACCGTATTATTATTTTCACTGTAATTTATTATTCAAGTCTTGCTTTTACAATCATAGTAGAAAACTACATGTTGTAAATAACAATTTAATGTTTTATGATGAATAAAATGGTTAGAATAATTACACTGTTAGATTTAGGCACAGTTTTGGACACCATTGAACACCACTGTTGCACTCTCAGGCACCATCCTTGAGAGGTTTAGTTCTTATTTAGTAAATCAGTTTAATTAAGTGCAGAAATGTGTTATGTATATTTTCAGAATATATTCAGTGGTTAAGTATGGTGTTCTGCAAAACTCACTACTCTGACCTTTACTGTTTTCAATTTGCAGGATTCTGTTGGAAACTATCATTAGAAAACATAAGTTAGTCACGAAGGCAGATGACACTCAGCTATACCTCTCTTTAAAACCAGATGACAGTTCCCCTAATATGTTCTTACTTGTGTCAGTGCATTAAAAAGAGTGGGTAGATTATTAGTATATATCTTTCAATACAAAAAAACATTTTTACTGGAGTGAATTAAACAGGTTGCAACAAGGGCCTGTTGCATTTAATTTATACTCAGTAGTTCTGAACATTAGTTTTAATGAACTGGCACACAACATAGGAATTATCTTTGACACCAGTATATCTTTTAAAACACTTTTTGAAACCTTTTTTTAAGTTTAAGAATTGTGGAAAATTAAGATGGTTTCCAAATATGAAACATTCTAATACATTTGTGCATTTATTTCAAGTAAAGACTGACAATGTGTTATTTAAATTTTTTTCATACTATTTCTAAGGCAGCTTTCAGTTAATTGAAAATGTTGCTGCAAAAATCATGACTAGAATCAGAAAGTATGACCACATATCTCCCAATTTACACAGGGTTCCAGTTAATGTTAAGGTTGATTTCAAAACCCTCATCCTTACATATAAAGGTTTAAATGGCCAAGGCTCTGCTTACATGACTTATAATTATAAACAAATTGGAACATCAACTAAGATCTCAAGATGCTGGTGTGCTGAAGATTCCAAGGATTAATAAAACAACAGTGGGAGGTAAAGCTTTCAGCTATAGGCACCCAAAGCTATGGAATGATCTGCCTACCTAGAGTACTGTATATAACTGATACCCTTTATGATTCAGCTTTTAAATCCAGACTGAAAAACTGTTAAGTGCCCTCCTCCATTCTGTTTCTCTTCTTAGTATCCTGCTGATGCACCTCATGCCACTCTCTACTTTCAAGTTGTTTTCCTGCCCACAGAAAGGAAAAGACACCAGAGATACTGGAAGCCTTGGAATCAAGGAATGAAAAAATGTAGTCGTCTTCCCTAGCTCTGTCATTTCACTTTGCCTTATAACTGACTTTACATTCCCTCAGAGATATGTTTTCAACTAGCTTTTTCTCAAAAATATTATTAATGAACATACTGTATACTGCTAGAATCCTTTCATGTCATTCAGTTTGTTTTACTGTGTGTTTAAACTAATCTGCCTCTTAATGTGTGTGCATTGTTTAATTAATAATTTGTAAAGTGTATAAATGCATTTTATGTGTTAATGTACTACTCTCTGAGCCTGCAAAGTGAAGCATGCTATACAAAAATAAACTAAATTGAATTAGCTTGCCGGCATGGTGGCGCAGTGGTAGTGCTGTTGCCTCGCAGTTAGGAGACCCGGGTTCGCTTCCCAGGTCCTCCCTGCGTGGAGTTTGCATGTTCTCCCCATGTCTGCGTGGGTTTCCTCCAGGCGCTCCGGTTTCCTCCCACAGTCCAAAGACATGCACGTTAGTTGGATTGGCGATTCTAAATTGGCCTTGGTGTGTGCTTGGTGTTTGGCGATTCTAAATTGGCCTTGGTGTGTGGGTGTGTTTGTGTGTGTCCTGCAGTGGTTTGGCACCCTGCCCGGGATTGGTTCCTGCCTTGTGCCCTGTGTTGGCTGGGATTGGCTCCAGCAGACCCCCGTGACCCTGTGTTCGGATTCAGCGGGTTGGATAATGGATGGATGGATGGAATTAACTTGCTATATGTAAAACGTACATTTTCTTGCATTGTGTTGAATCCTACTCAAACACAAACACTAATTCCTACATTTAGTTTCAGTTTTAATAGTGTTGTACTTATTATTCTGCTTTGTATTTTATTTATTTTATTTATAGCACTTTGTCCTAATAAATCAAACACTGGAAATGTGCCCAAATATTTATCACATAGTTGATTTTATACCAGTTTTCACAATTTACTTTAATTCTGAAGTCTGTGGTGAGAAATGGTTTAGAAGACGGGGGAAGTTATACCAGCTTTCATATTAAAAAGAATTATCTGATGAATTATCTGCCTGACTGAATTAATTGCTTTTCACGTCATTCATTCCCTTGTATGTGTGTTACTATAGCCAAGAAGTGAAATGATATATTTCAAGTTTTAATAAATTAATTGTTGTGTCACAACTATCACATATTTATTATACACTGGATTAGCTGCCATTGGGTTTTTAATATATTATTAGCTGGAAAAAAATAGAAAACACAAAACTCCCCCTAGCCAAATAGGAATCTCTCACGTCTACCAAATGGGTAAATGCTCTTAAAAATCTTTTTTATATGGTAACAAAGCAGAAAGCCATTCATTACATGTAAAAAAAATCAACATTCTTTCTCTTTGGCAATTAATGTTTTGTAATAGCCTGTACAGTATTGTAATTTGGAAACTGATGCAATTGTTAGTAAATCTTCACCTTATATGTGGGATGGCATACCTTTAACTAAAAATAAAATGACACACGTCTTTCTTACAAATATGCAATATTAATCAAAACCTCATCCCAGCACTTATGAGACAACAACAATAAGCACATCCTGAAATCGATTGTTGTTTTGTAGTAATTTGTATTTAATATATTTCCTGATTTGTGTTTTCTATTTAAATAAAATGAAGTCATGAATTTTAATAAATTCTTTTCATTGTGCTGGAATGTAGCAATGTGTTGCATGCTGGTTTTACATTCTACACTATGCACTGTACACATGACAATGTTACTATTACAAATATTATACATATTGCAAGATCAGGATTGCATGCTATTTCCAACATATGACATTTAAAGCAGTTCTTGTCAACCTCCTGTTATACCACTTGGGTTTCAGTCTGGTGGCCCACTTTCTATTTATGTATCAACAACAGCTGCTTTGTTGAGGACTACATATGTGGTAGCTGGCCATTACTTAACAGAGATTATTACCAGTTTAATTTGTGGTTAATAGCTGAAGAAACAAATTTTAATTTTTGAGACATGGGTTTGCCAGTTCCAGTAAAAAGACACAATCACAGCAACACATCATCACTAGACTGAAAAGAAAAAAAAACAGTAGAATATAAATACTGTAAACCCTCTTTTCAGAACAAAACTGCTCCAAGGAAATGTAATATGCTGCAGTATTTCTGAAGTAAATGAATTCAGACAGAAAGTGAATACAAGAGGTTTCAATTTTGTACTAATATCTAACTATCCATCCATCCATTATCCAACCCGCTGAATCCGAACACAGGGTCACGGGGGTCTGCAGGAGCCAATCCCAGCCAACACAGGGCGCAAGGCAGGAAACAAACTCCGGGCAGGGAGCCAGCCCACCGCAGAATATCTAACTAATTTATAATTATTTTTTGGCATTTTGAATATTTTTTATCGAGACCCATTTTTATATAACCAACATACTATTTTCAATTTTAAATTTGTGTTTAATTTATTTACCTTGTTTCAAAGTAATTTGCTTACTCTTTTTTTATTTTTGAAATTTTATGCAGATTCTTAAATATGCTTAATCCAGTTAAGGTTGCTAATAGGCCAGAGTTTATCCTGGCAGCACTGTTGCAGAATTTAATCCAGCCCTAGATGAAGTGCGATCCCATTTCAGGGAGCACACCCATATATACCCAAGCTCACAATGCAGGCCCTTTAGAGTTAATTATTAACCAGACTAGCAATTCTTTGTGGATGTAGAAATAAAAAAAAAGTAAAGAGACAAACATACAGGCAGATATAGGAAGAACATGTAAAATTCCACACACTCAAAAGATTCAAACCCAGGATAATGGATCCATGAGGCACCACTGCTAGCCACCAATGTTGCTTTATAATTATAATTTGCGTATTTATGTCTACATTTTCTACATATCCTTTTAGTAAACATGAATATTAGAAAGATGTCTAACCACAGCTCAAAAGCTGATTTTTTTTTCAAACTTAATCATTGTTGCCAGTTGTAAATTACACAATTCTATGACAACTTCTCTGATATAAAAAATGCAACATAGTATCTTTTTGTTGGCTGGATGACTTGAAAAAAGTAGACATGACCAATGCAAAAAATTCAAACACCAAAAAAATGGACCTCCCAGAAGTGAACATGCACGAATTCCAAAAGGACCCATCTATTTAATAATTCATACAGTAATTGATTCTTTTTCTTTGATTACTTGCCACAGTGAAGGTTGTGGTTCTAAGATTTGAACTCCTTTAAAAAAATCAATAATGCAGGCAATTATTTAAAATAAACACCTAAACTAATTTGACATCATGGTGACATAGCAATCAGAGCAATGCTCCAGCATTCTGGATTCAAATTCTTGCCTAGGCACTGTAAGACTAGAATCTGCATTTTCATCTTGTTTCTATGCAAGTTTTTTCCAGGGTACTTGTGCTTTACTTTCATTTTCTAGTAATAAGCAGTTTATGTTAAATTAAGAGTCTAAACTGCTCTGGTGCATGACTACCCTGTGATGGGCTGGTGCCAAGTCCGCAGTCTTACCTTCCCAAATGCTGCTGGTTTGGGCTCTGGCCTGCACATCACTGAACTGGAATGAGGCAGGTTAGACGATTAGTTAAGTTCATCCACCCTTTAACAGTCAAATGCAGAGCAAGACACAGTAAAATGTAATCTATTATTACATATTCATATACTGTACAACCTTTCCCTCTGCCAGTTGACTAGACTATTTATAATTAATACATTGTCAGCCCTGGTCCACTATTCTCTGATTCACAGATATTTAAAGTAGGAATAAACAAACAACACGCTATTCATTCATCATTCATTTATTCACTTATTTTCAAGAAACTATCCTAAAATATCACTTAATAAAAATGAAAGAAGAAAAATAATAAAAGAAATACAGCTAGATAAGCTAAATATTAATAGACTGATCCTGAATGTGATTAATCTATGATTAAAAAGAAGCTACTGCCCATCTATTGTATACTCACTGTTACAATATAAGTGAAAAATATTTACACATTTTAACTGTTTTTATCCTTTTTTGAAAGCTCAATTCATCCATCCATTTTCTAACCTGCAGGTTCAGTTCGAAGTTATTGGGGAGGTCCTGGCATTAGGTGAAAGGCAGAAGCTAACCCAGGTTGGTGTGAAAACTAATTTACAAAATTATTTCTAGGCTGGTGGGAGAATTCAAACATAGTAGATTCCATGACAATGCATTATGGGTTGAGATAAAAACAGGAAGCAGTGGATTCTGGTACAGATATTTATTCAGGCTGTGTTAAAATAAATATAATACATACATACTGTATATTCTTCAAGCTGTCTAATTCAGCTTATGGTCCCTGGGCTTGAGCCTATCCCTGTAACACTGCATGCAAGTCAGGAACCAGCTCAGGAACAGGAATGTTTAGAAACATCATCCATCCATCGATTTCCTATGACAGCTTATCTACAGAAGCTGGAACCTATCCCTGCATGCAATGGGGTCAACCCAGGAACAATCCGTGGACAGAGACAATACACACACACACACACACACCCACACACACACAGAAAACACATTACTTTGTTAAAATATGTTATTATTCGAATTGGTGTCTTTAATATAATGGTTATATGCCTCATCTCTCTATTATAAAAAGAAGTCCTGTCCTGGAAAGCAAAAGCAAGACTATGACATGTGATCTTCTCGGAAGACATTTAAAAGACCCGCGAGACCAAAGAGACTTGCCACGATGCATCTCGCGGGGACCGTAAACATGAGACTTGGTGCCAAGAGATTGTCCCAGGGCCATAGCAAAAAGGACAGCGGCTGTACAGGCTTTAAAAAGATCGAAGGGCAGCGTGACAGCAGCCCACCGACCCCGCACCCCCCGACAACGCAAGCAGCGTTATATGTCCTGCAAGAAATAATTTAACCACGCCCAGGGCCAGAAATAAAGGACAAGGATTATTTTTACAACGTCACGCGAGAGCAGACAGTGAGCCATCATTTAAAAGGATTCCACAGACATCTAACCAAGCAGTTGTTGGATTGTTTTTGGCAGACAAGCATAATGTGCACCCAGCTCTTAAAACAACAACATACGACAGGCAGAAGAGACAGTTCGCAAGCAGCAGAAAGACAGCAAATGATCCAAAGACATATCCTTAGCGTGTGTTCAGACGCCCCCCCTTCACAACACGAGCAGCATTATACGTCTGGCAAGAAAGAGATGTAACCACGCACGTGGCATAAAGGACAAGTATTGTTTTTACAAAGGTTTTTAAAGTAAAAGTGAAAATAATGCATATGTAACAATTCCTAAGAAAATAACAATCTCTTTAAATTGTAGAGTGCCTGCCTAAGGTAAAGTCATCCCTGATGACTGGGGACGTGGGAATGAGGGGTCCTTTCATTGGATTAGCACTATTTCAGATGTGGAATGGCAAAACTGGGGAGGCAGCTTGATGAATGAGGTCTCCAGGACTTAAAACAAATCCAAATCATATTATGTGATATCATCTAATGTGAAATTCTACTCCATACTTCTACAATTTTTATTTTTATACTGTATTGAGGATTTATTCTGTTCTATGTATTGTACTGTATTGTATTGACCCCCTTCTTTTTGACACCCACTGCACGCCCAACCTACCTGGAAAGGGGTCTCTCTATGAACTGCCTTTCCCAAGGTTTCTTTCATTTTTTCCCTACAAGGGTTTTTTTTTTGGGGAGTTTTTTCTAGTCTTCTTAGATGGTCAAGGCTGGGGGGCTGTCAAGCGGCACGGCCTGTTAAAGCCCATTGCAGCACTTCTTGTGTGATTTTGGGCTACACAAAAATAAATTGTATTGTATTGTATATCTGCGGTGGGTTGGCACCCTGCCCAGGATTGGTTCCTGCCTTGTGCCCTGTGTTGGCTGGGATAGGCTCCAGCAGACCCCTGTGACCCTGTGTTCGGATTCAGCGGGTTGGAAAATGGATGGATGGATGTATTGTATATCTGGTAAACCAAACACGGGGGTGGGCGAGCGAATCGAGCAGGGGGCAGAGCCCCCTAGTCTTTAAATAATTTTAAAATGTGTCAATCCTCAGTAATAACCACATAGTAATCAGGAATGGCAATCTGGCAATAACACATCTCAATCAAATTATTAAGAGCTGTGTCTTATGCATTATATATTGATATCACTTTTCCATTCCAAAGACTTCACCCATTTAATGGTTAAAAAAAGCCAATTATTTTTTTCTGCCCCCAGACTTTTGCAAGTGTTGCTCACTGTTAGTTGTGAATCTGAGCCAAGCACTGCTGGTCCCTATGTAATAAAACCAGATTAAACGATTAATGGACACTCCTTTTAATCCTCAAATCATGTAGGGTCAAGAGCAGACGTCTCGAGGCAGATGGCTGTTAGCGTGTTTTAAATCCCAACTGACAAATTGTTGGGTTTCTGTAGACATTGCATGAGAAACAATTAGAGACAACCACTCACTTGGAAACTACATTTTCAAATAAGTCAGTTTTTAGCAAATTGAAAATTTAAAACAGATTCAATGCCTTTTATAAATTGTACAACAATTGTCTTTACACAATGCTTCTAATTTTTTCCTTTAGTCACTAACAGTAATGAAATCTGGTTATAATCTTGGACATGTTCATAAAGAGCGACTGCAAAGGCTGATGAGTGCTTCAGGGGCCCAATGAGAGCTTTTTTTCACACTGCACTGCGTGTTTTATCTCATCACAGCAGGGCAAGTAACCAAGGACAATGCTTAAACTGCTGCAGTACCCATCTATCACAGGTTGATGGCTGCTATATCTTAAAGGCAGCAAACCGCAGAAAAGTCTTTCTACAACTGGAACACAATGACTTTTGTGCTGTGGGAATGAAATTGTTTATCACAGTCTTCAGCTGATATAGAATAAACAGGGTACAGCCATCTCCTGAGTGAGCAATATTTAAATAATATGAACTGGAAAACATGTTACAAATGTAAAATAATTAAAAAGCAGATCTGATACTTATAATGTCCTCATCAAAGTAAAAAGACTTGTATTTTTTAGCATTATTTAGCATCAGGTGCTTCTGGGTTTATTAAGCCCTTGCACAATTTTTACTGTAAAATTAAGCAAAAGATTAAGAAAAATAAGTAATTTTGCAGCAAAGAACAATTTGTTTAACAGTTATAATAATTATCTTAACTGTTCAATTTTGCCTGTTTTCTGTTCATCTGCTTTTCACCTCATCAAAGATCTGTGTAGCCACCTGTGATGCTTGTGGTCATCATAAACACCTGAAATTGGTGTTTATTTTGTTGTGCAATCAGTTCCAATTCTTTTAAAGTAAAATCATGTCAATATCATGCTGTCATCTGGAGATATTCAGGTTAAAAGGTGCAAAGGTGCAGGGTGAATGGTGAAAAACTTTTAGTAAGGTTGTCTCAGTTTTAATTTTTTACTAGATATTCATATGTAGAAAATCTGAAATTGTATTTGCCTAGCCTTAGACTGTAGTTAGACTGTACTGAAAATTACTGCAAGGTTATTATAGAAATAGGTGCAGTAGTATTCGTGTGATGCTAGAAAAGACAAACAGAAATTCAATTGTATGTATATAATTGTATATATATATATATATTGTGATGGATGGCCGGCTAAATATTCCGGCCCACACCTCCAGGCCGCCAGGTGGAGCTCTCCCAACAGCATGGAGGTTCCCCAAATTCCAGCAGGGCTTTATGGACCTTGTAGTTTGTATACACAGCCCTGCTGGATACCATGGGGACCAACGGGAGCCGCTGTAGGGAGGCTTTCAGACTGCTTTGTGCCCTATAACCCGGAAGTGCGTCATGATTCTCTTGGGAAGGTAATAGCTGGACATGGATTCTCTTATCACTGCTATGCGGATGACACTCAACTCATTCTCTCCTTTCCACCAGATGACCAGCAGGTCTCAACCCGCATCTCAAACTGCCTTGCTGATATCTCCTCTTGGATGACTTCCCACCACCTCAAGTTGAATCCCAGCAAGACTGAACTCTTGTACATGAAAGGCAACTCATCTCCGAATCTTGACCTTGCAATCTCTTTTGACAACTCAGTTATCATCCCCTCAAAAATGGCAAGAAGTCTTGGTGTCACTCTAGATGAAGACTTGTCTTTTTCTCCACACATCAGCAACCTCTCCAGGTCCTGCAGATATCTTCTTTACAACATCAGGAGAATCCGCCCCTTTCTTACTACAGAGGCTACTCAGCTTCTCGTCCAGACCTTGGTCATCTCTAAGCTGGACTACTGCAACTCTCTGATGTCTGGACTTTCACTAAAGGCAACACGACCACTTCAATTGATCCAGAATGCAGCTGCAAGACTCGTTTTTAATATTCCCAAATTCTCTCACACTACACCTCTGCTGCGGAACCTGCACTGGCTCCCTGTGGCTGCCCGCATCAGGTTCAAAACCCTAACACTTGCCTTTAAGGCCAAAACTGGAACTGCACCACCTTACATATCAGCACTGGTTAAGCAGCGTGTCACTTCTCGCTCTCTCAGAACATCAAGCACTGCTCGTCTTGAACCACCCTTACTTAAAAGAAGAGGACAAAATGCATCAAGACTCTTTGCAGTGTTGGCTCCTCAGTGGTGGAACGAACTTCCTCTTGCTGTACGAACAGCGGAGACCCTTACTGTCTTCAAACGTCGTCTGAAGACACACTTCTTTAAACAGCACTTGGGGGACTAAAGTCCCCATACTCTTTTCTACCCTTTCTCTTTAAAAAAAAAAAATGTACTAAACTTACTCTTTTCTTCTAGCATGGTTTTGTATACAACTTGGTCAGCGGTAACTTGTTTAATGACAGTAGATTTAATCCTAGACTAAAAAGACTGAAGAACAGTCGTAGACTACTAAGCACTGTTGTAAGTCGCTCTGGATAAGAGCGCCTGCTAAATGTTGTAAATGTAAATGTAAATGATCACATGACCAGAAGGAACTATTGAAGAAAAGGACTTTTACTCTGACCCGGAAGTAACGAGGACTTGTGGATTGTTGGACAGGAACCACTTCTGGGTCAGGGGGTATAAAAGGACTGTGGGAAAGCCCAGACACTGAGCTGAGCTGGAAGGAAGGGTGGCTAAGTGTCTGGGAGAGGAGGAGAGTGTATTATTGTTGTGTAGTAGGAGAATTGGTATTTATATGAGTAGTGTGGAGTGGAGGGTGCTTAGTGCACGTATTAATAATAAAAAGAATAATATACATCTGCCTGGTGTTTGGCGTGGTACCTGAGGGTTCAAGGGAGCTCTAGCGCCCCCTACTGTTACACTGGCGTAGCGGCAAGATACTCTGGCCGTCGGTTGGCAGAGGACCTTAATTTAAAAAATTTGTGTACAGAAAACCCTATGAAGGTCGTGTCAGAACGCACGGAGGTGGAAACACTACCCTCTATGGAGAGCGCTGCGACTGTGAGCCTTGCTAGACCTCGGATTACAATGGGGAAGAAATCAGGAAAAAAGAATGGGCATACCCAAAAGGTTCAGGCCCTAACGGAGGCCGAGAAGGTATGGACCTACCTGACCGGGAGTGAGGAAGACCGGGCACTGATTAAGGCCGAGCAAGCCCGAGCAGCGCGACAGCAGGAGCGCTGTCAGATATCGGACATGCCGGACTACCTAAATAGACTGGGAACACGTCTGCCGAGTTTGGAGGTATGTGCCGGAAAAACGCATGAAGCGCTGGGGATTTTTTATTCATGTTTTGCAGAAGCCTGTCTACAGAAAGCAGACAGTGATTTGGACACCTGCCTCACACCTAGGCAAGATGGCCGCGATATGGAGAAGTCGGGCCACTCTAGGAGTCTGAAAGGGAGAAGCCCATACGAGGAGAACAATCACGTGATCTCGCGAGAAGGATGTCGGGAAAGAGAAGGTCACTTTCGATCCTTCGGTGAGGTCGTTTGTTCCCCGACAGATCCGAGCCTCCTGAAAGGGAAGGGGGAGGCAAGCGAAGCAGCGCCAACATTACAAAAAGGTAAAGAGGAGCGGGGTGTGACTGAACGGTCCTCCGATAAATTAGAAAAGGAGGATTGCAGTTGGCCGGTAGCGGCCACCCGATCCTCTGGAGACTCCAGTTCCCAAGAGCCTTTGCGCGACCCAACCGAGCACGTGCCAGAAGCGGATGTGCCCATTGGCTCCCGGCCGGAAGGTAAGGCGAAAGATGGTTGTAGCCTGCCTCAGGCCGAATTATCTGACTGTGTGGGACTGCGGGATCTCGAGAGGTTGCTCGAGCCCGTGCATAGTTTCTTCCAGGGCCTGATGGGACTGAAGAATCAAGTCGAGGAGCTGGGAGCGACAGCCGAGGCGCCGCTGAGAAGAATGGAGGAATACTTGCGGTGATTAGGCCGAGAAGCCCCGGTCTTGATTGATGTGGCGGTACAGGTAAGTCCAACCATTACCGTACAGTATAAAGAGACACAGTGTGATCCGGCCCCGCGGTTAATAAGTAGCGGGTGCCAAAGCACTGCGTGCCCTACAAGGGAGTGTGGAACGGTAACCGAGTGGTCGGGGGAAGGACCGATTGAGCCGGGGCAGCTGTACGAGAAGGCTTCTCGGAGCAATGCGGACCTCAAGACCCTGACCCGCGCTATAAGGGAGTTGTCGCTGGTAACAGAAGGGGCGGGGGAAGCGCCAATCAAACCGGAGCAGTTGGAAGGTACTGTCTCTCGGGGCGATGTGGTGCTGAAGACGCTGCCTTCGAGTAAAATAAGGTCAACGGGCGTGCAAACAGCAAAGGGGCTCTCTTCTTCCAATAGAGAGACCCAAACTGTGCACAAGCCCCAGAGTAAGCAGGAGATCCCCAAAATAAAACGCGGGTCTCCTGACAAGATAGAGAAACAGGCGGAGAGCACCGAGGTGGCCATAAAACCTCCCTTGGCGGAGAAAAGGGCGGAGACGGGACTAACGGAGTTCCCGAGGTGTTTCCGGTCTCGCGGAGGAAGACAACCGGGAGAACAATGGCTCTATTATAACTGTCGTCGGCCGGGCCATGTTTGACGAAGCTGTCCTCGGAGGACAAGGGATCGGAGGGACGTTCGATACACCGTTCCCCCTAGGTTCTCTGGGGAGGCTAGACAGCACAGCCAAGGCCCGACTAACGAGTTCTCCTGGAGGAAGACGGCCCTTGCGGGGCTGGACACTTCACCCCAGTGGACTTCGCTAAGGGGAGGGAACTGTGTTGGATGGCCGGCTAAATATTCCGGCCCACACCTCCAGGCCGCCAGGTGGAGCCCTCCCAACAGCATGGAGGTTCCCCGAATTCCAGCAGGGCCTTATGGACCTTGTAGTTTGTATACACAGCCCTGCTGGATACCATGGGGACCATTGGGAGCCGCTGTAGGGAGGCTTTCGGACTGCTATGTGCCCTATAACCCAGAAGTGCGTCATGATCACATGACCAGAAGGAGCGATGTGCTTCCGGGTTGAAGAAAAGGACTTTCAGTCTGACCCGGAAGTAATGAGGACTTGTGGATTGTTGGACAGGAACCACTTCTGGGTCAGGGGGTATAAAAGGACTGTGGGAAAGCCCAGACACTGAGCTGAGCTGGGAGGAAGGGTGGCTAAGTGTCTGGGAGAGGAGGAGAGTGTATTATTGTTGTGTAGTAGGAGAATTGGTATTTATATGAGTAGTGTGGAGTGGAGGGTGCTTAGTGCACGTATTAATAATAAAAAGAATAATAATTATACATCTACCTGGTGTTTGGCGTGGTACCTGAGGGTTCAAGGCAGCTCTAGCGCCCCCTACTGTTACAATATATATATATATATATATATATATATATATATATATATATATATATATATATATATATATATATATATATATATATTCACGGCATTCGAAGTCTGTGTCACAATCTGATTGTATGGGTGGTTACCTACCAGGTAACGCTTGTGGTTGGCCAGCAATCTGCTAACATCCGCCACGGTGCCCTCAGTTTTGTGAGTAGCAGATCATAGATTGGTTGAAATAGTTTACTGTCAAATAAATGCAAAGAGTACGCGGCACGTGTTTCACCCTCATTCTGGGCTCATCAGGCGTACACACTCCACTGCACTCCCTCTCGGGAATTGAACCTCGGACGTCAGCGCCAGAGGCGATGCCCCTAACGTTGCGCCACGGCGTGTGGTTCGTTTATTTGACAGCATGTAGATCGGGGTAATTACATTCACGGCATTCGAAGTCTGTGTCACAATCTGATTGTATGGGTGGTTACCTACCAGGTAACGCTTGTGGTCTGTCACAGACTTCGAATGCCGTGAATGTAATTACCCGGATCTACATGCTGTCAAATAAACGAACCACACGCCGTGGCGCAACGTTAGGGGCATCGCCCCTGGCGCTGACGTCCGAGGTTCGATTCCCGAGAGGGAGTGCAGTGGAGTGTGTACGCCTGATGAGCTCAGAATGAGGGCGAAACACGTGTCGCGTACTCTTTGCATTTATTTGACAGTAAACTATTTCAACCATTCTATGATCTGCTACTCACAAAACTGAGGGCACCGTGGCGGATGTTAGCAGATTGCTGGCCAACCACAAGCGTTACCTGGTAGGTAACCACCCATACAATTAGATTGTGACACAGACTTCGAATGCCGTGAATGTAATTACCCCGATCTACATGCTGTCAAATAAACGAACCACACGCCGTGGAGCAACGTTAGGGGCATCGCCTCTGGCGCTGACGTCCGAGGTTCGATTCCCGAGAGGGAGTGCAGTGGAGTGTGTACGCCTGATGAGCCCAGAATGACGGCGAAACACGTGTCGCGTACTCTTTGCATTTATTTGACAGTAAACTATTTCAACCATATATATATATATATATATATATATATATATATATATGTGTGTACGAGGGGGGGACCCAAAAATAACCGGAATTTTGTTGTTGTTAGGTTGGTACTTGTAGTACGTGGTGCAAGCATCGTTTTTTTACGATGGCCGATTATCGTGAGCAACGCATGGCAGTGAAATTTTGTTTTCTTCTTGAAAAAAGTGTTGCAGAAACTATTGTTATATTAAAAAAAGCTTACAAAGAAGATGCTATGGGTAAAAGCCAAGTCTACGAGTGGTTTGGCCGCTTTAAGAATGGTGAAATGTTGATTGAATACCACCAACACCCCGGGCATCCTTCAACATTGCGAACCGATGAAAATGTCACCACAATCCGAGAATTAATTTATGAAAATCGACGTAGGACCATTGACGAACTTGTTAAGATTACCCAGTTGTCGTGGAGCTCGGTTCAGCGAATTTTATCACAAGATTTGAAAATGAGAACGGTTTCTGCAAAATTTGTCCCACAATTGCTGATAGCAGATCAAAAAGAGCGTTGTCTGGAAACTTGTTGTGAAATCAAGGATCAGTTTGATAATGACCCAGATTTTTTTTCCAAAATTATTACAGGAGATGAATCGTGGCGCTACAGTTACGATCCTGAGTCGAAACAGTAGTCCAGTCATTGAAAAACTGCGAATTCTCCTCGAGCCAAAAAAAGCTTGGCAGGTGAAATCAAAAGTGAAAACAATGTTGACTTCTTTTTTTGATGTCAAAAGTCTCGTGCATTATGAATTTGTTCCAGCAGGTCAGACTGTAAACCAAGCATTTTACCTAGAAGTGTTAAGAAGGTTGCGCAACAGTGTGAGAAGGAAACGCCCTGATTTGTGGGAGTCGGGCGATTGGTTCTTTCATCATGACAACGCTCCATCTCACACTGCTCTCAGCATTCGCCAATTTTTGGAATGAAACGGTATGACAACCCTGAACCACCCACCCTACTCACCGGATTTAGCTCCGTGTGATTTCTTTTTGTTCCCTCGGATGAAAAAAGACTTGAAAGGAAGGCGTTTTGCTGACGTCGAAGAGGTAAAACAAGAAACGACCAGAGCATTAATGGGCATTACTTCAGACGAATTTAAAAAATGTTTCGAACAATGGAACAAACAGTTAGATAAATGTATTTCCACCAATGGAGAGTACTTTTAAGGAGACTAATTGTAGTTTGTACAGAAAATTAAATTAAACACGTTTTAAAAATATTTCCGGTTATTTTTGGGTCCCCCCCCCCTCATATATATATATATATATATATATTATAATAAAGAAATCCTGGGATGAGACGAGACTTTTTAGCCTGGGACAAGACATGCCTTTTTCAGAGAGATACTTTCACATCCCCCAAGATGAGACTTTGTGCCAAGAGATTTAACCAGGCCCGGGGCCGGAAATACAAGACAAAGAGTAGATGACAAAGTAAAATGTCATAAATAATTCAAAAACTTTGACGCGATACACATGCAGAGCAGGTTACAGATAATGAAAGTAGTAAAAGTCTCAAAAAAATGATAGTAAAGATCGCATTAGTGAAAACAAATGGAAATTATTACTCGGTGAAATAATGGAACAGCAAAAAGATCGAATATGTTGTTCAGATTTAAACTTTAAGTCAGAGACTTGTAGATCGTCTAATTTGTGTTGCCATCAGGGAAAAGTAGTGTTTCTTCCCAATGAAGAGGCATATCCATGAGAATAAAGATGTGTTGTTTGGAGAAAGTGAAATCCACATACACGAATGGCAGAGATGCGAAGTGGCTGGCGCGTAACGCAGGCCAGGGGGTTTGGTGAGCGAAGCGAGCTGGGGGTGAAGCCCCTTAATATATATATATATATAAAACAATGACAACAAGATATAAAATAATGGATATGTATTGCTATTAGTTTAGTATTATTTGACCTGATAATGGCACCTTTTAGTGAGGTTGTTAATTTTTTCTTCTAGATACTTATATGTAGAAAATCTGTTTTATTAGCCCATATTCTAAGTTAGACTATACCAAAAATAACTACTAACTTTGGTAGGGATAGGAGTGGTAGTTTTTGTGTGATGCTGTAACAAAAAGACATACATTTCATTTTTTTATATAGATTTTAGGGCTGATTGTTAGATTTGGATGGAGTTTTATGACTGAAAACGTTTTGCTTCATCAATTTCAAGATAAAGCAATGAAAGAAATTAAAGGTCCTGTGACACTGTAAAAATTGCAGCAGTTTTATCCAGTTTTATCTTAAAAACACAAGCTTTCATCCTGGTCACTGCACAAAAAACAGCCTTAAATCATATTTTAAGTGATCTACCAATATCCTTTGATGTAGTTAATATTGTAATTATTATGTTTTTAGACATGTTAAGCACTGCTATTGATACTATTTACCTTAGTTTAAGAATTTAGATTGACTACATTGGATCTTAATTCACAATTATCATCTTGTATTCAATATCAGAATGTAATACAAAACTTCTGTTTTTCAGTTTACAGTATGTTATTTATGACCAACAGAATAGTACTATGATGGTCAGTACTTCTGCTTCACAGACCCAGTTCTGGAGTTTGCCTGGTCATTGTCCATGTGGAGTTAGTACATTGTTCCTATGTCTGTATTTTCTCCACATCCCAACATTAGAGTATCGGGAATTAATAAATTGGCCCTGTATGAGTGCAAATGTGGGTGTTCGGATTAGTGGACACTGAGACAGACTTGCATCCTGTCCATGGGTGTTTTCTGCTTTGTGCCCAGCTGGGATGGACTCTGGTATCAGAACAGTTAGGAGATCAAACAAATTCATGGCTGATTATAGTAAATCTTATGAATATCCCATTTTTCTTGGCAAGCAGGGTACCATATCAGACATGAAATAAATAAAATAATACACAATAAAGGGTGTTTGCTTTGATAATTTAGCTCCCATAGCCTTAGCAATAAGATCCTTATCCCATCTTTATTGATTGAAGCATTGGTATTAATTTAGCTAAATTCTCATATCCCAAAAGGCAAAAACCTTTGGGGGTGACACATTGATGCAGTGGTAGTGTTGCTGCCAGGCAGTAAGGAGACCCAGGTTCTTGGGTCCTCCCTGAGTAGAGTTAGTGGTAGTGCTGCTGTGCTGCAGAAAGAAGACCCAGATCCTGTGCCAGGTCCATCCTGAATGGAGCTTGCACCAAGCAGACATGGTTAGAATTTGCAGTACTACACACAGGGGGCTGTGCAGTTTTACCCATAAAAATGTTGTATAGTGCGCAAATTTCAATTATAGAGAGGTTTTGCCTAGCTGTATAAGGCTTGTAAAAGGCTTCATCTCAAAATAGTGCAGAAATTATTAAGGGTAAATCTTGTAAAAATGACAACGAATATTTCTTCACACAATGAATAGTAGATAAGCAGGACAAGTTACTAAGTAAGTACAGTTGGAAGGAGGCAGCTTAAGACTGCAAAAGTGCATCTTAATTAAATTCTGGAATTCATTAGGCAAACAGCAGTGTTGGGCTGAAATGAACTGATTTTGTCAAAACTGTGCTCATGCTCTATGGACCACTACTTGTACTCTTCCTCCTGAGTGCTTGACTTAAAATGGTAGCGAGCAATATTGAACGGCTGGTTCAGCAAAAACTGAACAATGCTGAAGCATACCACATGATTCTTCGTTAACCAGTTGACTAGGAAGTAAGTGAAACATGATATAAGGTCAGTATGCACCAGTTTGGGTGACTCTCTTCTCAAATGAGTTATTAGAGTTAAGGGACACGGTTCATGTCATGCACAGTAAATGATAAAAAGACTATGTTAATAAGTGTTAAAAAACAACAGGAAACACCACTGAAGCTGACTGAAGTGATTTACTTAAGTTGATCTCTGTAATTAATAATGGTGAACTTTTAATGAATGGTAATGAAAGGGAGGAAAGTTCATTCAGACCTAATAGACAGCGGTTTCTTTGCTTAAGAAGCTCAATCATATAGCTGTTTAATAAACAAAAATATTAATGTACTTATATTGAAATGTAGCATCATGATGCAATAAGGAGCTTTACCAATTAATAGCTCTTAGACCTTTGTTTCAAATCAGTCAGGAGTGCCTTCTGTGTGAAGATTACTTATTCGCCTTGTATTTTTGCTAATTTCTCCCGATGTCCGATCTTCACAGGACAGATTACCTTAATTTTGTGAAGTGTTCATGGGAACACAAGTTTGCAATGACTTGGACTGTTCCCTGTCTTATACTTATTGCTGCCATATTTGTCCCAGGTACCTTGAGTTAGCAGATAGCTGTTGGGTACATGTTTCAATTTACACATCATATGAGTATTCATCACATCAACAACAAATTCATCTGACTCTCATGTATCCCAGGTAAACTAGGAGTCTTACTACTGCAATGTTTCAATCCAGAATGGGATTGCTTTAGGATGGGATAAGGTACTGGGAGTCAGCAGAGGTAAAAGACAGAGGAGCTAAAACTCTTGAAACTCCTGATGTTTTGCAAGATGAATTTCTGATATATATGGATAGTGCAAGGGGTGAGAAAAACTCTGAACAAACAAGCACAGAATAACTGGACAATAAGAACACTAAACCATGGAAAAAGAAAGAAGGGTTGCACTACACAGAAAAAATGCTCATTACATTTTTGTCAGCTCTTAGTGTTTTAGTGCCAGGAAGTAGAGCTAACACAAGGTACAGCCCAACGTGATAAGAACTCTGTCTACGTGATACTCAGCTCAAGCTTACTAAATGCCACGCTACCATAAAGGCTGCTGACAATGAACATAAAACAAGCTACTGATAAGTTTGATATGACTGGGCCAATGCATTACCACTTCAATAGCATAAATGTCATTCAACAACATGCCAAAGGTTACTCATTTAATCCACAAATCTGTCACAATATTCTTTCACACATTTTGCTTTGAAGCTTTCTATTTTAAATGAGCAGGATTAACTTCTTGAAAAAAAATACTTGCCAATTTTTTTGCTTTCTATCTAATACTTTTGGACACTGCTAGATTGAAGTCTGAATAGTCTATGTGTATTCTGCAGTACTACTAATACAATTGAATCTAATCTAATCTAAAAAAATGTTTGCAAAGGATTAATCTAGTTTTCCTCCTGTGTCTTTGTGTGCTAGGTTAATTGGCATCAACACTTGTGGGTGTGTGCACAGGTGTAATCTGTCTCTACTGTCCCATGCAGGTTTGGTTTCTGCCTTAAGGCAAGTGTTGCTAGGACAGGCACAGGGTCCCTATAACTGTGAAACAGATAAGCAAGCATTAGAAAATGGAAGAATGAATAAATGGTTAAATGCAATGCTGTCTATATCGATGCAAAAGGTGACAGTTTCTACTGATTGCTACTTTCACTTTACATTTCAAAGATTTTTTTTCTGTTTGACTAGTATGAATTAAATAAGATCTATAAAAAAAATTAACAAGTGATGTTTTAGAATTAAAGAGTTACATAAATAAGACACTGTAGCTTCTAAATACAACAGTTTTTTAATACTGAAAATAGTTAATGGCTTGCTATAGACATCAGCTAATTAAATATAAAATAGCTATTTGGTTTAGGGTTACATTTTTAATTTTTCTCTTAACATTATTCAAAAAACAATGTTTCTTCTCCTTCTAAAACAATACTGTGTTCTAAGTTACATTCTCCAAAATAAGTGTATCTCAGATGACCCTACAATGGACTGATCCCCTGTGAAGAGCTGTTTTATGCATTGTACTAAAAGCCAACTACCTGCTATTCTAAACTGTATTAAATTGGTTTGAGAATATTATGTTAAACTTAGATGACAGAGAAATCTGAATCCCTTGCTGTTTAACAGAGAGAATCCCTTCTATAAAACACCTAATACAGTTTCCAGTATTTTTGTTTTTATTTTTTTTTGCCATCTTTACATGTTAACACTTTCAAGAAAGTTGGGTACAAATTCTTCAAACTCTCTATGTAAGCAGTGTGAATGGCAGATTACTAAAATCCTAAAAATAACTTTGCCCTTTAATAAACTTAATGCTTGTTAAAAGTCATGCTTTGTCATAATCGGACTGGAAAAAAACGTCTAATATACCTTTTCAGAAAAACTGCAGCAGTGCTAGCTGGCAAGCAATCTATGGGAGGTATGATGAGAACAGACAGCACAACATTCCACTAACAGGGACATCCATGATGTGTGAGAGCTTCCCTACCTACTGAAGGGAACCTACACAGGCTTTTCTATCTGAGTTTCTGGTTCACATTTCAATTTGCCTGTGCATAGCTCTCAAGCAGCAGTAAGCAGACACACACAATGTCCTCGGCTGATGCAGTTACCCTTCCTAAGAACTTTCAAGGAGAATGCAGACATGCAGTATAGTGTGGGAAAAAAATAAAGCATAGCAAATAAAATTTTAACCTCATCAAAAGTTAATATCCAAAAACAAGATTAGTGAGAGCTCACCTAAACTGAAAAATCTATTTTTATGAGGGGACTTAACTGAGACAGATTTAATATTCATGTCCACTGAAAAATGTTGTCCATCAACATAATCAGAGTTTTTGATAATTAACTGATCTTTTATAAACTAAACTCTTTGTATTTCAAGAATTAGTATCTGTACACTTCATCCATCACTGCCATTGCTAGTCACTCATATTATTAATTAGACCATGTACAGTCTCTGTGCTTGAATTCCCCATAGTAGACATTCCCTAGCGTGTCAGCTTACATACATAACTGTACATATATTTCCCAAACCTGTTTGTTTCAATTAATGATTGATGAAGCCAAAGTCACTCCCTGGAACATAAGGTGCAAGGCAAGGAATAACTCTAGAGTATTCTAATTTGTATATCCAATTATAGACCATTAAACAGACTGTAATAATCACTAATGCAAAAATAACAGTGATTCTTCACACTACAATAACCTTTTCAATAAAAATAAAAGTTATATGAATATATTTATTATACTAATACAAGCATGCAACCAAGATACAGTAATTTAATAATTATATAGTATAGGGACTGCGGTGGGCTGGCACCCTGCCCGGGATTGGTTCCTGCCTTGTGCCCTGTGTTGGCTGGGATTGGCTCCAGCAGACCCCCGTGACCCTGTGTTTGGATTCAGCGGGTTGGAAAATGGATGGATGGATAGTATAGGGAATTAAGAGATAGAATCTTGGTTTGGCCTGTATCAGGCCAGTAATGAGGGATATGGATGGATGTGCACTTTGTATAAGAGCAGGCAGTCTGGATTTTCTCATAGGATGATAGTTAGATAACGCCATTAAATATCTCTAACCCAAATAAAGGAACTATGTTCAAACATGCTTCCATTTTTGGGGTACCATTGTTGAATAAAATTTAAGTATTTTATTTCTGCAAAGATTCACCTAAATACTGTATTCTTAAAAGGTCTGTGAAGTGTCCCAGTGATTTCTGAACATTTCACACAGTATTGTGTGAATATAAAAAAGTGGAAAAGCAATTTAAACTAAGGCAAATCATTAAAACAGAACCCACTGCTTGCATGTGTGTGAGAGACCAAGGAATGCACTACATTACATTTTAAAACTTCATTGAAAATTAGCATCTGCACTGCTACTAAAACAGTTCTAACTAGGATATTAAACAATTGTTGTCAAGAAGGTCGACATGGCTACCAGCAAACACTTGCTGAAGAATCCGCATCTAGGGTTGCCTGCCTATATGGTATTTAAAATTAACAGAGCAAAAAGAACACAGTGAGTCTCGAAAAGCTAAAAGTCAGGGAGGCAATCTCTTCGTCATTCTTTGATCATATTTCCTACCTTATCTTTCTATGCCTTACCTTATTTTTCTAAAAGCAACTGTATATTCATAACAAGTGCAAAAAAACAATACTGCGGAGAGTGGGGGGTTTGAAACATCCACAACTAAATGCAGTAAAAGAAAACATTATAAAATTAGTCTCCTGTGAATTTGCCTAGAAATGCACATATTTTTAACTATTGTTCTCTAAAATAAGTTATAGCATTGAGAAGGACAAAAAAGAATAACAATATTCACTATCTGTGTAAAACTACAGTAACATAAGCAGAGGATTAAAAGAGTGTAAAGAAAAATTATAGCAGGGTTCAAGCCATTCCCAAACAAAGACACAACCACACTCTCATCCATACAAGTGCCAGTTCATCTAACCTGCATCTCTTTGGTATTGCTGGATGAAAATTGGAGACCCTGGGGAAAGACCTATGCAAATAACGAGTAGAATAAATACACTCCACATGAAACATAATCGAGTATGGGACTGGAAGATGGATAGTAAGGCAGAAATGCTAACCACTGTGTCACTGTGCTGCCTCATCTTCCCTATATTTTTAAGTTATTACATTATACATCATTAGTACTATAATTTGTATATAGAAAAGAAAAATAATAGTTGACTCTTACACAAATACTTTTTTAAAAGATCCAAAAGTGAAAGTTAAATAATGTTTTAAATGGCAGCATTTTAAAAACTCCTACAATTTGTTCACCGAAAAGCAAAAGAAAATATTTGATTTTCACACAAATACTTTTCTAAAAGATCCAAATACATAAGTTAATAAATATTTTAAATGATAGAATAGTATTTCAATTACATGTCCATCTCATCCATTGTTTTAACTCACATAAGTTCACAGTTGTGAAGTGTATGCCCCAGAGTATATTCTGGCAGTTTCACAGGTAAATCTTTAGGCTACACATAGATTGAGGATATATGGGGGTATGAGAAGCTCCCTTTAGAAAGAGGCCAGGCCAGGATTTTGTTCCAAGTCTCAGAGCTGTGAAGCGGTGGTGCTAATCCCTGTAACCACTGTGTGACCTTGCATGTAAAACATACAATTCCCCCTTAAAAAGTAAACATGCTAATAAATTATTTATTATGTGTATTGCCCATGGCTACAGAAAATTAGGTTCGTATTTTTGTCTCTTAAAACTTGAAGAATTATTTAGTGTTTTAGCCTGTGTATTTGTTAGTTTTACAAAAGCTTTCAGTAGCTGCAGCATCCACAAAGATAAACTTCCTGAGGCAAATTGCTTGGCAATCACATTATTCCTTCTCCTGGTTGAAGTAATCTGTCTCAATATTTCAGAAATTGCTAAATTTATGTTGAGTGTACGGTGCTTAGATCAGCAGCGCAATCTTTGCAGCAGTATGGCAGGTAACACATTAAAAGTAATGTGCATTATGTAGTATGATTACTTTTTAAAGTAACAAGAAACCTAACACAATACTTATTTTATTGAAGTAAAAATACCTGCACTGTTATTATCCCTGCAGCACTGGTATAAAGCATGAAGCACATGTACTGGTACACAGTCACCCAGCCAAACAGAACAGTGTGCTGCGTACAATCCAGTTACAGAAACATATAAATTAAATGTTAGTTTAATTTTCATCCAGCTTTTTGCTATAGATATGTTGAAACAGTGTGACAGTGTTCATACCATAAATCATCATTGGCTCAGGTTGGGGATGTAAAGACGGAATAGATGTTATTTACTTTACAGTATATAAAGGGCTAAATGTATTTAAAAAACAAAATAAAATTATCACGTTTGGTTTTGTTTCAGGTCAGTTTCATGAAAGTTCAAATGTGGGTTTAGGATTTAATAACAAATGCTAGATAGTCAAATATATAGTTTTTGTACAAAAGAAGAAAAAGTAATTACATTTTAAAATAAATAAGTATAAAACACATTTAATAACTTTTTTTATAAGTAATGAGTAATGTAACTGAGTTAAAAGTAACACTCCCCACAATGTTACGTAGAGAGTAGCTCCATGTCTGTTTTCGGATTCATGGTGACATTGGAGAGCTTTGCCAAGGGAGAACTCCATAGGTGGACTTGCTTAACTGGGTTACACACCTTATCCTGGATTTGTGTGTGCATGTAAATCCACTCACTTTCAACCAAATTAGGCTGCTGCTGCCTGTTTTAAAACCAAAACGGCTAAGAACTGCTCTGGACACTGTGATTTGGATATTGATATAACATTCAACAGAATGGCTGTGTGAAGCCTGGTTGTTCCAATACAGATATACATTATGCATACAATACTTTATATTATGGGCAATCAAAAGTTATTGTTAAGATTAATTTAATGAGAACAAGGAATACATTAAAGGTATGATATGAAGAGCACTTTTGCACTACTAAGGTAAAAGACATACTTTTTAAAGTAATGCTTATAAATAATATGAATTAAAGTATTACATAACTAAAACTATCTTACAAGACACTTTCACTTCTGAATGTTCCTAGTTACACATCTATTTTCTGCAATATGATTCTTAGAAAAGGCCATAAATAGAAGGCAATCACATTATTGGGCATTATTATCTTTAGTAAGATTGCACAACTTTTATTCTGCAAATTACAGAAAATACAAATCACCTTCAGATCTAGCAGAACCTCAGTGGTTATCTTTATGACCCATTATTGGCTGCCTTAAAATTGAAGCATTTATCATTGGCTTAGGTAATCTTCCAAATTTTATTCATAATACATTATTAACCCAGAACGAGTGTTGAAATAACCTGTATTTCACATCCGTAGACGGCAAAGTTCTTGTTGCAAGAAACTAAAATCTCAAGTCTATCAATAGCATAAAAGCAAATATGAACATATCATATTTCAATATGCAATGCCTCTCCCATGGTATAAGTTAATTGAGTTTTCCATTTTTGGGGTCAATGATTGTGAATGAACTTCCAGCAAACATCTGTTATCTAATAAGATTCACTCTTGCTAGTTTTGTATAAGATCTGAACACATTACTAATTCAGAAAAATCTATTTTTCCGAATTAAATACTACTGCATTTTATGTTCCATATTTAGGTTTTATGAAATTAGTGTGAAACTAAAGTAAAATGCAAAATACTTATAGTAATGAAAAACATCTAGTTATTCACATAACAGTCATTATTTTTCCATCCATCACTACATCTATTCATTTTCTAGTCCACTTAATTAGTTCATGATCGTAACAGCATCAGACATAAGGTGAAAGTAGCTCTGGATAGGGCAACAATCTTTCGAGTCATAAACTAACTAAAAAAACTCAATATACTGAAGCCTCTGGACAAAACAATTCTTATCTTGTGAACTAACTACACCAAAATTAATGGAGTAAATCTGTATAAGATGAAATGGCATGCAGAAGTAAAAATTTTAAAACATTCTGCACATTACAAAACCTTAGTAACCAATTAAATGTGGGTGGATTTTAATATGAACAACTAAGGATACGGGATGATGTTTCACAAAGTGTTGATTAATAGGTTGGGATGTTATATATGACACTGCAGCAGAGACTACAAGGTTCCTTTTTCCAAAAACATTTTAGAATAGCCCCTAAAGTCATATTTGTACTTCCTTCTTTCCTACACACTTTCTATATTTGTTCCTTAGACAAATATTTTGTATGCTGCTTTTTATGAAGGGAAGGGAAGTAACATTTTGTTACATTTTGTTACGGTGAAAGTCAGTATCTGACATAATTTATCAAAGGGTCATACAAAACTATGCTACATTCTCAGACACCCTTATTTCCAAGTGAGTGCTGCAGAGGGCAGGGCCTATCCTGGCAGCACTGGGTGCAGGGCAAGAACTAACCCTGCACAGTGTAGCAGTCTACCGCATGTCTCAGATGACCTGCAGAATGTGGAAAAATATATTAGATATAGTCACAAGACATGGTTACAGGACACTGCTAGTCGCTTCTCGCCAATGCTCTATATGTTTTGATCAATCCGATCACAAGTGAATTTACACTTTGCTTGGGCAGGCATGTGTCAGGTTCCGATCAGTTGCTAGCCTTGTCATGACTGACTATTAATTGTCCAAGTTGTTTATGTCAGTTTTGTTACATTTGTACCTACTGTATGTGTGTGTTGGTAATTTTTAACAATCCAGGTTAAGGCTCAACTCATTATGGTGTGAATGAGATTCCCTAATTACCAATAGCAGACACTTAACGTGACTATCCATCACGAGCAATTTCATCCACAATGTACAGTATTTCTTGTAATTTGTTCAGTTCCATGTCAGATAACATTTATACAGAGTTTGCTTGGTAGTGTGCCGAGACCACCCTTTCCAAAGTATTTTGGTTCGCACCCGAATATGGTACTTGTGGGGAAATCACACTGGAGTACAAAAAAAAATGCATCAAACAAACTAGTTGTAAAAGCAGATTTACTTAAAGTCACATCAAGAATACAGTTTAAAACAACAGGGTATTTATTATTTATTCAAATGTTAATGATGCCTGTAAATGTAAACCTGTGCCTGTGAAACCATTAGGCACATCAGACCACAATTTGTGATCAAAGCATTATCTACAGTATATATCTCTTGACTCTTTAAAGACAAATTGATTTAGATGTAAAATTCTGTTAGCCCACTAAATGGTAGAAGTAATCCCTGTAGTAAAATATCTTGTTGGCAGTATTAAATAGTAACTTTGAAGCTAAAACATCACAACTAGATATGACATTTGTTGTTCAAGAAGTACTGTATACTTCAGGATTAACTGGTGGTCTTGGTAAAATTAAATAATATAAACATAATAGAAAACAAGAGAAAAGCATAACCGGGCTTAGGCAAAGTGTACATTTTTTTAGGTATAGCACTGTGGTTGCTTTAATTCACTTCACTTTCCAGTTCCTGGTGATGGTCAAGGTTTCAACATGCCAAGCTAGGCATACCAGTCCACCCTATCCACTGTATCCTTGGCAACTTTTCCAAGGCTCTCAAAGGCCTGTCAAGGGATGTAATTCTCCCCAGCATAACATGATTCTTCTACCAGTGAGCCATGTCTAGTAACCCCCACCCCCACTTTGTGAGGTACCAAGGAGTATTCTAACCACATCTTTAAAACTATTGGAACTGACTCCATTCTTTCCGAGAAGCAGCAGTCAAATTCTAAGGTCCTACCTTGTCGCTGAGCACCCCACACTACCATTAATCATTTTCTGTATATAAAATTTATATATATATATATATATATATATATATATATATATATATATATATATATATATATATATATATATATATATATATATATATATATATATATAAAACAGAAATAAATAAAAAAAACCTAGGGTCTTCATATTTTCTTTTATGTAGTCTGGATTACATAGTGATAATTAGAAGTGCACAATCCAGATGAATAGAGTTAAGAAGTATATAATCTCTGTTCTTTATTTGTGGATGGATTCTTATTTGCTCATTTTTTCCAGTTTTATACTAGAAAACATTAACCATGTATATAAAATGACTATACACTACAATTAAATCATTTTGCTAAGTAAACATAATAAGAAACTGCTACATTTTGTAATTATATATATAAAATGCTAAGAGCTGTCTTTCTGTCATGCAAAAACTCGCTAACCTCTGGCCTTAAAACTTGTTCTTGGTCTTAAATGAGAACTTATGATGTGATATGTGTAACACTACCTACAAATTGGAGGTGCGGGCTACCTCGGCCACAAAAGTGGACTTCGGGTCTTTCTCACAGCAAGTGGCGGTGCAGCTACATTATGTGGCTGACATATAAAGAACAGCCGTGTGGGCATGTGGCAGTGCCTTAAAACAAAAAGGCTGACAGGAAAAGAACAGCGGCATGAGTACACAGCAGGGCTGACAGGAATATGACAAACACAAACGCAAGTCATATACTCCAAGCAAAAAAGATAGTCAAACATACCACTAAGGGCACATAACATGGAGGCAGCATCGCTGACAAAGTGACCTGGAGTGCTGTTTTTCATAAGAAGTGCTTGAACCGCCTTTCTTCCAGGACTGGAGATCCAAGTATTACCTGACCTTTGTGAAACATACTAAAAACAGCAAAACCATTACCAATCTCTCAGCCATCAGCTGACTCAGTATTTAAGATATTTACTAAAATTAATCAGAAATTAAGCAGTACTATAAACATGCACAATACAAAAATACAGTGGAAATGAATATAAAATCATGGTAGCACCATGACTCTAGCCTTTCTCTTTAGTCTGCTTGACACGCAGATATAAGCATGTTGTACCCAAGTTAGCCATAGACACTATTGATATGCTATGTTTATGCTTGGGGAGCAACCATGGTGAAATCAGGATTGCTTTGTCATTATTTATAGAATTGAACAAAAGGGGAGGCTGAAATTCACACAATGAGGACAATGTTAAATTCTTTCACTTAAGGAAAATAAGATGTTAAATAAAATTACTGAAATTTATTAAGGTTAGATGTCAGTGACACAGCCAAATTACAGGAAAAAAGTCTTAAGCTAGGAAATGCCGTTGTTTTGTCAATGGTTTCTGTCAATAGGACCTTTAAATACAGTAGTTTGACTACAGCACATATTGTAACTCACATACTCAGTTTGTAACTCCTTCAGTACAAACTGACACTGTCAGGCTAAATAAACAAGATTCTTTTTAGGTGTCTGACTGGCTATAGCTCCATATATACTGGAGATACTGCTGACTGGCTATGGCTCCATATACACTCACAGTGCAAGCGGCTGAAATGAGTTTCCTCCACAGGGTGTCTGGGCTCTCCCTTAAAGATAGGGTGAGAAGCTCAGTCATCTGGGAGAGGCTCAGAGTAGAGCCGCTGCTCCTCCGCATCGAGAGGAGTCAGATGAGGTGGCTCGGGCATCTGATCAGGATGCCTCCTGGACACCTCCCTGGTGAGATGTTCCGGGCACGTCCAACCGGGAGGAGGCCCCGGGGAAGACACAGGACACGCTGGAGAGACTATGTCTCCCGGCTGGCCTGGGAACACCTCGGGATTCTCCCGGAAGAGCTAGAAGAAGTGGCTGGGGAGAGGGAAGTCTGGGTATCTCTGCTCAAGCTGCTGCCCCCGTGATCCGACCTCGGATAAGCGGAAGAGGATGGATGGATGGAGTCAAATTAAATCAAATATATTACCATGTGTACATAGTTTAATTAAATTCTTACTTGCATGTATTCATAGTATGCCTTTTCTCTTCCTCCTCTGCAGACTAGAAGATGGATGGCCTTAACACTGATGACACCACTTCTGGAGTCCATCCACCTGGACCCACCTCTTCCTGCCATAACTTCTTAAAAACTAAGACATCGCCATCTTTGTCAGTCAAGAATTAGACTCGCATTTGAAAAGACCTTTCCTGCTGTTTGTACCACATAATTAATTCACTGTTAAGGGAGATCTAAAGAAGACCACTAGCATATCCAATTATGTTTTGAAAGTAATAATCCCTCGTACGTTAATCACTAATATAAGATGATCTCAACAGTAATTCAAACAATTTAACAACACATTCTTGAATTACTCTATTGTAGAAATCATCAGTTATGTTTATAGTGTATCAACAATGTTGGTTTGGACTCTTGCTTGCCAATTTATATGTCACTATTAGTGAGGTCTTGATGGTTTTGTTTTATTAATAAATAAAATACTTTAAGGCCACTCACATTACTTAATGTGTGAAGTAATATTTGAGTACAAGCATGTGTAATAGCCTCAAGGAAATAGCAATCTAGGGGATAAGGAATGAAAAAGATTTTATTACTCCTTTCTGAAAAGCCTTTTCAAAGTGATTTGGCAGATGAGGGGGCAAAGGCCATTAGCAAAATGTAAATGTGTTCAAAGAAACTGCTGAATAAGAGCAATACAGTTAAAACAGTATTGATGTGTTCTAATTTCAGTTAATTCATGATGTAGTAAAAATAACATTTTTCGTGGAAAAGGATAGTTGCATGGAGTTCATCTACAAATAAAGGTAACACCATAAACGTTTTTCAATTTTATAAAAAATGGATTCAGACTAAGAAAAAAGTCCAATATTTAAAAACTAACTTTTGACCTTAAATAAAATATTCTTTTCTTTTTCATGTTATCCTTTTGTTTGAACAGTCTGTATTAAAATTGACTAAAGCATCAAAATTAAAAGCTTTTAAAAACTAAATATTTCAGTTAAGGTCAAAATTGGAATCTGTTTTATTTGTATACCACTCAGTACTTGTATTGAATGAGTATGAATTGTGGAATTGAAACAGCAAAGTTAGAACACATGGAGAATGCAGAGCAAATGCGCTCTCCCCTCTATCTGTCACCGCTATAAATGTAAAGTTCTTTCTTAGCCAAATATGCACCTTACCTATGTGTGTGTAAAGAATGCTGATGAGATATGAAACGTAACCAGTAGTCAATGTGCATGCTGGTTGCCAATTGAATAGTGAATAAGCTACTCTTATGGGTTCATATATTTGTAAATCTGACTCTGAAGGAGTCAGTGCCTCACCAGCCATGATCCTCACCGCACATCACTGAGTAGGAAGGACAACCTGTGAACCAGTGACAGGATCATGGGTGCCCAAGGCTTATTGATGCACATAAGGAGCGAAGGCTAGCCAGTCTGGTCCGATCCCACTGAAGAGCTACCGTGGCACAAATTGCAGAAAAACTGGATGGTGGTCATGAGAAAAAGGTTTTAAAACACACAGTGCATCACAGCTTGTTGCATATGGGATAGCCGCAGACCAGTTGCAGTACCCAGGCTGACCTCTGTCCTCCGCTGAAAGCACCTACAACGGGCACATTGAGTGTTACAACTGGACAATGGAGCAACGGAAGAAGGTTGCCTAGTCTGATGAATCACTTAAATCATGTGCACAGCCAGGTGCATGGGCGTCATTTATCTGGGGAAGAGATGGCAACAGGATGCGGTCTGGGAAGAAGGCAAGCTAGTGGAGGCAATTCTGCTGGAAATCCTTGGGTACTGGCATTTATGTTGATGTTACTTTGACATATACCACCTACCTTACTATAGTTGTAGAACATGTAAATCTCTCCATGGCAATGGTATCCCATCATGGCAGTGCCTCTTTCAGCAGGATAATGTGCCCTGCAACACTGTAAAACTTACTCAGGAATAGTTTGAGGAACATGACAAAGAGTTGAAGGTGTTAACTTTGCCTCCAAATTCCCCAGATCTCAATCCAATTTAGCATCTATAGGATGTGGTGGAAAAACAAGTCAGATCCATGGAGGCCCTGCACTGCAACTTACAGGACTTAAAAGATCTGCTGCTAATGTCCTGGTGCCAGATAACACAGGACACCGTAAGAGGTCTTGTGGAGTTCATGTCTCGATGGGAAGGAGCTGTTTTGGTGGCACAAGGGGGACAATATATAAAATTTGTATGGTGATTTTAATGTTGTGGCTGATCAGTGCAATTGTGTACAATATATGGAACAGGTACACTTCATAAATATAATAATGTACAATAATCTTTGATTTTTTCAGTCATTCAGGGAAATGGGAGGCAGGCCCAGTGGCTACTGGTCAAGAACCAGGTTCCTAGTCATTGTTTGTGTACGGATTAAACTCTACAGCTAGGATTTTCTATGATTACGCCTGTTTCTGTTCATGTCCCAACGAAGCACAGGGAAGAGAAATCTGTATAGATGAGTAACACCTCATCAAGTGTTGACCCTGATCTCATTTGAACAACTTTTGTCTCAATTAAAATCTACATTGTATGAGGTTCAACACTCTTAAATAAAATTACATCAGAGAAAGAAATTCTGAAAACTTCAGTTAGCTAAATACTAAGTGTATGCTCTCTAGCATAACTCAATAATTTTTATTTTTTTGCCTAAATCTTACGTTATGTGAACTAACCTTATTATCTCTGTAACATACTGTATTACCACTTCAATTTTTGACAACAGCTCAAGCTTCAATTTTTCCATTTCAGTTATAGTTAAGTCTTTATATTACAGTATAGCGTAGGCCTACCTCTTCAGTGATGCTGGAATATTTTGCCATCTTTTCCTTATTACTTACTTGAAAATGTGTCAACTGAAAACAACCAGGTCAAATAGCTGCCGCTTCTGTCTTGACTCTTACCATATTACTCTTCAGCTAATTAGACTACTATAGGTTCCATACTGTAAAATCATCTTCACAATTCTCCTACTCAAACACAAAGCACTGAACTTAGAACACCTTGGAATACATGTCTAAGCCTCTTACTCAGTATAAACATGTGAGCTTCTGAAGCAGGTATGCTCTGTCCAGTATTTTTTCTGTGTTGTTCCCCCAGTCCTAGTATTTAAAATGTATGAATTTTTTTTTCATTTTTCTCCATTTTATTTGAAAATCAATCCTTTAAAATAGTGCTGAATTAAAAATTGTATTTTTCGTTCAGCTAAGACAGAAATTACAGAACACATTTGTAACTTTTAAATAAAAGAACACAAAGAGAAACATAAAACTTACAAGTTTTAAACTTAAACTTAAAAGGCTAAATTTCCTTTGTGTATATCCCAGATACAAAAGCTGCTATAGTAGTGTTTTTTGTTCTGAAAATACTAACTAAAATCCTTCTTTTATGTTCTTTGTTTTATTTGCCATATTTGGAGTTGGTCACCTCTTGATTAGGTTTCCGTCTTCTCCAAAGGCAAAAATGTGCATCATTAAAACAAAATTAATTATTTTTTCTACTAAGTGCCTCAAGTGATGATGATTAATACAAATGAACAATACTCAGAACTGGGCAGCTATATGATTAATATAAAGAAATATTTTAAATGAAGAAATTAAATATACAGTATTTGCTTGGACTTAAAGGTATTACGTTTTCTGCTAATTTTGCTTTTATCAATATGAGGGTCTGCCAGCTGGCACAGGGTTGCTTATGGTGAGAACACCTACGATGCACAGTGCAGTGAATGGACAAGGAAAAATTTCCCCTGGAGAAAGAAAACGGCATTCATTGTGAGTGAGAACTTCTATTTGCTAGTGTGGAAGGACAAAAGCCAGCAGGTTGGTGAGCCCAGGGTTGCAAAATTAAATATATTACAGGTAGTGCAGACCTTATATCTACTAGGTAGCACTACTTTGCCACTATTCCAGAAAATGGGACAGTTTTCACCCTTTAAGGGTGAAGCAAAGGTAAAGTGGAAGAAAGCCTTACACCCCAAGAGGCAATACATGACAAGACATGGTCCCTACTTGGGAAAAATAGAACTATGTTGTTCAATTAAATTATGCATCCTGAAAGCCACTGTGAAAACTCAGCCCATCAAGGCTACACATGTTTCAGCGGTACAGGAATGACACAGACTACAAGAGGAAGTTCTAACCTCGAATCCTTGTAACAAAAGCTGACTCTAATCCTGCAGGTGAACTCAAGATACAGTCCTGAAGTGACCTAGGAAGAGGGTTTAATGCAACCTGTAATCAGAGAATCCTTGACTCAAAAGTACAGACAAGAGTTTGAAGTTAAGGATCCTAAGTAGATGAAGAAGGTCCATTGGTCTTAAAAAAGGTGATGAGGGGGTGAATTTGATGCATATTAAAAGAGAAAGTGGGCAAGCTAAAACAACTGTATGAAAGATGGCTAAAACTCACATAACTTATTTTTTTTATTTTTAATAAATTTGCAAAAATCTCAAGCAAACTTTTCTCACATTGTCATTATGGGGTTTTGTGTGTAGAATTCTGAGGAAAAAAATTAATTTAATCCATTTTGGAATAAGGCTGTAACATAACAAAATGTGGAAAAAGTGATGACCTGTGAATACTTTCCGGATGCACTGTACATTTATCAACATGGTTAGGTTTACACCCAAGATGCTGGATCTGTGAGGAGGCAGTGTTAACTAATATGCCACTGCTTACTTTTTAGGCATGTGACATCTTCAGTACAAAAACCATGTCTGCATAAATACACTGAAAAGGCAATCTGTATCTTTCACCTGATCTCATGCCATTTTACAAGTAATATAAAGAAATAATACTATTAATGTCTAAAACAAATTATAAAAGATTTATTTACATACACATTAACTTTTGAAAAAATATGCTTGCCTTTTAATTATCTTTATTTTTCTGTGGTTTAAGTACTATTACTCTTAACACAAATGTTTCAGGACATTTTGGACAGATCTGTTTGCACACATAAGCCAACTGACAAGCTCTGCTGAAAGAATATCTACACGAGAATGGCTCACAGGTAACCACAGATCTGCGTGGGCTGCTATAACATTAAGATCACTGTGATATATTGCAAGAAGAAACAGGACAAAGGGGCTCCTGGAACCGGCTTCCTTCATTGCTAATGTTCCTACAGTAGTCTCATAAATAACTCCACTATGGCTGATCCCAAGCTCAGGTGCGAAAGAAAGAGGAATTGACACTGGGCCAGAAACCCAGCCCTGTTAAAACTTTAAAACACAATGAAAACAACAAGCAATATCCAACAAATTCAAGCACATCCAAATTTGTGCAGAAGCATCAACGATTACTTGATGACAGGGTGAGAAGAAACTTACCTGAGCATCCGACACCTGATGCGATTGACTATCTTCAGAGCCAAATCACCCGCAATGAAATGTGGAATGTTCAGATGCTATATCAATGCAGAAATTTGGCCCAACTACTGAACGTAATGGATGAAAATTGCCTCAGTTAAGTCTAATGGTTAGGAAAAGGCAACGCTGTAAGCTATGAGAAAACTATTCTTTACACTGGAAACGTGAAACAGCATGTGCGGAATGTCAGGATGGTCCTGAGCATGAAAGGGGCAACTCGGATAGGTGCACATCAGTGGAAGAATCATACAGGCACACAAAGATAACCGTTGTTCAAGTGTACGCATCGATCAAGGCTGCTGAAGACATAGAGAAGGACACATTCTACGAATCATATGAATGTACAAATAAGTAGTGACTAAGATGGACTGGAACACATGCAACCATATGGCTCAGTTGCACAAAGATAACAGATAATGGTGAAGGGTTTAACACTATTTTGTGGCACAAACAACTTGTGTCCTGGAAACACTTTCGCTTGGCAAAAGACCATTCACAAGAAGAGGTGGAGGTCCTCCGACGGTTGTACTCATAACTACATCTGCATTGGTAAGTGTTAACGATCAGCTTTGCAATATTTACGAGATCAATGGGGCATAGATATTGGATCAAATTTTTCTTACGAGCCAACTTTAAGCTGCGAACTAAGGAACAACAGAAGAAACATGAGATCTCTCGCTCACTTGATGTTGAATAGTTGAGTTAGTGGCTCAGTGATTCCAAGTGGAACTGAGAAATCAAATTGAGGTACTGCAGGACCTCAACAACATGTACATTGACAACTTCTAGGCACAAATCAAATAGACAGTCTTTCAAGCCACGGAGTAAGTGTTTGGTCAACGTATGATTTGAAAGCAATACCACACATGCTAGAACTGAATGTCAATATTGGAGAATTCACAAAAGTAGACGTTCTGCGATGAAAGACCTGATGAGAAACAAAGCCCCTGGAAAATACCAAATGGCAGCAGAATGCTGAAGCGTGGCAGGGCCAGTATGGAAGAAGTTTTAGTGACACTGTGCAACAAATGTAAGCAAACAACCATGGTGCCAAAATAGTGGCAAAAAGGCATGATTGTCAAGGTACCAAAGAAAGGAGACACCACAGCCTACAACAAAAGGCAGGGAATCACACTACTCCCTATCCCAGGAAAAATCTTCTGCCTCATATTGTTGTAGCGACAACATGATAAAGTCGATGCCTTACTAGAAGAAGAACAGGCTGACTTTTGACAGGAACAACTGTCTCAAACGCCATAAAACACTACTGAATTTCATCAACTCTGTGAAAGTGTTCAAGTGCGTGCATCTAAAATTATTGTGGTGACATTATTGTCATCCCACAATGCTTCATCAGCATCTTTCCATATCTTTAAGAAACAAAGATGAGTTTATAGACACAAACTTGCCTTGTAGACCTGGACTTTGTCAATGATGTGGCATCACAGCTGAAATTGGAACCGGCCCTACAGGCTACAATATCAAAGCCTGAAAGCAAAGTGGGAAAGCTTGGCCTCAGGATCAATGTCAAGAAGAAGAAGATCATGAGGATCAATCAAACACACCGATCTGCATATCACCGTAGAAGGAAACAGAGGCTGACAGCACACCAGATCCCCAAGACAGCAATGAATTGGACACCTGGGAATGGAGAAAGGAGATGGGGCACATTTTCAAGATCTGCTGAGAAGATCTCACAGCCCTCAGAACTGAGTGGGAAGAAGCTCCAACCATCACACCTGATATGAATTGGTTGGCAACAGCTCATTGCTCAATGTACCGGATGCAGTGGGAGAAACTAAGTACTAAGTAAGTCTCAAAAGCATTAAATAAACTGAAAAAAGGAATGGTTCCATCACCTTTATCAGATGACTTGTAGACAGAATGGAACTCTAATGCTTAATTTCCCCCTCCTTAAATCCAAGTTAATACTTCAAAACTAACCCAACACTTGGAAATGAAGTTGAATGTAAAACATTGTGCAAAGCACACAGGCAAAAGAAATATGTGATGTGTGGTACTGTTTACAGTAAGAAGCCAATTGTGATGAGCAAATGCTGTGATGTTCGGTATGCTATGGGTTCAGCAAAATCATGGAAAGGGTTGCAAAATACGCTAAGCTCTGCAAAATGTGTTGAAAATAATGAGGTGTCATCTTTCATCCAGGTTTTTTCCCCTGGCTGGGATTCAATGTCATGTTTCTTATCTTATTTGTTCATTTTTGTGCCATTTGTCTATGTTATCTATGTATGAAAATGTGCTATATACATAAATGTTGTTGTTATTGTTGTTACTTTTATGTGTTATTGTTTTTATTGTCAATGCCTGTATTATGTTCCTTGTGTTTTGTGGGTAGTTCCCCAAGAGATGAGTCCACCTGCCAATCACTGCCAGGAGTTGCCCTCTGCCCTAGGAATATGGAGTTATGGTGAGTTATGTAATCTTTCTCTGCTTTTGATAATAACGGATATTTGAACTTGTGCTCCTGTTCTTTGACTTAGCTTTCGGCTTCTGGACTGGGACTGTATTTGCCTTGTCTTCTCAGGCAGATCCTTTTTGTGCTCCACAGAGCTTCTTGTGCTACAGAACAATTTTGTTAAAAGAAAGTATTTTACTTTATATAGCATCATCAATGGCTTTTCTGTGTCTAGCTACGGTTTTGATGGTATATTTTCCCTAGTGGACAATTTTGGAAGTATTTATGGGAGTTACATGCTTTTGGGACTCCAAGTTCATGACATGGGGAAGGAGGAATTGAACTACTGTAGTTTTGAATGGATTATAATAGTGTAGTATCCCTGAGGATGAGGATAGTGTCTGCCAACTATGGTGGATCAATTACTGTGGCCAAAAATGTGATCTGACTTGTGAAGCAGCAGTACCAGCCGCTACCCCACTGTGCCTCAAACAACAAAAGAAGCAGCTGCAACAAATACCACAGACAAAATACAACAAATGGCCACAAATTAGCAATAGGTAAATATGGATGACTGCTCTTACAGAGTTTCAATCTTGGGGCACACACTGGCCATGTCAAGCAGGAGTGTGGGACTGTCTCTTACCATTGTTTGAAACCCAGCTGGAACATCTTTTTTTAAGTTTACTATGTATCAGGGCAAATGCATCTGCATTTTTTTTCTTCCATCAACAAAAAAAAACTAAAAACAAAAAGTGCACTGTAAATAGTAATCAATCCTTTGCCATAATTATTTCATGGGGTTTCCTTTGTTTTCAATGGAGGCGATGACTTCTTTCAGTTTTATTTTGAGATGGTAACTCGGCTCATGGTTAATTATGCATGCAAATTAGCCATGCAGTGCTGCTTCAGCCTGCACACATGGAACTGTGTTATATATCAGGAGGCAGTACTCATTGTGGTCAGCAAATGTATCCCTCAAATAAAACACATGTGGTTAGAGTACTGAAAGGGTCTTGACATTTGCATGTGTGAAGCAGATTTGCAATGATCTTACAGTATGTATGCATGAAAGTTCTGCCCATGGCTGCTACAGCTCTGTGACATCATGCTAACAAAAATAATTTTCGCCTAAGGGATCAAATTTTGCTGATCAACACTAGCAACCACTGAAAAAGATTTAACGGTTTCATATGACACAAACTTTTCTCATTTATTCTCACCTTTCTTCCTTACATCTGCCCTGGATTTGTTCCCTCCTTCCCCTCCTATATACCTGCTCTTTCCTTTTAAGTTGCACATCTGATTAAGACTACGATGCCAAAATGTTGTGTTTTTAACCTTCATTCCTTTTAGTGTGGCGGTAACCTTTAACCTTTTTTCCTTTGCGGATAAAAGCTGACACAGCCCTATACTAATGCCATAAGATACTCACTGTCTAAGTCATGTGCACAAGCAATTAAAAACACAAATAATGATATTGTAAAATCTGTTGTATATACTATAAATCAAGGGATGTTTTGCTCAGACTGCATAATGCACTGGTGAGACTGCATCTAGAGTATTGTGTGCAGTACTGGTCACCATGCTACAAAAAAGACATAGCAGCACTTGGAGCTGGGCAAAGGAGAGCAGCAAAGTACATGCTACAGTAGTTCTAATGTGCATGTCTTTCTCTGTCTGCCTAAGGAAAAATAAACCTATTTAGTCTTAAGAAAAGGAGGCTATGTGGTGACCTTATTCAAGTCTTAAAAATTATTAACAGCATAGTAAAAAGCACATACTGCAGAATTCTTTCAACTAAATAGCAAATCACATACACAAATTAAGGGTAAGTGTATTTAAGACATAAGACTGTAGGTACTTCTTCATGTCAAGTGTAATGGGAATCAGGAATAAATTACTGAGATATGTAGTTGAAGCAGAAACCCTGACAACTTTAAAAGGTATCTGGATGAGATATTTGAACAACTTACCTATTACCTATTAGTTAAACAAACAAGTTTGATGGACTTAATGGTCTCTCATTTGTTAAACATCTTATGTTCCTATTCAGGCATGCTTTATTACGTCTGAGTTCTGTAGTTAGTGCTACACTCTTAATTTTTAGTATTTTCTTCGAGATGCACTCCAAATTAGTGAATAGTCTTTTTAATAATATTGTATTACTAAGTGGATAGCTCAGGCTTATAGCATACTTGATTTAAATTAAATATTTGTAGCCATATGTTTTTAATGCCATGCCCCTGTGCTTTTTTAAAGAATGCACTGTATTTCAAAGTAACCTCTGGCATTCACCTTGATAATTCCTTTCATTTTGTTAAACATTTTTATCATGTTTCTTCTATCTTAGCTTACTTAAGACTGTAAAGATTTAACCCTTTTAATATATTTGCATGGTTCATTTATTACAATCCTGAAATAGGTATAGTAGCTTTTCTACTTTCTCTAGAATTCTTATTTCCATTAGAATATGTAAACTAAAACTGTGCACACTATTACAGATGTATTGTACAGCCTAAGCATAACTTTACTTGGCATATATAGTATGGCACAAAATATGACATATAACCCACCATCATATTAGCCCATTTATTGTTTCTGTACACTCTCTTAATATTAAAAAATGATATATCACTTAGAACTTCAGCTATTTTTAACAGGTTACCATTCTCCCTTCCACCATATCTTATACAACTACTTTCATTTGTTTCCTTGTAATATAAATTAACTGATCTATAATTATTAGGTTTAGGCTTAATATGTTTTTATAACCCAGCCACAGGGGATGTGCCGGTCCCAAGCCCGGATAAATGGGGAGGGTTACGTCAGGAAGGGCATCTGGTATAAAATTTTGCCAAATCAGTATGCGGACAACAATACAAATTTCCATACCAGATCGGTCGAGCCCCAAGTTAACAACGACCGCCACCAGTACTGTTAGCCAACAGGGTGCTGGCGGAAATTGGGCTACTGTTGGCCGAAGAAGAAGAAGGAGAAGAAGAGGGGGGAGACGTATCTGGAGTCAGGAGGAGAGGAGGAAGGTAAAGAGAGTGGAACTGAGGGTAGGAATTTTGAGTGTTGGCAGTATGACTGGTAAGGGGAGAGAGTTAGCAGATATGATGGAAAGAAGGAAGGCTGATATATTGTGCATGCAAGAGACTAAATGGAAGGGGAGTAAGGTCAGGTGGATCAGAGGTGGATTCAAATTGTTCTATCATGGTGTGGATGGGAGGAGAAATGGGGTATGGGTTATTCTGAAGGAACACTATGTCAAGAGTGTTTTGGAGGTGAAAAGAGTGTCAGACAGAGTAATGATTATGAAGCTGGAAATTGGAGGTGTGATGATGAATGTTGTTAGTGCATATGCCCCACAAGTTGGGTGTGCAATGGATGAGAAAGAAGATTTTTGGAATGAGTGGGATGAAGTGATGAACAGTGTACCCAAGCGACAGAAAGTGGTGATTGTAGTGGATTTCAATGGACATGTTGGTGAAGGGAACAGATGAGACGAGGAGGTGATGGGTAGGTATGGTGTCAAGGAGAGGAATGAAGAAGATCAGAGGACAGTGGATTTTGCCAAAAGGATGGACATTGCTGTGGTGAATACGTATTTTAAGAAGAGGGAGGAACATAGGGTAACGTACAAGAGTGGAGGAAGATGCACACAGGTAGATTATATCCTATGTAGAAGAGTCAATCTGAAAGAGATTGAAGACTGCAAAGTGGTGGCAGGTCAAAGTGTAGTTAAGCAGCATAGTATGGTGGTCTGTAGGATGACGTTGGAGATCAAGAAGAGGAAGAGAGTGAGGGCAGAGCCAAGGATCAAATAGTGGAAGTTGAAAAAGGAAGACTGCAAGGTTGAGTTTAGGGAGAAGGTGAGACAGGCACTGGGTGGTAGTGAAGAATTACCAGACAGTTGGGAAGCTACAGCAGATGTAGTAAGGGTGACAGCAAGAAGGGTGCTTAAGGAGGAAAAGGAAACCTGGTGTACAGGAGAGTATACAGAAGAAGAGGATGGCAAAGAAGAAGACAAGAGTACAAGGAGATAAGGCACAAGGTGAAGAGAGAGGTGGCGAAGGCTAAAGAAAAGGCGTATGATGAGTTGTGAGAGGTTGGACACTAAGGAGGGAAAAAAGGATCTGTACCATGTGACAGTGGTGAGGTCTGCAGTAGGAGTGACGGATGCATTCAAGGTGGAGGTGGGATTACATCAGGGATTGGCTCTGAGCCCTTTCTTATTTGCAATGGTGATGGACGGGTTGACAGACGAGATTAGACAGGAGTCCCCATGGACTATGATGTTTGCTGATGACATTGTGATCTGTAGCGATAGTAGGCAGCAGGTTGAGGAGACCCTGGAGAGGTGGAGATATGCTCTAGAGAAGAGAGGAATGAAGGTCAGTAGGAACAAGACAGAATACATGTGTGTAAATGAGAAGGAGGTCAGTGGAATGGTGAGGATGCAAGGAGCAGAGTTGGGGAAGGTGGGATCAACAGTACAGAGTAATGGGGATTGTGGAAGAGAGGTGAAAAAGAGAGTACAGGCGGGGTGGAATGGGTGGAGAAGAGTGTCAGGAGTGATTTGTGACAGACAGATGTCAGCAAGAGCCAAAGGGAAGGTCTACAAGACGGTAGTGACACCAGCTATGTTATATGGGTTGGTGGCACTGACCAGAAAGCAGGAGACAGAGCTGGAGGTAGCAGAGTTAAAGATGCTAAGATTTGCATTTGGTGTGACAAGGATGGACAGTTGGGAGACAAAGTCAGAGAGGCGAGATTGCGCTGGTTTGGACATGTGCAGAGGAGAGATGCCGGGTATTTTGGGAGAACGATGCTAAGGATAGAGCTGCAAGGCAAGAGAAAAAGAGGAAGGCCTAAGAGGAGGTTTATGGATGTGATGAGAGAGGACATGCAGGTGATGGGTGTAACAGAGCAAAATACAGTGGACAGAAAGATATGGAAGAAGATGATCCACTGTGGTGACCCCTAACAGGAGCAGCCAAAAGAAGAAGAAGGCTTAATATGTTTTTGCATAAAGGTAAAACATTTGCCAGCTTATGTTGTTAGGAATCTACCTAAATTGCAATGACTTTCAAAAAATACAATGTACTGTACATATTTATATATAATCACTATCTGCTTTTAAGACTTTGGAATAAATACTATGTTAATGTTATTCCTTGTAATATAACACTGCCTATATAATCAAAATGTTCAATATAGCCAAAATATTTAACAACATAATTACAGAAAGCAGTGTTTTATTAAATCTGTAACAAATGAAGTGGTATGTTAGTGATATCTGTCAAGGAAAACTTCAGAAAAAATAAGGTGTATTTTATTATCGGCATATTTCATGCCTGCACATCATAAATTTTACCTCCTCCTTAGTAGCTCTTCTTTTTCACATTTGACTTAGTATTAGTAGCACTCTTCTTTTAATTTTCCTTGTCAACTACTGCTCATGTGTGCTTTCAAACGTTAAAAGTAATGCACTACATGCAGTAGTTGTCTTTTTTCTGCAAATTTTCCTTCTCTCCTTATTCATTCATCCATTCACCCACTAGCCAGTTCATGCTCAGTACAAAATAAGCCCTAAACAAGAAACCAGTCCAACACAGAGCAAACCTTTTCAACAGCTGCACAGGTATATTCAATAGACTAATAATGTTTCATATAAATGTATCCAGTATTTTATAAAGCATTCTAGTAAACGTATCCAGTTGGCACTTAAATTCCATATATTAATACCTGTTTGTTTTCTTGAGGCTTTGCTACAGTATTTCAGGATTTCCCCTTGTTCAAAGTTAATTGTAAACATTTTTTTCCTGTCTAAAAGCATGCAAGCATTTTATACATGATCCCTTGACCTAAACTTTAAAAATACCTCTGTATTGTAAAATACACTCTGAATCTTATAAAAATTACAGCATAGTCAGGAAATAAATTTTCTAAATTAAAAACAATGAATTACTTCTGTGAATAAAGTGATTCACTATTGACTACTTCCCACATTTGTATTTAGGTTAAAATAACAATCTAACCCTACAGCAGCTTCACGACTTGTACTTTGTCAAAAGTGCCGCAATAAAAGTCCATCACTTCCTTCTTGCTCTTCAACTGAATTAGTATTAAAGCATTAATCTCATGAAGTTTTCAATGATTTGAAAAAAAGACTAACTCAAGATACAGTATAGTCTATTTCCAGTATAGGTTATTTCCTTATTGAAGGCGAGAACAGGATAACAGACAAGTCAGCAAAACAAAAAAATCAGTGCTGAATGAAAAACACTAATAGCAGATGGCTTAAGTAAGTATAAGAGATTTAAAAAACCTTGATACAGATATAGTGATAGTGACACTAAGAAAATGTAGAACACTCTAGCTATTCAAATGACAGAGGAAAGAGAATCACTCCTTCATTGAACATAAAAAGATAGCATTTGAATTGAAGGGAGCGGTGCTGAAGGGTCAGCTGCTATATTTACTGTTTGACTACATGCCAAGTCTATATATATATATACATGTGTATATTTAAAGATCTGTTAATTCCTTTAAAAGTGAATGTCTCCATTACCTCAAATCTGGGGTAAAAATACGTCAACTCTCCATAAAGGAAATAGTATGCTATTATAATAGCAAATGTAAAAAAAGAGCAGTGCATCAGTATGAATGGTCTAATATTATCTCAAAACTTCTAGTTCATTTTATATAAACCTGACTTTTCTAAGCTCTCCCATTCACTAAAGTCTAACTATGATGTACCTACATTTCTAGTTCACAGACTAGCTACAGCAGAAATAAACTATGCAAAGCCAAAAATCATATGCAATATAACAATGAATGTCAAATTTCAAAGAAAGCTCATCTTTAGAGGGCTAGTAGGATTATTCCAAGCAAATGGGAATAAAGGGTGTTGTACAGAATCCACTTATTTGCAGTTAGAATCTCAAGGTAAAATGCCACATTTGCTTCAGTAATCATACTGGACAAAATTAGAAGCATTTTAAGGTGTTTATTTAAAAAGTACCCAAGTACGACCTGACTTACAAACACATTTGCCATTAAATTCTAAATTCTAATGCAATATCTTTCTTTATTAAAACCAACATAAATAGTAACGTGTAAAACCAAAAACAGAATAGGCAGAAGGCAGGAAAGTTACATTTATACAAACATGAAATCTGACTTTGATAGTAGGATATTATTCTTCCAGCTACTGCCAATAATTTACAAATGTATAAGACATTTGTAATAAGTACCCTTGCTGTTGAAATAACAACTTCTAGCCCAAGTCAGCTAAAATCAAAAGAAAGTTGACAAAGTTTTCTTACCTCCGCCATTTTTGTAGCACAAATAGGGGAATCTCCACACATTTCCCAGGCCTACAGCAAATCCCACGCAGGACATAATAAAATCCATCTGCCTGGTCCACATGTCTCTTTCTGGAACCTCTGCCCTGACCACTGGGGGCGGTATGGTACCACTTGCTCTTGAGTGCCTATGCTGGTGTCCATTTCCATTGGGAATGAGATGCCCCTTCTTCTCTTCATTAGAGACTCCATCCACTATACAGCATTCACTGTTCAGAGCAGTATTCTCCATGGCTCAGTTTCCTTATCAGGAAAAATTACAGGTCTCTAGAATTTCTGGGACAGAACAAGAGAAACAAGCAGG